>NC_090939.1:485637552-486237552 GCF_040938575.1 Ambystoma mexicanum | reverse complement strand
ATTTGCCAGAAATTCGTTTAACCTGCTAACTATCCCTGCATCATTGCTAGTGTGAGCCTGGACTAATATTAACTAGATACCACTCACCCTGAACCTCTGTAAGGGAATTAAAAGCGTTTAGCATATTTCTCATCCATTGCTAGCACATATCAAAGCAATTTGGGCCTGTGATTTCAAAACTCCTATCTGTTTTCTGTCGTCTAAAGCTTGCTGGATTGAACTGAATTACAGTTGATTGCATTTCTGAGAACTGTGTGTTTTCCTTCCATTTCCTTGCCTTGCATCAAGGGGGGGGAGGGGATTGCCAGAGGAAAGTGATTACATTGTTGGGTTGAAATCACATTGAGTATTTTCTGTATTGCATTCAGTGAATATTGCATCCACCTGAGCTACATAAAGCATCCTCTACCACAGTATACTTTTGTTCCTATTTCCCAGTGTGCTACCTTATCCATTTCATGTTAACTCATTAGTCATTATAAAGAAGTGTGCTAGTGCCAGATTCTCCGTTGTTAATATTTCCCATATCAGATTAAGTGTGATATTCAATTATTAATTTATTATAAAGTGTGATATCTATATTTTAATTTATCAAATAAACCTTTTAAACTTGCAAAACAGAACTACTTCTTGGCTCAGTGGGGTCAGGGGGATTCCAAGAGAGGGGTGTTATATAAGGGTAGTCATCCAGAACGCATGAACTGGACCTAAAGATATATCAATAAGGGTTTTCATTCAGTATTCTAGACTAGGCGTTAACTTAGCTGTAGTGCTGAATTGAATCCTCTTACAAAGTGAGTCCACTCTCCTTTTGTCCTCGGGTGGGCTGCCATTTGCACCGGCGTTTTGACTGTCATCTTTGTTTCCCATTAGGCTTTCCATTTCCTCTTCTTTGGTGATCATGTAGCATTGACCCTTCCATTCAAAACGAAGTCCCGTAGGATATGCCCATCGGTATTGGACTCCTTTAACCCGCAGCCAGTTTGTCACAACTCTGAGGCTTTTCCTCTTGAGAAGGGTTGCCTGCGCCAGGTCTTGGTATAGCTGAATAGTTGTAGATCTGAAGTAGGTGGGTTCTTTCTTCCTTGCAGCGCGCATGATGTCTTCTTTTAATTGAAATAGGTGTACCCTGGTAAGGACATCTGGAGTTAGATTTTTGTTAAGCTGCTATGTCGAATAGACTCTGTGTGTATGGTCTAGAACTATGTCCTTCTCGTCCTCAGTGTTTGGGACGTGTTGAAACAGGTATTGTTGTATATCAGGATCTGTCACAGACCTCAGGACCCCTCGGATCCGAATGTTATTCCTTCTAGACCTATTTTCGGCATCCTCCTGCCTATTTTGAACCAGCTCCATCTGCTGTTCAAGTTATTGGACTCTTTTGGCTAATTCTTCCTGTTCCTGCCCCTGTTCGGCTATTGTGGTTTCCACCTCATCTATTCTGCGCTAAGCTGCCATGACCCTCTTTTTGAGATTGGGAAATCGATTTAGCCAATTCTGCAGCGCTTTCTTAGATGTCTTTTTTTAGTTCTTGAAGCAGTGCCCGTAGGTCGGATTTTTGGATTGGCGGGTCAGTTGTGTTGGCTAGGTCTTCCGTTTGTTGGAGGTGTACCTGGGCGGTGGCCTGAATCTGGCCCCATTTTTGAGTCTCCGCTACCTGCATCATCACTTTGATGTCCCCTGATGTTCCTCCTTTTGGTGTAGTAGAGTGTTTGGACATATTTGGGTAGATAAGAGGGGAGGATGGGAGCGAGTTTGGTTGGACCCACTACTAATATGTTTATAAAAATAATGTATTGTCCAGGCAAATTCTTTGCACCCCCTCACTGTAGGATTTTATATAGGCTGTGGTTATTGCAAATATTCTTGGAACCTCCCTGAATATAGGGCCCCTGAAGTCTGTTCCTCCTACATTCTTCTGGGTGTTTCAAATCAAGTGAGGTACGCCTATGGGTAGCTCACCGAGCAGGCTTCACCAGTGTTGGGCACCCATCTTGTGCTGAGTTGCAAGCTCCTCATCGCTATGGCACAGGGTAGTTCACAATAAGGCATACCCCTAGCCATGTGAGCTAGATATGCTGCTACGTGGAGAAGTTGTGGCGTCTTCAATGCATGAATATATATAAAAGTTTTATATATAAAAGTTCCCTTTGTAACATGCTGCAGTGGCGTGCGGTATTCTGATGTTTGTGTCCTGTCGCTTGTCTCAAATTTAACTCCAAGCCTTCTTTGGTCATTTCATGACTTCCCAAGTTAGTTAGATGAGGAGGCAGAACCCTCCTTTCCCCACGGCAGCAAAGCTTATATCTGGATCGGAGGAGTCGGGGTTGCGATTCCCATTTGGTTATCTGAATGGGGCGGCGAGGAGGGTCAGCATGCGTCAGTTCATAACACGTAGTTTCATGGCTGTTCCTTGACAGCGCTGTACCTCTGCTGCCTCCTACAAGCGCCTCCGCTCCCCTTCTCACCAACAGCGCAGGACTAGTCGTAAGTCGAGCGGGTCCGTTAGTAATCTTGGGCTCCGGCAGCCTCTGCTCCTGCTGTCCTCCGACTGTGTCGCAGCTCCTCCGCCCGGAGTTCAGAGGCTCCGCTGGCCGTTCTTCAGTTTGCATGCACCGCTCGGGAAGTTCTGTTGACAGGCTGCCCAGGTCTCATGCAGGCGGGCATATGCGCCTGTCCGCCACGCAATGTAACCTGTCGCTGTCAGGCTCCAGGACGGCTTTCTCTCTGTGGCTCTACGTCAATCATATAGCCGGGCAGCTACTCTGCATTTGATCTTCTCTAATGGGCTCGCAGTCTTCCGTTATGTTTACGATTGAGGCTCAGTGGGTTCTGCATGTAAAGTGAAGCAGGACCATCCCCCTCAGCTGTCGGGCGCCCGCCGCCTTCAGACTTGAGCCGGCATCTTGGCGGGAGGATCGGGAGGATCGGGGCGCCTCACACAAACGCCTCAAGCTCACTTTCGGATGCTCCTCGTCGCTTCTACTCTTTCTTGGCGGAGCCCCATGTATTCCGCCACGTCAGCTTCTCTTCACGGCTGGAAACGATCGCATTTTCGGGGGGGATTAGGGCCGTTTAGGGAAAGGGGTTACAGAGCCTACCTCGGAGCCATCTGCACGGGTCCTCGGCTGGCCACGGTCCCTTGTTTGTCACTTTCTCAGATGTCCAATACCCACCACCCATTACTCCAGATGTTTCAAAATAATTGCAGAATAGATCTGTCTGCATCGAGGGCAGACATGGGACGGTAGATCTTGTGGTCTGAGAGTGGGCCCTGTTTGTAAATTGGGATTTTACGTGAGATTTTCCTTGTACTAGGAAATTGTCCCTTTTTCCTATATGCTGGAAAATTGAAGATAAAATAGTTGCCCAGCAGAATGCTTGTCCTTGAAAAGTTTGCTGCATAAGTTATTAGGACCGGGGTCCCATGAATCACGTGCCCCCTTGATATCATCAAAACAGTATCGTCGCCCATTAATGGATTAAAACTAAACACTGCAGACTTATTTTTTGAATAAAATATTCAAAGTGGGTTACCCAAACATTCTCATCCACAGCATTTAAATGAACACTATTTTTCAGATTTGTGCAGAGTTCACTAGAGAGCAAAGGTTTACAGCGTTATTACTTCTAAAACAACTGAGCATCTGCACTGAGTCGTAATGTGTTAGTCTGACTCTCTGTCCTCTAATAGAGTTTTTATATTTTAAAACTAATTTAGAGGTTGTTTTGTTTTTATTCTGTCAAGGAAGGAATGCTTAACTGTCCTAAAAGCAGCTCTCATTTCATTTAGTTGTGTATGTGGGAGTTCACCCTTTCCTTACAGGACAGGTAGCTCTTACCCTCCTACTATTCTTTACCAATGCAGAAGCCAAATTCGAGGTTATTACTTTCTCAAAGCAGTGCACTCAAAACAGGCCCATTTTATGCTGTAGGTCTGTGGTATCCATTATTTGTTCAGACATACAATTACATTGCTTGATGTTTCTTGTGCTCCATACAACTCTATTGCCACCCGTGTTGACCACAATCTCATGAGTGAAAAGTCTCTGTGCGGGGTCAAGATGGAATTTCATTTAACAAGACAGCATACAGTGGTCACCCCAGGAAGTGGCCTCTACCCCTAGATCCAAGCATTTATCAAACGGGTATTCATACATGAAAATATAGTCGAGGGTGCATTTTGCTTCCCCCCTGAACCATGTATATTTTCCGGGTCATTCCCACTTACTGCACCATTCGCTTTAAACAAGCCCAGGGAGCACATACAGGCCATCCATTTTACCCCATTACGGATCTTCTTCTTGGAGCAATCATTTGATACGTCAAAAAAGCCATCGATATTGTCAGGTTCCAGTGACTTGCAGATGGAATTCCAGTCACCCAATATAATCCCACGTTCCTCCTGCAATGCCAATATTCAACAGTATTTTTCAGTCTTCCCAAAAACGTACCCAACAGCCTCACTCGTTCATGCCAATAGATATTGATTAACGAAATCCAAGCCACTCCTCCAGTAGTATTCAAACCAAATGCAGTAACCAAAGCCCCAGTTTGTCATCTATCTCCTTAACATATATTATACCACAACCCTATTTTATAAGTGCTATTATCAATTCGGCGGAGTCCCGAGGAGAGTCCAGTCTGCTCCAGTCTTCTTTGTTGTTTTCCTGAGAGGTGCTGCAGCAATGTTGGGAACCCCTCTGCTGTTGTATTTCAACATGTTTCTTGCTGGTTCTCGCTGGAACACTGTTGCTTTAACAAGAAACTCCTCCTACATAAGCTGACTCTGGGTGTGGAGCACCGTGCAGAGTCCCAAGGAGAGTCCAGTCTGCTCCTGGACGTGAGCGGTGAGGTGAGCAGCCTGTGACAGATTGTGAAGCCTTTTCATTACAGCACACTCTGCACTATTGTTACGAAGTATGGCCAGCCTGAGCTGTCCGACATGGCTAGCCCGCTAACAAGACATAAACTATTGCAAAAGCGACATAGTCTAGTTTCGGAACAGCGCTTTGATGCATTAAGCAAAGTGAGCGATACAAACGAGCTGGCAGCGGCCCCTACTTGTGTCAGCACATTCTTACCACCTGTAATAACTGCTACATGGTCACCAAGTATATGCTCACCTCAGAAAACTGACTCCACTCTCACTGTTGCGACAGACAATGACCGTGATTGTTGTCTGCAATCACCCGTCACATGCTGCACTCAGACAGAGGAAATTATTCCACCGCAAGCTGCTCCGCAACCTATGATGTCTGTGGCCACTACAGACCATGCTGAAGATGCAGAGCTTGAGGCGCCGCCCTCTGGCTTTGATATTACCGATATCGAACTATTGCAACTGGACATGACAACAACATCAACAGTACATGTTGCCGTCGAACTAGGTATCGAGACTCAAACTTTACTTACACACCCATCCCAAGATCAAGAGTCGGTGGCCCCCCAGTCAAATGGTGGCTCTGTATTTCTTGCAACGACAAACTCGGCAGCAGAGACTTTAGAAACATGCCATCATTTACTTACTGCCCACTTAGCCAGAGCGACGGAATGCGCAACCGCTCATGAGGCCGTCATTACAAGACAACATTACTCACTAATTAACTATCGTACTGGAGCTCTCTCAAATTGAAAGCCATGCTGTTCCTGATACGATCAATGACTTTCAGCCATCATCTATTGCACACAAAAGATTGCATTTTGATAAAACCGTGAATAGAGTGTCATTTCAAAGGGACCTTCTTATTCACACAGTCCCGACACACGATCACATATTAGGCTTTGATTCTGCAGCGCGTGAGAAATACCTCACAGAACGATTAAAAATTAACTTCCTACACCTGAGAGAAAAACACGAGAGCAGATTTTCAAGCCACAAACTACATCAACAAAATGTGTCAGGCGCAAAATCATGTAGCCAAACACTGCAAGACCATAAACTGCCGGATGCAAGCTGTGCACGTAAGGATTTGACTAGTACACCCCAAGTCATGCGCCATTTCAATTCACTGGCGATTGCTCTTACGGATAAAGTAGAGTTTACACAAAAACAGCCTGCGAAGCAAAAGCCAAGCACATCATGCGGCTCTGATCCTCTATCAGCTTGTGCCCCATTGGATAAACGTGCTAAATGCTCTCCTTCGACTTACAAACTACCAGAAGTCGACTCAGAATTTTCAAACAAAAGCTATTTATCTGTTGCCACAAGGATCCAAATTCATAACAATGTACGGGCGGCCACAACAATTGCATTAAATCCCTTTGTAAAACTCTGTGAGTCTATAAACGACACTTTGAAAGACCAAGGAAATTTGTTGGTAGCCTTAGATACTAAACACACAAATCTGGCAAACTTTTCAATGCAAGTGTAGCATAGATTAGACAAAGAAGCTGACTCCTCCTTAAAATGGCAGTCGCGGCTATCTGACCTAGCTCGAAATGTGTTGTCTGACAAATCTGACCTCATGATCACTGAATTGGACTGTGTAAAATCAGAGCCATGTCCATCTCCCTCCAGAAGCTCCACTATGCCCTTGACAAGGCGCAGATTCTGACTTGGTTGATCTACACTGTGCTCAGGATAAAAAACCTATTCTGGAGGTCTGCGTCAGCTGGCGCAAGAAAAGACGACGTCTGATTTGACAATTAGTGCACTCACAATTCTGACAGCGAATAAAGTGAACAATGTGTCCGCTGTCTACTCTGTCCTGCCGTCTATAAATGAAATACACATCACAGAGAACACTGCGGCTCAATTATCGGATGTGCCAAGGGCTGTCCCTCCTTTGGAACTGCCAAGTCAAGGTCAGACAAGCTCCCAAATTACCTTGAGTACCCTCCAGATCTCAAATCTGGGACCTGTCCTACCTGTCCAAGAAAAGGATTCAGGCCAAGTCTCAGGCCATGGAGGACAAATCTTAAATGACAGTACATCGGCAAAACCTAAGTTCGGAATCTTTGCTGGGCCATCAAAGCAATTGCCCCAGAATACAAAGTCTTTGCAATCTGTGTGTCGAATTAACAATGATGCCACACTTAGAAAAGAGAAAGTGCTAAAGCACGAATCAACACCTCAAAAAGATGTATTAGAAATCTACCATCATCTACTCAAGTGGCCTTATTTGAGCGGCAAAACAGGATAGCTGCTTCAACGAAAGAAAAAGTGGCTCAAGGAAACAACACTAATCACCAGCAAAGTAGTAAAGAAGCCTGTCACCCAAGCAAACGCTCCAGAGTCGAATTCGAAGATCAATCAATCTCTGACACAATCAACTCAATAGATCTTTGCGATTTATCGACATATTCAATTCACAATGACGAAATATCAAATGATGACGGTGGCTCGATCCACAAAGATGTCAGGAGTACAGGTTCCCCTGTACTGAGTCATTCAAGTAAAAGAAGTGGTGTGAAGTTTTCTTCACTGATACCTACTTCTGATTCTCAAAAAATGCATCAAAAAGAATTATTCTCTGTCGACCCATCGCCTGTAAAAAGAAGGAAAATTACTCGTAGATCGCCCTCACCTGTGTATGACAAAGTCACTTGGAAATTAAATCCAAAACAAACGTCCGCCCAACTTCATAAACAAAGAACCAAGCCAGTGGAACAAACCCATCGGCACAGAACGGAAAACAACTATAGTCAGTGGAAGCTACAATTGGAAAATAGTCCAAGTGAGAAGAATGAGGTCAATTTAAACAGGTGTAACACCATGAACTTGCTACACAGTATTCCATCTCTGTGGACCATCATAGCAATTGTCGAATATGCTGCAGAAGATCGCTCGGACTGGGTCATTCTGCATGTCAACTCGAAGTTGATAGAAAAAACTCTCTGCAACTCTAATAAGGAGCTCCTGCACGTGGAATTTGAAATTTCTCCCCTCACATACTCAAACAGAAGAATGAGCAGTAATACTCTGAACTCAAGCTCCATTAAGACCGCTAATGTGTGGAGGAGAGATCATTTAAAAGGCCGAATTGTGAGGAATAAGCCCGAGAATGCAGACACATATGATGGAAACCGGCAGTATGCAATTCTAAGGAACTCTAGAAGTTCCCAAGGAAATCGACGGTAGCTATGTAAAGGGAAACAGGAAGTCTGCAGCTGCCAACACGCTTGGATTTTGACATTTATTTCAAAATGTAGGATTAAAGAAAGATGACTACTTTGCAATCTGCTTGCAAGAAACTTGGTTGCGATCAACACCAATCTGTGTTGGTTCAACTGTGTTGTTAAATGCTGCCAAGAAAAATGAAATGGGTCGTCCATTCTCAGGATTAGTCACAATGATAAAATGCAACTGTCGCTGGAAAATCATAAAAACAGAAACCTGTTTGTCCAAGGCACCTGGTTAGAAGCAATCAAACCTTCGGGGTTCGCTGTTGCGCTTGGATGGTAATGGCTGCCTGAAGAGCAAGCTCTGTATGGGTGGCCGCTTCCCTGAGCACATCTCCTGCTGTATGGTGCTCACAATAGCAGAACTTTGGGAGATCACTCATCCACACTTCATCCAATTTTAGAGTCGCAACTTGACTCCCACACAGAGATACTGCGGTGTGTTGTCGACCGAGAGCGGGCTGACCTGTGGACCCGCCCCTCATCTCCAGCAAAGCGGTCTGTTTTCCCTCACTAACACAGCTGCTGCCGGGCCTGCAGTGGGGGAGTGGCTAACCACTCATCAGTGCCCTGTTTCCTCCGATTTCCAGCAGTGGATCCCAGCTGGCGTCTGCCTAGAAAGGCTAACGGACCCCTTCCCCCACTGACCTTCTCTCATCCTGGCCTCGGCAAACACCCGCTCCCCGACATCCCACAGAGACATTGGAATGCTCTACATGCCCGCTCCGGACCCTCCTGTGGCGGCTGCCCCAAGCTTGGGACGCTCTGCTCTGCCTACGCCTCTCCCCCAGATCCTGCTCGGCTGAGCTGGTGCAGCGGGAAGCGCGTTGACCATTTGGCTGCGTGTCACTCGGCGGCACCGGTGAGTCCCTATGTAACACCTGTCATCAGGAGTGGAAGACCTAATTTGGAATTTTGAAACGATCGGGCTGTGCGCCCCCACATACTACACACACAGCCCGCTGTCCTTGTGCCCACTCCAAGCGGTCTGGCCTTCTGCTCCTCCCTCCATCTGATCTTTGCCCCAGAGTAGTTTTTGTGTCCGGCCTCCTCTCAGGTCTAGCCCCCCATCAGCCATTCTCACCGGAGCCCTCAACATCTCTGGCCTCATCATATCACCCTACATGGGAGGGCACCACTCACTCTGTTGGACTGGTCGGGGACCACAGGATCGATGTCACATACATCTCTGCTGTTATGATTCATCATCTGAGGCTGCTTTCCTAGTGGTGACTCTGAATAAACCCTAATGAATATACCCTGCATCAGATTGTCTCAGCCCCATGTTTGTTGCCAGTGGAGCTTTGCATCGCACTCCTCACTTGTGGAACACTGTACTACTTCACCTGCCCACTCTCTCATTGGGCCTGTGGGGCTAGATCCCATTCAGCTCTGTTTAATACATCCCCAACGTTGACTTAACCTATTCACCCGGTGCTAGCGACTGGATAACAAGGCACCCCACCCTGTTCGCCCTGGCGTTCATTGGGCCACATGCTCTCTGGATCGCTCCACTCCATTTGTTCACTGCGGATGCCCAGTCTCACACTCACCTGCATACTCTACGAATCACTGTTCTTGTTCCTTTTAGTGATCCTTGATACCAGGGTCTCGTTATACTTGCATAATTTACCACCTAGCCCAGTACCTCTGGCAGCTGATCGGGACTGTTGCTTATCGCTCCCAGACTGCCAAATTCAACCATTGCATCAAGATCCACTTTCACATTCAAGATCTGCTGGTTACTTACCATTCACCCCATTCGCCCACTCGAACATTGCCCTAGAACGGTGTTCTACTCACCTCCTGGCAGGCTCTATCCCTTCCTCTGTTTTTCCAAAGATTGCAGGACCAGCCCCACCTCATACCATGACTAAAGCCACTTGGAAAAAACAGTGCTCCATCAACATGTTTACCAAAACACTGTCTAAATCTATACCAGCTGATGATCTGCCGAAACCTGAACCCACCACTTCAACTCCCCCTGTCTCTGCGGATTCGCAGAAAATGTTGGAATATATCCGCAAAGGGTTCACCACTCTACATTCCAAACTGGATGATATGAATGACATTATATCCTCAATTAAAGCACATATAAAGAAAACCGACAATCGTGTTGCTGAAATTGAGACAAGGGTGGGTGCTACGGAAGACGACCTGGGTTCTCTCCGGGCAGAAGTCTCCTCACTCTCCAGACAATTTCTTGAGGTTGCCAAAAAAAATGAGGACCTTGAATCGCCCTATAGATGCAACAATCTCCGAATAATTGGGGTCCCGAAGGACAGTATCAAAGAACCCATGGAAGATTATATTGGGAACACTGTGCTAACGCTCTTGGAGTCCCCCATGCTTGCGCCAAAATTCGCAATAGAGAGAGCCCACCGTGCTTTAACGACAAAACCCAGGCCCGGTGCACTCCTGCGTCCCATTATTGCTAGGGTCCTACTTTTTCGGGATCGAGATGCCCTCCTCAGAGTAGCGAGAGCCAAAGGAGAGCTCTTTCTGGGATCCTCCAGGATTCACCTGTACCCTGATTTCTCTGTGGCCATCCAACAGGAATGCAAAACCTTTCTGGCAGTCAAGAAGAAACTGTGTAATCTGGGGGTCAAATAATCCATGCTGTATCCCGCCAAATTGAGAATCGAGCACTCTAATCAGGTTTTCTTTTTCACAATTCCGGAAGAGGCATCCAAGTTCATAGACAAACATTTCCCTGGATGATTAAACCTTGCCATGCCACTCTGTTAGCATTATGTAATTGCTGTTGAACATATACTGGGCTGGGCGTTCCCTGGCCCATACGGATGGGAGACCTAACCTTCCACTTATGTGCAGGTTGTGGAACCTCGTTCAAGGACGTTTTGGTCTCCCTGCTATAGGATCTACCTATTTCACACATTTGTTTTATCTAAGCGCCATGTCTATCGTTAATTGGCCTCCAGTTCGGAGCATTGCCGCCAGGCCAGCACACAGACCCCCAGGCGTTGATGCCATTGGTTTGGATTTGGTTAAAGGGGTATGGGGTTGTCATTCCTCTGATTGGGGGAGGGATGTAAGTGGGGCCAGGATGGGTTGGTTGTTATGTTAAAAAAGGCTTGCACTCATGGAAGAAGTTGAGTATGGGACAGTGCGAAGACAGTCACATGCTAGGCGGAGTCATTACTGCAAAGCTTGGGCACAGCGTCCTTGGTTGTCACCCCATCAAGTCTGAGAGTTTAATCGGCACCTCTAGCCTAATGGGTGACAATAACCTTTCATTTATGATTTTGAATGTGCGGGGGCTGGGTAACTATAAGAAAATGCGACATTTACAGCTTCACGCTGAGCGACATGGCATTAAGTTCCTTGTTTTGCAGGAGACGCACGCTCGTGCTGAGCACAGTGAGAAATTTGCCAGAGTGTGGGGACCCCAAAGATACTATACCGATTATTCTGCCCAAAGTTGGGGAGTCATGACTCTGATCCACAGGAGTCTCAAATTTACCTGCAGGTCTTCCCAGGTCGGACCCCAAGGCAGATATGTACTGCTCCATGGTGCCCTAGAAAACAAAGAGGTGGTGTTACTAAATATTTACGGCCCAAATGTGGATGACCCTGAATTTTACTTGCACCTGGCCTCTCTCCTGGACAGCTTCCCTCTGGTCCCGATCCTTTGGGGTGGCAACTTTAACACAATACTAGATGTGAACCTTGACAGATCAAGCTCCAGACCCCGCCAACTCTTCAAAGCAGCCCACTCTATTGTTGAATTACTTCCCCGGCTGGCGATCTTAGACGTGTGGAGACTGATGTACCCCGACTCTCAAACATATTCTTTCTACTCCTCGGTACATGACTCACACTCAAGGATTGACAAATGGTTGACATCAGATATACTCATAAGAAACATTTCACACTTGTCGATTCTCCCCAGGAATCTCTCCAATCACTCTCTGGTGACCATTTCCCTCTGCTGGGGACTAGACTACGATAAAACTCGGCAGTGGAAAATGAAGCCACACTCCTTATTTGACATAGCCTTCAGATCTGAACTGCCATTGATGACTTTTTTGAAAATAACACAAACTCAGTCCCCTCACAGGCCACCCTTTGGGAGTGATTTAAAGTCTACATTAGAGGCATTGCCATTTCCAAAGAGAGCGGTATCCTTAAAGTGATTCGGAGAAATATCCTCAAGAGTGAATCGGTACTTGCCACCCTCGAGTTCCAATACGCTCTACAACAATCCCTGGAAACCCTGGTGTCCTTAGGTACCGAACTAGACACGTTTGGCTCACATGTGGAACGTGAGCTGAGCGCGAAAATATGGCAAGGGCTAACGGCCGGGCCGAAATCCAGCCAAACTTGTCCACCAGGAGTTCAGATCCCCAAACATCCCAGCTATTGAGACGCCCGATGGCACCCTAGCTACACTACCACAGGACATTAACTCTGAATTCCTGGCCTTCTATGAATCCCTTTATTCGAATGCTGAGAGTGTCCATACAGTCGAGATCGATGCATATTTAGACAGCCTTCCCCTTCCAGTCCTCTCCGCTGAAACTAAGCTGCCTGGAAAGGCTGATTACTGCTGAGGAGCTTTCGGAAGCTATCGACTCACTGACATCAGGAAGGGCCCCGGGCTCAGACGGCCTTCCAGCTAAATTTTATAAACAATATAAATCCCTCCTAATCCCTCATTTAATGGCACTATGGGACGAGTCATGTGAAGTTGGCAGCCTTCCCCTCTCTCTCCGTGAAGCCATAATTTCTGTACTACATAAGCCCGGCAAACCCCCTACCCAATGTGGCTCGTACCGCCCCCCCTCTCTCATTAATTGCAGTGTTAAAATGTATGCCAAACTACTAGCCTTACTGTTAGCCCCCTATATGCCGCACATCATCCACGAACACCAAGTGGGATCTATTCCTGGACACTCCACCTCCTTGAATCTTAGATGCCCATTTAACATTATTAGTAGAATCGACCCGAACATTCAGGCAGTGGCAGCCACGCTGGATATGCAAAAAGCATTTGATTCTGTATCATGGAAGTACCTCTGGCTAGTCCTCGAAAAATGTAAATTTGGACCCAGGTTCCACTCCTAGGTTGGGCTGCTTTATTCTGATCCTTAATCTTTGCCATAGCCATGAAACCATTTGCGGATATGATGTGCCAGTCCCATGCGCAAAGAGGTTTACAAACGGCCGGCCAATCAGATATTATTTCTTTATATGCCGATGATGCCTTGCTCTATATTCGATCCCTTGCCACCAATCTTGCCACGATACTGGACGATGTTATCCGCTTTGGATGTGTTTCCGGACTCAAGGTCAACTGCTCCAAGTCCACCTTATTCCCACTCACTGAGTGCACACTTCCCCCTCCTGATCCAATGGGGTTCACTTGGTCTCAATCAAAATTTATGTACCTTGGTATAGAGGTGGCACGCCATTCTGAGGTGCTGCTCGAGGAGAATTATCAGAAATACCTAACAAAGCTCGCTGAAAAGGCTTCAGGCTGGGCAAGACCTCCAGTCTCCCTGGCGGGCTGAATGGGTGTTCTGAAGATGGTCTTACTTCCCAACTACTCTATAGGTTCATCAACTTGCCCCTTTGGCCGGGTGATGGTTTCTTTCAAACGTTAACCCTTACTGTTAATACATTTCTGTAGCACTCTGGCGCAGTCCGACTTAAACTTGGGACATTGGCCACTCCCATGGACAGTGGTGGATTTGGCGCCCCCGATTTTCCCAGATACTGGATGGTCGCACAGGACAAATTTGCCTCACACTGGTTCAACACTTTGGACCCTGCCCCACACGTCAGACTTGAGAGACTGGCCGTCAGGGGACGGGATATCCAATCCCTGATTCTTGCCCCCCTGCACCTTGGGCTGGACTCTCATGATCCTGTTGCCAGCACATCCCTTGCTCTCTCTAATATCTCGAAAACATCCGACTTGTACCACCCCTTCCATGGCGGTCTACCTCTTTGGAATTTCCTCCCAGGGGTTCCGCACATCCCCTCAACCATTACACGCCGATGGGCCAAAGCAGGCTTTGAATCGATCGGAGACATTTTCGATCAGGGAATCTTTCTCGAGTGGCCAGACCTTCTGCTCACTCTGAGACAGAAACCATCTGCTTGGCTCCAATACGCTGCCCTTCCTAAAATCCTTAAAATTAGGTACCCTAATTTCCCTACGATACCCCTTGTTTACCCTGTAGTAGCTGAGATATGAGACTTCAACTCCTTTAGGGGGAAGGTGTCCAGACTATATGCTTTGCTACAAACCAGATCTACCCCCCTGTTTGACAAATTGAAGCGCACATGGGCAGATGACCTGGGGGTGGAAATGACTGACCAACGCTGGAATTTTATGTGTGCATGCACCCACAATGTGTCCTTTAACTCCTGATTTAAGCTAATCCAATTCAAAGTCTTACACAGATATCATTACACCTCAATCAGGCTGCACCACATGTCGCAGGACCATTCCCCAAGATGCCCCAGATGCGGATCCGATAGGGCCACATATATTCATATGATCTCGTCATGCCCCACCTGTTACAATTTCTGCTGCCACCTTCATATCTTCAGTCACCACAATGATAGATAACTGTATGCTAGACCATGCAGATCCGAAAATCATTATCTGTGACGATTTGAACTACTCTTGGGTCGAATTAAACGAGCCAGCCGTTCCAGCCACCTCGCCCTCCCACATCAGAGCGAGGGAAAAAATGGGCAAAGCATCTAGCCATGAGAAATTGTGTGATGCTCAATGGTTGCACGAGAGCCGACATTCCAGCTTCACCTACATGGCATAGAAACAACATCCACAAAACCCTGGGCTACATTTGGGTGTCGAAAAACCTAACTGATAAAATTGATCAGCTGAATATATTAAGAATGCTCCAGAGTGACCACGATGCCGTCAAATTATCTTGGTTAGCTGCTTCTCATGTCATACATGCCCGCTATAACCCTAATCTGATGACCAATCAAGCCTTAAACAGAAAAAATATATATATCAACAACAATGAGATTGCAGCTCTGACACAGCAGTTTTCAATGGTCCAAATAATATATAGCCCTCAATCCAATTACGTTCATCTGCTTTCACAATTCAAGTCGCGGAAAAGTCGGTTTAAAGCAGACTATTTTGAGAATATACACCCTTTCAGTTTAAAAGTGAATGAGGCTAATCTCAATGCCATTAAAACAAGACGTCAACAATATCGAAATTGGATTAAAGATTTCAATCAAATACGAGATCAGGAAAGAGCTGAAGAGATCCTGAAGTTAATCTGTAAACATGACAATAGAGAAATTTGGGCAATTATAAACAAAGGTTCATTAAATCAAATTGCCATGATGTCCAGTGGAGTAGGTGCTGATGCTCGGACAAGACATTTCTCCCAGGTGTTTATAAAGCTCAAAGATGCATCATTCTTTCAGCCAACTGAAAATCTGTGGAATGTTGCTGAAGCACATGAAGATATTGAAGCAGCGATCTCCAAACTTTAAAACTCAAGGGCCACCGGGCCAGACGGCCTCACAAACATCATGCTAAAAGGTCCAGTGGGCACTCTTTATGGAAGTGCTTTTTGTGAAAACAGCATCAACAAAAGAAATACCATCTTCGTGGCAAACAGCTGTCGTAATTCCGATCTATAAAAAAGGCAATTGGGACGACCCATCCAACTATCGCCCGATTGCCTTACTTGATGTTATCAGAAAAATCTTTGCCGCCTTTATACAAAAATAACTAGCTGCCTGGGCTGATACCTATGACGAACTCAATCTAATCCTATTAAACTTGTTAAAGTTGAACTGTATAAAATGAGACAAAAAAAGGTTGCTCGTTTTCGCAGACCTTCGACAGGCCTTCAATTGTATCAATAGAGAAAAACAGTGGAAAAAGTTAGAAAATTGGAACTGTCCACAGGAGTTGTTGCAGCCAATCATTGCGCTTCATTCTAATACATCAATAAAAGTCAGATTGAATGCAGACGGAGAGCTGACTGAACAGATTGCCACGCATAGGGGAGTCAAACAGGTCTGCCGGCTGTCCGCCCTGATTTTCAAACTATACATCTCTGATCTCCCCCTATTCTTACTGAGCACACATTCTTTTCCTCCATGTATTAATGGCAATCAAATCAGTTGGATGACATACGCCGACAATCTGGTCCTCATAGATTCAACACAGATTGGCTTGCAGAGACTTTTGACTAAGCTCCATGAATATTTGATATTGAATGACTTCACCATCAGCGTCACTAAATCTAAAGTCCTGACCCTCGGATCGGAATTTGGTAAAAAAGGCATTCATTTTAAATGGGGCATAGCCGATCAAGTACTTGTAAAGGTACAATGCATTTGTTACCTAGGTATACTATTCAACAGTTCCATTTGTGAATGGGACCGGACCTAGGACTTGAAAACTCGTATGAGCACTGTAGCACTGCAAGTAGCAAAGCTGCATAGAATGTATGGCAAATTTACTTTAAAACCAGTCCTACTGTTTTACACACAAAAAGTATTTGCAACGATGACCTTTGGTGCTGAGGCTGGTTTCAATGTAAGTCATGACTTTTGGGACTATTTGGAGGGCCAGTTCTGGCGGAAAATCTTGAAACTTCCCCGCAATGTATCAATAGTGGCAATCCGCTTTGAACTTGGCTTAGAATACGTCTTGTTTGCAGTGATCTGGAAATCTGTAGCAGCATTTAGGAAAATGCATTTGACTCCAAACGCACTTCCCTACGAGATTTTAGCTCCAAATACTAAGAACTATCCTCCAGGGCTACTGTCGGTATGGATGAACAAAGTTGAAACAAGATTGCTTGATGCCAATATTAGGTTGGACATGGTCCTGACCAAACAAGGTGCTGTAAAAAGAAAATTAAAATGTCTGGATGGATCCGGACAATCGAGAAAAGATCATCTTTGAAATCTGCCATCAGTTCTGTTGTTGTTCCTCTTGGCATCAATTAACAACCAAAATACTTCGACAAATTCTCGTCTCGGTATCACCAGAATCAGTTTCTGAGGCTTTGGCTAAACTTATACCCTACCAAGGAGATGCTCTTCTTAAAACGTGACATTTCAACACAAGAAAATATATGTCGATTATGCCAATCTTCAGTTGAATGTTCGAGACATTTGATTATTGAATGCCAAGGTCTCACCACTCAAAGAACTAATTTGCTGTATAACCTTGGTCCTCAGAATGGGAATATGGTTGAATGGTGGTTTCAGCTGTTGTCAGGTCAAAATGTAAAGTTGACCTGCACCGTAATTGATTATATGGACTTGCTTTTTAAGTCTGGCAGAGTGTCACTTATGTAGATAGGCCTACTATTTGGTCATAAAAGAGGAGCTAGTGTTGTAGTAAGTTGATACAGATGTGTTGAATTGTAAGCCTGTGAAATAAAAAGTTTGAATTAAAACTAAAAGTTTAATATAAAAACAAATACATATATATATCAATTCTCCCCATTGGTCTTCCAACAGCACCTTTTTTTGCTGCCTGAAAACACATGGTGTACCCGTCCACACTAAGGGGGTTAATTAACCAATGCTCCTGTAGGCAAATTATGTTATGGGATCTCAGAACTGTGATTATTGTGGGTATTTTTTCAAGGCGGAAACCGTGGCCCCTAGAATTCCATGACAACATATTAAAGGTGGATGTTCTTGCTAGAGAGGATACTTTTGGGCTTCTCCACTCCTTTCAAGTGAAAGAGCAACCAGAAATCAAGACCAATCATGAGCACCCCCCCGTCTGGCCATGCATTAATTGCCCTTTGATTTCCCCCTTTACTTGAAAGAGTTATTGTAAAATCCTTTTGCTTTATTGGTTGGTTCATGGGGTCCTGTTCTCTACATTTGTTTAGTTAAGAGGCATCAAGTTCTATCACTGATAAGCCTAGACGTCTAAGTTGTGGTGTTTTGCCTAAAATTGTCTAAGCAACCAAATGTGACTCTAAATGGACCTTAGTTTTAGGCATAACGTTATGTGTAGCTTTGTTGATTGGTGTGAGAGTGGGGCATTTGTCCGTCATTGGTGGCTGGGAGATGCTTTCTTGAGCATCTACTTTGTGGATCAGGGCAGAGGATTTTTCTGGAGGTGTGCTTCTGATGCTGGAGGAAGGGCAGGGGCTTGCTGGGGGACGGTTGGCTATGGAGGTGAGTGTGGAGCGCAATCTTAGGAGGATGTTGTGTTCAGTGAGTGTCTGTGGTAGGGAGGGGTAGTCAAGTGGTCTGGTGCGTGCTCTCAATGAGTAATTGCGATTTAGCCGTAGGATGGATGGGCGAGTCAAGGCTGCTGCGTTGATGGAAGCGGGTTAGCAACCATGCTGGCAAGGCTTGGGTTTAAATGGTCGGTGCTTGGTGGGGCTCGGTTGGGGTGTGCCGCTGTTGAGAGCATGCCTGGATTGCTTGGGGGGTGGGCTTCTGATGATTTTTTGACATGGGCAGGGGTGGGAGCGGTGTTGTGGAGAGAGTAGTGAGATGGATGGAGTGCTTGGGTGGGGGGCTGAGTAATGGCTGTGCTCGTTTGCATTGAGCCGCTGGACTGTGAGGCTCAGGACATAGGTAAACTGCTGGCTCTGCGTTCAGATAGACTAGGGGTGGGAGGTGGGCCAGTGTCAGGAAGCAGGATCGAGACGCACCAAGAGCACTGGAGGGTGAAGGGACACGGGCAGGTGTGAGGTGGGCGTATTGAGAGGCTGCAGGCATGACTGAGGGTCAGCTGCTTACCTGTATTTGGGACCATGGATAGTCTTGTTGGTAGTGCTGCGGGTAGAGGTGGATCATCTGGGCATCGCAGGCAGAGTCTGGCAGAGACTGCGAGAAGACTTATCTCCTGGCCTTTCCCCGGGTCGGCTGTGCCGGTCTGCTGGATGGGGCAATCCCATTTGATGAGGAAGGCAGCCAATGGGAAGTGGTGCGTGGTGAAGGCAGAATCTCATTGTTGTTGTTTGTTACCACTGCAATGCCGGTGGCCATCTTAGATACCCCCAGCACCTCGGTGTGCTGTGGGGGTAAAGTTGTCTGAGGGACACTGGTGCTTCTGTGCCGGCTTCTTTCTTCTTGGAGATTGGCATTACCAACTGTGAAGGATGTATACTGACTATTTTTATCTGTTGACCGTTTTTGACAGGAACATTTCTGATCCAATTTGTGGTACACGTTTCAGCACTGGTCATATAAGTATTTACCTCCCCTTGTTCTTCTACTGGCCAGAATAGAATTTCATCACCATAGGGCCTTAGACAGTCATTTCTCTGAGGGCACAATCGATACTAATTTCTATTCCTTTTTTTACTGTCTCTCAATAAATGCCAGCTGTGCTGCTGGTGTTTCTGTAAGTGTGCCCAAATCAGGAGTTCATGACTGCCAACTTAGGTATGTCTGTAATATATACAGTGCTGTTCCAGAAATGCCACCTCCTTCACGTATACATGCAGTCTGTGGAAACTATACATACAATGTTAGTGTGTCATATAACACCATGACCCAGTTCTCTATGAGATCAGTAACAAATGAAGGCCAGAGGACAAGAAGTAGCCAATTTAAAATCTCAAAGTCGAATTAAAAAAAACACACACATTAACTGCCACAGTGTTCAAGTCGAAGCATTTCTTTGTGTAGGAATTCAGTAAGCTCGAACGAGTTTGTTAGTCTCCATTTGAAGACATTATGCATAGGAGTTAATAACTAAGATGGTCATTTCTAGTTTGGTGGTAACTGTAATTGTGGTGGTATTTTCAAAATACCAGTGGAATTATCATCCACTGGATTCGGAGTGGAGGTATTTCCTCCAGCTGCATTTCAGTTGAATACTACCAGAAGTAAGTTATTTTGGTGTTTTTTGGCCATAGTCAGCCTATTTTTACCTCCACCTGAGAGGTGGTAGAAAGATTGCCAATTGGCCCAAATAATATTGTTTTGACTGTACAAAAGTAAAGCACAGTTGCTTCCCTTTAATAGTATAAAAAGAGATTTTAGAATTGACCATAGTATTGCCCCTCTAAGCTGATCGCCTGTGTAATGAATAAAAGGGCACAGACGATTCTTTACTACATTAATGAGATGATAGTAGTGTTATGAACCCCCACTGTAGATACTGCATTTCCATCCCTATCTCTTCTACACAGTAACAATACACAGAATACGATTGAGACAAATATGGAATGTTTACCTCCACCGTTTAGGTGGAGATAAAAATAGGCTGACTGTGGCAGAAATCCACCAAAATACTTTACCTCTGATGGTATTCTGTGGAATACAACCAGAGCTAATAGCTCCAAACCCTCGAATCCAATTTTGCAATACCACAATAATAACCGTTACCACCAAATCTGTAACAGCCACCTTAGTTATTAACCCCTGTTCATCATGTCTTCCAAATGGAGGATAACAAACCTGTTCGGATTGGCTACATTCCCTCCCAAAGCCATGCTAAGGATTCATACCTATGGCAGGTCAATGTGCATATTTTCAATGAGACTTTGGAACATTAAATTGGCTTCTTCTTTTCCTCTAGCCTAGATGTGTTACTGATTTTATATAAAACACTGACATGGTATGTTTAGGCACATCAACATTGTATTTAATGTTCACATTGGATGTATGCACCCATCAAGATATCTTTGTCAGCAGCAGGGTGCTTGAATGCCTACATGATACATTCACCTTGCCCAAGGTCATCGTCTGGGACATTTGGGCAGGTAGGCTCTTTAATACATCTATTATTTCCCAGGATTCACAGTGCTACACAGCCGCAGCGTTTGCTTTCTCTCAGCTCTGATCATTTCCTGCAGACATGGAGACTGTGGTTCAATAAAGTTAAGCACAATCATTTCATTTATAGTTATTTAGTTCACTGAAAGGCTGTAGAAATGCCCAAAAGTGGCTTCATTAAAGCAATGGCATTCAGCTTTCCTCTAGTTGTGCCGTCTGCAAGTCTTCGCGAATGTCACTTGAGGATTATCTTTTGTTGCCAAGGAGACCAGAACTATGCTTATAAACTCAGTGTAATAGATTTTGTAGTTTCGCATTCTGCAGGCAACGGGTTTCTTGATTGAGCAATGTATATTGTCTAAACACTGTGGGGCTCATTTTGAATGTGTCCAGAGTGGAAGAATGATTGGTAGTGAAAGCCATGTATGTATGGTTTACACATGTATTATACAATGCACTATACTAGTCCTCATGGTATCTATGTTATCACACAGAAAATAAAATGTTAAATATGCAAATACAGATTCCCCCTTCACCCCCCGCACATTTCCTGGCAATTATATGCAGGTCAGACCCCCCACAGTTCCCCATACTCCCCTTATATTATTGTATTACTGGAGACCCCCCAACCCCCTATAATGGGTTGGAAATGTGCGTTTCAAAATTCTGTATTTTCATGTTCGATATTTTCATCATAATTGACTGATACCGTCCACATGTTCATTACGTGTGGAGCTATAACATCAAACATATGTATGTAAACTTTATCCATGTACAGTCATCGAAACCTCATGTACATGTGATTTCTCCACCTGCAAATGCATGGCATTTCTACAGGTATTGTGACACACTCACTTCTGCCCAGCATGGAGTACAAGAGTGAGCAGAGGCTAAAGCACATATTTAGCCCTCGCACTTCTACAAACCAAGAGCCCAATCATAAAGGTGAAGCAGGCACAGCTAAGAGATACACCTCCTTCGTCTTTTGTGGGAGCATGGGCTGGGGGAAGGCTATACTTTCAAGAGGGGTATGAATGCGAACCAGTAGCAACCCAAACAGGGAAGCATAACAGTCCAAAATAAAGGAATGCCCAATCAAGTTTTTATGAAAATATAAACACTGTAATTACATACATCACAAACTAAACATAAATCACTATACAAAACCCACCCCTAAGGAAAGAACACAGAAGAAACAAAGATAGCAAGATGCAGCACCCCTGGGTAATGAATGAGAGGTGGAAGGCAAGTAAAAGCCATAATGTTCTTTAATAGGATATGTTCTTGGGTGCAAAAGAGATCACGGTTACCTAACCAGTTTCCGGGGGCCAAAAATGGGTCAAGGTTGCAGTTAGCAGTCAATAATACCTTGTTGCGGTTATTGGCAGTCTGACGGCGTCAAACCAGGCTTCAAGCTGCTGTGCGAGCAGTTCAAGCCCAGTTCAGGTGCAGTGTGTTGATCCAAGTGTTGAGCTGACATCGAATCGGGTGGAATGCAATGGCTAAGAGTGATTTGAAGGAGGCATTCGAAAGATGGAGGTTGGCACGTTCACCAGGATCAGCTTGGGATCAAGCCAGTTTAAGATGTATGATAAGCACCAGGGCCATTTTAAGCACTTTTGGGGCCCTGGGCACGGACCCCTCCACCAAACCAAAATAATTAAGTTATCAAGAATATCTGCCCTCTTACACTCTTCATTCTTGCTCTAATCAGACTGATAAACATTTGAAGGCCAACATTATCAGTCTACGAAGAGGTTACTTCTGTTCTATCATAGATACAGGATACTTTTTATTAATAGAACCCAGGAAGGTATGCAGCCTGTAGTATTAATGCAGGGCTGTATGTAAAAGGTACATGTAACCCAGAATAGACAGAGAACTCACATTTGCTGCCTCACACAATGCAAACATGCTCACACATGGATGGAGCAGACCAATTGGTAGGAAGGAGAAAGCTCACATACCATAGCATGGATTGTGGATGCAGATTAGAAGCTACCAGGAAGGCGTCAGTATGCAGACAGACTGAAATTATAAGTGGGACATGGTTTTCAAATAATGTTGCCATTAGAGATCAAAAGAATAAAGTGCCTGTGGTGTGCAATATATCAATGCTCACTATTATAGTGGAAGCAACACTGCAGCCAGTGAAACCATGAGTGAGGCTGTTTTGAAGTTCATACCGTGAAAAGAAAATCTCTCTGAACAGCTGACAATTTTGAAAGGTTTAGGAACTGGCAATTTTCGAGAGGCTAGGCAATACATGATTAAATGAGATGCCAAGCATTACACAAACTGGTTAAAGTGTGAATCTGGGATAGGTGTCAACTCTGCAATTTCTGCACTTGAACACTTTCATTACCAGTTCTTACCATGAGCTAAAATAATCTCATTTTATAAAACTGACTTGGAAAGTACACCAATCACATTACTAAACATGACAATTTTAAAAACTAAATATTATAAAAGGGTGTAACACAGAATGATTCTAGCTTCATTCTCTCTGTCATCAAGAGACATATATAAGTACCAGCATACCAATCAGTGTGATTTAACAGATTTAATCATCTGGGTTGGTCTTTTGTATTTTAAAGCTTTACATACTTCCAAAACACTTGCTTGTCAAATTGTCATTTATAAACGTGTAGAAAAACCTTTGACTTTTACAAAAATGCAAAGTATTTTTTGTGTCAAATGAGCAGACTTTAAAATATGCTCGCCCGAGTCCTTCACCATCTGATCCACTCCCTTCTGTCTACCACCCCTTCCACTCAAATGGCCTACATAAAAAGAAAGATCAAGTAATGGGCTAAACGATGCCACCAGCATGTGAGGAGGCAAACGTCACAGAAGACAGTACAATAATGTACGAGATATAAGATGATTGATCAGGATCACTGTATTGTCTGCTGGCAACGCCAGGATACAAGCATGAATGCTTTGGTTCCAAATTCTGATTCTTACTCATCTCTTGGACTAACAGTTTATGTTCATCGTCCAAGGTGAATGCGTAGGTTTTACAGCACCCCAACTGAACAAACCAATTTCTAGAGCTTCGCAATAAGGATGACATGTTCATTTTTATAGCAACCCCTATCTGGTGTAGGCATATTGCTGATAATAGCACCTGTTGTGCTGCAAGACCAAGTACATATGCAGGCAGGTTTATAAACTTCAGACATAGGAAAGGCTCAGCCAGCCTTACAGGAATGTGCTATTCTAATCTTACATAGGAACACATATCACTGCAATGAGTGTTTAACACACTGTGCTAGCTTCTGAACTATTATGGCACTCAATTTACCAGTATGCATTTCAAATTTGGCTATTGCACATGATCAACATAATTCCAACAAGAAGGAAAGAATGCTACAGGAGTTGTGCCGCAAGGAACATACAATCTATATATACCACAGTGAACACAGAAAGCATTACATGATGAATTGATCGAGGCAGAATGTACTTGCCAAAACAGACAGGCAATAGGTTTAGAGCCTCAGCACCATTCAATACAATATCCTGATGTGTGCTATTTTAAGTCTGGTGAACAAAGATAATCTTAATTCTTTAGATCAGGCAGCCTTGTGGGGCCCCCTCCAAGTCGGGGGCCCTGGGCAAGTGCCCCTTTTGCCCTTCCATAAAAACCTCTCTGGTCAGCACTGAGTAGGATTGACAAGTGATGCTCCAGCCATTCGAGTTGAAGGTCAGCAGTGGCTTGAAGCAGTGATCCTGATGCTCTGTTGTGCATATCAATGAAGCAGAAGTTCAGTGTTGAGCTGGGTTGAGTCATTAGGTAACTGCTGATTCGAGTCAGTGAATGACATTCTAGCAGTTCGAGTTGGGGTCCAGTGATTATCATTTCATTGCAGTTGGTTAATGACCCCACTATTCTAGGTTGTCAATAAGCATCCGTACAATGCTGCCCACACCCGGGCCGAAAACCCAATCGAGCATGTATTTTATATCTTAAAGAACCACTCACGTTGCTTTCACAGAACAGGAGGTGGGATAATGTCTCAGCCACATTTTTCCATGTGTCGCATGATGAATTACATTGGTATCAAATGCAATGTGCCCATGACCAATGAGAAAGAGGAGAATGATTAGTCAGATAACAGCTTTAAAAACCATGACAGACAGGCACCAGGTCATGGGCAACACTGGGGAAATGTCAATGTGCTTGTGCTGCCTGAAGAAAACACCATCACTTTATTCAAATAAAGGTGAGTGCATTACCCTAAGAGAGAACATAGCCCTCTGCCCTCTCCCAGCCTCCTTGCATTGTCAGTGAAAACTCAGTTAATCAAATGACAAATGACTCTCAAACAAACCAACATTAATTCAAACATGCTGGGTGATGCTGCAGTTTTAATAGGGTGTGGAAATAACAAAGTAATCCAGTGTCCAAGAGAGTGGGGGTACCGAAATATACTCCAGTGTTCAATGGGGGGGAGGGGTTAGGGGTGGATTCAATGAATTACCCAAGGATTTTTAAAATCAGATGTATTCCAGGTGTGCACACACATTTTACAAATGCACAGTTACATAATTAAAACTTAAATAAGCACATTCATATGACCACAGCCCTTTTTAAAACATTGAAATCAAGAAAATATTAAATTATCTACACTACAATTCAATCTAGAAGATCTATTTTATGGATATGATATTTGCAACACACATATAGATTAGATGGAATAATACACCTTTCACTTACCCCTTTAAAGAAAACTCAACAGTTTGGTCTACACAACAGCAAATTATCTAAGATATCCATACATTTCAGTTCATTTTAAAATACCACGCAATCACAAATCCTGTAGTAACCATTATTTAGCCCCATGGATTGTTAAGGTGTTACGCACTTTTCTAATTCCATCTTGAGCTAATTCGCAATGATCATTTACAGAACATCCCTTAGCGTCTGAACAATCATTATATCTTAAATGATAGCAAACGTGTGTTATAAAAGCATAACATGGAATAAAAATGCTGTTCACTTGATCTCAAATAAAGTAATATGACTGCCCATTATATTTCATTCTGGGTAGCCAGGCCTACTTGACATAATTGGTCACAGCAAGCACAATGTGCTGGTGGTTGGTTGACTTACAGACCAAAACTGTCCCTACAAACTTTCTTGCACCACCGTTCTTTGGGATGGGATTAAGCGACCCATTCCTGTTTCTTTCACAGGGGGGGCAAAAAAAGAAAACAGCAGAGGTCCTCTTGTTTATTTAAGCAACAGGGGCAAGACCCTCCCCTCCGTCTTTGAGTAATTGTTGTCAAGGGTAATATACCCAAATGAAATTCAGGAAAGGAACATTCAAAGAAAACAGTAAAAACAAGTACAAATATATGCCAATTTGAATCATGTTTTTCCCAAGAGCTAGTGGCCTCAGTCTACGTTTTTCTGACATATCCTGTTGTACCAAATCAAGGAAAGTTAATCTAACAATAGCCTTGTCCTCCGCCTTAATTCAACCTCGGTTTTCTCCTAAGCAATTTTGGCAGATGATCTACCAGACTGTGTGATTTGCTACAACCATTACCAGGATAAAACCACAGGGGTTCTTATAACATCAGTCAGAGCCTTCCTATATACCTGGATTGGTTGAGCTGGACACCCAAAGCCATCTAAAAACATAGCCAGTCCCAAGGTGACCTTGCTATAACAGGTTAGGTGTACTGTTCAGTAAGGTGAAACATCTTTTAAGGCACAAACATTCCTAAAGCTTACGGCTATCAATATGTGAGTGTTCCCATAGCTCGGCCCCTTGGAAGGTTGCTGGTTTCAACTAAACCATGTCATTTGCAATGTGGGTAATACAGGTCAACACCCCAAATCACTTTAAGAAAACTAAGGGTGGCTTCCCATAGGTAATCAAAGTGTTCTACTGCTGCATTTTTGTCCGTGCCTTATCTAAGATCAAGCATTGGCATCCTGCAGAAATGCCAATCACCTGTGTTATGGTAAATTGATTGTTAATCTTTGATCCTTGCATATTTCCTCAAAAGTATTCAACAGTTTTTGGAGTTCTGACAGTGCATTTGAAATCACAGGACAGTTGTGTGCAAACAATAGAACTCCCAAAGTATCACCCCCACCAACCTTGGTATATACACAAACACAAATTTAGAGAGCCAAACCATTACTGAAAAGTGAAAAAAAGGAATCGAGTGAACCCGTGGGACCTTTAAAACAAGGTAGCGCTATCTGGGATGGATGGGGATGCAGATCTTACTCTCGCACGAATAATCAGACTGACTCAGGAAGTTGGCAATTCTGCAGCTGTTTTATTCCAATTATCTAAAACAGGGAGTACAACGGGCACCAACGGATGCCGCATAAGCATTCTTGATACATTTCATAAAAAATTACAATTATATAGCAAAATCTCATCATACGTGATGTCATATGACATGGCAAAATATGCAAAAACCTATGGGGAGTTATGATAGGTTTAAGGGGAACATCTAGGTATACTTTCTATGGGGTATGGGATTGTGATTGGCTCTCTAAGATTAGGTGGACAGCTATGCCCACCCCAAGTGCAAGTCATCTTCCTTGTCATAAAAATACACAAAGTTTCATTGGCTCTCAAACTATTGGGCTCTTTGCTATGTGGCCCTCTATAATTGGTTGGCATGCTTGTACCCTGCAATATTCCACTTGCTAGCAGCATGCAAGCTGCTACCCCAAGTGCTAGAGGGTTGGACTTGACCATGCCTCCCCAGCCAATTAGCCCAACATCCATCATCACTCCTACTGTCTGCCATTCATTTAATCCTTTGAACTTGGCCTTGCAAAGGATCACTCTGCCTGAGAATGAAAGGGAGTGTGAGCATGGCCTTATCTTCTGGTCTCGGTGTAGTTCGCCCAAGTCCATTTTCAACTTGACCATGTGACAGGAGACCGTGTTTTGAGCTCCTTATTCGCATTTAACACTATTAAATTAATAAAACTTGGCACTTCTTGTGTAATTCCATTACACCTCAACAGGAGCTCGGCACGCTTCTCACATTCATTGTATCTTCCCGAATAGATAACGAGGTTCTTGGCGGCCCCAACTCATGACACTGGGCCAGACAAACCTTCTCAAATCTTCCTTCAGCATCAGCTATTTTCTTGTACGGCACCACACATTCAGCCCTTCTATTCACGGGGGGTGCTAGTTTGCTAAAATGCGTTGTAGAACATCCAGATCCTATACACACTTATGTATATATATTGGCGGCACTGCCTGCAGTCTATTCACTATGTATAGCCAGCCTCATGATTACTTAGTCTACTTATGTTTCAGAATATGTACAATTATAAAAACGGCTTTGCATTTTCTTCAGCGCTCTCTGCACGAGCAATCTTCATTTTTGCTCATGAAATGTTGCTCAATTCTTTACTTCGCCATCAGATTCTATAAAGTTTATATATGTTCTTCTTCAGCATCTTTTCTGGGTGCGTCATTTCTGCTTCATGTGACATCACCAGTCTTCTCTTTCACTCATCTTCACACTTCTACCGGAGCTTCCTTCACAAGACTGTCATTTCTCCGTGGGTACATCATGTTGGGTTTTCTCAATGTATACCTTGTTTCAAGGACTCTTCGCAGTTTAGGGACCATTATTGGCGTTGCGCATGTCGCAATTTCCGGTTTCCAACATATAGGTAAAATGGGGGCGGTACTTTCGGTAGAGGCACTCGGCTCCTCTTCTACGCGGGCTAGCAGGCAACATTGGTGTACACCTTGTATACAGGAAAAGAGCGGGCAGCTTCTCCATTATGTCCCAAATCTCACTGAGGCATAATTATTACTTTATAGATCTTTAATTGCCACAATTAAAGCTGCTGTGACATTGAACAATAATAACAACTCCCACCGCAAATGTATACGCACCCAGTCAAAAGTTACATTTTTTCCCCTTTAATCAGAATACATTTCTGTAATATTATTAAATAGTGTGAAAATGCCTGACCAGTCATCATCATTTCTTGTCAGAATCCTGGTTGGAGTGATAATTTGAAGGATCCTTCCTTTTCCCTTTGTTATACATGAGAACAAATTCAACTTTTCACCAAAAATCTGGGATTTTCTGTTTTTTGAGGCATTGCATTGAATAGTTTGGTTAAGAAGTGTATCCGTATATAGGCTTAGCACTTGAATAATTATAGCATCAACCTGTTTGAGCTTGGTGCTTTTCCAATTTTTATGTGCACCAAGGCCTGTCAGAATTCCTCAAAAGAGAAAATTCATCCTGTGCACAGGCAACGTGTCCTATTTCAGTTCCTGACCACATAGACCTGTTAGTTTGGTATACTTTTCTAAAATGATCAAACCACTGGCATCTTTAATATCAATGTCAACAGAAGGGTTACTTTCAAGGTCACCTTTAATCAACAAGTATCAGAAATCCTTATGGTTTCCAGATTTGACAGTGGATTGCAAAGCTTCCCATTTTCTCGCCTTCATGCTTTTTTTTGGATCTGTCAATATGGCATTAATCCCCCATTCCTTTGGCTTGAATGGGAGATAATGGCCCGGCAGACCAAATTATCAGCCAGAGCGAAGCAAGGATGGATAACAAGGGCTCGGTGTATTAGCACCCCGGGTTGCCAAAGCAGTAACCCGGGGTGCTAAAAAGAAAAAAAAGGATTTTCCAAGATGGACACCATGTAAAGGAATGCAGGGCTCTATGGTAGCCTGAAGGAATAGAAAGGAAGGAGCAGTGGCAGTGAGGAGTGCCGCTTCTGCCGAGATAAGTTAAATTGTGGAGTTGGAGGGGGATAAAAAAAATAAGGGAATGGAGGAAGATGGCAGCAGGGGGAGCTGGCCGTCAGGTGAGATGGAACGTAATGCTTTCACCGGTGGTTCATGCCCACATTCTTGGACACCTGATTGGCTGGCTCCCCCCAACAGGGTGCTAATGTGGCGTTCATCCCCTGTCCCAAGTTATTGGCCCGAGTGCAGCAAGGGGCGATAACGAGGGCTCTGTGCCGTTATCCCCATTCCATCCCCTCGAACAGGGGATGAACGCCACCCGAGGTTGCCTGCAGGAGGCGAAGGGAAGGTGAGGATGCAGCAGGGGGCACCCGCCACCACAGAAATAAGGTGAGTAGGGGTTTGGGGGATGAATAGAAAAAGAATGAGACAGAGGGTGAGGGGAAGATGGCAGTGGGGGAGCCAACCGCCAGGCGGCTTGGAACGCAGGCTTGTTCCAGCGGTTCCAGCCTGATTGGCTGGCTTCCATAGGGTATATGCTAATTGTATATAAGGAATTGACTGCCTTCAATATACTCAAGTGCCTTATCATTTCTTTAACCAAGGCTGCAGGATTTGTATTTCCTACCTTCATTCTCAAATCACATTTGGATGCTGTTAGCATCCTTTACATTGGGATGTATTATCCATCAATGGGATAGGAATGCAAGTAAAACCTACCCTATCCAATGCAATGCATATATTTCCCACTTCTATACTCTCCCTGGCTCCTTTGTTGTTCATCGCAGATTGGCAGTTGTATCACATTGTTCACTGGCATTTTCTACAGGTGCTCACATACCTTTTTCTCCATTTCACCTGCTTTCTGAACTTTTGACCCAGCAGTACAGAATCTCTATTGGAAAAATTAGCCACTTGGGCTATCCCATACTCACATTCCTCCTTTTCCCCCAAATCTCAAATCGGAAACATCTGCATTTTAAGAATGGGTTAATATTTCAACTACTACTTTATGTAGGTGTAAAGAAAACGGCAAATGAGTTGAAGATGCTAACTCTGATACTCACTGCTTCAGGTTTCTTAGTTACTGTGTTCCATCAAAAGGTGTAGCATTCTCACTCTGGGCCAAGCATGGACAGTTGATGCTCGAAATGTAAGCATAGATTGCTGATTACTTGGAGCCACACCAGCACTTGCCCTTTATTACACTTTTGTGACTTTATTTTTTCACTTCCCTCCTCTACTTTTATCATTTCCCCTTCACAAGATGGTACGTTCCCATTTCCATGATTCCCACTAAGGCTTTTAGGATTATGAAGCTCTGTAACAGGGATCACATTTCACATATCAGATGTGTAGCTTCAGTCAATATGGCAAATATGACAGCCGAATCCTTTGCATTTTGGAGAGACAGTGGAGTTTACTGTCATATTTGTCAGCTATATTTAACCAAAGAGGTGGGTAAACCCCATAACTCACCAAAACCTCGGGTAAAATACATAATGACAACAACAGAACTGGTGTCGCATGAGATGGTTGCGAGAACGAATGATCAATACTTCATAATAAAGCCATCACTAGGCATGGCACCAACTGAGTCCCAGAACAAAATAAAACAATAATGAAACCCAATAGGCCTATAGTCACACCCCTCTCTTTAACCCAGAACTGGTTTGCACGTTATCCTGTTCTATACTTATGTGCATGAATGTAGATGTTTTTAGAATATGTGTTCTTCAATATATTGGTTATTTTGATCATGCAACATATTGCTGGATTCAGCAGTATTACCGTTAAACATTGTTTCATTATTGTTTTCTTTTGTTGGTGCCAGTTCTGTTGTCGTCAACTTTGTCATCTTATATAATACAAAATCCTTTGCCCTGCACTCTCCGGTTGAACCCAGTGCAACTGACGCATGTGTTTGCATAGTGAATGGGTGTCTTCCACTTTTTAGTGCAGTACACCAGATAACATGGGATAGCCAAGCTGGGTGTCTCCTGGCCCCTTTTATCATGGAAGAATATATAATGGTGGAGGCTACAGGGAAGTTGATATCTAGAAGCAGGTGGAGGAGATGGTGGCACAGTGACTAACTCCATCTCCTATAGCTGGGGTTTGCTGTGGATGACAATGTAGCGAATATCTTTGCTGCTATCTGAAGTGACAAGACTGCATGTGCCTTTGTTGTGCATGTCCTCCTCCTTATAGTCACATATTTTATCAGCAATAAGGACATGTTTGCACTGGCACAAAAATGAACCTGCCACTTCAGCCAGGCTGTCAGTGCATATAATGTGCAGCATACCTGTCAGGTGTGCCACAAGTTCCCACGGCATAACTTCAAGACTGCAGTTGCCACCTACTGGAATTTCCCTTTGGACATGTTGGGCCAACTAAGCCAAGTGAACAGTGAAATGCTATCACTGCTTATTGTGATAAGCTCAGCCTAGTTTTAGATGGGACTTTATTTACCCCAAAACAGTGTAAACCGATGTCATATCTCTCTTCTATTCCACAGCCTTTTGTTAGCAGCAACCTGTATTAGCCAGTGGAACACTACCACCGTTATCCCTGCCAGAACGGAACCTGACCAACAATATAAGAGCCTTTGACTTGGCTAACAGGATTGATGCAGTGCTACTGATTAGGGTTGTGCTCTTAGACTTGCATGGTGATCCAAGTGCAACCACAACCAAAGGTAACATTTATACCTGCTGGTGCCAATTCTTGGCACATCGTTAAAGGGTAAAGTATCCACTTCGAACGCTTTTCAGCAACATTTGGTGGGTCAGAACTCAGAAGGTGCACAGATGCAATGATGTAGTAATTTGGGTCCAGCTTGCACGAAGGACAGATGCAGAAACAACATTTTGCCATGCATGTTATCATTAGGAAGGTCCTTACTCGTGCCACGTAGATCCCAGCCACCTTCTGAGAAGACTGCTTATGCATGCACAACAAACAGTCTGAAAGTGTGACGATATCCCCCCGCCTCGCCCTTGGCATGTGGAGCAAGGTTATCAAAGGGACTGGGTAACACTACCTACTCTGTGATGCAGAGCCTGTGGGTGGTGTACAGAGGAACCCATGGTCACCACCCCAAAACCTGTCTCACTTGGCAGGGATTTGTGACCTGGATGTTGTCCTTTAACTAAAGCATTATTCAGAATGCCATGTAATGTGGGTAGCAGAAATGATGCAGACCCTTTAGGGTAGGTCCTGCAGTGGTATTCATGCTATGTTCACTGCTGGGAAATTGTACTCATCCAACAGCAGTGGGGAAATAATTTGCTCAGTCATGCAGTTACTCCACTACAAGAGCAGGGCTTTCTGTGACTGACTATCAGGAACTTACAAACATGCATGGAATGCAGACTGAAGTGAAGATGGCGGCCGGGTATAAAATATCCTTGGTATGGGTAGTGCGACAGACCCAACGACAAACAACAGCAACAACTGAAATTATTTCGCTGGGTCTCTTTAATACACAATAGGTGCAACTACAAATATTTATACGGGTCTCCTTGATAAGGAACAGCCACAACTGAAAATTTCACTGGATCTCCTTCTTGTGCAATAGCTGCAACTGCAAATATATGTCTGTCCCTCCATAATACTCGATAGCTGCAACTGCAAATGATTCCATGTGTCTCTATATTGTGTGATAGTAGCAACTCCAACTATTTCTCTGGATCCCCAACACACAAAAGATGCAACCTCAAATATTTCTCAGCATCTCCCTACGATATAAGTGCTGCACCTATGATATTTTCATTTGTATTTCTAGTGCATGACATCTGTTCCTTCCAAGTTGCTCAAAGAGCTGCTGCCAAGATTGTCTCACTTTACAGGGGCATGTAGAGGTGCTGCACAAACAGGTGATCCTCCACAGTGACTGAGGATAACCAATCTCAATTCAAGCATTGTGTGGCTGTAATGATCACAAGGGTTATGGCCAAATTCCCCCACAGCACCACCAGAGTTAAACTCAAGTACCCCATAAACACCACTGTGGCTACCATTGGGGATCAGGTCAGGAGTAAGGACAGCTGTAACACCAGGTAAGGATGGACTACTCTGCTGAGCTGCTGGCATAGGCGTCACACAACATATGCAGCTGCGATGCTAGCATAGGCACGACAAAGCAATTGTCGCACCAGTAGTCCACCTCCAAGATGGCCACCTAACTATGGCACATCCAGAAATCCAACATGGCTGCCAAAAATACCTAAAGCCAATGCCAGGCCAAGCTTTCTAGTCGAGCAGGGAGAGGCCCAGGGCTATATAAACCACACCCTGAGGCCCACTGCCAGGCTCGCGTTTGTTCTGCTCACCACAACAGCAGCATAATGCTTCCTGCATTACTGCAGCCTTGGATCTGCGCAACAGGGAAAGAAAGCAACAAGACATCATGGAATTAAGGTAACAGGACATTGCAAGTAACCTGGCGCTCCCACTATGCAAACACTTACCTCGGCTTCGGTCTCTATGGCCGGCACTCATCTCCGCTCCGTTCTGCATCCGCCAGCATACCTCCAGGAACCTGCATCAGAGAAAGAGAGAAAGACAATATCACAGGAAGGTAACACAGCGCTAAGAGTGATCAGCACTAAGAACTCAGCTGTAAGAAATAACAGCAAGGAAAGCAGACAGAGCCATTACAACACATAACTACAACTGTGGAAAGAGACACTTGTTCCTAGAGAGGAACACATTGCGCCAAGAGACTATTGACCCTTGTTTCTCCCGGCACCAAGCATGTCGCTGCAGGTCTGGACAAGCAATTACCAGTGAAGGAACTGGACTCTGGTGCTTGACAATGACAGAACCCAATTAGCAGAGTTCTACCAACCAACAAAACGTGAGTCCAGCCTTCCACAGTTGCATATGCATTAAGAAGAGAACCGTGAGGAATGGCAGTCAGCACAATAGCAACTGCCCCCCTTGTCTCCTAGAATCTGACACCATATCAGGGAAAGATCCCACACCATATCAAGAGAACAGCTACAATACAACATTCAACAAACACTTTCAGCCCCTCATTCCCTAAACACGACAGCATTATATACCTAGAGTACGTCTTTGAGTTAATAGAGGTGTGGAACACTCAACTCTTCAAGAGGCCTAGACGCTCCCGCAGGGCATCAGGTGGAGCGTTACAGAATGTGAAGCCCACAGATGTACGCCTTGCCTGAGCGCCATAGAGTCCTGCTAGATAGATCAGTTTGTGCGGTACTAGAGTGGGGCTCAGAGCGGAAGTGCATGCAGCCCAATCAGAGACAAATGCCTTAAGGAGGAGGTTAATAGTCAATAGGGACCACACTGAAGAGCTGGCCAAACAACTCACACAGACACAAGCTGAACAATTTCCATTACCTTGAACCCCTATTTCGCAATCACCCCAACCAGCACCCATCCAGGTGTTGGCACCCAGTTCTGTCCTGTTTGCCCCACTTAAGTGCTTCACTAGGGACCCACATAAGTGTGCATTGTTTATGAACCAGTGTCAACACCATTTTCTTTGTAGACCAGGAGCTTTCCCCGATGACAAAACAAAAGTAGCTTTTGTCTTGTCTTAATTGGGGGGACATGCAGCCAACTGGTCGATCCCGTTAATGGACAGGGATGATCCTGTCCTCTGCAATTTTGTGGGGTTTCTACAGGAACTAGAAAAGCTCTTTGTCTGGAAAACACAGAGAGGCCCTCAATAACTATCTATTGTCCCTCAGACAGGGGTCACAGGACCTATTGGTTTACATTGCCATGTTCAACAGGTTGGTGGCAGAGACAAATTGGCCAGAGGAGAAATGGGCTATGCTTTTTCACTGGGGGCTTCGAGGGGAGCTCAAGAATGTCTTAGCTCGGATGGTCAATCCACCCGACCATTGTCCAGAGTGCAGAAATCTGGTAGTTCAGTTGGAGCACTGGCTGCAAGAACATAAGAATGACCGTTCACACTCTGAGGTGTGATCATTATATATCCGTCCCTGAGACAACACCCCACGCCATACGGAGGACCTGCCCGAGCCCATGCAGATGGGTAGCATTAGAGGACCATTGACCAGAGAAGAAAGGGACAACCCAGACAACAACACCTAGTAAAACTGTTGGGGTGGTAGATACCACCACTTCGAATTCAAAATCATCAGACAATTGCGCAGCCCGACAAGAATACAGGCCGGCTTATCGAGCAAGGAAGAAGCCTCCAGGGTCTTGCAGCTAGCTGTACCTGTTGTGCTCATTTGCTCTCAGCAGCCACAGAAAATGCACGCTCTCGAGGTGTATGTGGATTGTAGGGCTGTGGGCAATTACATGGATTATGCTATGGCCTGTCGGATGGGTGTTGCCATACATCAGAAAACTACTGTAGATAATGTGGTAGCTGTAGATGGCACACAGTTGATCTCTGGGCCTGTGACCAAGTTTATGGAAGAGGTTGTGCTGCTCTGCCAGGATGGATATGGGGAATGCATTGTGTTCGATCTGATCAATGCCCCACAGTTCCAACTCATTTTAGGCATACCCTGGCTTGAATCCCACAATCCAAGCATTGATTGGCGAGCCAGTACTCTGACCTTCACCCCTGAATGTGTGAACACCTGCTACTATAAACCCTTGGCTTTTGCCCACTCTCTGGCTGCTGTGCCACCAAAAACCCCTGAAGGAGGTGCTGTACCATGGCCCAGATCGAAGTGAGTCTAGCAATCAGTGATCACCCGCAAACGGATGGGCAAACCGAAAGGACAAACTAGACACTGGAGCAATATCTCTGCTGAATGTTCACTCACACTGATAAGAACTGGGTTGACCTTTTATGGGTGGGGGAGTATGCGTACAACAACTAACTACACAGTGCAACAGGATTTACGCTGTTCTTGGTATTACATGGACAACATCCGCGCACCTTTACAAATAATCCACCTGAAGCCCAGGAAATGCCAGCTGTCACGTCACTGCATACAACTATTCAACGCACATTGAAGCAAGCCACTTACACTCTACAGAAAGCTAAAGACACCTACAAAGGTTTGCAGACCAAAAAAGAGAAGATGTCCCAGTGCACCAATTTGGCAACATGGTGTGGTTGGCTACCAGGCATATCCAACTAAAAGACCTGAAAAAATTCCATCTAAAGCCAATGCCAGCCCAAGCCTTCTAGTCGAGCAGGGAGTGGACCAGTGATATATAAACCACACGCAGAGACCCACTCCCTGCTTCGCATGTGTTATGCTCACCACAGCAGCAGCTTAATGCTTACTGTATTACTGGAGATTTGGATCTGCGCAACATGGAAAGAAAGCAACAAGACATCACGGAATGCAGGTAACAGGACATTACAAGTAACACAGTGGTCCCGCTCTGTAAACACTTACCTGGGATGGATGGTGCTCATCTCCACTCCACTGCACATCTGAAGGCACACCTCCAGGAACCTGCATCAGAGAAAGCAAAGAGAAAAAGACATTATCACGGGATGGCAATGTAGCTCTAACAGTGAACAGCACTAAGAACTCAGCAGTAAGAAATAACAGCAAGAAAAGCAGACAGAGCCACACAAACACATAACCACAACTGTGGAAAGAGACACTGATTTCCTAGAGAGGAACCCATTGCTCCAAGAGACTATTGACCCTTGTTTCTCCCGGCAACAACCATGTCACAGAACGTCTGGCCAAGCGATTACCAGTGAAGGAACTGGCCACTTGTGGCTCGACAATGACTGAACCCAATTAGCAGCGTTCTACCAACTACCAAAAGGTGAGTCCAGCCTTCCCCAGTTACATATGCATTAAGAAGAGAACCATGGGGAGGGGCAGTCAGCACAACAGTAACTGTGAACCCTTGTCTTCTCGGATCTGGCACCATATCAGGGGAAGATCCCACACCATATCAAGAGAACAGCTACAATACCACATTCAACACTTCCAGCTCCTCCTTCCCTAAAGACAACAGCATCATATACCTACTGTACCCCTTTGGGGTAAGAGGTGTGAAACGCTCAACTCATCAGGAGGATCAGATGTTCCCGCAGGGCATAAGGTAAGAGTTACAGTGCGTGAAGAGCCTTTGTGGCAATCCCCAGCGGGTAGGTATAATGTTTATGTATCTGCATGATATATATGACATTTGAAGTGGCAGAAATAAAAGTGAACTTTGCATTTTTTTGCACATAAACTAGCATTAATAGTCAGCATGAGTGGGGATTTGTCATAGAATTGGGATATTCCTGCACTCTATGGTTTATCCAGTGCAGTCACTCATAAAATGAGTGACCTTCAGTGAGTGACCATCAGAAATGCATTTCTTAAAATGAATAGGATTTTGCCACACATAATGAAGCTTCTGTAGATTCTGGGGAATGCATGGGACACTTGAAGGGCCTTCATGATGGCTCTTGCAGAGGCACCAACTGGCAATAAAAGCCTTGACTGCTCCGGTATATCCAGGTTCACTTCACTGTGGAGACTTTAGTTGGGCAAACTCCACCACCCAGTCAGTATACTGCTGCCTCAGTGTTATGGGTGGCCAAATGTGTTATTAAGTGTTCGGTTAGATGTTCATATTCATGCTAAATCTCCCTCGCTTGTGAGATTCCCAGCACTCTTTGCTGAACTTGCGGATTATTGTTCTTAGTTACTGAGTGAGTGGGAACTTTTTTCCCTACTATCCCCTTCTTTTACTCTTTTCATGGAAGTGGCTTTTGTGACTTTCCATCCTTTTTCTTTGGAATCCTACTTTCCTATAACCTTTTAGGCATCCGCATTGTATTATTGAAGCACAAAGCACTTTCTGTGTAGTGTTGCTTGGGAGCCCCTGGGGCATCTCTTTTTATTTTCTCTTGGGTTCCTTGTGTGAACTAATATTCCCAAGGGTAGACAAATGTACTCTTTCCACAACCCCGATTGTGCGATCAGCACACCCCACCTTATGGGGAGAGCTGAGGGGTTACATAGTATTCCCTTTGTCACTGGTTCTGTAACATATCTGTTACAGTCCTTTATTTACCTTACAAGCCTACCTTTATGGCTGGTGGCAGTGTTCAAAGAACCTTTGTGTGATTTTTACTCGCAGGCTGTCAACCCAGCCGTAGTAATGCACAGAATGGTCACCATATAGAATGGTGGCTGCATTCTTATTTCATCATTTTTAGTGTGCTTGTCCTTTCTAGCTTCTTCTTCTGCCATCTTGGGAGGGGAAGGTCCTGGTTTGATTTTTGTCTTCAGCAGGAATCCTTTGTGAAGCCCACTGAGGATCCAGGGTGTCTGTGAAGACAGGATACGAGGGAGGAGTCCGAAACTCCACCGCCCTTTGTCTTTTGGCATGCTTGCTTGGAACCAGTTCCAACTGGGAGGCTGGATATCCTGAAGGACAGCCACTCCCAAATGTTGAATGTAGCATGTGTGCTTATTGGCTGGGTAACTGGATACATGGCCTGGATCTGGAAGCTGAAGATAAGTCAACCACTGGAGCTGAATCCAATGATGAAGAAGAAAAGATGGCTGAAGCTTATTCCAGTGACCGGAGATGCTTGTTGAGATGGGGAATCTGACTCTTTAACTGGTGTTAGCAATCAGTCTTAAGACATCCTACATTTTGAGCCATCCCACGACGAGCTGTGACCTTCCTGGGCTGCACACCCCCAATACACTGGGACCTCAAATCTGAGTACTGTGCAACATCATTCCTTGAACGAATCATGCTGAAACTTCGATGGACTCCTGCTGAATCTCCAGAAGCAATATTCCAATCCTTGATGTCCCTTGACCAGAGTGCTGGACCGAGATAGTGAGGTGAATCGATCAGACAAAAAACGGTCTTCATCTGGTACATTGAAAAGAGCATCAAACCCACAGAGCTGTGAGAATCACTGAAGAATCCTCTGCTGGGAGCCTTTTCTCTCAACTGCTGCTGCAATTTCTCATCCAGTGTCCTTCCTTTCATCACCACGAACTAGATTCCAGGGACTGGGTCCTGTGCTGCTGCATCATGAAGGTGTCCATCTGCAAGTTCTTCTTCACTGTTGAGGTATTGTGTGGCTTCTGGTAATACTTACCTAACGTCTTTGTGTCACGCTTGTGTGTAACTAGGGTGATGCTTTGTGTAGATGGGAGTTCGCACATGTCATTTGCCCTGGCCTGACACTGGAACACATCTAGGGAACCTTCTACGAAGTCCCTGAACACTTCTACCAGTTCTACAGTCTGTTACTTGCTTGTTAACTGAGAAATTCTCTGTATCTCTGACTTTCCTACAGATTGTGCCTATTCCTGTTCTGCCTACAGATGGTCCCCGCACCACCAGGATCCCCCTTCTGCCTCTGAGAAAACTCATGCCCTAGATTAGAGAAGGATGGCTAAAGTATAAGGCTTCTGTAAAGACAATATGCCAAGTATTGCAACTTACTATGTGTTGGTGCTGTAACTGTATATTCCTAAAATAGAATAAGTTACAAGTGTTACAAAGTTATTACTTACCCGTGAATTGCTTGATGCCATTCTGAAAAGTATTGCCAAGTTATTTTCTCACCTTTGAATTGCTATCCACTATTCTAGATAGCAATGTAATAATATAACTGTATTATTGCTTGAAACATAATAAGTTTAACAGTTTACATACCATAGGGTCTGCTTATCTGGAATTGCATACTGCCATTCTAAAGGTCCAATAATGTGGTTTTCCTCACCTTCAATTGCATAATGCTATTCTAAATGTGGTTTATTCTCTGGTGTACTTGCCATAAGTATAGTATTGGTTTTTATATGATGTTTATGTCTTATAATAGTACTTACCTTTCTAAAGAATTCTCTTTAACTCTGTATATATAAAATAAACCATTACTTTTACAATACATCAGTGTTTAAGAGCTTCTATTGAACATGTGTATGCAACAAGTTCTTTGTACCTTCCTACAACCCTCTCTCCTTCCCACGATAAGCCTGGCTGCTCTGGTATCTTTGGGTGGGCTTTAGAAAAGCGGCAGACCCCTGCCTGCTGTGATCCTGTCCTGATCTCTTACATCTTTATGGCACTCGAGTCCATTTGCCAGATAATCAGTGCCATACATCTTGACAAAGCACTGAAATGCAGTCTAGAGAGCCCAGCTTACCAGGTCAAAAAATGTTCTCCAATTGGAAATCTGCAGAGCAACTAATTAGGGTGAGCAGGTTGTAAGCCAAGTTCCACACCTATCTGTTCATTGTTTAACGTAGCTGATAGATGTTTCTGTGTGCCATGCTCCCAAGGCTCTGGAAAAAAGATTAACTTACACAGAGAGTGAACAAGATGGCGAGTGTGTGGCGGAAGGGGAGGGGGATGGGGAGCATGCAGCGGAAAGTGTAGAGGTGCAAGCAGCAACATATACAACCGATGGGTACTCACACAGCGGCGCAGCAAACCATTCGAAAGAGGGGAATGCTAAGCGAGAGGGGTTTCAAAGAGCGAACTATACAACAAAGAGGGTTATAGAAATGGGGTGGGGAGTCCCAATAGTTCCACAGGCGCAACATTTTGGGATATTGATGCGGTTGAGCCTGGCCCTCTTGAACCTAGATCAGTGAGTACCTGCACCTATTTTTTATTTTATGTGTTTATTTATTTTCATTTATTTCAGCACACAAAGCTCAGAGACATCTAGGTGCTAATTACCTAATTAGGTCCTAATTAGGTGCTATTTTACCTTATATGCTGGTAAGATAGCTCAATGGGTTGAGCGCTCGCTGCTGTGATCTGAGCGTGATCTGCAAGTCGCAGGTTAGAATCCCGGCAAGGCCAACTGAGCCTTTCATCCTTCCGAGGTCGATAAATGTGTACCATTTTCGGTTGGGTGATATTGTATGTAAATATGTGCTCTGTAAAGCGCTTTGGATTAAGGTGCTATATAAATAACATGTCATTATCATTACAGATAGTGCATAATGCATTTGTGAATTGCAGGAATATGCATAGGGTTACAGAGTTATGGCGGGCTACATCAGGTAAATAGTACTGGTAGGCATAGCAGAAGTAGATTTTTAAACAATAGCTGGATTCGATTTTTAGGCAATCCGGTAAAATGCACAACTTGGCAGAGCCGTGCCTCATGTTACGGGGGGGGGGGCTGCATCACGTTTGTGGTACAAAGTGCAAACGTAGTTATATGGTTACAATGTGGACGTGGGTGATAGAGGCCTAACCTCCTAGTATAGGGGTTAAATCAGGCATGGGACCGTAGAATAAGTTTACAAGGACTGCAAAGTTGGTAAATGGGCATACGGAAAACATAGGAGACAGAGGTGTTAATGCAGGGAGGAAAAGTCTTGACCATATGTCAGGTTGTGATGGGGGTGTGGGGCTAAACGTTTAGCGTAGTGACTAGGGACAAGGGCCGCCAAGGGTGCAATCAAGGGCATTCGTAGCGGAAGTACAAACGATCTCCTCCTGCATAATGTTTGATGGTAAAGCTAAATGTTGCCATAGGATTAAGGAGAAATACAGCAATGCAGGAGTCTGTCTCCTTTTGCTGGAGATTCCCACAGGTTGCAGGAGACGCGGCAGAACAGAAAAAAGTGATGCTGACCTCTGTCAACTCATCAGCTTAGATGACCTACATTCTTTGACTAGTCACGCATTGTCTTGCTTCCCGCATGGGCACTTTGCAATGTGCCTCACTTCCTCCACAACATCATGGACCCGATCTTGATGATCACTGATCAGCAAGAGAACCCAATCCTTGAACACATGCTCACTCCATATGGTTTCAGTACAAACACATAGCACCACGTACAATGGTTGCCTTCCTATCCCGATGACTGATAGGCTACATTACATGGTGCTGCATCCAACAGTATGGGCCTCGTTACGAGGCGGGCAGTAAGGGGTGAACGGCGCCGGTAATGGGCCCGTTGTTAGCTCCCTCCCCATTCCCATTGAGCCCTATGGGGGCTCGAATGGGAATGGGGATGTACCGGGTCCAGGCTCCTCGAATGAGGAATTACGCCGAGGAATTACCGGGTCCTCCAATGTTGGAATGGCCCGGTAAATCCTCATTTGAGGAACCCGGACCCGGTATGCGGTAAGGAGGTAACCATGCTGCAAAGTGCGGCATGGTTACCGTCAACCTCGGAATGAGGCCGTATGATTGCCTTAAAACGCTTCATGGAGTTATTCGGTTATGAATGGTTGTCAGAGTTAATGGGGGCTGCGCCTAATCGCATGAATTAGTGTCTTGGTTATTAGAGGTTAGATAGAATACATGCTTAGGTTCATCCATCTGTTGATTTTTTTTTGTAATCTTTATGAAGCAACACTCATGATAGCATACTACACGCTTAAATTAAACTATTATTTTGTTCATTTATTTTTGTCATTTTACGGTGTCACTTTACCAACCTATGCACAACTTTACTCATATGATGTAATTGAATCAGACATCGCATTATCACATTGAAAATAACCTATGCAAATCCATATTGATTTTTCTCTTTTCTCTTGGAATCCTTAGTTTGAGTAGACTGTGTCCAATTAAATGTGATTAATACTTGAACTAAACTGTATCATAACACTTTCTAATTAGGAGTGCTTCCCTGTTGGGATATTTCCTTCCTCAAAGAGTTATTAGGTTAAACAGATTTTCCATTAGAAAAATCTGAATTCTGGCAGGATGTATTTTGCATTAACTTCCCTGTCCTAATCCTCCAAAGCGTGACTTCACGTGTCCAAATGTCTACACACTCCATAAAACTGTGGGATTGAGCAACACAAAATACAGCTCCTGATAAAGATCCAGTGTATCTGACAGGTGTGCTGTAGCACTCCTTAACTTCTTTTAATTTTGCCTACATCAAAGTGTGATCACAACGTCATCGCTAAAGCCCCTGCAAAACACATGGGGGGGATTTCATACCATCTGCAGCCATATCGACGACACCAGTTCATATGATGAGAAAAAGCATCAGTGCCAGCCTCACCCTTCATAAGTAAAGGGATGAAAATGGGAACAATGGATCCTAGAGACTGAGAATAGAAGCTTGTCTAAAACATTGGATCCACAATATGGAACATCTCTGATGTAGAAAGGTTAGTGTGAACATATGCCAATGGTAGGAGAGTTCCTCCTGGTCTGGATTTTCAGCCTCCTTTGAAGCTGAGAATATGGATAAAGCCCCACCAATCATGGAGAGTTGTTTGAACCCATGCTTCAGATGCTGCAACCTCATTCGCCAAGTCTGTCTACTCAGTAACATTTGCTCCTGTCCACATGCTACCTGTCTGTGTCGTTCCTATTCCTGCTTTGTATGCTGCCGAATGTCCTAACACCAAACCTCCTGTGGACATAGTGCGATTTGCGCTTGAACTATTCATCGAGTTAGAATAGCATTCTACTGCTATGCACATTATGCGGGTAAGCTGCCTTCATTAGCCCTATTGAAAACATCTCGTCCCCACCATTCTATGACCCCTAACATAGTACCCTGTAATGATCGTTTATGCTTACACTGCACTGTGTTCTGTATTGAGTATGCTTTTGTCTCTTTACTAGCCGCGTGTCGCTTACGTACCACCTGCATATTCACGCTGTCTGTCATATTTCTAGCCTTTAAACATTTTGCTCAACAGCAGCAGACTCGCTGTCCTAGACTCCTTCCACTACGGAACACTGCCAGCCACTTACCCGTGACTTTCCACAGCCTTGCAACTGTATCAGCAGTTATAACGTTTGCCTAGCCGTAGGGCAAGCCAGTCTTTTATTTGCCCTCATTGAACTAGCCTAACAAAACTATTCAGACCTTCAAGTCATAGACCCTTAACCTTATTAAGTTGCCTGACTTTCATATCGACATGAACTCTCATTGTGTATTGTAACTGAGTCATATTAGCATTGAGTCATTATTGCTATCTGTCGCAGCTGCCGATTTTGCCGCTACCTGTAGCCTTACCTGTTGTTTTTTACCTAACCAACTATGCGTTGCCTCATCCACATGCTAGGATCTCTTCTGTCCTTTGTAACTTCAGGAATCAATGCCACTGTGCTCCTTCATGTATCATCACACACTGAAACCCTATCTGGTAATAACTACTTTGTTTACTTTCCCTCTTCCACACTTGATCACACCATATGTACCTTACACAGCCCCGTATCGCATAGCCCCGATTCCAAGCATGTCATGCACAGTATTAACCCATACCTGGACTCACCTGCACTCTGGCTTGAACATTTTGCACGCAAACCTACACCTAACCAGCCCTGCTCAATCAGCCTTAGAAACTACAGGCTTGGCTCTAGAACCACTAAAAAAACTTGCCACTCCTTCGTCACTGAAACAAAAACCACACCACCGATTGTCACCACCACTGGCACTGACAACAACAACACCCCTTGCAAAAACCCACCACCTACCCAGACCTCTAACCTCCTAACAGGAAAAGCCATTGCTCTTAAAGGGGCCCTGGTCAACGCCAGATCACTCCCAGCTCATGCCCTTGATATTGCTGACTTTATCACTAATGAGCAACTAGTATTCATAGCCGTTACTGAAACCTGGCTTCACGCAGCCTCAGGACCCTCTCTTGCCTTAGCAATACCAGACAACTACTACATTATCAGAAGTGACAGAGATTCCAACCAGTCCAAAGTCTGAGGAGCAACCTTCATTTTCAAAAACACCCTTGAGCTCAGACAAATCCCAAACAACCAGCTTCCTTCAGCAGAATCACTATCAGTTAAACAAGCATTATCTCCTAACCAAACTGCCATAGTGTTAGGGAAGATTTCATATTTGAATGTAATTTTCCCTCCATGTGTCAACCCCAAAACTCTTAGGGATCGTTTCGGCCAAATTGTTCGATAAAATTTGGTTGAATGGTAGATTTGACTGAATTCGGTCACCACCATTAGTTTGAAGCCGTAGATACCGAACAAGAAGAGCTTGGGCTGCGGGGGTGGCCCCCGCTTCCCATGTTGTTCGGTATTTTTGACTTTGGCAGTTGCAGGGGTGTCCCCCGCTTCCTCAGCATTGGTGGCAGGGGACCTAACAAAAAAAAGTAGAAAAAGGGACCCTTCAGCGTCAGATCCGACCCGCGTTAGATGGATGAATCTGACGCTGCAGGGTACAGGAGAGGTGGTGGATGGAGAAAAGGTAAATAGTGGGGGTTTATGGGTGTACTGGTGGTTTGGGGGGGACGTGGGTTTGGTTTTTTGTACTGAGGTAAAAACGTATTTGCAGCAAAAATGACTACAGTCAATTTCGCTGTGATTTTGTACCTCGGTCAAACAACCTAAATCCCTGAGGGATAACACTAGACTACTACATCACAAGAGTCCATTGCTGATTCTCTGTTATAACTTTCCCAAGACTGGTGGCCTATCTTTAAAATTCAATTGGGCCCCCACACATCTCCAGCTGGCCTTCCATGCACCCAGTGACACAACATAACATTCACAAACTTAATTCCAATACAACATACAAACAATGCATTATGTATCATTCATTCAGACACAAAAGTCAACACACATATGCTTGCATACACTCTCACTCACACACAAATGCACCGAGCACCTCCATTGACATACACTCTCTGCACACAACATTGACATGTACATATACAATAACACATGGAAACAGTGGTGCAATGTCCATTGAGCAGACCAGACTGATCCCTGAAATTGTGGGCTAAGTTGACTTGACCTAGCTGAACTATAAAGCCATGGCCGAAAGGAACAGATTCACTGGAATGTCAATAATTCCCTTGATTTTTCCTTTCATTCAATGGCAGAATCCATTGGTTAATGCAGTGCAGTGGGTGACCAAGTATACTTGGTATCAATGTTTAAATGCCATATATCTCCAAACTTGGGTTCTGCACAGCACCTTATATGTGTACGTGTAGTTTCTGACTGATTAAAATTAAGTGATGTTTTCACGTGTTAAAATGGCTCCAAGCAGTGGACTACCAAGTGAGAGAGGCGGGGGGGGTCAAGGGGGGGTCTGTCCCCCGTGACTCTCTTAAGAGCCAGACCAGGACATTTTTCATTGGGACAACTCTCCCACTCGGCACATCAAAGAGGGCGCCCAACGGCAAAGGTGTCCCGCTTGCATGACAATGTGTGCTGAGCAACACCTGCTCAGTATGCTCATTGTCCTAGCAGCAGGACACCTTACCCGTGCCGAATGGTAGAGGTGTCCCGCTGCCAGGACAATGTCCCAAGGAGCTACAGGCAGCAGAGGGACCTCACGTTGCTTTGTATCAGTAGAGCAGTACAATGTGAGTGATTAGGCACTGATGGGAGGGACTTTTGTCCCTTTAGAAATGGGAATGGGAGGGAATGCATGTTGCATGCTTTATGAAATAATGACTATGGCTTTAAAACCCAAAGGGGGTTTGTTAGGCTCACATTAATCTACATGATGCTATTGTGACTTTGCATTCAGAATGGGGAGAAGAAAACTAAAGCCATGCTCCCATTGCTCAACATATTTCTATGACAATGTATATAGTGTATGGTTAGTTTACTATGAAAGGCTAGTTTATTATGTAATGTGGTTTGCTTCCAAGACTTTGCTATAAATAACTATTTAAGCAATGAAATGTAAAGCAAAACCTTAATAAATATCTATATCAACTAAACCTGGAAAGATATGCGCGGTCGCTTAAATTGTCCACATCCCAGTTTCACCATTTAACCAAGTGTGTGATCCTGAGCAAATCATTTACTCACATTATGCCTTATCTGCAGCTCTGCAAGTGACTCTGATTCACGTCAAAGCTTATGTTAATGTATCATGGTATTATAATGGAAAAGCCTAATGACTATAGAGCTGCTCCACATAGCAAAAGTGCAATTTAGGTTTTTTGCACCACAAAGTTATTTGTCACTTGGCTTATTTATGGCAACGTATTCTAAAGTCACTTCCATGGTGCCTCCAAGCATCAAGGACTGATGATGCCCAATGCAATGTACTTTTCTGTGAAGTCACTTCTGTTGGTGCAATCCATATAATTAGGACGTTTGCATGTATTTTGCCTTAGAGGGCTTGGACAGAGCTCTAATTGATGCGTTTCCTACATCTGGGATTATCCTGCAGTTTTATGTTTGTTGTTGTGTGTTAAAATCCCATCTTCCACTAATGTTACCAAAAAAGTAGATTGGGACAGGGGTGGTTGGTTTGGGGGTGCCAATGAGACCATGTGGAATTCCACACACTGCATTTCGTTGCTCATCCCTCACCACTCTTACAATGCTGGATACTCCCCTGCTTAGTCTGGTAAGTGAAGCAGTTTTCAGTGGCCTGTAACCTGAACCATGACACCCATTTACTAATTTGCACCAAACCGTCCTGAAAAAGTGCCTGCAAAACTCGAAATACTTTTTGCCAGTTTGGTGAAGATTATTTTTGGCGGCAGGGGGAAAAGTTATACAGGGCTCCTAAAAGTGTGCTTTTAACACAAAATCCCATACCGTTCCTTCTGCGCACCTAGAGCAAAAACTGCTTAACAAAGGTTCACCATGTTTGGAAGGCGTATAGCACTCAAATGTATTTCACAGAATTTGCAGATTATGACAGTTTTGGGTCACAGGTTTTCTCAGCTTGACTCTTTCCACTCTATTGGAGAGGGCGTACCTTCCGCCAACTTAATTTTGAAATTAGGATGGTGGTGCTTTAGTAGCATATGAAAAGTGGCACCATTTGTTATTTTTAGTGTGTCTTCATACCTGGGGCCTTAATGTGTACTGTGAGCTCTGCTCACATTGCCAAATGTGACACACGCCCTCACTAGGGTCAGCCTGCAGCCTAGCCCCCCAACAAACATACACAAAAACAATAATAAATTATATATAAAAAAAGTACCTCTGCTCTGCTTTCAAATGCCGCCCAGGCCACGTCTCATGTTACACCGACCTAACCTCTTCGCACTCACACACATTCAGACACAAACCTGCAAGCTGAATGAGCTTCCTCGTTCCTGTCTGTGTGTCGCACAAACACAAAGCCGGAAAGCAATTCTCTGCGCCACAGCCCCTGGAAGTGCTGCTGCTTGTGTGGCAGCACAGGCACCAGTCCCTGCAACACCCAGTTCAGCACTCTGGCTGCTGACTTTGAGTCAGGCCAGCCAGGGTGAGGGACTGTGCCATTCAGGGCATCCCGGCCCTGAATGTGTTGCAGCGCGGCTGCGAGGCATCTCAGCATTATGTAATGAGACAGCACAAGCCTTGCTGGGCACCCCAGCCGGTCTCGCGCTGTCCAATTACATAATTGATAATTGCGGCCCCCCCTGCCCTCCCTCCAAAAGTTAGGGTGGGACAAAAATGCATGCCACAGAAGTTGGGCGGGACAAAACCTCCTGTCCTCCCCTATAATTACACCCATGACCGCACCCTTGGGTCTCTAGTCATTCCAAAGGCCCTAGAAACTCTTGCTGGACTTATCATGAACTGTGCAGGTGTGTCACAGACAGGACTGGTGGCAGCTATCGTTTATCTTATGTTTTGAACCCTTTTTTGCCTTGTTATCCGTGCTTACCACGTTTGGCACGAATCGGTGGCCTGGCTCCAAAATGGCCACGCCACGCCACGGGGTTCTTTGTCCTGTCCTTTGGCCATCTTGCCCCTTCACCTTCTCCAGGTCGAGCCGACCCGGGTACGTCCTTATTTGGTCATGCACTTTCCTGCGAAACCCAAAGCTTTTGCGGGCTTCTGTATGCCTTGTGTTTGTGCCTCCAGGATGTGGGCTGGGATGTCTGCTCCCAATACACATCCTGGGTGCCAGAGAGTCTGGAGTGTCCTGAATGCCTGGGACCACCGTGGTCCGTGATTGGTCCACGTATGGAGTGAGTGTTTGTGAGCAGATCTCCCATTGGGTCCTCTCCGTTTTGGTGCGAAGGGAACTTTGGATAAGAGGAGGCTGGAAACACCACTATCATGTCGATCTCCTGAGTTCACACGAACAAAGAATAAGGAGCCAAGTATCCTGCAACAAGAAGCCGAGTCGAGGAACCGCTGGTGACCCACTGGAAGGTTTGGCACCCTGAGCCCGCTGTCGTTCTGCGAGATCCCTCTGCATCTGATCGTCCTAGAAGGTCTGCGAAGGTGCTTTGAACCATTGGAATAGTGGGACCAACTATTCTCGTCACCTTCATCAAACCCTGCAAGTAAGCCTCTTCGGAAGTGTCCCTGGGCCAACCAGTGGGCTGACCAGCTTACACGGGACATTTGCTTTGTCACCACTGCCGTTTCGAGGAAGCCCTCGAAACTTGGTATCCTGCTTGCTCTGTGTCCCCGGCACCCTCACAATGAATTTCGTACACTTGGCATTCCCAGGTCTGAAGTGAGACGAGTGCCGCCCGACCAGAGTAAAGGGGGTTATCGTGTTGCCCTGCTGCGGCAATGACCTGTGCAAGTTCGCTGCACTTGTGACCTCCTTGACCCTGAATCCTGCTACCGCGGAGACTACACAGTGTCAAGACATCCTGATTGTCGCATCTGAACCTGCCAGCGAAGTGAACTGAACTGGCGAAGTCTGGGTCTGCCTGCGTCGGGGACCGGTGAGTAATCCATACCCCAACCTGTGGCCCCTAGCGCAGGAGCCCATTTCTTTTCTACCGCTGTTGGGAAACAGCGACTCCATCCCGCACTCTCAACCTGCCTCTGCCCACAAGTGGAGGTCCTGCTTGATTAGTGGGGACTTGTTCTTCAGCGCCTCATCCACCTTCCTGAACTGTCAGAGACCCTTGAAGAGAGCCTATTTTGTCCATTGGCACAAGCGCATGCATGTACTATTGAGCATAAGGCTCCTCTCTTCGTAGGGCTTGGACTACCTCATAGTTAGGTGTATTACTGATATCGAACTGGGTCTAATGATTACTTGCACTGCCTGTTTTCCTCCCCATCTACATGATCTACATATTTTGTGCCTATAATCGCTTAGACCCCTATGGTCTTGTATATATATTGTATTGATTGTGATGTGTTGGTTTACTTCAGTATTATTGTGTTCTTTGCTATGGTCGATGTTACAAAGTCCTTGTAATAAATGTGTTCATATTTTTAATATAACACTTGTCTGGAGTAATTTGTATGTGTCCTTGCTTTGTGTGCTCATTGAGGTCTTTCAGTCACCCTCACCCCTCTTGAGACTTAGTCTTGACCGCTGCCATCGCTACCCTGATTGGTCTGGCTTGTCCAGAGGTTACCCTGTTCCAAGAAACTAGGCTGGCCTTCTGAACCTCTGCCCCTCCAGGTTAATCCTGCAAACAGGATTCTTATATGTTCATGCTCTGAAAGCTACATGAGAACAGTCTATTAAACGTATTGAATTGGGAAATTAGTAAGCATGTAAATATCATGTTCGTAGACATTTTCTGGAATGAACCCATATACTTTGTGTGCAATGTTCATTTTGTATACTTGTAAGCTATAACTGAATGTGTACCTAAAATTGTGCCACAGAGAGGCCCCATGGAATGATGGTTCCTATTATATGAGTAGCAATATGTTAACCCTTTTTGTGCTTCCTGCCTGCCACAATGAAAAGCAGCTGTCCCAACCGATGACTACGTATTACCGGGACTGAGATTGTGACTACATAGTGATTGTCTGGTTGTCAGACAACCAGTTAGGTCCTTTCTCCACAAAAAAAGGGTGATTACAACAGCCGAAAAAAAAGAACATTGAAAAGAGCCTAGATACCAGCTCATCAGATATAGGGGTGTTGGAAGACATCCGTGATTCGGGGAGTAAACAAAGGGATTTGACAATTTGCAATGCGTTAAACTCAATATGGAAACGGCCAAACAGGTACAGGAGCTTCTGTCAGCGGTTCAAAGCCTTACTCTAGAAGTACAAAACTTAAATGCTGAAAATGCGGTACTGTGTCAACTGGTGACCACCCGCGAACATCAACCCGCTGAGCTGCCCCCCATTGCCCTACCATCAGGGAAGTTCGGAGGAACACCTAAAAAACTAAAAGAATTTTTGGATGCCTGCATGATCCATTTTACATTCAGAGCCACTACGTATACATCAGAACATGCCTGCATCGGTTTCATGATCTCAACCATGACCAGTAATGCCTTGGCCTGGGCAACTCCCTTGGTAACCAGTGCCAGTCCCCTCCTCCACGACTTTAGGGATTCCTAGCTCACTTTAAAGTAAGCATTCGAACAACCAGAAATTACCTACACAGCCTGTGAAGAATTGCTGGACGTCCGCCAAGGATCAGTTGATCTACTGTCATACATTAACACCTTCAAAAGGCTGGCAGCCGAGGCGGTTTGGCCTGAACAGGCGTAATACACAATTTTCCGACAAGGCCTCAAAAAGAGATCATGGATGAACTGGCATGCTCTCCAAGACCTCACACCTTCTCTGATCTACTCTCTGCGGTTTTGCAAATCGATTATCACATGCAAGAAAGAAGAACAGAAAGAAGACGCTATCGAGGAACTTACCCCATCTCTGATTCCTCTCCTCCTGCCACAGCTTCACAGCCCCGGGATGAACCCATGCAGATAGGTGCAACTAGGGCTCCACTAACTCTCGAAGAACTAAAGCGCTGAAAGGACAAGGGCTTGTGCACTTACTACGGATCAAAAGGTCACCTACTTCGGTAGTGTCCGGAGGTTCCCCCTAGGCATCCGGGAAATGAAAGACCTCGGTCCTAGGAGGGATGGGCTACCGATGCTGTACTTCCAGTCCCTGTGTTTCTCGCTCTTTTGTTTCCTCTCCTACCCAGGAAGATTCTCGCCTCATGGAAGTGGCAATACAAGTGCAAACAGGCCAACGCAAGATCAATACTCTGGAGCTCCTGGACTGCGGGGCATTTTTGTAGAGTCTATATGGGCAGACAATTTGAGACTCCGTCGACTTTTGACCGCAAGGAAGGGCAATATGTGGAGGGTGTGGATGGAAGCCCCCTCAGTTCAGGTCCCATTACCCAAACTTCTGAAGAACTGCCGATCTCAGTTATGCAACATTCAGAGGTGCTCAAGTTTGACATCATCCAGGCTGCCCATTTCCAAGTCATTCCAGGGATAACTTGGCTGAGGAAAAACAAACCAAGGATAGACTAGGCCCGGAACCAATTGGAATTCAACTCAAGTTATTGTAAAAACATTGCTTTTCAGGAATAAAGTACAGTTCAGTCTGCATGGATCCTGCGACCCTGGACAATGCGATTGGTATCCACAATGGACTTGTCAGCATACAACAAAGTCTTTGTTGAGAGAGTAGCACAGGAACTTCCTCCTCATAGGCCAGAGGATTGTGCCATTGAGTTGGTACCTAACGATTTGGTTCCTTTTGGCCGGATGTTATCACTTTCACTCTTGGAAAAGAAGGCTCTTTGTGAGTACATAGATGTCAATTTTTAAAATGGCCTGATCTGACCCTCCAAGTCACCAGCAGGGGCGTCTCTGTTCTTTATACCGAAACGAAACTCTACAGAACTTCGGCCCTTTATATATTACAGGGGTCTCAATAAGGTAACTGTTAGAGACCGTTACCCTATGCCTCTAATAACAGACATTATCGAAGCTGTTCAAGGAGCCAAGTTCTTCTCGAAGCTGGACCTACGCATGCATACCATCTCTTGCCAGTCCTCTCTGGGTACGAGTGGAAGACGGCATTTCGCATGCCCTTCTGGCTGTTTGAATATCGGGTTATGCCCTTCGGACTGGTCAACGCCTCCGCCATTTTCCAGTGGTTTATGGACCGACTGTTTTCCAACATGATGTTCTTGTTAGTCATAATCTACATAGACGATATCCTGGTATTCTGGTTTTCACCCCAGGAGCATCGATCTCACCTTCAGAAAGTGTTAAACCATCTCCAGGAGCATCATCTACTGGCCAAACCGAAGAAGTGCCTGTTTGGGGTCTCGTCCGTTCCATATATTGGGTTCATTTTGTCCGAAAAAGGCATTCAGATGGACGAGAAAAAAGTATCAGCCATTCTCGACTGGCCAGCACCAACTTCAGTAAAGGAAGTCCAGTGGTTTCTGGGGTTGACACATTTCTATCATCGTTTCATCCCTCAGTTCTCAGAGATGGTATTGCCAATAACAAACTTTTTCTCGGTGATCAAAAATAGAATTGAGCATGGGCTGATTTAGTGAGGGAGGGAAAGAAGGATAGGATGATGACAAGGGGATAGGGTTCCTAGGGGTGGAGTTGGTAAATCGACACTGCAGAGGTTCTATAGACTGTCTAACCCTATACAAAGTGCTGTTTGCCACACTAGTAAAACAGTCCCTTTTAGGAAGGTCACTATTCCCTAGTGGGTGGGGGGACCGGCCTGTTCACTGTATTATACAAATCACCCTCCATATTGATCTGGTAAATCCGAGGGGGCCAATTCAGATGAGGAGAGGGATTCAGTGTTGGATAATGAGCAAGGTGGGTAAAATTGCTACTCAGGTTATCTAATTTGGCACCCAGGGAATCGATAGACCCCCACCCCTTAGATCTTTAATCTCCTTCAGCAATGCTACAAAGGGAGCTCCAATTCAGCATTTACACAAATTATTATCAAAATATGTTGCATCACACCCATTCACCAAGGTCGGAAGTGTTGGCAGAACCATCATCAATTGTAGCAATCTCACTAACGTGTAAAGTGACAGCTTCTGGTAGAGGAATATGACTTGCCACTGCAATAGGCCCAGTTGAATTTTCACCACCAGCCTTCTCCTCTAATCTTTCCAGCACAGAAAAGCAGTTAGATGAAGAAATATCAGGCGCAACAATGCTCAGGGTAGCATCAGAGGTGGTAAATGAGGGAATATTAGTAACAGAAGAAGAAGAAATCATTTTATTCAGCGTTAACCATTAACAATAATAACACATACATTTAAAACTACTATAAAATATAAAGTCCCTCCTTTACAAAGATACAAACATCAGGTATAAAATTCAAGTAATTAAAATTCATATCACATAGCATTCGTAATGTCCCTAATTCCAGAACTTTCCAACATACGTTTTAAAACACTGTCTTCTCAGAGTGTTCAGAATTGGACAAATCAACAAGAAATGTAAAATATTCTCTTCACGTCCTAGCCTACAAGCTATCCTCCCGTGCTGGGAGGATAGCTTAGTGGCAACGTGTTCGCCTTGGAAGCAAGATGACATGAAACAACACAGGTTCGATCCCTGGGTTCGCGCTTAGAAACCTCTGGGTGTTTGAGTGCGTTATAAATACAACTAAGACCAAAACAACAAAAACAATTACACAACTAAAAAAAAACGAACAATTCCTGTAACAGCGCCTCGATGCCCACGGTGTGAGTGCTTTAAAAATGCAAATAAAATAAAAATAAAAGAGCACTCCTTGTGGAAACTCAGCCAGGTCATTCTTGCTAACAATGGAAAGATATTTAGGTGGAACATTAGTATTATTTTTCTGTGCTCCGGGGATCTCAGGGAGCTTACAACACCACTCTTGACAATGTTCCGGCTCGAGGCCACATAGAATGACATTGACTGCAGGGAGCAGAAACGGCCCATCATAGCAGCATGTTCCAGCCTGATAGCCTTATACCTAAGTACATTATTCGCTTCATCATGTGGGATGTATTTACCCATGCATCCGAGCCCTACCTCAAAACTGTGCAGTACTGACATGAAAACATCATGATGGCCAGAGCTTCCCAGAAAATGCACAGGAAAATGCAGGAAGAATAGGCTGCCACCCATTTTTGCCGATGTTATGGGCACAGAAGGACACTGCCTAAAACCACCATTGGACTACCCGCACAGTAGTCTGAAACCATTGGGAATGGCAATGCTGATTGCCAAATACAACCTAGAATTGTGGGGAATTCATTCTTAAATCCCAAAAATGGGTGCAGTACCAGTACTCACCACTATCCAAAAGCCGGCGTTTAAAACCACCCTGTGTTTCTCTGAAGGCAAGCCAAAGTGTCTAATTTAAACATTGCAACATGTGCAAAATATTCACTGAACACCAGCAGACATTTGGCAGAATGAGGTTTTGTGTGCTTACAAAATCTGGGAAATGAAGAGCCCAGAACAATGCTTATAACAAAACTGGCTGAGCTATGGAGTCAGCAGTTTAAGTTGCACTGGATTTAAAGACACTAAAATCGAAAATGTTTAGATTAAATGAGTGACCTATGTTTGGTGTCACATGCCTTTGTAACTGTTGAAATGTCATAGTTTTGCACTTAGAATCAGCATTCTAGCTGCATATGTAAAAATGTTTAGTTTTATTTGAATGCAGGAACTGGGGAACAAAAAGTGACATTTTATCTGAAACCTGGCTTAAGGAACTGAATTCTGCCTGGCAACTACCCCCATCAGGAGTGAAACTTGAGTCACAGCTGTGTTCCCAGGCCTAGCTGCCCTTTTGCTGCTCACACTAAGGATATGCCATCTATCTGATAATTGAATTACCTGTGCTCTGCAGGAAAGTGAACAAAGCCCTGTCCTGGCTCAGGCAAAGGTTTTATTGGCAGGAGTCGTAAATGGTCGTAAAAAGTGGCTTCCTCCTGAGGAAAGGGGAGGGGCACTGCCTGCGAGAGCAAGCTGGCTTGGCAGAACTGGAAAAACCAGAAATTCAACCTTGTGCTGAGGGTAAACCACACCCCTTTGGAGCCAGAACATAACTTTAAAAAGATGAATAACTCATAGAGCGGACATGTGAAAATTTTATAAATGATACCATAATTCTTGTGATTTTTCTGCCCACAGTTTAAGAGGTTTTTAGAACCGGTGGTATGTTCAGGGGGGTGTCAGCGGAAAAGTGGGGATAACTCTAAATGTATGCATGTTAAAAATCTGAAACTTCATCAGTTAATGTCCGTACTCCCTGCGCACATGTATGTAAAGTTGGGTCAATGTCAGAAATTGCAAAATCAGTTAAAAAGTGAAATATGTGCCATTTCTGAATGCAAGCTCCCAGGAAGAGCAGAGTTTGAACAGGGGATACCTCCTGTAATGCATGATGGGTGCATATGATTTTAAAACAATATGTACCTCTGCAAATATGTATTTGTTTCAAATCTAGATTTGTGTGTAAGTTGACAGGAGGAGTGGACTTTCTGCAGGCTGTAAAATGACATCACTCTGACTCACAGTTCATTCCCCAATCAAATGATAAATGGAAGTTTGACCAATTAGAAGCTGAGAGAGAGGTAGGGTCAGTGATGCTAGAACACACCCACATTCTAAACACATAAAAGCAGACAGACAGGACAGATAGGGACTTTTCAATTCCATCTGCAGCGGGACGCTCTGCCGGAAAAATCCATGCTTTACCTCCATCAAACCTCCAGAGAGCCAAACTAGAGACTTCAATCTATCCAGAACTAGAGACCCAGACCAGAGAACCAGAGAGAGCTGACCCAGATCACTGTGAAGTGCAGAGACCAGAGGCGAATTTAAAACCATGACCAGATCCGTGATGAGGCCCATTTCACTCAAGAATATAGTGTGAGTACCTAGAAAACTGTGCAGAACCAATCTCTTAGTTAAAATAATATAATTCAATCCATTTTTAACCTAAGTAGAACTGCAGCTTAGCAATTGTGTTATCCTGCCATCATTTTTAAAGCTGAAAAAGTGTGCGTTTAAAATTTCAAATCTGAAAAATGACCTTTATTCAATCGCTCATATCTCCGCAACCGTTTGTGCTAGAGACTTGCAGTAACTTTTATTTGGAAGCTGAGATCCTAGGCTTTCCTAGGACCCCAAAACGATAGAGATATTCCTTGTGGTTCCTCTGTAATAGCGCTCGGCGCATCCGCGAATTTTGCCGCGATTTGCAAATTTCTTCACATGTAAAAACTGCTGCTGCTTGCCTTCCATTTGCCAGAAATTCGTTTAACCTGCTAACTATCCCTGCCTCATTGCTAGTGTGAGCCTGGACTAATATTAACTAGATACCACTCACCCTGAACCTCTGAAAGGGAATTAAAAAGCATTTCCAGCATATTTCTCATCCATTGCTAGCACATATCAAAGCATTTGGGCCTGTGTTTTCAAAACTCCTATCTGTGTTTTAAACTTCTGTAGTCTAAGCTTGCTGGGGTGAACTGAATCACATTTGATTGCATTTCTGAGAACTGTGTGTTTTCCTTCCATTTCCTTACCTTGCATCAAGGGGGGGAGGGGATTGCCAGAGAAAAGTGATTACATTGTTTGGTTGAAATCATATTGAGTATTTTCTGTACTGCATTCATTGAATATTGCATCCACCTGAGCTTACATAAAGCATCCTCTACCACATTATACTTTTGTTCCTATTTACCAGTGTGCTACCTTATCCATTTCATGTCAACTCATTAGTGATTATAAGAAGTGTGCTAGTGCCAGATTCTCCGTTGTTGATCTTTATCATATCGGATTAAGTGTGCTATTCAATTATTAATTTATTATAAAGTGTGATATATATATATTTTAAATTATCAAATAAACCTTTTAAACTTGCAAAACAGAACTACTTCTTGGCTCAGTGGGGTCAGGGGGATTCCAAGAGAGGGGTGTTATATAGGGGTAGTCATCCAGAACGCATGAACTGGACATAAAGAGATATCAATAAGGGTTTTCATTCAGTATTCTAGACTAGGCGTTAACTTAGCTGTAGTGCTGAATTGAATCCTCTTACAATCAGGGCAATTAATTTGATTAGGTATGATACCCCACTTATTTATCAGACTACTTCCATATTTGTGCCATGTATATTTTTCTCTTTGGCTGGTGAAGAGAGCATTTCCCTCACAGCGTTTAACCTGGTGGGGTTCTGAATGTCACATTTGCTAGTTTTGAGATAAAATTGAAAGAACTTGCACTCAGCAAGAACTGCAATACTTTGCACCCCAAGTTCAGCTCGTAGAGTGTCCCCAGGCAACCTGGGGGCGATCCCTGCATTTTCGTTAGAAATTCATTCTGGACCACATCCAATAATGTGCAATTCGAGAAGCCCACAATGGAGACACGTGTACTTTAGCTTCCATAACCCCTGGACCATTCTCCTGCCTCAATGATCATAATAGAAACACCTCAGACCTTTAAAGGGTGTTTAGGTTTATTTTACTGTCCTTTACAATATGGTAAAGCCAGGCGCCATTCCAGTGGAACAAAATTCCTAGATAATTATGTTTTCTCAACTAAAATATTTACATTGTTTATTACCCATACAAACTTCTTTTTACAATTTCCGAATTGGACTATATTTGTTTTCTCCAAAATCAATTGAAGACTGTGCTACTTAAAGAACCTTGCTGCGTGATTTAAAGACTGTTGGAGACCCCTATGTGGTAAATCAAGGAGAGCTGTGTCATCGACATACATTAGCGCCCCATATTTTGTCCCATTTATAATAGGCGGATTGGTCTTCACTATAATGGTCAAAGTCTGATCAAAATAAAAAAAAAACAATAGTGGGCCAAAGGGGCACCCTTGTACCCCTTTATTAGTAGAAAACTTCCTGGAATAGCTCATCAAGCCTGGTCATTTTACAACAGCTGAAGTTTCTGTGTATATAAATTGGATTAGCTGGAGTAACCCCGAAGACACCCCCATTGTGTTCAATTGTTTCCACAGAACTGCCCTATCTAATGAATCAAATGCGTTCAATAGATCCAGGAATGCAACAAAAACACAGCCTTCCCTGATGTTGACATTATTTTCTATAATAGTGTTCAACAGGTCCAACGTGCTATATCCTTTTCTAAAACCTGCCGGAGTTTCGTGAAGCATATTATTAATCTTGTCCCATTCTTCTAATCTAGTCAAAATACATTTTGTAAACATTTTACAGGTACTGTCAAGCAAAGAGATAGGTCGGGGCAGTGTGGATCACTGCTTGAGCCTTTTTTGAAAATCTGTAAAATTATACTCTTCTTCCAGGACACCGGAAGTATCTGAGAACTTGCTATCGCATTAAAAACCTGTGTCAGGGGGAGAACCCGCCAAACAGTGAACCACTTAATAACCTCCACATTAATTTCATATGGTCCCAGAGCTTCTCCGCTCATAGCTGCAATCAGTGCGGCAAAAACCTCTTATTCTGAAAATTGTGGACAGTCAATGGCAGGAGCACCATGTCCTGTAATAGGTGTCCCAGCCTGTGATTAATAAAATAAGATACCTTTGGGCTTAATTCTACTAACTTCATGTTTGCCCCTGAACTTTGACCCTTTAGCTACCATCTTCCAAACCCCTGCATATTATTTACTTTGACCATTTGGTTCAAACAGTCCCACTGTTTTTCTGTGTGCCCAGCTTTTTTCTTTTTGCAAAGACCTTTGCACCCCAGGTTTAAAGCACAGCATTCCCCCACCTTCAGGACCCTGGTCCTAGTTTCCTCACACAGTCTCCATTTTGCCTTGCTAGACTCAGAATCAAACCATGGTGTGTCAACTCTTCTGATCTGGGTAGTCAATGCAACGATTTGTCTCTGTTTAAGTGCCTCCATCAATCTCTGTGCTAACAGCTCGAACGTGACAATTACTTTAGAGTCTTCCTCCTCAGGATTAAGTATAGCTAATTTTAAGCCGTCAATATCTACACTTTTTAACATGGTTTCAGTCTGTCCCATATTTAAGATGATTTTTCTTGAATCTGGGCTTGCCAGATTCTTTTCATTTAGCTCACTAAGTCCGTCGACTGGAATTTCCGACTTAATGGCTATGGGATTATGATTGCCTCCGGCCGATTAACAACCGCGAAATCTAGAATATTTTTGTATGCAAAATAAGCTACCAGCCCATAGTCTATCACTGAGGACCATGCCTCTGATTTGAACATGGCCTTCTGAGGATTGTCTTCAGAGCATCGTCCATTTAACTCTACCAACCAGGATTGTTTCATGAACTCGTTAATCAAACGTCCCCTGGCATTTTGTTTTGGGAGCAATAGACCATGACCCGGAATTCTACATACCTTAGCTAGGGTGGCCTGGTCCTCCTCAGGATTTTCCTTTGCCCCTCTCGTTTAGCATTGAAATCCTCCAACATCAGTCAGTTAAAATCTTTATTGTGAGACAGGAAGTTACTGAGTGTACCTCCAGACTTAAACAAATTCCCATATATCTCCTTTGAGTGACTTTAAATATTAATAATACAAAGTTTCTCACCTACACTTGATTTGTTATCTAAAGCATTTAAAATACATTGGGCCTCATTACACCGTAGGCGGTAACCATGGCGCTATTAGCGCCATGGTTGCCGCCGGTATTTTACCATGTCCACCTTGGTGGATGGCGGAATTACTGCCCTACTCCAAGGTGAGCGGGGGCGGTAATTCCCCATTCACCAAGGCACTTCCCCATTCCCATTTTTGACCCCATAGGGCATAATGGGAATGGGGAAGGCGCTAATTACGGTACCGCAAATTGCGGTACCGTAATTAGCACCAAGGTCCCTTTGCGGCACCCTACTTCAATGGCTGGTAAAGCCAGCCGTTAAGGTCGGGTCCCGCAAAGGGAACTCGTAGTAAGGCGGTAAGGGACTACCGGTACCGGTGCCCTTACCGGTACCGGTAAACCCTTACCGCCTACTGTGTAATGAGGCCCATTGTTTATTATCGGAAGCCTTTCCCTCCACTTTATAACAAAGACGCTTACAAATCAAGGTATCAAAGCACACTCGAGCGATCTGGGCTTAATTGTCTTGCAGCAGCTGAGAACACTTGGAACTCGTTAAAATATTTCAATAGACAGCTCTCATCAACCAACCATGTTTTCTGCATGCAAATAACATCATGCTCTTTTAGCTGTGCTACCCATTCTGGGTCACCAAGTTTTTTAAGAACTCCAGCCACATTCCAGCTAATTATCTTTAAACAATTATTTTGTTCTCGGGGCCTACTCCCACAACTAGCGGCAAGGCAATTATTAGGGCACATATGTAATATAGCCATACATTGACTCACACGGATGTCCTGAAATTCTGCTTTGAACTGGCATACAGGTAGGGGAAGGAGTTTGTCTCAGATTAATTTCTAATTCGACCTTGCATTGGTCTATAATGAGACGATTATCACCAGGAGAGGTGGAGAGAATATTACCTTCGGCTTGTATCAGATAAGCTCTCCCGTGCAAATGCCATGAGTTTTGCTTTGCGTCATTATCCACCTCAATACCATTGTGTGACAATGCTTCACTACATTTAATTACACAGGCCCTAAAAAGTGGGTTAGCCATCCCGAACCTGACATTACACCCTGCACAGAAAATATTGTCCGAATACGTGTAACAGTAAAAATATTCAAAGTAAGATCTTGGACTCCCAGGATTTCACCTACAGCCTTAATTAATACTCTTTAATAGGAGTTCTTATTTCCATATGTAAGGCCCTTGAAGCAGCCTTTGATTTTCTGGTTCCTCCAACCCTCCAGCATATTGCATGTATTTTGCACTGCCACATTATGATCCTCTCAAGCTGAAGGTGGTGGAAGATTTGTTCCTATCCTACTCCAGTCATCCATTTCACTGTACATCGGGCATGCTGATTCAAATTGTGCTCACCGTGCTATTTGCTGATTTATTAATAATAGTCTTGAAACTCTTTTTGCCTTCATTCGGTCTGGGGTTTTCACTCATCCCGACTTCAAGTGTGTTAGTTCCTAGACCAAGTCATTGTGAAATTTCTAGTGTCAGGCATACTGGGTCACTCCTTTTGGGGGCCTGGAACCACTTTGTCTGCTTTGACCACCTCTCTATGCATGTAAGGTAATGTTTGTGAGACCACATCCCTCATGGGTGCACCTGTCTTTCCCTTTCTTTCATAACCTTCCTCAGATGTTTTTTTGTCAACCAATTTTGTAATGATAGCTAAGGATTTGTCTAGCCGTCCAGTATCTCCTGCAGGCTGCTCATGTATTGACCGCAGTTCACTGCTCAGATCGGAAAACATTGTGTTCAAATGAACTTTCCACTCCACCAGCTGACCTTCGCTCAGTCTTGGCTGTACCATATTTGTATTAGTGCTATATGCTCTACTATCTTCGTCCACGTGATAAAAAGAATGGGAATAATTTTCTAAATTGTTCACCACTTCAGGCTCTGAGATGCTGTAGGGTCGATCAACCGCATCAACCAGTTGTACCTTGCTCATGTCAAGTGTCTTGACCCACGTATGAATTATTATGCTACAACATTTGGTGCTGTGGGCTTAGAAAATCCAAGATGGCCGAAAAGCCCACATTTGCGCCAGAATCCAGGAAAACCGCGCAGTTTTTGCACACACCAAAATGGTCGCCTGACCTGCCACCCATCAGTGCGAGCGTGATGCGCCAGAAGCGCCGTGAGTGAAACGTGGTGCCAAAGGAAAAACAGCAGTGCCTGTTAGCTCAAAAAAGCGCTTTGAAATCACATTTGTTTCTCTGAAATGCAAGCTCAAAATGCCTATTTCAAACATTGCAAGATATTCAAAAATCTTACTGAACACCAGCAGACGTCTGGTAGAATGAAGTCTTGTGTGCATACCAAATCTGGAAAGATGAAGAGCCTAAAATAATGTTCATAACAAAACTGGCTGAGCTGTGGATGTGGATGTGGACTTAAAGCCACTAAAATCGAAATGTTTAAAATAAATTAGTGATTTACTTTGGAGTGTCACATAGGTTGCAAATGTTTAAATGTCACAGTTTTGAACTTAGAATCAGCGTTCTAGCTGCATGTGTCAAAATTGTAAGTTTGATTTGAATGAAGAAAAATGGGAACAAAAGTGACATTTGGCTGAAGCCTGGCTTAAAGGGACTGAATTCTGCCCGGCAACTACCCCGACAGGAGTTGAAACTTGCCCAGTAACTGCATTCACAGACCTGGCCTGTATTCTCCTGCCCCCACAAAAAGGAGATTACACCTCTCTGATTGAATTAGGGGAGGGGTACCTGGGACTGCAGGAAACAGAACAAGGAACTTTCCTTGGCTCAGGCAAATGCTAAATCAGGGGGTCATAAATGGCTTCATCCCGGAAGGAAATGGGAGGGGCACTGCCTCTGTGAGCCAGCTGAGCTTGGAGGAAGGGGACAGACAGAAATTCCCCCATGTGCTTTGGAACCTAAACCACACCCCTCTGGGCCAGAACATAATTTTAAAAAGATGGATAATTCATAGTACATAATTGTCAAAATTATATCAATAATATCATGATTCCTGTGATTTTTCTGTGCACATTTTAAGAGGTGTTAGGACTCTGTGGTATGTTCTGGGGGGCAGTAGTGGAAAATAGGGTATTACTCCAAATGTATGTATGTTAAAAGTCTGACACTTCATCATCTGATGCCCATATTCCTTGCGCACATTTGTGTAAATTCTGGAAAAGGTTAGAGGTTCTGTTCTGGATGAAAAGGGCAGAATTCTGTCAGAAGTGGACACAACATTTTCCAAAGACAGGGATTGGATGGTTTGGTGCTACAGAAAATGTGTTAACTGGACATATAATATTAGAAACATTGTACATAGATAAATATGCATTTAAGTCAAAAATAGATTTGTGTGCAAAGTGACAAGGGGAGTGTTCTTTCTGTATGCCAAAAAAAGGATGCCGGATGACTCACAATTCAGTTCCCCAGTCAGGTGACAGAGAATCCTATAGGCTATCAGGATCCTCAGAGGGTTGGGCATAGAAAGTCAGCCTTCCCACCCACTTTCAAAAGACATAAAAAGATCCACTGAGACCCAGGTAGGGAGTGACTTTACACTTTCTTGTGAAGCACTTTGCCGGACCAGACAATATCCAGAAGGACCATAGACTCCAGGTAGACTCCAGAACTTGAAGCAGAGAGGCCTGAACCAAAAGCTGAATCATTCTCAGCAGGCCTCAGAATCCAGCCACCTAACCAAACTATTCAACAGCCAGGCTGTGCTGTTCGCTTATGGCTAGAACTTTTGCCGGAACCAGAGACCCAGACCAGACCGCGGTGCCAGTGCCAGAACCCAGAAAACAGAGCTGTATTCAGACCGCCGTGCAGTGCCGATAGAAGACCAGACCCAGACCAGACCGCTGTGCAGTGCCAGAACTTTTGCCAGAACCAGAGATCCAGACCAGCAGAGCAGAGAGAACCGCAACTAAACCTGTTGACCAGATCTGTGACCAGGCCCATTCCTTCCAAAATTAGGAGTGAGTATCCAGCCAGAGCTGTGCAAACCAATCTCTTAGTTTAAAATAATCTAATTCAAACCATTTCCACCTATTTAGAACTGCATAGAAATTGTGTGTCCAGTCTGTGATTTCAAACCTGTCAAAGTGTCAATTGCCATTCTGAATCATTATTTCATTTCTGAAATCTACCTCCGCAAAATCGTCCGTATCTTTTAAACCATTCCATTTAACTTTCATTTTAAAGCTAAGATCCCCAGCTTTCCAACAAGCCCTAAACCTACGTTCTACTCCTTCTAGTTTTTCCATAATCACACTCGACGCCCTCGGAAAAAGTGCCACGAATTGCAATTTGGCTAAGTTTTACCACACGTTAAAAAATCGCTGTCTTTTGCTTGCAACTGCTGAAATTCGTTTTCAATCTGATAATCATTCCTGATTAATTGCTAGTGTTGACCTGAACTCATTCAAAGTAGCTGTCACCTACCCTGAATCTCCTATAGGGAATTAAAATAATTTTTAGCATATTTTCACTTCTTTGCAAATCCCATTTAAAGTATTCTTGCCCGTGTTTTAAAATCATCCCTGTTGCTCTGAGATTGCTAAGGGGAAACTGAATTGGTATTGCATTTGATTGTATTCCTGAAAATTGTGTGCTCCCCTTCCATCCCCTTATATTACACAGGGGGGGAGTGAATTGTCAAAAGAAAAAGTGATCATATTATCTCTTGTGGAAACCATTTTAGTTATTTCTGTACTGCATTCTTTTCCATCATTGCATTTCTTTGAACCCATAAAAGCATTCTCAGCTACCTTATCCTCTCTATACCAACTCCTAAGTAATTAAATAAGTAAGCTAGTGTAATATTATCCATTGTTGATCAACATTATCTTCATAAGTGTGCTATCAAATATTAATTTATTTATAAAAGTGTGATATATACTTGTTTAATTGTTCAATAAATCTTTTAATTTGCAAAACAAACCTACTTCTTGGCTCAGTGAGGTCAGGGGGATTCAAAGAGAGGGGCGTTATACAAGGGTTTATCATCCAGATCTATGAACTTGTCATAAAAATATATAATTAAGGGCTTCCCTTGGGCATCCCAGACTCGGCATTGACTTAGTTGGAGTGCTGAATTGAGGTCACTTAACACTCACTAATTGACTGGATACAGCTCCCTCTCTCGTGCGCAGACCAATCCTCTTTCCTTACATCAGTCCTATCAGTTAGTTTGTTTAGGTCGGGGTTAGATTGCCCATTCAGTCCCTGATTACCCTGCTAAACAAAGGTATTGAGGCAGTGCTTGCCATACTTTCTGCAGCCTTTTGTTGTGGTGCATCCTCCACATGTTCCCCATCCAAAATTAGAATTGGGGCTATAGGATTTATTAAAGTACCTAGGGCTGGATCTAGGGTTATGCCCGGTAGATGAGCCTAAAGTTAACAGGGGCAATGTAGAGCAATCAATCTCAGGGCTGGTGACTAAGTAGCTGTGGAGTCTCTGTGGTTGGGCTGGAGGCACTTCTCCAGATTTAAACAATCTATATACCGCTCCAGCCCTTCAAATCCCTCCAAGGAAGAATTTTCTCAATTGATTTGCTCCTCATCTACGGTGTCTACCCCCTTGGTTTGTTCATCCACCTCAGTTGTCAGTGGGGGTATTGGAACTATTGTTAACGGCCAAGATCTAGCACCTTCTGATGTAACAAAAAGGTGGTAAATGGCTACCCGTCAACAGCCACCCCCCCAGTTTTGATGCATCTAGGTCATCCAAGTTGTCAATTAAGCACGGGTCATTATGCAAATCACTATCTTTTGGAACATATACTTCAACAATGCTACATGGTGTATTGCCGCTCACGCCTGCAAAAGTGGCAGGAATCTTAACATTCTTTCCCCCACCTGGCCACTTAACTTCCCCACCTCGAATGTGTCCAGTGGTGCTTTGGGTGATTTCTTATGCATGACGAGGGGGGTGCCAGCTTTAGGAGCCAGGACATAGGGTCACTGCCTATCCCATTGCTGGCTATAATATCTAGAGCACTTGATTCCAGTACACTTGTCATGTAATTGGATTTAGACACCATGGGCACTTAAGTTATGTTGGGACCCCTCCCCCTCTATATCACTTAAAAGGCCTTGAATTTGGTGATCAGCACATTAACATCATTAAGTGGCTCAAACATTTTGTAGACCTTTTGCGGTCTCTCCCTAGGGGAGACAGATGCAGGAGCTTCTCTTTTGACCATTCTAGTGGGATAAGTTGTGGTATTAGCACACAATGATGCCCTCATGGGGAACATAATATGACACGAAAGAAAATTAATACATTCTAAAAATAGAAACATTAATACCAAGTGACAAAATTATGGAAACACACAATACAGACTTGCTTCTGTGTGGTTGTAATAACAAGCACTACAGTGAGCACTCTGTAGATAAAAAGTCATAAGCATAAGTTAAAACACTGGCTTCAGCGGGCTGCAGAGTACAGCTCTTGTGCAACCTTCAGCTATTCCAACAGGTCAACCGAGAGGGAGAAGCACAACTGCTAAGAGGGCTGCCAGAGTCCGTCTCCCTCTCCCCGCTTGGCCCCTCAGGGGAAGAAACACTTGCAGGGCACACTGCTCAAGAAGCAATTAGCCAATGGATACCAGGAACCAGTCACTGTGGGGGCGAAATGTCACAAAATAACAGTTGAAGCCGACAGTAGTCAAACACAATTCCCAGGGCTGCAATAAGTAAGATGGCACTTACTTCTTTCATCTTCATTCTTTAGTTTAGACAGTCTGCTTCAAGTCTTTCAAGCCTGCAGACCCTCGTACAGCTACAAAGGAGGTGGGAAGGAATTAAACATATCACAATATCCGAACTGCGGTTCAAACAAGTGCCAGTCATTAGTTAGGGTGACCCACAACGCAATGCAAACACCCTGCTGGTTCAATCACCTGCTTGCCCTTCCACCGCATGGACTTCACTGATGCGGGGAGGAGGCCGCGCTTTTATGGAATGGTAGTGCCGATTATGGCACAGGACAGGTTGCAGAAAATGGTTTATCATGCTGGTGCAAATTCCCGCTCACCCTAACACTGTTACAGGTTAGCAATTTCTCCTGTATCACATATGGGAGGGAGAGGCATGAACTGAGGCCAAAGGCTTCCTGCATCTCACTCTACTGCCAACCTTCTTTCAGGCCCAACTAACATGACTGATATGTTTGGGATATTTCTTCTCTGTGAAAGATAGTGAGCTAAAGACTCTGGGTAAGTCTCTCGTAACCAGGACTAATGTCTGGCAGAGGGACTCCCAGGACCCCCCTTGTTAATTTGCATATTTAAGTGACTTTGGGTCTCACCCTAAGTTACTAGGGGAATCCAGACGTGGACCCCTTGCTCACTATTCTTAGAGAGGGACAGATCCACCCTACTGACGAGGTCCAACCAGAATGAAACACGCATCTGGGGTTTCTGTTGGTACTCTTGTTCAGAGGAGAATTGCCTAGCATTTCGGTGCTGGACTGCCCCAGGGCAGGACAAAGACTGATATGTTTGGGATATTTCTTCTCTGTGAAAGATAGTGAGCTAAAGACTCTGGGTAAGTCTCTCGTAACCAGGACTAATGTCTGGCAGAGGGACTCCCATGACCCCCCTTGTTAATTTGCAACTAACATATCAAAGGAGGCCAGGCATGATCAGACAGGAAACAATGATGAAAGGCCCATACACATTTTGCATCAAGATCAGTGCATCCAAGTGCAACTCTCTTGGTGGACACCTTTTCTAGAGGAGAATGGACAAACCCCCTCCCCCCAATAACTGCAAGGATCGTAAAACAATAGCAAAACGTCTCAACCATAAAACACCCTTCATAAACCTAACTCATAACCCCTTTGAAATAAATATTTAAAAAATCCAAATAAAACAGCCACCCATAAACCTATAAAAACCCTCACCATTACCCACTAAAGCAGAGGTGAAGTCACACCTTACCAGTAAAGGGCCACATTCAGCATCAAAATGGGAGCCGGTGGCAGAGAATAAGAATCGGATTAATTGCATTCTGATCATTGCTTGCTCTATGGATAAATACATATTATAGATAGATGAGATCCTCGCTGAAGGAGGTATTAACATTCAATTCATCGCGGAACATGGCTATCAAATGATTAGAGAATCTCAACAGCACCACATATAGCCTTTTCAAACTGCAGGTTACTCCTCATCCACCATATCCTCAACCATCAAACCATTTCTTCCTGCTCATATACAGACCAACTTCCTACAATCCTATTGCAGAAGATTTCTCCAACACTGTTGCCAACCGTATCGTGAAATACAAGTACCACCAAATATTGTTGGAGATTTCACTCACTAATTGAAAGAAGAAAATGAAACATCTGCCAAATCGTTGAGCTTTTACATCTTACACCTTAAATGAATGGTGATGGGGGCGCCAAACTCTGCTAGCCATACATTGGATACAATTTTCTGTGAGGAAGGCCTGACAACTCGAGCCCACTTTTCAATGACCTGCACCATGGTACTTTTTGTTATCAATGAATACAAACTCAGTGACACAATTCATAAAGGACAAGCCACCACCACTGACGGAGCTGGAAAACACTTAGAGGAACTTGGAACACTAATGGAGGACGCAATGTCACATCCACACGAATCAGACCTATTGCTGCCAGGGTTAAAAAACAGAGATGCTCAAAAATTGGATTTTGGAAGCACTGGGCATCCCGACAAATTTGAAACAAATTACCCTTTCAGAATAAAAAGAGAGCAGCAAAGTAGTTAACTCTACAGTTATGAATCCTAAACAAACCAGAAACTACAACAAGCATGAAGGAAACATTATGACCAGCAAAACAAATAAGCATATCAGTGGCAGATCAGACACTACAAAGCAGCAATATTAGAGGCCAAGTTACTACGCGACATTGAATGAATCAGGATGTCAGCGCACCTGAAGAAATAACTATTTAAAATCTTCATGTAAAGGAGGAACCCGACCTACAGCAGCAACTGGGACCAAGTACATCTACAAAGACATCCTCCACAAAAAATACTGAGCACTCATGTTATGTTATGTTAATTAGTTGGTAAGGCACACCAAGGGCCCGAGACATATGGACGCACAATTAACAACATGGATATGAAAACGAGAAACATACACCAGTCAGAGAGCCTGATTTTTTGATATACCCCAGGGCCCTACCTAAACAAGTGGGGCTTTCATTTCTTTTTAAAATTTCCCTTGATTCAAACCCTTTAAGATCCGTCCTGAGTACCACTAATACATTGGTAACATTTGATCTGAGAGATTTCCCCAAAGGCTTTCTTCTGAGGGTTTCTGTCAGATATGTAGGGCTACTCCCAGCTAGACACTTGTGTGTTATGGTCAGTAGGCAGAAGGATATTCTAGCTTCTATGGGAAGTCACTGTAGATTTCATCTTGCCTCAGAAACATGGGCTCTGCTGTTTAGTCTGTCAACTGCTCTAACTGCACTATTCTGAATTATCTGCAGCCTCTCACAGTCCATTTTACTGACACCACCAGCAGTCTGCTACAATAGTCAATTTGTGGACTCACAATAGCTCTAGCCACTGTAACACAGCTTTTCCTGGATAAATATGAACTTATCTGGGGCAAGATTCTAAGATGATAGGCATATGCAGATGGCATGCTATTAACCTGTGCCCGCATGTTAAGGGTATGGTCCAGGAATACCCCCAGTGTCTTCACCCTCTGTTGTGTAGTGATCTTGCATCCTGCCAGCAGAAGGGGTTGTTAAACTGAGTCCAGCTAGTGTATCCTGGACCGAGAGCCTACCACCATCAGCTCAATATTTTCATCATTAAGTGCAAAGCCATTTTGGATCATTCAAGACTGAATCAACCCATACACTTTGTTAACCTTTTTTTAAATCCTCCACATATACTCCGGAAAGGAAAATTCCACATTGCATGTCATCTGTGTAATTTGTCAAACAAACTCTGCAGTCTTCAAGCAGTTGGAAGAGTGGTACAGTAAAAATTTTATAAAGGGATGGTGAGAGGCAAGCCCCCTGAGGTACCCCATACTGGAGTCATTATGGGGTTACTTTTGCACTGTTACTGCACACGCTTACCACTCTGTCTTCCAAGAAGTATTTGGCTCATGCTACCACTCTCTTTGAGAAATGAGCGACTTTCTCCTGTTTATCGATCAGTAGGGAGTGGTCTACCAAATTGAAAGCAGTAGATAGGTCCAAAAGCATGAGTAGAACAATTTGATCATTTTCAATTGATTGCTGCATGGATGATTTACTGTCTAACAATGCTGTCTCTGTACCATATCCCGTCCTGAACTCAGACTGCCATTTATTAAGGTTGTCATTGTTCATCAAGTAGTCTAGGATCTACTCATAAGCCACCCGATCGAGTATCTTGAGCAGGAAAGGCGTGTTGGTGATCAGTCTATAGTTTGCTGGGACAAAAGAGTCAAGTTTTGGGGTTTTCAGAAGTGGTGTGATCCACGTATTCTTTAACCACCCCATGCACAAAATTCTCATTTCTGTTCTAATGGTCCCTATCAAAGATGGAAGACAGGCCTTAACTTTGATGGCCAGGCAAACATCGCCTTTACAACTACCTGGTTTAAGTTTCCTGACAATATTAGTAATTTCTATGTCGTTAAGGTTCTAAAGTGAAACTTTTTGTTCTATGCCAATCTGAGTATCCTCTTCCATTGTGTTCACTATGTCTTCCCCCTTTCCCAGCAAATTTAGTGTTTTACTTTTTAAACAGATATTTTCCTTGATCTTACAGAGTTTGTTAAACATAGCTTCCTGAATTGTGGTGTAACATGCCCCATCCTTAGTGGAGCCCTTCATTACTTTCGGGCATGGATTCTCTAATTCCTTCAGGATTTTGCATAGCTCATGTGTATCCTGCTCTGCATTGGAAATTCTCGTATAGTACTTTGTTTGTTTGCCCCTTCTATAATAACCATTTTATACAACTTAGCTATTCTAATGTATGCTGTTTTATCCTCATTAAGATTGGTAAATTTACAGGTCTTAAAGCATTTACATTTGTCAACTTTTAACCCCTGCAGTTCAGGTGAATACCATGTATTCGCTTATTTACAAGATAAAAGTCTGGTGTACAATGGGGCAATTCTTTTTACGCTTCAGTAGTAGTCTCCTGATATAGATTTGCTACTTCCGTAGCCGAGTTTATAATAGCTTCATTCCTAGTCAATGGTGCAATGAAGACTTCCAAAGGTTTCTCTGGAAGGTTTCCATAGGTTGCTAGAAGTAATCCATGTTCTACTCTTCAGTAAGCATCTCGCTCTCTTAGGTAGTAGCAGGTCAAACTCAACGAAAACATGACCCAACTATGGACAAGGGGATAATGTGGGATTGCTCAAGAGTATGTTACAAACCTCCACCCAGTCCAGGGTATGACCCTTAACATGGGTTGCTTTGTTAACCATCTGACTGAAACCAAATTCCGGGAGTGAAGCTTCCAAGGCCATAGCATTGGGATCCAAGCCATTCCCCAGCCACAAATTAAAATGTCCCTTAAGTATAAATTTAGCCTTTACTTTGAGTATGGATAGCTCTGCAGACACCAATTGATTCCTAAAATCCATAATAGGTGTAGGAAGTCAATACACAAATACCAGATTTACTATGGTATTGGCATCTGTGCTGATTTTCATGTGCAGTGTCTCACAACCTTCTGGTCTGGCCATATCTACTTCCCAGACCCTTAGGTCTGCCTTATAGAACACCACCACTCCCCCACATTTACCAATTAATCTGTCTACTGTGGACAGATTGTATCCAGCTGGAATGGACAGGGACAGAGCAGGACCTGTTGCCTCATGCAGCCAGCTTTCCGTTAAAGCACATATGTCTATCTTATAATCAGCGACTTAGTCTGCCACTTGTGTGACATGTTCGACCAATGACCTGGTATTTAAAAGTGCAATTTTCAGTTTTCTGGGCCCGGGGTACCTAAAGTTCCTATATAGTTGGTAATTTCCTTGGATGTCTGCCTATCTAAGTGTGGTTACTTAGGCATGCTGCTAGTTAAGTCAACCATTATAGTGGCCGGCTCGGGTGAGATATTATCCCCACACAAATCCATCAGGGCAGTTTAATAATTTATAGTGACATCAGGAGTATGCTGATACTCCTATGTCCCGCCCCCTTTCCTCCATCCTGTATAGGCTTCCCTCACGCAGGACGGGAATGAAACCTCTTTCCCACCAGAAAAAAGACATTTCCCTTTAAATTTACTGGTGGGCGGGGGCTACTAGTACTATGAGTGTTATTGGCTCGAGCAATAGGAATTGCTTCTAACAGGTGCATTGTTCAGTACCACAAGTAATAATAGCGCACAGTGATTTACTGTAATCGCTCAGCGTGCTGTCAGTAACATGGACAGCACGGACTGGTACAGACCGGCTTCCCCATTCTCACCGGTGTGACACGCCTGAGGGTGAAGAAGTAATGTGTTGAACTACAGAACTCTTGGGAGTTGTACTTCTTTAGTGATACCGAGCGAAAAGTTGATTAAATTCAAATGCCGACAGTTTCAAAGAAAGCCAGTGAAAGTAATGTAATGCGGCAAGTCAAAACTATTTAAAAAGGTAATTTTCAATAAAACTAAAAGGCTTAAAACTGGTTCCTAAAAACAAGTTTAAAAGCAATTAGATGACATACCAATAATAAGAAGGACTCAGAATTTTTAAAGTAGAAAGTGCACTGAGCGTGACGCGAAAGGGGCTATCTATTTATAGCTGGCGCAGACAAGCTTTCCACTGACGCGCCGGCGCTGATGCGCCTTAGGGAGAAGAAGTAGCGGATTGAAATACAGACCTCTTGGGAGTTGTAGTTCTTAGTGTTACCGAGCGGGAGGTTGAATAAATTCAAATGCAGGCAGTTTCAAAGAAAGTCAGTGAGAGTAATGTAATGCGGCAAGTCAAAACTATTAAAAAAGGTAATTTGAAATAAAACTAAAAAGCTTAAAACAGGATCCTAAAATCATGTTTTAAAGCAATTAGATCAGACACCAATAATAAGAAGGACTCCGAAGTTGAAAAGTAGCTAGTGCAGTTCTGATGAATTGTTCACTGAAAACAGAAACTGTACCAAGATCTTTCAAGACTTCCTATGGTAAACCACTCTTCAAAATCACTCTCCCCAACAACTTAATTTGTGCCACAATGTGACTTTTTCTGACAGCTGTCCTAAGGAATAGCACTGTTTCTGTAGCACAGTATTGTGTGTTAGGGTATGGCTCTCCTAATCACACAATAGGCCCCCGCCCAAGGTTCCAAACCATGTACCTCACCACTGTGTGAATGGCTTTGGGGCTTCTACGGAACATGGAAATGAAACCAAATCCACGTATCTCACTGCAGCCTATGGTAACCTAATACACAAACTACTCAACCTTTGTACTCAAAAACACTATATCCAAACCAACAAAGTAATTTGCACACTTCTCCGTATTACCTCTGTAAGAGATGACAAACAGCAGATCACTACTGCTCCTCAGGCAACTTAACATACCACAGCCAATGCATCCTAGCACTAGGGTCTTACAAGGCTTCCTTTATGGGCAAAATGACATTGTTGTGACTGGCACAACACACCTAGAAAGGCCAGGTACTTCCAGTCTGCATGCATCAATTTAGCAGCAAAGCTGTCTTCCATGTGCCCTCTGCCTCGATTACCAAACCCATGTCACCCTTTTCTAGATTCACCAGAGGGCTAGTAGCCATGCAAATGTGGGTATGAATAGGCTTTCCCGTATTCAGTTGAATCTGATAAACCTCAGAAAAACACCACAGGAAGCAAAAGTTTCTCCTAGGTTTAAATCGTAAAACACTGCTCCCTTTCCCAGTGGTGACTTGTCTTAAATTTGGTAAGAAGCACCAGCCTAATGAATTCATATATCCGCCTTCGATATTACTTGTTAATCAAATATGGGTAGTGCAATAGTAGTGTGCTGTTACACACAGCCCCACACGATAGTTATTAGAAACGTTTGGATTTGGTATGCTCTTTGCACCATGATAACGCATCAGCACTTTATAAGAAAGGCACTATGCACTGTATACCAAAGGCGATAGGCACTATGCTTCTCATACCATGCAGTATAGGACTGTGCTGCCACCACTTGATAAGTGGCATTAGCTTTAAATTATGAGTGAGGTATCATGCAATTCGTACCGTGACTAAGCACACAGCACTTTAACAGAAAGGCACTATGCACTTTTTGCCTTTATAGGTCTACTATGTGACATAGCATAATGCATTAAGCACGTTATTAGAACGGCACTATGCAATTTAGATCACATTAGAGATGCACTATGCTCTGTATACCTTGCAGTGTAGGACTGTGCTGCCATCACTAGATGAGTCGCAATGGGTTAATGCTATGAGAAAGGCACTATGCACTTTGTACAACGTGGCGTAGGACTATGCTAACATCAGGCAATTAATATCAGTTGCACATTTTTCCAACAGTCTTGTACGTAATATATGTATGGCATCTGGGGTAAGTCGCACAAGCATGATGCACCTTTGAAATTAAGGAAGCATGTACAAATTATCATGTGAACAAATAGCATCTACTGCGAAATAGCAAGCGGTGGAGAAAGGAGTTTTCAGCATACTATTATGTGAGCTGATAACATCTATTGCACTAAAGTAAGCCGTGTAGAATGAAGTGGGACGTACATCATACAATATAGATACATTACCTGGCACCAGAACTTAATATTGTTGTTAATCACAGTACTTTCGAAGTGGCGGGCATGGTGATAGAATATGATACATTTGATGGCATCAGTGAACAATTACATAGATCCGCAAAGGTCAAAGGTGCCACGTGCCATAATTAATGTATTCATGCCTATTCAATTAGAATTTAGCTCGCCAAACATGGTGGAACCATTAGGCACATAACATGTGACACTGATTTTCACTCACAGACACGAAAACCAATGGGTTGTGGTCAGCATCACATAAACAAAAACAGAGGACTAAGCCTTCTAAGAGTGAAAGGCAGACCACTTTTGATGTCTATTGGTCTGAAAACATGTGTTCTGTGTAATTTGTGTGGATAACCGAGGGCGAAATCACGAGACCAAGCAACTAGGGGTTGCGAAACGCGTCAACTAGGGGTTGCGAAATGCGTCATTCTTTTCCCTCTGCCTCCCTTCACTGTTAGGAGCTGAACTGAACCACTTTTATATTTCAATTTACAGAATAAAGAGGAATTCTAACTCAACTTTGTGGAAACAGGTGACCCCTTTGGTGACCGTGATCTGTTGTGTAAATATTGCCTTCTGGCTTAGAGTGGGAATCACTGCTAACCTGTGTTTTTATTGGTGGAATTTTAAATAAATATATATTTAATGAAAAAACTTTGTTAAAGGGACGTTATGGTAAATTTGCACTAATAAAAACCTATGAAATTTAATGAAAACACTTTGTTAAGGGGACTTCATGGTTAAGCTGCACTAATAAAAACCTATGAAATTCAATGAAAAACCTTTGTTAAAGGGATGTTAGAGTTACAAGTAAAACCGAAAAACACCTGAAATTCATCAGTAATGGTAAGCTAAACGACCATAACTCGCACCGTCACTGTGCACTCCTAAGACTAACACCCAGGACATCCAAGATGACATCACAAATGTTGTTGATGACATTATAAAAATAGTCCTTGAACACTGACAAATGTTTATATATACAAAGAATTATGTAGCATGGATTTTTCTGTGTCTCTTTGCAGCGGCAGACCCTCTTTTTTCCACCTCCCTCAATTATAGGGTTTGACTAAGACTTGCACAGACACCAAAACATGTATGTTACATGGTTTCTTTGCAAAGGAACGTATTTGGCTGCTGTCAGATTCTACTTTTGGTGAATGGACCCAATTATGAACCTTTTTATGTGACCATGGTTTTATTTCAAAATGTGCCACAATTCCTTTGAACAAACACCCCTCTTCCCCTGATTAGTGGCAAATACTTTTTTTTTCAACTAAACGAGGATTTAACAGAGATTTTGCACCATTTGTATTCCAATATATGTAGCGTTACAATAAAAAACACAGAGGCACTCCAAAATCTCTGGTACATCTTATGTTTTGTCAAATAAAAAATGTGTCAGTGGACAGGGACTGTTTTGAAAAATTGTAGCCAACCTTTAACAATTTTTACGACCACACATTCACTTGGCCCCAAAAATAAAAATGGCTCTGAAATCTGCCACACTTTCCCTAAACAGCCCCTGACCACTGACACATACTGTTTTCCTTTACTAATAAAAACAATGTAACATTGTATTTGCAGGATTTACATTCATGATCCAAGGCTCTTTGCTTCTGTTCCAGAACATATGTTGAGATAAGGCAGGCAGCAGATTAGAGGAAGCCAGGTGTCCAAGGAGTCAGTGATAAAGTACATTGTTGCACAATATTGTTACACTTTTAAGGCCTTTCCTACTCCGGTGCATTGAGCCTCTGATAACCCTCCCTAGTCCCCGCTTGAATGTCTGCGTAAAACTATTACTATATTAATTCAGGCGATGTCAACATATTTTGATGCCCCTACATCTTCAAAGTGCATTTACAAAACTCAAAAGTCATTATTTAGTCTCACACTGCTTTGTATTCTGATACATTCAGGCTTCTTTTCAAGATAGGGAAAACGAAACTACAATTATCCTCTTTTTGCTTAACATATTTATACAAGGACATATGTTTGTCAGAGTTATATGTTATAATTTCTGTATAGCATATTCGTGAAAGACAAAAAAAATAATCTTTCTACCAATAAAAGCCATTAAGATGTATGTGGTCACAATTCTATGTTTTAGACTGGGCGGAAATCCAAGCATCCCCACTTAACTGATATGTGTGATCTTAGGCTTTTATCTCACTGTAATGTATCCGTGAAAAGTTGAAGTCCTCAGAACTGATTCTGTCCACATTGTACTCTAGAAACAAAATGTCCCACTCAAACTATTGCTCCACAAATAATAACAGTGAACACTGATAGAGCACCTGGAGACCATATATTGGCAGCAGTGTGCATTATAAATCAACATAACATAACATTTATTGGACATCAAATATTTTGTTTGTTTTTTTGTTTACTCATCACATTTTCTTGTAAGGTTGCTTTCCATGATACCACCAAGTTTCAAAGCCTCATGTCACTTCCTGCAACATAATTTTCTGTGATTCCACAGTGATGTCAATACATATGCAAATGAGGGGCCCCTGCATGTCATTTGTCACACAGGCCTGGACAAATCATAGAACCTGCCCTGGGTTTTGCTAAAAGGCATCATTCTGTGCACAACATTTCCTACATTCTTTCCTGGCGCATGGTCTCACTGACACCTGTTGCCGGCTTTCTCAGCAGAAGCCTGTTGGCTACCCCTTTTGAGAGACTGTTCCCTCAATAGCCTTTTTATTTAGAACGTTGTATATATTCCATGATATTTCTGCTCCAAAAAACTATGTATGTTAATAAACGCATGGTTTCATATACACTGGAAATACACCACTGACATTTACAAAACATAAACCCTGAAAACCAGAAACCCTAGGTATAAATTCACATAACATAACATAACATGACAGCCAAACATTTAGTTGTTGTAGGAGGCAAGTGAAAGTAGCCAATGCTCCCAGAATGGTGCTTGAAACCAGCGTGGATCACTGCGAGTGGCAAAGAGAAAGAAACTCAGCTGCTCCAGAGGAACACGTCTGCCATTGTGGTCCCTGCCTCAACAGATCCTCTGGACATTGGGGTCATGAAGCCCTTTAAAGTAAGAAAGGTTGTGGAGAGTGGCAAGGAGGATGGCGTGCATTTGATAATACAGTTAATACATAGCAACACTTGACATGTGTGATTCTATGTGGAATAGGGTGACACCAAAGAGCATGCCAAGCAGAACTTGGCATTTAATGGCAACCCTTGGTTATAAGTGGCTGAACATTATATACTAGGACTGTCATAGAGTGGCAGCAATGAGGCATTTGAATTGAATTTGAACTTATGATGATAGCAGCGGGATGAGATTGTACCTTACATATAACGACTGTACCTGGCCTGACCGGCTTCACCTGGCATAAGATGCCATTACCTGCATAGAAGAGGCTGCGATGGGGTTATTATGGTAGCAGCTGAGCAAGTGAGACTGTATTTAAAATATTCTACGTACATCTAACACATGAAGCACTATTTGGCATATGATGGCATTACCTGGCCATAAGAGGATGTACCTGCAGTTAGAGGTAGTAAACGTAGCTTATGTTGGTGCTGGGTGAACAGTGGAATATCATGACTTCGCCCATTGCACCTCAAATAATCCCCCTATGTATGTATTTATGTCGTTGGAGAGCACTTTTGGCATTAAATAAACCTTGCAAACTATGTTCTCATTTTATTTATACGTATAACACATCCTCAAAAAAAACATAGGAATGTTTCAAGTTCCCCTACTTGACAACGTAAAGATTTGATATCAGAATTCCAATGCTCCTAAAATTATTCATACTTGTTTCCCACCAACAAATCGTTCCCAGACGCGTTCGCCTTTCAGGAAATAGACATTGTCTACACATTCACGTACATTGTGAACGCACGCAGTATGCATGGCTTCATAGCAAAGATGTTTTAGCATGTCAGTGTGGATCTCTTCTTTACAAACACAGCATAGGCTAGACTATGTGGCATTCCTTCTCTGCCACCCATGATTTCTTTTGCCTTCAACCTATTGAAACTCATTAACATTCATTCTCTTTTCTTGGTTTTATCTGGAAAATGTGTTATATATCTCTGCCAAACAATAAACTCTGGGCACGCTTTTACCTATTCTGTTAATAACAACTTTCATTCAACATAGAAACCTAAAATCGGTTGGTAGAAAAGGTCAACATTTATGTGACCTTTCTTCATGTCATGTCCTCAAAGTCAAAGGTAATCTGATGTCACTATCCATCATGACCCTGCTTGTGTGATATCACGTCTTCTACCCGAGACGTTTGGTGAATTCATATCCCTCGCCTCCTCTCACATCCCTCCTCCCCTATCCCTGCTGCACTGGGCCCTGTGTGCAATATGAAAATGAGAGCACAAGGTCAATTTGGTAGTGACTGCATGCAAGGGGCCATGCCAGGATATGACCATGTGCAATAGGTAACGGTTATGGATCTCAGCTTCATCTCCTGGCTTTTGGCCTCTTGTCTCCAGTTCTTTGACTCAACCAATTCTTTAAAAAATGTTATTGTGCATTTAGTTTCCAAAACGAAACATTGCAAAAACAATACAAAAGACAATTTATTTCAATATTATAAAACGGCCAATCCATAACATTTAAATCAATCCTTTAATCAGGCACACATTCATAATTCAATATAATTAACTTTTAAATTCCTTATAAAAACACCATGGCATAAAAACAATTAAAATTACCATATCATGTTGTTAAGGATTTCAATCAGGCGATACACCCTGGTCTCAGCCTAGTATGCAGCACACAACTGAAATGCTTATTTTGTTATATATAGGTTCAATATTTGAGAGATACACCAGTCATATCACACCCCCTTTTCAAATACCCCGGGTCACAATGGACCAGGAACCGGGCTGATAGGTAAAGGTCATATTTATTTATTTATAAATTCAAGAAAATCACAAATTTTTTAATATATGGGCCAGCAATCACCAAGGGGGTGATAAGAACAATATGAATGTAAGCAATTCACTTAGTTTAAACTTCGATTTAACACAACTACAAAACAACAGGGAATAGGAGCACTTTTGAATTTGGGTAAAATAGAACTGGAGTTAGAATTTCCCCCTGCAATGTTCCCTCAACCAACAAATAATCAAGTTTAAGTGGATAAACAGAATCAGCATGTAATCAGGAATAACAAATAAGAAACGGAATAGGAATCCGAGTTTCCCTCCCCAAACAAGAGAGAAAAACCGATTTTAAACCCTGGCAATGCTAATCACAAGCAATGGATTGAGCAAAAGCATACAATTCAAAATTGAATGGAAGATTGAAAATCGTTTATAACCAAAATGACACGTAAAATTACACACTTTTGCAAATCCCGTCGGAATTTACCAAAACGTTTTTTAATAAAAATGGGTGAAATGTTGGCTTTTGGGTTGGGGTGTAGCTATGGGTCCTAGGTACAATATGAAAGTTAAATGAGGTATCTAGCTGTTAAATTGAGTGAATTATGCCAGATCTAGTGAGGTGCATTTTTGGAAAATAAGGGCGCGAAAAAGGAACAGAAATCAATATTGACAAGGACAGTTTTACTCTACACTAGGGCATTCGGGCTAGGTGACCAGATTGAGAAACTGTAAGCTCCGGAGTTGATCAGCAGAATCAACCCTAGCACCTCCGTGCCTGCCCTGGCAGACCCAGTCCGATCACCCGAGGGAGGACTAAGGGTTTAGAATTTCACAAGACAAAATTATTAAAGAAGTTAGCACTAGTGGAAGGAATAGAAGGCAGGGTTTCAAGAATGATTGTGACAATATTACAGTTATCAGGATAAGGATTGGATGACTTAGGGATTGGGATGGAACAAAGCAAGGCAAGGTTTCCTATGTTTCTATGGTTCCTATTGATACTCACACTCCACTTTTAGTTTGGATTTTGGACAGTCAGCGCTCTGGATCACCACACAGATCTGGTCTAACACAGGGCAGCTGGACAAACTCAGTGGGGCAGAGTCATCTGGGCAGGGACTGGATACCAAAAGATAGTTCTTCTGGACTGGCAGTTGTGGTTACTGGATACTATTGAGCATCAGGAAAGCAGGATAGTAGCAGCATGCAGTGAGTGGCAACAAGCCGGGTAAGTCCAGGATGCTTCCCCAAAACACCACAGCGCTTCCCTTGGTTATGGGGATTATTTTAGATTCAAGGCCTAGCTGAAGCAGGATCAGCAATTGCTTGGCCTTGTGGTTGGTATCTGGAGTTTAGATGGATAGATGCAAGATGTAGACAAGAACAGACAGGAACAGGACACTGGCGTAGGAATCAGGAATCAGTGTGTGTCCTGAGTACTAGTTAGGGGCCCTTATTTTAATGCCAGATGACAGCATTACAGTATATGACATGGGCAGGATTCACTACCCACGCCCCTAACAATACACATTAAAGATTTGACACACACTTCTGTAGACAGATGCAAATTGTCCCCAGGGATGTATGTACAAAATCTGACATTTGCAACATGGATGCTTTTCTGGTAATACAATATATCACCATTTCTGTCCAGAGTGTGACAGGATTGCTATGTGACAGGACTGCGATTGTCCCAGCCTGGAGCAAAGAAGAATGTCTGATGAGCATGTGAACTGTCATTGTCCTATCCCATTCAATGTTTTTCAAGCTGGTACTTCGCACCTAAGTGTCCTGGATGTAGGGTGTATCTCCTTTCCTAGGAGGAGTTTCATAGCTGGCAACTGGATTTACAGGATTCTGAGACCTTGCAACTCCAGCCTATGTGTTTTAAACAAGTTTAATTTCTTACTTCAATTTGGTGTGCAGCTCCTCAGATTGCCAGCTGTAGTCATTTTTCTTGCCACAGGACTCTTATCTAAAGTATAGATACAGTTCTCCTTGACCTGGCTCAGAGGGTAAAAAGTCTCTTTGAACTGCTGTGCCTGGATACATTTTGTCAAGAAATAAATGCGTGTTTCCCGTGCGAGTGAAAATGAAGTTGCTTTTGATTTTCTGAAAGTTGGTTTTAACTGGGACTTTTTACTCAAAGTGGTTTCAAAATGACAGATGAAATTGGCATCAAAGCTGCATTTTGAAAGGGTGAAAACAGTTTCATTTTAAAGGCGATTTTGGCTTTAGCAGCAACGGCAGGCTTTCCTTTTCACTTGATTCCATATATGTTTCAGAACACAATGGCCTATTTTTCAGTGTGTACCCTTGTTCCATTTTACCTGAAGTGTGCAAGGCAAAATGGTGCAGCCATTTTTCTGTTGTTGCAGCCAAAAGCAGTTTTTAGGTCCTGGTGCGCACACAAGCCAGCGCAGCCAGGTTACTGTTTCTTGCGCACAGGCAGCTCAGTGATGTGAGGCAATGCCATTGAGTGGGTCAATATATCCCACACAGTATTCATTATAAGTGAATGTATTATTCGATTAAGTTCATTTTGAGTAAAAATGGATACAATGCTTTCCATAACATAGAAGGGGAGTTGTGTAAGTGGGCCCATGACCTTTCCCAGGAAGCCAATCTTGGATCAGTGATATAACTTCCAAAACACCACCTAGGTAAAACAAACAGAACTGGATGGCTTTACCCCAAAATAAAAAAAAAAGGTTGTACGCACTGGTATAAAAAGATTGAAGCCCATAATGCCTAATAAGGGGACTGAGGGTTCCAGGGGTGTCCCCTGCTCCTCTAGTTCGGTATCATGGGCTGCAGGGTTTGCAGGGGGGTCCCCCCGCATACATTACATGGCCAGCAGCGGGAAAAAAACAAATCCCAAAAACTTGAATTACAAAACGGGAATAAGTGGGCTTTGTAATTTTGTAATTTGAGTTTTTGGGATTCAGTTTTATAATGTAGATCCATCATGGCACAAGAGAATAATGGCCCTCATTACGACCCTGGCGGAGAACCATGGTGCAATTTGCACCATGGTCCATGGCGCTAAGCTGCCAACTCCGCCATGGTGGTTGGCGGACTTACCGCCCCATTCCGACCTTGGCGGGGCGGTAAGTCCCCAATCCCCATTTACCCTTCCCCATTCCCATTTTTGCCCCATAGGGTATAATGGGAGTGGGGAAGGCGTTAATTACGCCACCGTAAATTACGGTGGCGTAATTAACAACAAGTCCCGTAGCGCCATGGATTTTTCCGCCCGGAAAAAGCAGGCGAAAAAAGCACCATGGCGCTACGGGAACTCGTAGTAAGGCGGAAAGGTACGCCATGCATTACGCCGGCGTAAACCCCTTTCCGCAAGGGTCGTAATGAGGGCCAATGTGTTTTGCGGTTTTCTCTTCTCCTTCACAATAACAAAAAGTCACACGTCAGCCCTCTACCATAAAAACACAATGTTCTTTAGTTGGTAATACATTTAACCTAATCCTTAATATTGTGTAGCCAAATTTCCTTGATGGATATCGTACCATATATGGAGCACACCCAACCTCTTATGTACACTGAATAAGTCGGGTATTCTTTTATACTTTTCCTGCCTGCTCCGAGTTGAGCATCAATCATGGAGCCAGAAAGGAGTTTTGAAAGCAGTAGGACTTTGAATTACCTATTCAGTAATCAATAGCACAAAATTCTAGTTCCAAACTGCAGTCACAACCAATACAAAGGATAGACAAGTTCTTCACCACCACGGCTGCAGGATGTGGAATGAGGAAGTACAGCCTTTAGTAGGAAGTTCTGCCCTTTTGGAGTACTGTTGCTGGGCATGTTATTCTTCAGGTCGCTACACCTTTACTGAGTATTTACTGAATATCCATGATGCTGGTCTATGCAGCCAAAACATTGATCTAGGTAGAGATAACCACCACCAGTCTGCTCCACCAGGATAGTCTGCTATTCCTTCTGAAACTTCACCTTGCTTAGATGTCAGCTGTAGACTGGTGTAGTAGGCCGAGGAGAAGGTGCAGTAAGACAAGGTAGTAGTAGATCTCATAAGGTGGAGCAGGCCACACTAGGAATAGGTAGGCAGTGGAGCAGGAAACAGGCAGCAGCTGGAAACCACTGGAAAGTGGGCTTAGTAACTGGGGCCCATACAGGGTTTAAAGCACAGTGGGAAAAGGATTTTCAGCAAGTGCTTGAAAACTGGCACAAACTGTGGGGCTATGGAACAGGTGCTCTATATCGTATAGCACCAAGCAACTGTATTTGGACATGCAATTTTAGCACACGTGATTTTATTTATTTATTTATTTATTTATTTATTTAAATGTGTATAGCGCGCAAGCAGCCCAGGGGCATTGAGGCGCTGTTACTTGCATGAGCTTAGTTACAGACATGGTATAAGTAAGAGGCATAATACAGATAGGAACAAGCAAGGTTATCATTACAGCTTATGCGGTTGGTCAATACAATTTAGGCAGTGGGTCATATGGTTGGTATTATGCAGCTGCGAGGGACCTTATGAGAAGAGGGTGGTTTTCAGTGCTTTGCGGAAGGCTAGGAGGGAGGGCTCACCACGGATGGTGGGAGGTAGGGCATTCCAGTGAGTGGGTGCGAGATAGGGGAAGCTGGATCCACCTGCTCTGGACCTTTTTACTAATGGCACAGAGAGCATGTTGGTGTAGGGTGATCTTGTTGGTCTTGTAGAGGCGACGGAGTGGATTCTTTGTGAGAGGTAATCGGGGGCAGTGAGATGGATGCATTTGTGTGTCAATGTGAGCGCTTTGAAAATTATTCTTTCCTTTATTGGGAGCCAGTGGGCTAGTTTTCTGGCTTCCGAGATGTGGTCCCTTTTGGCAATACCTTGGGCTGCTCGGAGAGCACTATTCTGGATGACTTGTAGCTTCTCGAGGTTTTTTTTTGAGGTTCCTAGGAAGAGTATGTTGCAGTAGTCTAGCCTAGAGCCGGTGATGGGTCTGGCTATGTTAGTGCAGTTCTCTTTGGAGAGGAAAGGCCTGACTGCGTTGATCAGTTTAGCATGATATGCGGCTGAGGAGGCAATGGCGTTGACTTGTCTGTCCATGGAGAGGTTAGAGTCTAGATAGACTCCAAGAGTTTTGACTGAGTCTGAAACAGGTATTTTGATGGTGTCGATGGTGAAGTGACTGAATTGGGAGTCAAGTTTTTTTAGCGTTTCGGGGGAACCTACCAGTAGGAGTTCTGTCTTGTCAGAGTTGAGGCATAGTCCATTGTCTGCCATCCAGGCTTGGATGGTGTTGTAGAGGTTGTTAAGGGTCATGGAGTCGGTGTCGTAGTTGCCTGTGAGGGTAAGGAGGATCTGGGTATCGTCCGCGTAGTTAGTGTAGGATATACCCATAGCGTCGAGGATGAGGAAGAGGGGTCGTGTGAAGATGTTGTAGAGTGTGGGGGAGAGGCAAGAGCCTTGGGGCACGCCAAAGAGTATGGTAGTGGGTGAGGCAGAGGCTAGGTCGGAGAATACTTGCATGGTTCTGTCTTGTAGGAAGGATTTGATCCATGCTGTGGCGTCAGGGGAGAATTTGGCGGTGAAGGAGAGATGATGGCAAAGGACGTCATGATCTACGAGATCGAACGCTGCAGATAAGTCAAGGAGTAGGAGAAGAGCTGATTTGCCCATGTCTCTGGCATCGTCCATTTGGTTTTTCAGGTCAAGTAGGGCGGTTTCAGTCCCATGTCTAGGGCGGAAGCCAGATTGGCGGAGTCCCAGGAGTTTGTTTTCTTCGATGTAGTGCTGAACCTGCAGATAGGCTGCTTTGTCGAGTATTTTGAGGAGGAAAGGGACAGTGGTGATGGGTCTATAATTGTTGGGGGAGGTGGGATCGAGGGTAGGTTTTTTTAGGAGGGGGCAGGCCCATGCTTCCTTGAGGGAGGTGGGGACTTTCCCTGTTGCGAAGGAGGCATTAACAAATGCTGTCAGGAAGGGAGCAAGTGCTTCAGTGCAGTCCTTGATGAGAGTGGCTGGGCAGGCATCACCTTTACAGTTGGATGCTTTGATGTTCTTCATTATGTTAATGATGTCCTTTTCCTGTATGGATTTGAAGGAGAAGGGTTGGGGAGGGTCTTGGGCTGGTGGTGGGAAAGGGATATGAGTATTGGGCAGGGCTTGTTTGGTAGCTAGTATTTTGCTTTGGAGGCGGCTCAGTTTTGTTAGCATTGCCATTTGAATTTCGTCGCACCAGGCTTTGTCTTTGGTGAAGTTCTGGGGGGTGGGAGTAGGAGTCTCTAGTTCCCTAAAAATTGCAAAGATTTCTTTTGTGCTGGATTGGGCTTCCGAAATTCTGGATTCAAAGGATTTGGATTTTGCCCGGGTGATAGCTTTTTTGTACTCTGTGGAGCAGGCTTTAAAGATCAGCTTGTCTTTGTCAGTGTGGGATGTATGCCACTGAGTAAGTGCTGCCTTTTTCTCGTTTCGAGGTGCGAGCAGGTCTGGGGTGAACCAGGAGTTAGAGTGGGTGGTGGGTTTGTATTTACGGGGTTTTAGTGGGGCAATGGAATTGATAGCTGCTTTAATGGCAGCATCGTAGGTTGATGCAAGAGTTTCTGGGTCTGCGGAGAAAGGTGGTCTGAAAGCTGGGCCTTGTAGGAAGGGCAGTAGTCTTTCCTTAGTGAGCTGGCGGGAGCTTCTTGTGAGGCAGGGTGGTAGGGGGTGGGGTGGCGGGGTAGAGGAGCTGGTGGTGAGGATGCTAAATGTGATGGTCAGACCATGGGGTGGGAGTGTTTCCAGTGATGATGAGTGGGCAGTTGTGCTGAGCAATCCAGTCGAGTGTTCTGCCCTGAGTGTGCGTTGGGCTAAAGATGGTGTTCTTATAGCCTAGTGTTGTTAGGGCTAAGTCAAAGGATTTGGCTGCTGGGTCCTTTTTATCCTGGAGACCTAAGTTGAGGTCACCAAGGAGAATGGCTTTCGAATGTTTTTTGAGGTTGTCAGATAGGAGATGGATGAGGGCGGCTTGGAAGTCTTCTAATGGGCCAGGAGGGCGATAGACAATATGAGCGGTAATGGTACAGTTGGGGGAGAGGATAATTTTGACTTGGAGGTAGTCATAGTTGCTGTGTAGGGGTTTTTCTACCTTTCTTATACTATAGCAGTCCTTAGCGATGATTGCGACCCCTCCACCTTTAGAGGGGCGATCTTGTCTGGTGATGGAGTAGCCAGAAGGGAGTGCCAGGGAGATCGCAGGGCCAGAGGCATCGTGCAGCCATGTTTCTGTTATCATGAGCAGGTCAAGGTCATGGGTGGTTATGAGGTCTTGAATGTCTAGAGCGTGGGCGCTGATGGATCTAGCATTGATCATGGCGCATTTGAGGTGGGGTTCTGTGACGACTAGGGAGGGGTATGTGGGAGGAGAGGGTGAGGTGATGGGCATGGTCGGTGTGGAGCTGGGGGCTCCAGTGGTGTTGTGGTGGACGGCAGTAGAGGAATTGGATATGATATATTTAGCACTGGGGGGCGCAGTTTTGGGAGTGGTGGGCAGAGGTGAGATCACATTTGGCACAATAGCATTCACAATGGGGGTAGAAGAATTGCATATCACACATTTTGCATTGTGGGGCGCAGTTTCAGCGGTGGTGGGCAGAGGTGAGATCACATTTGGCACAATAGCATTCACAATGGGGGTAGAAGAATTGCATATCACACATTTTGCACTGGGGGCGCAGTTTTGGGAGTGGTGGGCACAGGTGAGATCACATTTGGCACAATAGCATTCACAATGGGGGTAGAAGAATTGCATATCACACATTTTGCATTGGGGGGCGTAGTCTTGTGAGTGGTGGGCACAGGTGAGATCACATTTGGCACAATAGCATTCACAATGGGGGTAGAAGAATTGCATATCACACATTTTGCACTGGGGGGCGCAGTTTTGGGAGTGGTGGGCACAGGTGAGATCACATTTGGCACAATAGCATTCACAATGGGGGTAGAAGAATTGCATATCACACATTTTGCACTGGGGGGCGCAGTTTCAGTGGTGGTGGGCACGGATGGGGAGAAAAAGCGGGTAGAGGTGGAACAATTAGGGGTGGGGTGGAGTGTATCATTTGCTACTGTATGGGGGTAATTGAGAAGGCTTTAGGCTTTGTGGTTAACCGCCTGGGTATGGCCATGTAAGTGGGTGGGTTGGTTTGCGAGATACGGGAGCATACCCGCGCATTGCGGATGTTAGTGGGAAGGGGATTGGAGCTGATGGTGGGCTCTATAGTGCGCGCACGTAGTCTGGAGCTCCTGGTGGCCAAGTCTTGGTGTAGGAGGCAGTGGGCAAGCTCCTTACCTCTGTGATGTTGCATAGTATCGTGGCAAATGGCAGCTGAGCAGCGAAGAGCTGCAAAGAGGAGTGCAGGCCTTGTCCCCTGGCCTTCTCCTCGCGGCTTCGCCTGGCGGTGAGCCCTGTCTCCCTTTATGGTGGGGGGGGTGGAGCCGGCAGGGCGGGAAGCCGAATCAGGCTGCGGGCTGCGGGCGGGAACGTGCATCGGAGCGGCAGGAAGTTCAAAAGATGCTTTTTCAAAAGCATTGCAGTCGGTGATCGGGCCTTCCATGGTGGAGGCCTCTGTAATGTGCGCGAGGCACGCTGGGGCTCCAAAACGAAGGTTGAACGTTGCAGTCAGCTGTTCAAGCTCAGCTGATGGAGGCACTCGCAGCGGAGCTGCAAAGAGGACTGTGCATGTTCTCAAATCCATTTTTATTCACATGTCACGTGGGTAAAAGTCAGCTGAGTTCGGTGGTGTTAGACACCAACAGGTTTTGCAGTTTTTCTCCAAGGAGCTGTACATATTGTGATCATTTTAGAACATAAACTACCAAGATAATGTTTTGCTCCGTGATGTCATGTTTTTTTTTTTTTTTACTGTGAAAAAGTGTTCTAGGCTTTGCGAAATGCATTTTGTTAAAATTACTTCTTGCAAGATAATGTTCTTGCTTTTGTCCTCATCGTTTTATCACCTGACATCTGTCGATCTAATTACAGATATTATTGCCCTTTCTTCATTGGTCTTTGCGCTTCTCTACCGTGAGACAATTCGCTCTTTTGGTCGCAATTGCTTTGGGATGCAAGCAGCTAAACGTTATTGCAGCCGGCACCCTGGCCCTGACACATTGAAATTACCCAGTTAATAGAAAGCAGGCGAGCACCATTCAGAAGAGGATTCGACATCAAGCTCTACTGAGCGGCCTGGTAGGGTCTAAGGACTTGTGTCAGCCAATTAGTCCCAGGCTGATGTCACTGCACAGCTGGTTTCAGTCACTTGCTTGCTAATGAAGACAGGGCTTTTGTAAACACAAGTCTGAGCAGCATCAGCCAAAATAAAATCCAGTTTATTTTAATAGGCATAAGCTGCCCTCGTAAGCTGCTCTCAAGTCTAAGAAGATCTCTCGTCAGTTCCAAACACTCTCTAAAAGCGTGACTAGAGCGCATTTGGATGAGTCTTTGTCAGCTCCCCTGCTGTTTTTATGCTTGGCAAAGACAGAGTTTGCTCAAAAAGGGTTTAGTTCTTGCAACTTAGCGCTCTCTATGTTATATCAGTGATAATTTTTCTTTTTTTAGAATAGCGATTTGTTTTTAGATGCAGCAGTGCTCCCATTTTTTCAGCTTGAATTTTTAAGTGATGTCTCTTGAATAAGTCAATATTTCACAATTTCATTTTTTCTTTCAATTTGGGAAAGGTATTTTGTTTTTCTATTCTTGTGAAACAAACCAAGCGTCAAAATAATCACTGCACCTCTTTGCAAGGGAAAACGAGGTTTGGTCACATATACGCTGCCCCATTCCCCTAGACACCTGATCCCCTACATCTTCACTGTCGAACCCAGGTATACTATTGCTGGGTTCCTATCAATGGGTTCGGAACTTTGAGAACATCACGCAATGTGCACCCTCCTCTTCCAGATGCGATCAAAGTCACTTGGCAAGGTGAACTCTGCTTTGGTTAGACAATAGGCTTCCTCATTAACCCAGACACCATGGCGCACACAGGCTGCATCCCAACGTTGTACTAATTGTATTGGAATCACCTGCGCTCCTTCTGTTCCAAATCACAAGATGTTATAGACACGGCTCCCGTCTTACCATTTCCCAACCCCGGGTGCCCAGCGACGACGTGACCAGGGCACTGCTCTCTAGTCTGAATTCTGAGGATTTGTTTGCTTATGCTGTGTGCCTAGGTGTAATTCATATGGGGTGTCCGCCCTGGGGTGAGAGGAGTATGCTTCTAAATCTTTGCCTGGCTCTTTTGGCATCACAGAGCCTTGTGCCCTATCCTCATGAATGTGTCCTTCAAAGGGTGCATCCCTTCCTGCTGTTTAACTAACTAACATTCCCTCTGAGTACGACCAGACTTTGCAGCTGGACCTAATTAGTGCTTATCTGCACACCATGGTTGCCTCTGACTTCGACTTCTCGCCTGGGAAACGGGGAAAGGGGATTTGTTTTTGTAGCTGAACTACCAGAGCCACTGCTCCAAACCAAGACCTGCATTCTCTTTTGTTGATCATGTGCTATGCCTTAGCATCTAAAATGGTGACACTTCTGCCAAGTGAATACACAACCTCTCTTCCACCACACTGCCTTGCTGACTCCATCTTCTGCCTTTTTTAATCCTTCCCACACATCACACTATCCTGCATCAATACAATACATCAACTAAGCAATGACCTATAATGCTGCCCTATCTATGGCCTCTGCAACCACAACATTAATACATGTGTTGCTCTTTCTGTGTTGCTATATGTAAGTATCTGATATGTATCAGACCTTACTAAACAATGTATGTGCTGTCTGCGGCACAACTTTCACTCTGCTTCCCCAATGTTGCACTTTAATAGGTTTTCTTCAACCTTTTTGCCTGGCTGAGACGCTGTACGTGCGTCCCAACAGTTGGCTCATAGGCGCCACCTAGCCTAAGCCACAATGGAACGCTATCAGTGAAAGGAAAAGATAGGATTCATGGATTGATTGATACACATCTTTCAGTACTTTGAGAATGACACCACCCTCTCGGCACTCATGGCACACAGGTAGAGATTAACTTGTGTCAGAACTGTCTGGTTCTCAGCCTAAGGGGGCAAGGCAGAAAATCAGCACTTTTTACAGCTCTCATTTCACAGTAGCATTGGCACTTGTCACATGTTGGTGACTGTGCCCCAACCTCACCCATTTTAAAACCATCATAGGTTATTGGATGGCAAGCTGCCCAAACAGGTTATGGGTGGAGCTTTCATGAGCACGCCATGGCCAGTCTTGCTCCCCAGCCAACGCTCCATAAGAGCGCCATATGCACCGAGGATACAGTCGCTTCTTCACACAATAGAAGGCTTTTGAAAGTAGCTGCCAGCCTCCGGTAACAAACAGTGGCCTGGGCTCCTTCTCTTCGACCCTCTGCCTAGGGCCGCAGCATTTTGCATTACCCTGTTAGATAAGAGCATCTTGGTCTCCGAAGGGATTGAATGTGAGTGTGAAGAGAGGCAGTTATATTCGGGTCAGCCCGAGGCCAGTTTCAAACAAAAAAATACCCAGTTCAGTCCAAGGCCAGCTTTCGGACATATTCTGGGAATGCCAGGATACATGACCAAGCATCGGGTGCACAAAAGCCATTGGGCTGATGCAACTCCCCCCGCATTACCCCCCAAGAGTTCCCGGTGGTGGAAGGCTGGACATTCCTCACCACAGTCGCAAGACGCACATGATAAACAGTGATGGGGCTGCCCTTTCACCAAAGGTCTGGCAATTACTTCAGCAACACATTTCATTGGGCCTCATTACGACCCAGGCCGTCCGGAAATAACGGTGGCGGTAAACCCGCCGCCACCGTTGTTTCCGGACCGCCTGAGTCTGACCTCTGCAGGCGGGAGGTGATGTTCCCGCCAGGTCTGACCTGGCGGGTTTAACACCTCCCGCATGCAGGCGGACGAGGAAACACCGGCAGCAATACGAGAAGCTGCCGGTGTTTCCATGATCCCCATTTCCATCGAGTCCCATAGGACTCAATGGGAATGGGGATTTACACCATTCCGCCTCCGTGATTCCCAGAAAACCGGGTTGTAATGCCCCGGTAATTCCGGGAATCACGGAGGCGGAATGGTAATACGAGTCCGGCGTTAATCAGGCGGTTTTACCGCCTCGGTTAACACCGGACTCGTAATGAGGCCCATTGTTATTAGCAGCACTTTTCTTATGCATAAATATTTAAGGTAATTGGACCTGTGATATGCCGTTTCGAAATGAAAGCCCCCACAGCTGCAAGTGATTCAAATCCGACACCTGCTAGCAAGGCAGTCAAAGTGAGTCAGAGGTAGTTCATCTTTAAACAAAGTGTACACACTTTATTAGTGAAACATATAAACCTGATAATAGAATATTGATGACAAGAAGTCAGGCATAATGTCTTATTTGAGTGATCAGAATGTCAGCATTTGCATGCCAGGGGAGCGCTTCAGAGTGTAAAAGGGAAGAAGAGAGAATGAATCTTCTCAGCAGTTATCAAGTGTCTGTTTTCAAACATGAAGGAGAATTCATGGCAACCAAAAGCACATGAACAAAATGCAGACTTTTAAATAGAAGTCTATGAAACCACATAGAACCCGAACATAAAGCTATAAAGATATTCTTTTGGTGTAGCATGTTTGTAAACGACTTTGTCAGGTTGCTTTAGGAGATTTCTGTACTTTGAAAATAAACTCTTTAAGTCATATTATATTCTGGCCGAGTGACAGGTCAGTCCCGCATTGGCCATTTTCTGGTCCATACGAGCCGGTATGCTCCGAACTTTTGTATGATGCAGTTATTGTCCGATTGGGTGAAGCCATGTCACTCCACAGTGTCATTGAACAGGTTGCAAGGCTCTTAGGAGCTCTGCTGTCAGTGCATCGACAAAGCTGTCAGTGTGGAACTCCTCTGATGAGAGGCAGAACTGTGCTGAGAGCACTGTAGCAGCTGCAGGGATCTCAGCGTAGTTGTCAGGAATGAACATGCAGAGACAGAAGTGATATTGGTGGGTTTATTCTTCAAGGGGAGCAGCAGGATGCAATGCACAGCCACCAACCGTCTCTCCGTGTTCCAGAGCTTCTACACATGACGCTCTGGAACACCCATACACAACATCTCCCCCCACCAATTATTGAACAATGAAAAACCAAGAGGATGACAGATGAAGAGAAAGGGGAAAGGGAGTTCACAGAGATGGGGGGGGGGGGAAGACCAGTAGTGGGTGAGGGGAAGAGGAGGAGCAGCAGAACAGGAACAATAACATGTTAATAATAGATAAAATCTTTGTTCTGATGGGGCACTACTCTTGTTGCTCTATTGTGTTGAGCTTTAATAACATGCTCTCGGCACAAAGGTGTCACCACTTGACTCACTTCCTGACCACTCTCTGCAGGTAGCTGGGGAAGATAAATCAGCATTCTTCGGTGTTATGACATCCGATATGTCTTTGGGAGCAAAGACAAGGTAATCCATTGAGCATTTGGTTCCGTCCTCCAGGTGAACACATTTCTTCCTCACATCCTTTATTCTTTGGTGCTCACTGTATTTTGATAACTTTTTCAACACTTTTTGAGGGTTCTTTACTTAAACCCAGTCTTCTGGGAAGGCTTGTTTGTGGGTACATTTCATCTTGTCAAAGTATTTCTTGCACTTGCGTTGTTTTTTCTTGAACTCTCTTGGGAATACATTCCATATCTATGTTTTTAGTATGTTTCCTTTCTGAACAAAATGGATTTAGTCTATAACACAATGCTCTCCCCCTCATATTTATAAATGGTTCAACCCCAGTGGAAGAGTGTGATGTCATGCTGTAGGCATGGAGTGTCTCTTTCAAAGTTCATTTCCACAGTAAGGCATTGGCCACTGCTAACTGATTACTCCATTCATGCGTTATACAAGGCCATTCTCCATTGGATGCTAAAGTAATGTTCTTTTGTGGTTAATGCATTTTCTTTTTTTTAAACTCTTACATTTAATCGGAAACAAACTCCACTCCATTATCTGTCACAATCTCCTCTGGGTCTCCCTCTCTATTGAATATTTATTTCAGTAACTTGATAACTTTCACAGTGTTGATGGAGTATTCTGCAACACCCCATTCTACTAGACAAATAATTAAGATCTTGTACCTTCCTAGAGTTACAAATGGGTCAGTCATATCCATTGCTAACTTGCACCAGCCCTTATCTGGTATCTCCACTGGAATCAATGGTGCATTATGTGTTTTTTTCATTTGTCGCTATTGGCACAATATTGACATGACCTCACAAGTTCTTATGTCTCTTTCATTATTTCTGGACACCAGTACTTTTCTCGTAGTCGTCTCTTTGTGAAGTTTTTTTCCTAAATGTCCTTCTTGTGCTAACTGTAAGACATGTCCATGAAGACATAGTGGGGGAATCAAGCATTCCCCTCTGAGTAGGCATCCTTGGTCGACACATATCTCATCATTTATCTGTGCATATCCTTGAAATCTATTTACTTTCTCTCTCCATCCTTCATGAACCACGCATTCCACCCACATAATTTATCCACCTCCTTTCACTGCTTCTTCCCATTTTTTTCTGGAATGGCAGGTGGAGTTGTCGCTATGATACATTCTTCCTCGTCCTCATCTCTCTTTTCTTTGTATCGTTGCAAGGCATTCTTGACAAGCAATACGCTACCACGCTCTCATGACCCATAAAATAGACCACTTTGATGTTGTATTGCATTATGTCCACCAACCACATGTTTATTCTTGGTGAAGTAGAAAGCCATTTCGATGAGAACATTATATGGAAGAGGGGTTTGTAATCAGTTTTTATTATTATTAAGCCCCTTATCAATGGTTTGAAGTGTCTAAGTGCCCAATGTATTCCTAACGCTTCTCTCTCGATTGAAGAGTAGTTTCTTTCAGCCTTATTTAACACCTGTGAGGCAAACGCTATCACCACATCATCTCTGTTTTGAATGTGCTTCAGTACGCACCCCAAATTAATGCCACTTGCATTGATTGTCAATATGCTGGTTACTGATGGAGAGAACATTTTTAGTGTGGGTGCTTTTCTTACTCTCTCCTTAACATCAGCGAATTCCTCGTAGCATTGTTCAAACCACCCAAACCTGGCTATCTTCTTCATGAGTGCTCTCATATCTTCTGTTCTGTCAGTGAAATTTGGAACAAACTTTGCATAGTATTCCGCATTTCTAAGAATGAGCGCAGTTGGTCTTTGCTCATAGGTGCAGATATTTTTTTAATTGTTTCGACTAGTTTATCCTTTGGTTTTATTCCTTTTTGAGTGATGACATGCTGCAGATATGACACTTCTGTCACTTTAACTTTACACTTTTCTAACTTGAGGGTGAGCCCTATGTCACAAATAGTTTGTAGAACTCCTGATAATTTTGCCTCGTGCTTTCCTCAGACATAGTCACAATCGATATGTCATCTTGGAAACAGTAGACTCCCTTGAGGCCCTCAAATAGCTGTTGCATCAGTCTCTGGAAAACGGCGGCCTCTGATGCTAACCCAAGCGGCATGCACCTAAATCCGAATGCTCCTAAGGGTGTCACGTAGGATGTGAGGTGTTTGTACCCTTCTTCTAATCCAATCTGATAAGCCAACGAAAGGTTGAGGGTTGTGAATATCTTGACCGGTTTCATCATCAACAACATCTCATTGATATTGGGGAGGGGTTGCCCATTGATTCATATACTGGAGTTTAGGTCTCTCAAGTCTATGCACATTCTGATGTTGTTATCTGGTTTCTGAACAATAACAATAGCGGCTAGCCGTTCAGAAGATTTGATTGGTTTGATGATTTGTTTGTCACACAATTTCTTAAGTTTCATTCGTAGAGCATCTTTCATGCCAACTGGTGTACGGCAGGTTTGGCATTTATCTTTAGTATTATGCAGTATTGAAATCCTTTAAGTAGTTCTCTGATGGTGTTAGTGAACACTTCTGGGAACATACTAGATACACTTTCTTGGGAGACAGATGCATGTTCATTAACACTCAAGATAGGCTGGGCTTCACCTGGATGTATCTCCATTGCAGAATGCAAAATTGTGGTTCAGAAGAAAGTAAACATTTTGGGCATCATTCTAGACCAGAATCTGAATATGAGGGCACAGATTAGTGGGTTGGTCCCCACATCCACCTATTATATTAAATTACTCACGTCACTTCGTCCATTTATTTCAAATAAAAATTCAGAGAAAATTGCAAGAGCCATAATCGGTTCCAAAATTTTTATTGCTGCAGTATGCTTATTGTCAGCTCGCAATCAGATTACAATTGTCTCCAGGTGATACAGAATAGTGCAGTCAGGGTTGTCATGGGACTTAAATGGAGACACCATGTGTCAGACGCAAGGCAAAGCTTGCATTGGCTTCCAGTGAGGGCCAGAATTCAGTTCCGGCTACTTCTTATCGCCCATAAATGTTGCATGGGACTCATTCCCTCCTAGCTGAAGGATCAGCTGGTATAACAACATAATTCGAGAGCCCTACGATCGAATAACACCAATCAATTAAAGACTCCTTGTTGCAACTCTAAAAAAGCCCTTATTGGATATTTTATTAATGCATCCCCAAGAACCTGAAATCTTTAAAAAGAAATTAAAAACATTCCTAATCTATTAGATCACCTTTTTTTTCTTTGAAATATCCATTGAAATAATTTGAATACAGTCCCTTGCTTTCTACTAGGGTGTTGCTTTGTGTTGTTTGTCGGCGCCCGTAAGCCTTCGGGTCATTGGTGCGCAGTATAAATACAAATACAATACAATACAATACAGTATCTTCATACATAAAGTTGTTTATTCTCCCACCCTATGATGGAAGATCAATTTTTTGCGACATACAGTTTGCAATATGTGCACCTCTCTTAAAATTTTAGACCAATCCACAGGTAACCTAGGATGCAGATTGGGCTTTTTCCGTAGCCAACAGCCGTAACACTTGTAGTTTTGAGTTTCTTCAGATCTTCACCCAGGGTGTTGGTGAGTACATCGCAATATATCATGGTGTACGGAGACCCAGTGTTGATCATCATCTCCAGAGCATGGCCGTTTATCTCTAAGCATTCCCATGGTCCTTTTTGGTGACACCATTGATTGACAATATGATTGTGGACATTTCCCTCTCTTGTACAATGGTGAGAAGACTATTGGGTTCAACTATCACTTCCAGTGCTTTGACAGTTCCTTTCGTTGTGTTTTTTACACATTCGTTTTTTGCACGTCCTTCAATAATGTCCTATTAGGCACATTTGTAACATTCTAATGTGCTAGCAGGACACTCTTGTGCCAGCAACATGTCTGAAGATAACACAATGATGACATCGGGAATTCAGATGGTTGTTCGCCCTGCTGGGGTTTTCAAACCAATTCCCTTTTGCTTTTGTGGAGCTTGGGTCTCTCCTTATCATAGCCACTTCAGTAGTCTCATTCTCTTGATCATCTGTTACTCTGTGCACTTTCTCCGTTAAAGATGACTGTTGGATTGATTTGATGCATTTATTCCCTAACTCTATTTTCTGGCTATTTCTATTGCTTGTTCAAGGGTGGGGTCCTTTGCCTCCCACAGATGTTGTTGGGTGTACGGGTCAGCTGTGTGTAACACTAATTGGTCAGTGATGCATTTGTCCATTACACTGATGAATTGGCATGTTGCTATTAACCCTCTCAGTGCCGCTATATAATTGTCTACTGACTCTCCTTTGTTCTGTTTCTTTGTGAAGAAGTAGTAACGCTCCAGAACAACATTGTTCTTATTGCCAAAGTGGCATTCTAATTTTCTCTCTCTTGGGTGATGAAGTAGCTGTATCCCCCCCGCCATCTTGTAGTGTTATGCCAGGTAACGTGCAGAAAATGCATAGTCCTTGACTTCCCAGGCAATTTAATAGGAATGCTTCTTTGAGGTCATCATTAAATTATGCCCTCCCCCTAGTGCCCTCAGGTACACTTGAAATGAATCTTTCCATTGTTTCCAAAGGATTGGGGGTTTGCCACGGGTAGCAAAAAAGGATACTGGAGGAGTGATGTTCTGTATGTTGTGGTGATGTTGATGCCTTTGTGGTTGTTGTTATAAACCCCTCCTTATTTGTGTGACAATGTGCCACTCTGTTGTGCAGTTGCACCCCTCTCTTTTTTTGCGTAGGGGGTGTGTTCCTTTATGTTAAATGGCTGATGTCCAACTTTTTATTTTTTTATTTTCTTTGTGGTGTTATTCTGTGTGTGCCACGCGTTATGGGACACTTTCTCTTAATTTGGCGTTTACTTCCTGTTGTGCAGTCACCCTTGTCCTTTTTAACAACATACGCACATGAGCGCAGTGTGTGGGGCCTGTCTTTCCGTGTAACGTTTCTTCCTTAATGTGCCTCTCGTCACATAGGCAACCCTTCCTGGCTGCCGGCTCTATTGAGAGACGGGCGCACATGCGCGGCAGGCCGTGTTTCCTCTTGGTTGGGGCGTTGCATCACACCTTATGGCAATGTTGCTGACAATGGTGTTGCGGTGGTGTGGAGCTGGGGGGGCGGGATGGAGCACTGCAGTTGCCTACCTTCTCCTCTTTAAGACACTCAGATCGATTGCTCGATTGTTCCCCCTCTCTAACCCTGCTTGGTGAGCTCGTCTCCAATTTGTCAGGAATGAACATGCGGACACAGAAGGGAATTTGGTGTGTTTATTCTTCAAGGGGACTGCAGGTGGCGGAGCAGCAGGATGCAATGCACAACCACCAACTGTCGCAGCTCTATCTCTGCATTCCGGAGCTTCTACACATGAAGCTCTGGCATGCCCATAAATAACATTGGTGCTCCCTCGCACAATGGGAGCACCCTTGCCTGATGCATGGGCCACTCCCCTCACAGCTCTCAACAAGGAGGGCACTCACATAATCAGAGGGACTGCCACGCTAAGAGCCCTGAGGGGGTGGTACAGTGCTCCTCCTCAGGCCGCACCTCTAGAAATGAGTCGGGCACAATAAATCAACCACCATCTCACCCTACTACTTACCTTCTTAGGGATGGCAGGGCTGCTTTCCACCTTTCCATGCCACACCTCACAGATTTGGTCCGGGCATGTGAAATCACCCACCCTTTTCCCCCACTCCTTACCTCCCTTGCTGCCTGCAGTCTTTGCCGGCAGAGGTGTCCTGACTTCACATTAACACTTGCCTCTCCCTCTTCATCACATGTGGACATGGTTGCTTGTGATTGGCCAGTTCCCAGCAACCAGTCAAGGCAGATTTCCTTTTTTGGTTTTATAAAAAGGACATGTTAGCTTTGTAGACACATGCCATTCCAGTAGTTATGGTCCCTGAAGACCTGGCAAAATGTCTTTGCTGCACTAGTGCCTTTAACTTCAGGGTTCATAAATCCTGGCATGGCCTGAGGGCTAGGTCTATAACGCTTAATTATTGTAGATCTTGAAAGACAGAAGAATTATTTGCACTTACTTGAGCTCGGAAAGGTTCATTGGCCTTCCCTTAGTCTCACATTACTTCATTTGACAAGCAGCTTTATATTTTCAGCAACCCACCAGTGCACCAGGGATTCAAGTATAGCAGACTGACTTTAGGTGAACCCTTATTAATGTTGTCCCCTGTTGTTACCAACCTCCAGAGTTGCTTGGGCTGACCAGAGCTCTGGCTGACAGGAAAATGAGTGGAGGTTTTTGCAATGCCCTGCAACACTACGTTATTGAGACTTGTACAGCACCATTGCTGTCATTTTCATGTTTTCTTGGAGCTTCAGGATCTTCAAGGAGAGGGGTAGGAGAATAACCGAGGCTTAGAGGGAGCAGGACAAGGTTGCTTTGTCTCAGTGTTGTGTGCAGATATGAAATGATGGATGCATGGTGGTCTATACGTTTTAGATATTTTGTGAGTTGTCTGGAGCAGTGGGTATTGTGCCCTCCAGTTTGATAATGTAAATTGTGTGTGTGGTTGACTGTTGTGTCTGGCAGAGTAGTGATTAAGGGGAGTGTGGGGAGTTTTATTGACCTATCTGTGGTGAATTGGTATGTTGTTAAGGTAAATGTAATGAAGGCACATGGGCCTTCAGGTATTGTACGTTCTGTAGTGCTAATCTGTACTTTTTCATTGCTGGAGTTATGTGTCAGGATGCTGTTAGTTATGTTGGGAGGTAGAATGATTGCACAGTGTTTGTTGTTACTATACCTGGCTCAGTAGTTTTTATCACCATCAATTCATTGTGATACGAGGAGGAAGATATCTTTGCTTTCTGTTAAGTGTGCACACTTTGGGGCTAAAATGGGGGAGTGGAGCCAGCATCACAGTGGCCACAGCAGATTCATGCCATAGGCATGCTTGAGTGCCAGTGCCCACTCCCTTTGGTAGATGCCGTATAGAAAGAGAACTTACTTGCCTTAAATGGAGCCCTAAACATACTATTCCTGATGATATGCACTATCTTTTGTGGAGTTTAAACTTAGCTAGGCCCCCTCTTTGACAACCTAATTACCCTTCATATCCCACTGTACTGTGAACAGGGAAAGGCAGAGTTAAAATCAGAGAAAATTAGTTCAAAACTAATTTAGCACTAATGTCTGCTCAGCAGTGATGCTTAGCACAGATACCTTTTTATAAAAACGTGCAGATGACAAAACTGCAAACAAGTCCCACGTGACAAGATTCTCAATATGTCACATGGCCAGTAAATAGGTTTTCAGTTTTCACTGAATAAAAAACCATAGAGGAAAAAGGCAATTGGGGCTCCAAATGTAGGGGCGATGCCTGTACTCTTTCATTCAACCTTGAATGACACTCCCACCTTCCTATTCCAGGTTTCCCTAATCTCAAACGTTCTTGGCAAACACGGCTTCACTTTAGCAAGGTAACCCCTACTCAATAAGCTGGCCGCACTAGAAGGGTTGCTACAGGCTCCAAAAAGAGCTATCTACCATTCAAAGTGACTAGCTCAGGGATAGTCTGATCGCCCTCTCAAATCCAGTTTCTGGTGACAGTCTTTTAATTCTGAGTAGGGATCACACTGGGGTGTGACGATCAAGGATGAGAGGATTGGTCATTGAGGAAGTAGGGGAGTGATCTGAAAGTATGCATATAGACAAACTGATGGTGGTGCTCTATTTATGATGTTAACCTCTGGAGGACAGTCACACCAATAACGATGTAGTTGTGTTGTATGTTAATAAGGTCTTGATGATCCGCTGTGTTGAAGACTACAGAAAGATTGAGGAGTACTTGGAGGAAGTGGTGACCAATATCAAGGATGTGGAGAGCATTGCCTCTTGCTTGCATGGTAGCAGTTTTGGTGCTGCATCTGTGTCAGACACTAGATTGGTAGGTTTGTAGAAGGTTCTTTGTGTCGATGTGGGCCTGAAGTTGAGCGAGTATGGACCTTTGGGGAAAATTGCCAAGTAAAGCATGGTGGGTGATTAGATGATAGTTGCTGAGGTAAGTTGTTTTTTCAGCGGTGGGAGCATTTATTTGGTTTTGAGAGTAGTGGTAAATGTTCCATGGTGAGAGATGCATTGACAGTAGTCAAGAATGGATGGGATACCTTTGTGATATGTGGAAAGTGTCTTGAGGGTGGAGGTTAGTCGCATGTAGCTTTGTGGAATGCTAGGTTATTTGTCTAGTCCTCCATGGATGGGGCTTTGAAGGTGGTTCATGTGGTTGCAATGGGTGGTAGGATGAGTAGGGGAACATTTGTAATGTGGTTGTCATCAATGATTTGATAGTTCTTGCTGATTTTGTCAAAGAAAAATGTGTTAATCAAAGCTGATTTCTCAATGCAGTTTTTACTGGATGGTCAGAAGAGCGTTTATGGACTGTTTGACTGCCTTTTAGAGAGGTTTTCTTTTATTGTTGGCTTCTTCCGGTAGTCAGTGGTTTTCACTGTGGTTTTCAAATATCAGCGAATAGTCTGGAGTTCTGTAAATTGGTTTAGGTAGAAGATGTTTTGGACATCAACCAGATTTTCTCTTCTTTCTCATTACTCTTTTCTTGATATTACATTTCTGCCAGTAGCAGTGGGCTATTGGTTTATGCTTGATGATGCATTGTTCCAGGGTGTTGTGGAGAGTTTCTAGCATGTCATTTCTGTCCTTGTAATGGATTCCTGGAGAGGAGTTGAGGTAAGTGAATTCATCAATGAGAGGTCTTTATGAGAGTAGAATGTCTGCTTCATAAATGTAGGTCTTGTGCCATTGCTAGGGCAATCGGATCGATGGAGAAGAAAATGTCAAAGTGGTCAGACCGGTCAAGGAGTGTGAGTGTGTTATAATACAGGGTCAATAGGGCAATGACTATGAGGCCTAAGAAGTTGCCTTGGTTGTGGTTTGGGTAATTGGTATGCTGATTGCTGTTCAGGTTTGATTACAGGCTGAGCAGGGCTTCCTTCAAAGTCCTCTTTGCCATGATTCCTGGGAAGTTTAAATCCAAGATGAAGATGTTGCTGGGGTGTGTTAGTGTCAAGTCATCAATGAATGAGATATTGGGTTTCACTTGCCTGAAGATGAGGTTGAAGGTGACTGTGGTAGCCAGTGAGAGGGGGAAGTGACAGGAGATTGCTTCAGAGGAGCTAGTAATGACTACTTCTAGTCTGGGGCATGGTGATGAGAATTTGTGGATGATTGTGAGTCCTCTGCCCTAATCTTGTTTGGCCCGTCTCTGAATTAAGTGCTGTAGATGTCATGGGTGAGGATGTTTAGGATGTGGGTCAAGAAAAGCATGAATCAGGTTTCTCTGAGAAAGAGTGCATCCAAATACTGTGTGATAAGGGTTTCTGGAATTCCAGCTGCAAGTGTGCTTGCTGAGCAGGCATTTATGAGCATCAGCTTCCGCATCTGTGAGTTAGGAGTTGCTGTGTGTATAGTGTAAAAAACCTGAGGATGTTTCACTACTCAAACCCCGGGGATCCCTTATCTAGATGGCATGGAAAGGGCCAACGCTATTGGATCCTGACTCTGGGGGTGGACAATCTAGGAAGGATCACCTGGGTAGGGGGTCTTTGGGCAGTGGGAAGAAACACCAGAAGATGGAACATGGTATCCCCAATTCCCAACAATTGTTTACCCCATATTCCCTCTACCTTTATGGGAAACCACACAACCAACCTCTCAATTGGCAAACCGCATGCACTTCACCACACTGCAACAACAAACAAACAACACAACTCGCACCAACAGCACACAAGGACTCACATCTATCAGATTTTCACACCCAAGCTCAGCGCACTGTGAAAACTGAACTCAAGCTGCAAACAGGAGATCACTTTTCTCATTGCTCTTCACCTGATTAACCCCCACGCCCTTTTGTTTGCAGATCCGCCTGAGTGCCTAACATTAACATTAACATACGCACTAGCAAGGGAGTGTCCAACGCTCCAGGGAAAAGGTAAATGATAACTACTGATTTGGTCCTCTTACCTCCCGCTGGATATTACATCAGATTAGCTCCCAAATCGGGAAGTTTAGATTAGATGTACTTGCCGGAATCATTGATCCGGATTTCAGGGAGATGTAAAGGTTCTCTTGCAGAACCATGGGGAGACAGAATTTGAAATTCAACCCTTGGATAGGATAGTTCAAGTGATACTTGAAAGAGCTGTGTTGTTGGGTGTCCTGACCCACGTTTGAGCTATCATGCTGCAACATTTGGTGCTGTGGGCTTAGAAAATCCAAGATGGCCAAAAAGCCCACATGTGCGCCAAAATCCAGGAGAACCACACAGTTTGTGCACACTAAAATGGTTGCCTAACTTGCCACCCACCAGTGCGAGCAGGATGGGCCGGGATGCCATGAGTGAAATGTCTGCCAAAGGAAAAACCGCACTTTAAAATCACCTTTTGTTTCTCTAAATGCCAGCTCAAAATGCCTATTTTCAAACATTGCAACACATCCAAAAATCTCACTGAACACCAGCGGACATCTGGCAGAATGAAGTATGTGTGCATACTAAATCTGGGAAGATGAAGAGCCCAAAACAATGTTCATAACAAAACTGGCTGAGCTATGCATGTCAGCCGCCTAACTGAAACTGGATTAAAACCACCAAAATCGAAATGTTTAAATTAACTGAGTGACCTACTTTTGAGTGTCACATAGTTTGTAACTGTTAAAATGTCATAGTTTTGAACTTAGAATCAGCATCCTAGCTGCATATGTAAAAATTGTTAGTTTTATTTGAATGCAGAAAACTGGGTAACTAAAAGTGACATTAGCTGGGGCCTGGCTTAAGGAACTGGATTCTGCTTGACAACTTCCCCCCAACTGGAGTGAAACTGGATCCACAGCAGTTCTCAGGCCTGGCTGCTTTCTGAGGGGAGATTACCCCTCTCTGATTGAATTACCAAGGGACTGCTAGAGACTAAACAAAGTACCCAGGCAGAGGGTTTATTGGGGGGAGGCCATAAATGGCTTCCTCTTGAACAATGGTCCTTCCAGGGCCCAGGCAGATGGTTTATTGGGGGCATCGTAAAATAGCTTCCTCTTGGCAGAAGCTGGGAGGGGCAGGGTCTCTGAGCTTGGCAGAAACTGGATAAACTGGTTTCTCCACCATGTGACCTGGGAAGACACACCCCTGTTGGCCAGAATATGATTTTAAGAAAGATGTATAACTCATGGTGCGGACTTGTCAAAATTATTTAAATGATACCATAATTCTTGTGATTTTTCTGTGCACGTTTTAAGACGCGTTGGGAATTTGTGCGATGTTCACCGCTATTTATGGATACTACAGACTCTGTGTTTAAGCTAGAGATATGGGAATTTACTGGAGTATGTATGGACAGGCCGTGTATATGTGTATAATTTTTAATGAAAAACCAATATTGCAAAACCAGTTAAAAAACGCAAAATGTTGCAGTTTCTGAATGCAAGCTCTTAGAAACATCAGAGTTTGAAAAGAGTATACCTCATGTGATACGTGATGGGTGCATGTAATTTCAAACCACTGTGTATCTATGAAATATGTCTTTAGGTCAAATATAGATTTGTAGGCAAACTGACCAGGGGAGGATCCTCTGACCCATAAAACCTACAGCATCACCATCACACACATTTCCTTCCCCCAATCAAAGCAGTGCGGAAAGCTTGACCAATGGGCAGTTGAAAGAGGGGCTGGCTAGTGATGCTGCACAGACACCCGCTTTCAAAAGACATAAAAAGAGCCACTGGAAGCTAGAGAGGACATTCAAATCCTGTTGCTGCAACGCGCTCTGCCGGACCATACAACATCCAGAAGATACCAGATTCAACACTTAGACTTTAAAACTCCAAAGAACTTGATTCAGAACTCAAGGCAAGGGCCTAAACCCACAAACTGAGAACTCTCCTCACTAGGCCTCAGCATCCAGCAAACCTAACAGCGGTAGCAGCATCCAGGAGCCGTGCAGATCAGCGCTGGGTCCAGAGAAAGCTGTGCAGAAAGATCCAGAAGCAGTGCTGTACCCAGAGAAAGCAGAGCAGTATCCAGAACCAGAGGCCAGAGATCCAGAGTGACCCAGACCGCTGTTAGCAGAACCAGAGAGCTGACCCAGATCACTGTGAAGTGCCGAGACCAGAACCGGAGTCCAGTCCAAAACCTGACCAGATCCGTGGGGAGGCCTATTTCAAAATATATTGTGAGTACCTAGAAGAACTGTGCAGAACCAATCTCTTAGTTAAAATATTATAATTCAATCTATTTTAAATCTAACCAGAACTGCCTCGTAACTGTCACCTGTCATTTGCAAAGAATGTCACCTGTCATTTTCTAGCTGCAAGCTGTAACCTGTCGCTTTGAACTTTTAAAATTTCAAATCCGAAAAACTACCTTTATTTAATCATCCGTATCTCTGGAACCGTTTGTGCTAATGACTTGGTTTAACTTTCCTCTGAAAGCTTAGAATCTCAGCTTAGAACCGACTTGCTACTCCTTTTGCCGTAATCACGATTCTCGCACTCACGAATTTTGCCGCGATTTGCGATTTGGCCAGATTTCTTTACTTGTAAAAAGTAGCTGCTTTTGCCTGAACTGCTACATTTCGTTTGCCTCTTAAGAACCATCCCTGAATCATTGCTAGAGTGAGCCTGAACTCATATTAACCAGATACCACTCACCCTGAACCTCCTGAAGGGAATTAAAAGCATTTTCAGCATATTTCTCACTGCATTGTCACCATATTCAAAGCATTTTGCCTGTGTTTCAAAACTCCTATTTGTTGAATATGTTGCTGGGGTGAACTGAATTACATTGCATAAGGGGGAGTGGATTGCCAGAGAAAAGTGATTACATTGTTTTGTTGAAATCATATTGAGTATTTTCTGTATTGCATTTTCATTCAACATTGCATCCATCTGAAACTAGATAAAGCATTCTCTACCACCTTATTCTTCTGTTCCTATTCCCAAGCGTGCTACCTCATCCTTTATACTACTCCTGGGTAATCAAATCAGTTTATTAGTAGAACATTACCTATTGTTGTTAACTGCTCATGTTCTGAAGTGTGATATTAATTATTAATTTATTATAATGTGTGATATATATATATATATTGTTTACATTCTCAAATATACCTTTTAAACTTGCAAAACAGAACTACTTCTTGGCTCAGTGGGGTCAGGGGGATTCCAAGAGAGGGGTGTTATATAGGGGTAGTCATCCAGAACTCATGAACTGGACATAAAGATATATCAATAAGGGTTTCCATTCAGTATCCCAGACTAGGCATTGACTTAGCTGTAGTGCTGGATTGAATCCTCTTACAAAGTGGGGGCTCGAGCCGGACGTTTGGGTTAGATCTATCACTTGTGCAGATTAATACAGTGGGTCAGCTGACCAGATACACATATCCGGTCGGATCACCACGCTGTGTTACGCTGTAAAGCACTCCTCAAAGGAACGCTCTAAGGAAAAGGTCTGTTTTGCAAAAATAAAATACAAACTTCTGTAAATCAGGAAGGAACTCAAATTCCAGAATGACGACCTTGGTAGATATGAAAATAGCCAGAGAGCACTTTTTACATAAGGTATTTGTGAGAGGTGAGTGGACTCATCAGGACCAGATGGTCTGGTTGCAGGCAATCGCACCCCAGATCACTGAAACAGGGTCAGATAAATGGAGAGACCACGGTCCCTTACATGTGGCCCTGAGTGAACTATATATGTCCCCTAAGGCCAAGGATGAGCACAACAAGATTGCCAGAGTAGCGGCATATTTATATTTACATATGGGAGCCATGCAGGACAAATGTGCTGAAGGCCAAGATCTGGCGAGTAGGCAACTGCTGGCATTACAGAAGGCCCAATCTGATCTGGACTCTTCTGAGCAGAGGCTGCAGAGGAGCCAGGAGTCAGAAAATGATAGTAGGCAGTATATCATTAAAATAAAAGAGGACATGGATATACTGCAACAGGAAAAGGCTGACCAGGATACCAGAATTCTGGCCTTGCAGAAGGAACGCCAAGACAGTTTGGACTCCCTACTGCAAAGCCAGAAAAAGCTGGAGCAACAGATCAATTTCAACAGGGCATGCACAGAGCAGGTAGACACCCTGCAAATCCAACTAGACAGAGAGAAAGAGGAGAGCAATAAACTGATCCTGAAAGACCTGGATACCCAGACAGAGTTTGATCAGGAGCGCCAGAAAGCTGGTGCCTTCCAAAGGCAAAGGGACGACCTGACGGCACAGATGCAGACTCTTAGTCAGGAAAGGGACACCTTAGGCCAGGAAGTCTGCCACTTAAAAAGAAAAGTGGAAGAAAATCACCTGGCCCACCAGGGACTGGGTGACCTCCAAAAAGAACACCAGGACTTGCTAGAGCACACCAGGAGGGTGGAGGAGGCTCTGGCAAGACAGGAGCAGGCCAGTAGGGATGGGACTCAGGAGGTAACCCTCCTGCAGCAAAGACTGGCTCAGTGCTCCAGGACCAATCAGGATATGCAGAGAGAGAGTGAGGCTCTCTGCCAGCACAATGATAGGCTCCAACAACAGGTAGCGATGCAGGAGAGACTGATAGAGTCTAGTAAGGCCTTAACTGAGGAACTGAAGGCGCAGGCTCTTGCATTGCAACAGGGAGCAGGGGCGGATAGAGACCAGGTTCGCTGGGAAAGGGAAACTCCTGAGAATAACCTCAGGAGCCCTAGTAGCAGAGGCCTTTATCTCTCTCAGTCCCTGGACTCTGCCACCCCCATGTCCCCTGGCGCACATAAGCACCGGGCCACAGGGATGGCAGATTACTATCCAGCCAGAAGCATGGGGCTCATAGGCCAGTACCTCCCAAAAATGGATGGGCGGGCATCCGGGTATGGGCACCCAAGCACAGTGCAATTTAGTGGGGAACCCCAGGAAAATAGGCCCATTAAGGGCATCCTGAAAACATCTGCCCAGTTAGGTCAGTGGGGGGGGGGTACCCATAAAATCCTGGCAGCAAGGAGGAATCTGAAGACTCCTCTGAACGGCGCAGGACACAGGAGACCAGGTCCCCACATTCTGCCAGCCATTCCCAGGCTCGCAGAATCCGGGAAAACCTGGAAGATCAGACAGGAACCTCTGGGAGCAGTGCCTCTGAGTCAGAGGATGAATGGACCAGGGTTACCCAAACCAAAAAGGCCAATAAGGCAAAAAGGGCCTTGCTTAAGGACCCATTGAAACAGATTAAGGCAATCAGGAGTGTCATCACGCCTTATCATAAGAACGCCAAGTACTCTGTTTGGGAACACTTGGAGCTCTATGAGCAAATGATGGAGACTTTTCATTTGAAGGACAGCCAAAGCTGTATCCAATATGTAAAGTGGACATTCTCCCCAGAGTACTCCAGTTTCTTTGCGGGGCTGGAGGACCAAAATCATTCAAGGTGGTCCACCTATAGGGCGGCCATATTAAAACATGTTTCTGTTCACAGAAATCCCCAAGAGGCTCGCAAGGCAGCCTACAGTTTGCAGTGTGGGGAGGATCAGGCCCCACAAGAGTGTGTGCAAGAACTGAAACGTGCCTTTGCGCAGACCACCAGAAGGGTGCGCACAGACAGCAGAGAATTTGTCAATACATTTTTCCATGCCTTGCCCAAATATATAATGACCCAGCTAGTGAGATCTTTTCATGAGAAAAGATCTTTAGACTGGGTCATTGAACAGGCTACCCGGATCTATAAGGTGCAGAAGCCCATGGAAAATAAAAGCAATACCCAGAAAAATCCCAAAACCAACAGCACCCCTGCTGCTGCCAAGGTGGCAGAGGTAAAGGTTGCCCCCGTTTTAGATTTGGAGATGGGGGGCCTAAAAACCTGCCTGCACCAAATAATTCACAGCCCAGAAGGCCCTCGGGCCAGTCACAGACAGGGAGTCGAGGAGGTAGTCCCACAAATGGGGTCCCCCGCTCCCCTGACTATGTGAATCCCCGCTATAAGGGAAACCGACCAATCCTGGGTTATTTGTGGACTCCTCCAGCCCAAGGAGGGGATCCAGCCAAGCACCTGACCCGGGGAACTTCCCTCCTAACTTCCCCCAGGAGGGCAGAAATTCTCCAAATCCTGGGCAGAACTTTTTCCCCAGGTATCCACCCAATTTCCAGCCCCAAAATCATCCATCCTTCTTTCCCCAATTCCCTGAGCCCAGACAACGTAATCCGGGAGAGGGGGTCCAAGGGTGGAGGGGTACCAAAACCTTCCCAACCAGGGGTACTACCAGATAAGGGATAGCTACCCTTCCCGGGATCAGCCCAGGGGAGAAAACAGATCCCCGTATCAGCCTGAGCGGGTTTCACAACTTGAGCGCCAGGTCCAAAATATGGCACGAGATCTGGGTCACATACTGAGGGCTCAACAGAACCCTCAGATGAGCATGCCACCGCCGAATGCCCCAAACTCTGGACCTGGTGCTCCAGAACAATGACGGGGCAGCACCCCGATAACACACCGGTTCCCAGGGAGGAGGCACAAGGGGAAGGGGGGTGTAAAGCCTTGGAGGAAGCTTCCTTCCCAACTTGTAAACAGCCCCTGGAAAACCAGGAATCAGAAACAAAATCTCCTGCCCCTGAAAGCCTGCCTCCCAAGGAGCTGAGGGGGGTAGGAGAAACAAAGGACCCAAACAGACCCACTTTGTGGAGGAGGTACAGGTCTTCCAATTTGAGGGAGAGGGATCCTCAGAGGAACCTGGGGAAAGGATCTTCTCCTTCAGAGATGGGGGAACTCCTCCCAAGGAAAAATGGGTCCCAAGGGATTCCAAACCAGACTGGGGAGATATGGAGACTGAGCTACCGCCGCCCATCATCTCATCCCAGAACCCACAATACCGAAATCCCCTGGTTCAAACCCATCCTGGTGACTGCCTCCAAGAAGGGGGGGGCAGCCCAGAACCAGAACCAGGGAAACCCACAATGGCTCTGATCTCCAGTTGCAAACTTTTTCTTTCAGATTCCCAAGGCCCTCCACAGAATTCTGCCCAAATCTCTTCGCTGGCAATGTCCAAAACCAGAAAGTTAGCCCACCAGTTGTCCAAAAATGTGCATTATCTGTGCCCCCTTGAGGAGAAGGAGGGAAGATACTATGCCCCGGTACAAGTACAGGGGCAGGGTACAATTTTGGCACTGGTGGACACTGGATCCCAAGCTACCCTTCTGTCCAAAAGGGCCTTTGAGGAACTAAATGCTGGAAGGGGGGAGAATTACCGTATTCCTCTGACCTCTCTTCCTGGACAACTGCAGAACTTTGACGGGAAGTAAATTCCCGTTGAGGGGACTGCAGACTTGGACATTAAAATTGGACAACACAAGTTGAAACACCCGGTCATAGTAGTGACTCCAGAGGGCACCCCTTGTTTACTAGGGAATGACCTCCTGAGAAGGTTGTCACCTCTGATAGATTGTGTAAACAAGGTCCTCTGGACCCAGACTAGCCGACCAATAAAATTAAAACAGAGTGTCAACCATGTTAGTTTAAATGTCACCTGCCACATGGTTGAACAAAAATCTGACCAAGTAGAATTTCACTTCCAGAATAACCAGATTCCAGACGTGACAGTAATAGCAGTAGGACAACAGACTGGTGATGGGGGGTCCTCTCTATTTCTGAAAATCAACCTTCCTTCCAGTTTAAAGTGGTACTCCACGCTGGAAGGAAACACTTTGAAATTCTTTACTAATCCACAATCAGAAACTCCCACTCCTATAGTCCAGAAAGATGTGAAATCAGCGCAGAGCCTGGCTGATATTCAGCAAATTGGAGAGCAGTTGTTCATCCCTGTTCAGTTAAATGATGGGAAGGACTCTGTTCTCGCTCGAGTGTGTGTGAACAACGGTAAGAGCTTCATCAGCGAAGCCATGTTCCGCCAACTCCCAAAAGATCCAGCCATTCCCACATTCAAACTGATAGACACATGGGAAATGGAGCTGGAAGCACCCAATTCCAAACATCTCCTGCCAAGCAGGTGTATGCTCAAAATCTCCATTGGCAACAAGAGCATAGTCCACAATTGTTGGGTCGTGCGAGACGTCACTGCCGCTTTTTTCTTAGGCAGTGGCATTCTCAATCGCTTTGCCATTAGTTTGGACTTAATAAACTTCAAAGCTTAGTCCCGATTAGCGGATAATCCCATGGGCTTTGAAGATCTAGAAAAAGCTTTTAGGTCAGCTCAATTGCTACCTTATGCAGTTGAAATTCAGACCAAAGAGGAAGTCAGCATCCCAGAAAGGACCCGACAATTCTCCCTGGAAGTGAAAGTTAAAAGAAGACAATATTTGCAAAACCCTGATGCTTATATACATCTAAATGCTTCTCTCCAACAGCAAGGGTTGGGGGTAAACCCAACTCCATTAGTCAATATAGAACATGACACCATTCCAATAGAGGTGGACAACAGCGACTTGAAGAGTATTACTCTAGCCGCAGGCACCATTATTGGAATGGCGGTTGATGACCAACATTTTTCCATCGATTTAGGAAATTAACTGTTAGGACCAATCCCCAAGGACTGTTTTGACAGTGACAGTGATGACAATACAACACCAGACAGGATTTTTACCCGGCATGGGGGGAACTTCCTGGTGTACACTTCCTGCCCTTATGGTAAGGAGGATGTGACTTGTGACTTCAGAAGGGATGAGGTGATTTTCCAGGTTCATGAAGGCTGCCTTTCCCACCTGGGGCCTCCAGTCCAAATCAGCGCTCTGACCAGGGAATTCTCCACCCAGCTGGAGGAGGCCGCTGAGATAGCCAAACCAGAAGTCTTTCCAGGCTTCAGGCAGATGGTGGAAGAGAGAGTCAACCTAGCTGATGCCTGTGTGACTCTGGAACAAAAGCAAAAGTTGAAACAAGTTTTCTTGGATTTCCAAGATCTCTTTGCAGTAGACTCATATGACTGTGGTCGCACCGACATCCACACAACAACAATTCCCACGGATCCTGGAATGACTCCAGTGTTTGTGAAGCAATATTGTTTGCCTCTCGCATCCATGGAGTCCCTTACTGAAATAATTAAGAACCTTGAGTCCCGGAGGATAATTCGTCCAATACACAGCACCTTCAATAATCCGGTGCTGGGAATATTGAAGCCGAACGGCCAGTGGAGACTCTGCGCCGACCTTAGGGAGCTCAACAAACGGGTCCATACTTCCCGATGGCCTCTGCCCTAAATTGACCATTAATAGCTGGCCCAGATCCAGGGGTCACAGGTATTCACTGCAATAGACCTGACCAATGGATACTGGACCGTGCCTTTCAGTAGGGAGGACCAATACAAGCTGGCTTTTACCTTTGGGGGCCAGCAGTACACATGGACCCGGACTCCCTTCGGATACCTCAACTCCGGCAATGAATTCAACATTTTCCTACACAAGGCCATGCCCGACCTGGGTGCAAGGGGTAACCTGGCTTATGTAGATGATGTCCTCATCAAAAGTTCATCTGTGGAGGAACACATAGCGGAGATCTGTTATGTTCTGACCCAGTTGAGGGCCGCTGGAGCAAAACTTTCCTTTCAGAAAGCACAGTGGTGTAGAACCCGTGTTAATTTCTTGGGGCATGAGATTACTCCTCAGGGTCTCTGTCCCCAGGAAAAGAAAGTGGAAGCACTTCAGAAACTGAAAGACCCCACAACTCTGCGGGAACTAAGGAGCCTCCTTGGACTGACTAATTACAGCAGGAAGTTCATTGAGGGCTACGCAGAGATCACCAGACCCCTGATTCATCTCCTGAGGGGGGGTCAAGTGGGAATGGGGTCCAGAACAGGCTGAGGCAGTAAGACAACTCAAAAGAAGCCTCTCGCAAGCACCCTGCCTAGCTTACCCTGTCAGAAACAAGGAGTTCATCCTGGAGACAAGGTTCTCTAATACGTGCTTGACGGCAGTATTATACCAAAAGCATGACAAGGTCAATAAAGTAATCTCCTATGCGAGCAAAACTTTATCCTCTGTGGAGGAAAAATTCAACGATTGTGAGAAGGCACTCCTGGCAACGTTGTGGGCATTGAAGAATTACCGCCCGTTTATCCGGGGGGAACACATCATAGTGGAGACTCCACACCAGCCTCTGCAATATCTCCAAAGTGACAGAATCCGGGCCGGAAATGTGAGTATTTCCCGAATTACTTCCTGGATTCTGTCAATGCAAGGCTTTCCTGTGGAGATCAGATATGGCCAAAACAAGAAGAGTCCCCTCGCGCAAGGTCTGGCTGACTTGCATGATTGTGCAAGAGAAAACTGTCTTGAGGACGAAAGTCTAAAAATCAAGGACAACATGGAGGCATACCTTAATTCCCCACACAAAGTCTTTGAAGAGGACAAGTGTGAGGGAATGTCCACTGTCTATGTGGATGGATGCTCTTACCATGTTGACAACAACGGGGAGAAAGAACTGGTGGCTGGCGTAGGGAATGCATGGGTGAAGGAGTTCCCAGAACCCTCCGCTGGATACAAAATTGGTCCCCGAAGTAGTCAGGTGGCAGAATTGATGGCTGTGCATCAGGCCATCCTCACTGCTGTCCAGCATCAACTCCACGAACTGGTCATAATCACTGATTCTGATTATGTACGGAACGGGTTCGTGGAGCACCTGGTTAATTGGAAAACCAGAGGCATGTTATGTGCTAACAACAAACCCTTGAAACATGGGAAGTTGATCCAAAACATTGATAATCTGGTCACCTCGAATGAGATGACCATCTATTGGAAAAAGATCAAGGGTCATTCCAAAGTAGAGGGACCAGACAAAACTGCAAATGACTTAGCTGATCAGCTGGCCAAAACTGGGGCCATCCAAGGGCATCTAATCGAAATAGAGTCCCTGTTGGGGGAAATCCAGGTCACTGCTATCACTAGGTCCCAGACAAATGCTCACAATGATCTTTCAACTGCCCAATGGAGCAAGGAGACCCCTTATGCTGATTTGATTACAGCTAGAAGGGGGATCCAATTATTGGTAAGTTTTACCAACACCTTGAGGACCCTGAGAACTTTCCCCTGACGGATACCGATTACATTGGGAAAGAGGACCTAAGAGTGTTGATGAAATGTCCAAAAATGTTCCGAATCCAAGACGGTTTGCTGGTAAGGAAATCCAAAGCTGGCCACGATCAGTGGGTGGTTCCTACCTCATTCCGAAGCCTGATGTTAAGTCACGCCCATGATGTGGCCACCGCCGGTCATAGGGGGTTTCACACAACACTGGAGATCTTAAGAGAGGTTGCCTACTGGCCACACATGGGCCAGGACCTCAACCAATATTTGAAGGGTTGTCTTGTGTGTGCACAAATTAAGCCAACATCCCTCACACACCGGGCGCCTCTCCAAAAGAGGGGAATGACACTCCCATGGTCAGATTTACAAATAGACTTTGTAGGCCCCGTGATTCGCTCCGCTAGGGGGAATAAGTACATGTTGACTGTGACATGCTTGTTTACCAAGTGGGTGGAATGTCTCCCAGCCCCAAACTGCAAGGCAGAATCGGCAGCTGCCTTGATGATTAACCACATCTTTTCCCATTTTGGTCTACCTCAAAGGATTGAGTCAAACAGGGGTAGCCACTTCACCAGTGAAGTAATGACAAAGATGTGGGAGATACTGGGGGTCAAAAGGAAGTTACATATTGCTTACAGGCCAGCTTCTTCTGGAGCAGTGGAACGCTACAACCGGACAATTGTGAGCATATTAAAGAAGTTTGTGGCAGATTCTGGGCCAAGTTGGGATATCCGATTACCTCTGGTCCTAATGGCCATCAGATCTACCCCTTCATCTGCAACCAAAATGTCACCATTTGAGTTGATGACTGGACGCAAGATGGTGCTTCCTCAGCATTTGCTCTACAGGACCCTAGAGCAGACACTAATAAATGCCTCCACAACTCATGAGTATGTGGAGAATTTAAGGAAACACCTTCAACATGCTTTTGCCTATGCTCAGCGGAATCTAGAAAGATCAGCTGAGAGTATGAAGACCCACTATGACCTGAAAACTTCCAGGAAGGAATATCAGGTGGGGGACCGGGTCTATTTATACAACTTCCAAAGAAACCAGGCGAAACAGCGAATATTTTTGCCTACATGGAAGGGACCCTTTGAGATTATAGACAAGATCTCCCCTGTGGCCTACAAGATCCGCAATCCCAAAGGAGGTTTGGCCCAGGGGGAAGACAAGTGGGTACATATAAATCAGCTAAAGTGTTGCCATCCCAGGCACACTCTGCAGCAACTGGAGGAGTCCTCTGCAATACCAGCGGGGGCCGCTTCAGAGTAATTCAGTTCCAAACTTAAAATATCCTACGTATAGCCTATCAAATTCTGTGTTACTCAGGTTTATGTGTTCCTGTCTCTTAATTTAAAAAAAATGTGCATGTTCATATCTGTTGAGTTCTAAAATATGTATGCCACCCCACTATATCAATGGTGGGGGAGAAATGTCCATGAATAGGTATTGCCGCTTTTCCTTTGGCGTCCTAGGAGAAAGAAAACCTGGAGACTGGCCAAGGAGAACGATGGGCCCGGGTTACCGCCCAATATTCCCATCAGGACCGGGAGAAGAGAACCGATTGATCAATACCGGATGGAGGAAAAGATGCTGAACTGTGCCATTTGCAGAATTGGAAGAAGATTATGCGGACATACCAGTGCGTGGGTCATCACCTTTTGTGCACCTGACTCCCCATCGACTCAAATTCAAAGTGCAGTCACGTGGGGGGGCCTTGTTGGGTGTCCTGACCCACGTTTGAGCTATCATGCTGCAACATTTGGTGCTGTGGGCGTAGAAAATCCAAGATGGCCAAAAAGCCCACATGTGCGCCAAAATCCAGGAGAACCACACAGTTTGTGCACACTAAAATGGTTGCCTAACTTGCCACCCACCAGTGCGAGCAGGATGGGCCGGGGTGCTATGAGTGAAATGTGTGCCAAAGGAAAAACCGCACTTTAAAATCACCTTTTGTTTCTCTGAATGCCAACTCAAAATGCCTATTTTCAAACATTGCAACACATCCAAAAATCTCACTAACACCAGTGGACATCTGGCAGAATAAAGTATGTGTGCATACTAAATCTGGGAAGATTAAGAGCCCAAAACAATGTTCATGACAAAACTGGCTGAGCTATGCATGTCAGCTGCTTAACTGAAACTGGATTAAAACCACCAAAATCGAAATGTTTAAATTAACTGAGTGACCTACTTTTGAGTGTCACATAGTTTGTAACTGTTAAAATGTCATAGTTTTGAACTTAGAATCAGCATCCTAGCTGCATATGTAAAAATTGTTAGTTTTATTTGAATGCAGAAAACTGGGTAACTAAAAGTGACATTAGCTGGGGCCTGGCTTAAGGAACTGGATTCTGCTTGACGACTTCCCACCAATTGGAGTGAAACTGGATCCACAGCAGTTCTCAGGCCTGGCTGCATTCTGAGGGGTGGTACCCCTCTCTGATTGAATTACCAAGGGACTGCTAGAGACTAAACAAAGTACCAGGCAGAGTGTTTATTGGGGGGAGGACATAAATGGCTTCCTCTTGAACAATGGGCCTTCCAGGGCCCAGGCAGATGGTTTATTGGGGGAATCGTAAAATAGCTTCCTCTTGGCAGAAGCTGGGAGGGGCAGGGTCTCTGAGCTTGGCAGAAACTGGATAAACTGGTTTCTCCACCATGTGACCTGGGAAGACACACCCCTGTTGGCCAGAATATGATTTTAAGAAAGATGTATAACTCATGGTGCAGACTTGTCAAAATTATTTAAATGATACCATAATTCTTGTGATTTTACTGTGCACGTTTTAAAACGCGTTGATAATTTGTGCGATGTTCTGGGGCAAAACAATGCTATTTATGGATACTACAGACTCTGTGTTTAAGCTAGAGACATGGGAATTTACTGGAGTATGTATGGACAGGCCGTGTATATGTGTATAATTTTTAATGAAAAACCAATATTGCAAAACCAGTTAAAAAATGCAAAATGTTGCCATTTCTGAATGCAAGCTCTTAGAAACATCAGAGTTTGAACAGAGTATACCTCATGTGATACGTGATGGGTGCATGTAATTTCAAACCACTGTGTATCTATGAAATATGTCTTTAGGTCAAATATAGATTTGTGGGCAAACTGACCAGGGGAGGATCCTCTGACCCATAAAACCTACAGCATCACCATCACACACATTTCCTTCCCCCAATCAAAGCAGTGCGGAAAGCTTGACCAATGGGCAGTTGAAAGAGGGGCTGGCTAGTGATGCTGCACACACACCCACTTTCAAAACACATAAAAAGAGCCACTGGAAGCTAGAGAGGACATTCAAATCCAGTTGATGCAACGCGCTCTGCCGGACCATACAACATCCAGAAGATACCAGATTCAACACTTAGACTTTAAAACTCCAAAGAACTTGATTCAGAACTCTAGGCAAGGGCCTAAACCCACAAACTGAGAACTCTTCTCAGTAGGCCTCAGCATCCAGCAAACCTAACAGCGGTAGCAGCATCCAGGAGCCGTGCAGATCAGCGCTTGGTCCAGAGAAAGCTGTGCAGAAAGATCCAGAAGCAGTGCTGTACCCAGAGAAAGCAGAGCAGTATCCAGAACCAGAGGCCAGAGATCCAGAGTGACCCAGACCTCTGTTAGCAGAACCAGAGAGCTGACCCAGATCACTGTGAAGTGCCGAGACCAGAACCGGAGTCCAGTCCAAAACCTTACCAGATCCATGGGGAGGCCTATTTCAAAATATATTGTGAGTACCTAGCAGAAGTGTGCAGAACCAATCTCTTAGTTAAAATAATATAATTCAATCTATTTTAAATCTAACCAGAACTGCCTCCTACCTGTCACCTGTCATTTGCAAAGCTGTCACCTGTCATTTTCTAGCTGCAAGCTGTAACCTGTCGCTTTGAACTTTTAAAATTTCAAATCCGAAAAACTACCTTTATTTAATCGTCCGTATCTCTGGAACCGTTTGTGCTAGGAACTTGGTTTAACTTTCCTCTGAAAGCTTAGAACCGACTTGCTACTCCTTATACTTTTGCCGTAATCACGATTCTCGCACTCGCAAATTTTGCCGAGATTTGCGATTTGGCCAGATTTCTTTACTTGTAAAAAGATAGCTGCTTTTGCCTGAACTGCTAAATTTCGTTTGCCTCTTAAGAACCATCCCTGAATCATTGCTAGAGTGAGCCTGAACTCATATTAACTAGATACCACTCACCCTGAACCTCCTGAAGGGAATTAAAAGCATTTTCAGCATATTTCTCACTGCATTGTCACCATATTCAAAGCATTTTGCCTGTGTTTCAAAACTCCTATTTGTTGTATAAGTTGCTGGGGTGAACTGAAATACATTGCATAAGGGGGGGGAGTGGATTGCCAGAGAAAAGTGATTACATTGTTTTGTTGAAATCATATTGAGTATTTTCTGTATTGCATTTTCATTCAACATTGCATCCATCTGAAACTAGATAAAGCATTCTCTACCACCTTATTCTTCTGTTCCTATTCCCAAGCGTGCTACCTCATCCTTTATACTACTCCTGGGTAATCAAATCAGTTTATTAGTAGTACATTACCCATTGTTGTTAACTGCTCATGTTCTGAAGTGTGATATTAATTATTAATGTATTATAAAGTGTGATATATACATATTGTTTACATTCTCAAATATACCTTTTAAACTTGCAATACAGAACTACTTCTTGGCTCAGTGGGGTCAGGAGGATTCCAAGAGAGGGGTGTTATATAGGGGTAGTCATCCAGAACTCATGAACTGGACATAAAGATATATCAATAAGGGTTTCCATTCAGTATCCCAGACTAGGCATTGACTTAGCTGTAGTGCTAGATTGAATCCTCTTACAGTGTTCCAACTGTTAAAAGAAGAAGTAGAACAAGAGGTGACAGAAAGAGGTAAATTGGGCTTTGGAGAGGCTGATGAAGAACCCCAACTGGATTTACCACCTAATATTAGTGAAGTAGAATCGAATGTTCTCCCTGATTTAGCCTTTGAACAAAGGAACGATCCCTTGCTATCTGAAGCGTTTCTGCAGGCAAAACCGGAAGCAGAGGGTAGATAAAAAGGATATCCTTTCTTTTTCTGAAACAGGGATTGTTGTATAGAGGAGAAATCACATTGGATGGTCTGGCTAAAACACAATTGGTAATACCTGGAAGTCACAAAAGAATTGTACTTGAAATTGCCCATTCACATCTAACAGGTGGGCATTTAGGACAAGTAAAAACCCAAGCTCATATTAGTGGAAAATGTTATTGGCCAGGACATGCAGATACCAATAATTTTGTTCAGACATGTGAGATCTGTCAGAAGACCAGTACAGGTATTCCTCCTGCAGCCCCTTTGAATCCATTGCCAATAATTGAAGTTCCATTTTCCAGGATTGGAATGGACATAATTGGATCACTTGAAACCTCTAAGTTGGGTAATAAATAAGTCATGGTAATTGGAGATTATGCCACAAGACACCCCAAATATTTACCTATGAGAAATAACACTGGCCAGCAAATATTGAAACATCTGCCTCCTTTTTTGTCAGGTCGTATTCCCATAGGAAATCCTAACAGACCAGGGTAAACACTCTATGAGTAACCTTATGGGAGAGGTAAAAGAATTGTTACATATTCCCACCTTAAGAATCTCTTTTTATCATCCTCAAATGGATGGGCTAGTGGAATGATTCAATCAGACCCTCAAAACAATTCTAATAAAACCGGTGGATGAAGATGGGAAAGATTGGGATCACATGACTCCTTGGGCCTTATCGGCAGTAAGAAAAACCCCACAAGCTTCCACCGGCTTTTCCCCTTTCTGGCTATTGTATGGCCGAGAGCCTATGGATGTCTATGATAGGCTTCGCGAAACGTGGGAGGAACGAGAAGAGACTACAATACCTCTCTCTCAGACCACCAGAAGATTGTGAGAACATATGGCATTAGTCCAAAATTTTGTTCACACTCATACAGAAAAAGCCAAATGCCAACAAAAGCTTTCCCTATGATAAAAAAGTGAACATGAGATCTTTCTCTGTTGGACAGAAAATGCCTACTTCTAAAAATAAGTTGGTTTCAAAGTGGCACGGATCATATAACAGAACAGACAGGAACTCATAATTACAGAGTATTAAAACCAGATAGACGCCAATAGACAAAGATTTACCATGTTTAGATGCCAAAAGACAAACATTTACCATGTTCATCTTTTAAAAGAGAGGAAAAAGAACCCCTCAGCCTCTCATTCTTCCACTTTCTCATGTTTAGTGACACAAGAAATCTAACTCCAATCCCCCAGAAACTAACAAACAATAAGAAAGAAGATGTAACAAATGTTATTGTAAAGTTTCCTGATGTCTTTAGTTAAACCCCAGCAAGAGTAAGAGGAATCTACCATTAAATATGTACTCCTGTAGATAAGTGGGTGATTTGAAACTGTACCGACTACCAGAAGCCCGCAAAAAGATTGTCATTGAAGAGGTGGAAAGTATTTTTAAAGCTAACATCATTGAACCCTCTTCCAGTCCCTTGTCCTCTTCCATAGTATTTGTGACTAAACCCAACCAGAGCTGGCGATTCTGCATAGAGTTCAGAGGGGTAAATTCCATCTCCTCCTTTGATGCTTACCCCATGCCTCGTATTGACAACTTAATAGAGAAATTAGGGGATGCAGTCTATTACTTGACTCTAGACCTTATGAAAGGGTACTGACAGATCCCATTACGCAGGTTTGATAGAGAAATAACAGCCTTTTTGACCCCACTAGCACTATTCCAATTTAAAGTCTTCCCCTGTGGACTCCATGGTGCCCCTGTAATGCTCCAAAGACTAATGGATAGAATTTTTCAACCTTATTCTAACTTCTGCGGGGCAAACATTGATGACATTACAGCATACAGAAAGACCTGGGAAAACCATCGCCATCACCTATGTGCCATCATAAGGGCTCTACACAAAGCTGGGCTCAGCCAAAACAAAGGTAAATTGGCCCAGTCAGCCGTAAAATACCTAGGCTTCTTCGTAGGGAACAGTACTGTACAACCGCAAAAGGGCCAACACATAAAACCAAAAGAGATTTAAGAGCCTTCTTCGGATTAATAGGGTACTATTGTAGGTTCATTCCAAAATGTTCTGATAAAACTTCCAGAATGACCGATAAGCTTAAAAATGCAGAACCACAAAAACTTCAGTGAAAAGATGAGGATGATGTTTGTTACAACATCTTGAAACAAACCTTGTGTCAAAACCCTGTTTTAAAAGTAGCAGCCTTTTCCAAAGACTTCATTATGCAAACAGATGCTTCCCTGACTGGATAAGGTGACGTCTTATCTTAAAATCATGATGGCATCAAAAAACTCTTCCCAAGGGAAAATAATTACTCAGTTTTGGAATTAGAAGTGCTAGCTATAAAATGGGCAATCCTATATCTCAAGTACAATCTCTTAGGGAGGAAGTTTAGACTTATCACTGATCACTTTCCGCTTGTATGGATAAGTCAGCGATAGGAATCTAATCCGCGGGTTATGCAATGGTTTATGGATTTACAACCTTAATGCTTCACAGTTAGAACATAGGAAACGAAAGGACCAAGGCAATGTTGATTTTCTTTACAGGTTCCCCTGTGAAGTAGTCCATCCAGATCGCTTAGGGGAAGGGTATGTGAAAAACCTGAGGGTGTTTCACTACTTAAGCTCCGGGGATCCCTTTTTCAGGTGGCCAGGGAAGGGCCATCGCTAGAGGATCCTGATCCTGGGGGGGACATGCGAGGGAGGATCACCTGGTTAGGGAGTCCTTGGGGATTGGGGAAGAAACACTGCAAGGTGTATCCCCCATTTCCTGACAATTTTTTACCCCATATTCCCTCTATGTTTATGGGATACTACAACTCCCATAATTCCCCTCCTTTCAGTGTCAGCCAAACTACGGAGATGAGGAAGAGGAAGACTGACATTAGGAAGAGTACCCTTAGTAATATGCAATGTCCTATCTGATTAATGAGGCCAGGCATGATCAAGCACTCAGTCATAAACACACACACACATGAAACACAAGACGGCTACCCAAAGTATGAGAGGTGGAGCATAGAGCCACACAGTGAGCAAGTTGGAGCCTGAGAAGTCACAGGACTTGGAGGGCGAGCAGACAGGCAAACTGGGTCGCCTAGGAACCCCCGAAATCTTTCAGCGGAGAACAAAGCACCGAGATGTTAAGGTGCTGAGAGCTGAAAAGGCTGCAGAAAGCCTGGTGAGGGAGCCATGTCTCCAAGAATCCAGAAGGGGGTTGATCAGGGTAACAAACTCCAAAGAGAAAGTTTGGTTCATGTGCTAGTTCTCCTGAGTAAGCGAGAAGGCCCAGGATTGTCAGAGTGGTGTTCTTCTTCATGAGTGCTCTCGTATTGTCTGTTCTGTAAGTGAAATTTTGAACAAACTTTGCATAGTATTTCACAAAAGGTAGCAGGCGCTCCTCTCCAGAGAGAACATGGCATGATAACCTGTTCTGTTTGCAGCACACCCTTTTTGCTCACTGTACCTTTCACAGATGAGAAATATCCATTTGCATATCAGTCTTTGTCCCGCCCACATGGGCAGTCCAGCACCGAAATGCTATGGCAATTCCTCTCTGAACAAGAGTACCGACAGCAACCCCATACACGTGTTTCAGCCTTGTTGGTCCTCATCAGTGAGGTGAAGCTGTGCCTCTCTGAGCACAGTGAGCAGGGAGACCATGTCTGGTTGCCCCAGGTAACTTAGGATGACCAACCCCAAGTTCCTTACACATATTTCACAAAAGGAAGCAGGCGCTCCTCTCCAGAGAGAACATGGCATGATAACCTGTTCTGAGGTGAGAGTTTGCAGCACACTCTTTTTGCTCACTGTACCTTTCACAGATGGGAAATACCCATTTGCATATCAGTCTTTGTCCCGCCCACATGGGCAGACCAGCACCGAAATGCTATGGCAATTCCTCTCTGAACAAGAGTACCAACAGCAACCCCATACACGTGTTTCAGCCCAGTTGGTTTATTCTTCAAGGGGATCGCTGTCTGCGGAGCAGCAGGATGTAATGCACAAGCGCCAACCGACTCAGCTCTATCTCAGTGTTTCAGAGCTTCTAAACATGAAGCTCTAGAACGCCCATACATAACAGTGGTGCTCCCTTGCACTACGGGGGCGCCATTGCCCTATGCAAGGGCCACTCCCATCACAGCTCTCAGCATGGTGGGCACTCACATGATCAGAGGGACTGCCACGCTGAAACCCCTGGGGGGGTGGTGCAGTGTTCCTCCCCTATGCCGTGCCTGCCAAAGTTAGTCAGTGTGCGCAGTGTGTGGGGCCTGTCTTTCCGTGTTAATGTTTCTTTGTTAATGATCCTCTCGTCACGTAGGCAACCTTCCTGGTTGCCGGCTCTCTTGAGTGGCACAGCAGCATGCGTTTTGTCTTAGTTGCATTTTTATAACGTGCTTAAATACCCAGAGGTTTCTAAGCGTGGACCCAGGAATCGAACCAGTGTTGCTTCGTGTCGTCTTGCTTCCAAGGCGAACACATTGCCGCTGAGCTATCCTCCCGGGACATGTATGCTGATGAACTGTGTGAATTATGAGCCAGGCAAGGGAGTCCTGGAAGAACTGTGCGAAAATCTCATTTACTGTACTATGAAGTAAATAGGTGCCAAGGGAACGATTGTGTGAAAACCTCACTGACAGAGTGGTCCAGCACTATGCTAGCAAATACTGTGCATTTGCAAAAGTCTATGTCATATAAACCATTGAAGGATTGTTGATCTGTTGGGGAAGGGAACCCCAGGGTTGAACCAGTATTGAACTGTTGGTTAGGGGAACCCCATTGGGAACCATTTTTCATTGATGCCAAATCAGACGAGGCAAGCCTGAGCGAACTGTATGCTGATGAAATGTGTGAATTATGAGTCAGGCAAGGGAAGCCTGGAAGAACTGTACCTCATTGAACTGTGTGAACTAGCCACCCAAGCTTCTAATGAACTTTTATTACAAAAGCTTGGGGAAGGGAGTGTTATTTAACTCCATTGCCCTCCTGATATTATTTGACTCATTCTTTTGTTTGGAACTAACCCCATACACATTATCATTGTAGAATTAAGTAAGGACAAGATTAGGTTTGACACAGACACTTTTATTATTTTGAAAGACTGTTTTTGACATCCTTTAGTTTAATTTGATGGTCGACATTACTCCCATTATAGAGGGAGGGCCAGATAGGCATCTACAACCCATGTTAAAGTTAAATAAAGGTTTTTGAAAGTGTTCATTTGTGTCTGCTTTCTGAAACAATGCCTACGTCACAATAGGCATTAGGAGAATGTGGGTGAGTTTGCTGTGATGTGGAGTACTTGATGCTGAAAGTATTGTGTGTTGTTTACTTTGCCTTTTCAAAGCAGTGATGGGGTGTGAAGAAAGGGGTTGAAAAACACAGTGTGTCACTTAACATTGGTGTCTGATGTATTGGTCCTGTCTCCTCCAGACCAAAGCAAAAGTCACCCTTGTCTTCTTCAGCCCTTTGCTTTAGATGCCCAGGCGAGAGATGCTTTACAAAGGAAGGGTGAGGAGCAGAAGGAAGACCGGTAGAGGCAGGTGGGGGTGGCAGAATATAGAAGCAACAAACAGCACATAAAACAGAGAGGTAGAGGGGTGGAAATGCACAGAGAGCTGGAGGCAGATGGTTGCATAAAACAGACAAAAGCAGGAAATAGAAGCAGGAATGGAGGGGCAAGATGCATAGGCGGTTGGAGGTGGATTTGGGCTGGAGACAGAGAAAAATAGCAAGGAAAGTGAGAATGTAGAGGGGCACAGATGCACAGAGAGCTGGGGTGGCTGGCGGCAGGAAACAAAGGCAAAAAAACAATAAAAGTTGGAGGGGATAGGTTTGGAGATGCACAGAGCCTAAAGGCTGGTGCATGCAGAATACAGAGACAAAAGCAAAACAAAGGTCTGATGATAGAGGGGTGGGAATGCACTTAGAGTTGGATGTGGCTAGGGTTAGAAAACAGAGACCAAAACAGCAAAACAAGTGATAACTTGGGGAAGGGAGAGTGATAGAGATGCACAGAGCTGGAGGCGGGTGGAGCCAGAAAACACAATAAATGCTAGAAAGAAGTTGGCACGTACCATAGAAGCAGAGAAGGCCCAGGTATTTGTGGGAAGGGGAGGCTTTGTAGTCACCTGGATGGCTTGAGGTGTGTGACAAAAGAACAGTCAAAAACAGCAGAAAATGATGCACCAAGAGAGAAGGCTGGAGATACCGAGGGGCATGCATGGGTGGGGGAAATTACAGAGAAAGAATGAGTAACACATTGTGAGAAGGGAAGATGGCAAGAGATGTGCAGATGGCTGGAGGTGGTGAAGACAGAACACTGAAAAAAAGCCAAGAAGCTCGGAAAATGTGGGCCAGTAGCTGAGGTCAAGTCACCTGTTGCAAGTGAGCACAAGAGGCATAGGAGGCATGGACAAAAGTATGAAGGAGGTGGGTGTAGAAGAAAACAGAAAGAAAATCAGAAAAATAGACAGGAAGGGAGAGGAGAAGATTCATAGAGGGCTGGTGGTAAGGAGGCAGAAAACAGCAACAAAAAAAGTAAAAAAGAAGGAAGGTGGATGGGTAGAGATGTGTTGGAGCGGGTGGCAGAATACAGCAAAAAAGAGGGAAGAGAGAGGGGTGGAGATACATGCAGAAAAGGCTGGAAGCGGGTAGAGAAAATAAAACACATCTCAGAAGAAGTGGACCAATATCAGAGGTCACATCACCTGTTGATACTGAGCCCTCGAGGCAGAGCAGGCACAGATACAGGTGGATATACGAGGGAATGGAGTCACCCAGACGGCTGGGTGGGGATGTGGATGCACAACAGCAATAAAAGAAGGTTGGAGGAGGGGGAAAAGCACAGAGGGCTGGAGGCATTTTGCAAAAACATCCAACAAGGCAGAAAGAGGGAGAATTGGCGATGCACAGAAGGATGAAGGTGGGTGGATGTAACGCTCACCTGATTCCCGTAGAGGCGCCGGTCTTGACTGGGCGTATACCGTATCTTCAAAGGTGATGTGTAACACACGGCTGGCTCTTTGGGCTGGACCTCTGTGCACTGTATGTCTGACTCGAAGGGTAAGATGTCTTAGGTAAGTGAACGCCGTGCTCTCCATCTGCCTCGGGGCAGGGTGCTGTAACCAGTTTCTTCACTGGATAAGGGGAGCAGGCCTCTTGACTTCAGAGGACTGCTGTCCGTCGTTTACTGCACGAACAGTAAGTTTCGAGTAATTCTAATGTCTGTAAAGTCTTTAGTAATGATGTTTCTTGTTTTGCAGGGTTCCGGCGATGGCGGGTGACGGGCTGAAGTGAGTTGAAGATGGAGCCCGTGTGATGAATAGAAGCGCCTGGAAGCACGTAAGTAAGCGCTTGTTGCCTGCTTCACGATGCGCTCTAACTGTCTTTTTATTTTGCAGGTACAAGTTCGGACGGGCTGCAGGGTGCCGGAATACCCACTGGGTTAGATGTGGAAAGCGGTAATGGCACGTGAGTATTAAAGTTCCCCAATGTCTTTAAACGCACCTTGTTTTGTCTTTCAGATGCGGGATGCAGCGCCGAAGGCCTCCGGAGCGTGCAAAGAGTTGGTAAGCTTTTGTCTTTCAGATGCCGGAATGCAGTGTGAAGACCTCCGGAGCGCACGAAGAGTTGGTAAGCCTTTGTCTTTCAGATGCCGGAATGCAGCGTGAGGCGTTGGTGACAGCCGATGGACCAGGTAAGTGAAGAGCTGTCACTGAAGACCGTAATGCTAACCTGTTCTTTCTTGTCTTTATAGGTGTTGCTGAAGACTGGATTCAGGGTGGTAAGCCTTTTTCCTTAGGCCCAGGATCAGATGCAGAAGACACGATGAGCGTTCTGCTGCAGAGGATGCAGAATAACGCAAAGCAAGATTCATCCATTGGGTGTGGTTTAAATAGCCTCCTGTAGTGCTTAGGTGTCTCCTTCCACAGCCACGCCTAGGTAAGAAAAGAGTTCCTGCTTTCCAGAAGAGTTCCAGTGTTCTGAATCTAGGGAGTGGCTCCTGCCCCACCCAACAGGAAAAGTAGTTCCAAACAGAAGAGGATCAGAGGCTCAACTGGCAGGCAAGTAAGCAGCATGGTCTGCTGCAGGTAAGTCCACCCAAGGATTATGAGCCCGGCACTTCCAGCGCTGGGACTGGGCATATTTATGAGCCTGGTGCCACTGGCGCCAGGACTGGGTCCAAAAGGTCCCAATTGGGACTGGTTGGCACTCGGAACCTGGGTTATGGATCTGCTTCCAAGGGAGTTGGGAAAACCCTGACCTTTTGGAAGCAGAGATCATGACAGTACCCCCCCTCAAGGCCCCTCCCAAACCGGGCTTCTCCGGGGGTTTTGGCTTGTCAGGAAATGTTCGGTGAAATCTTTTGATTAGGCGAGGAGTGTGGACATATTCAGCAGGTTCCCAGGATCTCTCTTGGGGGCCGTAGCCTTTCCAGTCAATTAGGTAAAATAGTTTAGATTTGGAGATCTTGGAGTCCAGAATGCTTTTGACTTCAAACTCGAGTTCTCCATCAACTAGGATAGGTTTTGGAGATTTAGTTAGTCGGGTTTGAGGTTGCACGGGTTTTAATAGAGAGACGTGGAAGACCGGATGTATCTTCATGTGCGGGGGCAAGTTCAACTTGACCGCTACTGGGTTTACTATGGTAGTGATGGAATAGGGACCAAGGTATCTTGGGTTGAATGTGCGTGGCCCTTTTAGAGGTAGTTATTTGGTGGATAACCAGACTAGATCCCCTACTTGATATTGAGGGGCTTCCTTCCGATGTTGATCTGCTCCTTTCTTGTATTGTTCTTTAGCCCTTTGAAGGTGAGAAACAGCTTCCTTAAAGGCTTGGGTGATTGTAGAATGCAGGTAGCCTACTGCTGGTGTTTCAAGATCTTGGAGGGGATCCAACTCCGAGGTTCGAGGGTGACTGCCGTACAAAAGAAAAAACGGGGTTTTCCCAGTTCCCGAATGGACAGAGTTATTGTAGGCATATTCGGCTATCCAAAGGATGTCTTTCCAAGTTTTTTCAGTTTGTTGCAGCATGCAGCGTAAATACTGTTCCAGAGTTTGATTGGTCCTCTCGGTTTGTCCGTCGGTCTGAGGGTGGTGACTGGTCGATAGTCTCACATCAATTTGAGCCGACTGACAGCAACTTCGCCAAAAATTAGAAATAAATTGACTACCTCGATCCGAAATTAGAACCGAAGGAAAACCGTGCAGTCGGACGATGTTTTCGAGAAATTCTCGGGCCAGAGTTGCTGCTGTTGGCAAGCCTTTGAGCGGAATGAAATGCGCCATCTTGGAGAATAAGTCCACGATTACTAGAATCGTATTGTATCCGGAGCATGGAGGTAGATCGGTGATGAAGTCCATAGAAAGCGTATGCCAAGGGCGAGGTGGGATGTCAATAGGGCGTAAGAGGCCTGCTGGTCTTTCCTTTTGACTCTTGTTTTGGGCGCATACTCCACAGGACATTATAAAGTCTCTGATATCTTTTTTCCAAGACGGCCACCAGAAGTAGCGCTTGATCTTTTCTGAGGTCTTGGCCATACCGGGATGTCCTTTCATTAAAGAATCGTGATAACAAGAGATTACTTTTTTCTGTAAATCTGTGCTGGGTAGGTATAATCGTTCTTGGAAATACAATAAGTTGTCCTTTACTGCAAAGTCCTTTCCCTGCAGATGCCAATTCTGTATGTCTGCTGGAGTTACAAGTTGCCTGGCTTTATCCTTAACTTCCTCTATGGATTCTGTGGCGATTACACCCAGAATTCTTTGTTCGGGAATGATTGGTACAGGTTTAGGGTTGATCAAGTGTTCTTCCACTCCCATCCGAGAAAGGGCATCAGCTTTACCGTTCTTTGTACCAGGTCGATAGGTAATTATGAAGTCAAACTCGGCAAAGAATAATGCCCAACGGAGTTGTCTAGAGGATTGGGCTTTTGCGGTTTTCAAATATTGCAGGTTTCGGTGATCCGTAATCACAGTAACGGTGTGTCGGGCCCCCAGCAGATAATGCCACCAAGCCTTAAAGGCAGACTTGATAGCCAGAAGTTCCTTGTCAGTAATCGTGTAATTGATTTCAGGAGGCGAGAATTTGCAGGACCAAAATGCCACGGGATGCAACTGATTGGTTACCGGGTCCTTTTGTGATAGAACTGCCCCCATGGCAAGGCTTGAAGCATCAGTTTCCACGATGTAGGGGAGTTCGGGGCGAGGGTGTTTTAAGATTGGTGCAGAGATAAATTTAGTCTTCAAATCCTGGAAAGCTTGTTCCGCCTCGGTAGACCATTCAAAACGTTTGTTTTTCTTTAACAAGGCAGTGATGGGCTGGACTATTCGAGAGAATTCGGGGATAAACCTGCGGTAAAAGTTAGCGAAGCCTAACATGCTTTGCACACCTTTTACGGAGGATGGTGATGGCCATTTGAGAACTGCATCGACCTTCTTTGAATCCATACGCACTCCGCCAGGTGATAATATGAATCCCAAGAATTCAACTTCAGTCACGTTGAAAACACATTTTTCCAACTTAGCGAAAAGTTTGTGTTGACGCAATCTTTCGAGGACCATTTTCACGTGTTTCCGATGTTCGGATTCCGATGAAGAATAAACGAGGATGTCGTCAATGTAAACAACAACACACACATCTATGAGCTCTCTGAGGACATCGTTCATAAAATATTGAAAGGCGGCCGGGGCATTGCAAAGTCCGAAGGGCATGACCTGATATTCAAATAGCCCATACTTGGTGCGGAAGGCCGTCTTCCATTCATCGCCCTCTTTTACTCGTACCAAGTGGTAAGCTCCTCTAAGATCCAGCTTTGTATATATGCATGCTTTTCTGACTTGGTCCAGGAGTTCAGGGATCAAAGGTAACGGATATCTATTCTTAACGGTGATCTGGTTCAGGGAGCGATAATCTATACAAGTTCTAAGGTCTCCTTCCTTTTTTGGAACGAAGAACAAAGCTGAAGAAGCAGGGGACTTGGAAGGACGAATAAACCCATTTGCCAGGTATTGATCCAGGTATTGTCGAAGGTGAAGGTTCTCAGGCTCGGTGAGGGCATAAATTCTACTACAAGGAGGAGTAGATCCAGGTATCAGGTCTATCTGGCAGTCATAAGACCTATGAGGAGGTAGAGAGTTAGCCTGATCCTTCCGGAAAACATCTTGGTATTCTAGGTATTCGGGAGGTAACTGGGGAGTCTCTGAAGAAATTGCTGCCAGTGCAACACCAGGTGGAGGGTGACAAGTAGAGACACATTCTGGAAACTGGACCGTTCTTGCTCGCCAATCAATCAGAGGATTGTGTTTCTCTAACCAAGGTATTCCTAGAATAATCTGAAACTGAGGGGCCTTGATCTCATCGAACACGATCTTCTCATGCTGTCCATCTTGACTTACTAGCGTCACCTCTTGAGTGGTATGCGTTACTGGCCCGGAGGCTATCTCCGTACCATCCACCGTAGTAATGACGTCCTTTACAGCCTTGGGACAAAGAGTTAGATTCATCCTCAAAACCATTTCATGATCCACATAATTGCCGATGGCACCGCTGTCGACGTAAGCTTCAATTGCATGTAATCGATCCGGATTATCAGGGCTAATGAGGACCATAGGTATCACGAAATGCGAGGTCACGGAACTGGTTTTCACGCTCGGCAAGAGGACCTCTATTCTTGTCGGGCGAGGTCGTTTCCCTGCTCAGAGTTTGTAACTTTGGTAACTGCAGCTCCTACTGCCTTCTTGGCAGGTTTCACCGGACAGTCTCGAAGAAAGTGCCCTGAGTTTCCGCAATAGAGGCATAATTGCAACTGTTTTCTCCTTTCCCGCTCCTTTTGTGTTAGAGGACCTTTCAGACCCCCTATTTGCATGGGTTCCCCGGAGTCTACTCCTTTGGAAGGAGTTGGCGGTTTGGAAAATACTCGAGCATCAAACTTGGAACGATCGGCCTTCCTGTTCTGCAGTCTGTGATCTATTTGAACGACTAAGTCTATATAGTCCGAACAATCTTGTGGGGGATTCACTACTTGGGCTAACACATCTTTGAGCTCTCCACGTAGACCTCTATAAAACAGCGTAATCCTTTTGTCTTCAGGCCATTGAGTTTCCACTATCAGTCTGTTGAAAGACGCAATATAAGCCAAAAGGTCTTGATTACCTTGTCGCAACGAAAGAAGCTCATTGTCCAAGGCCTGCCCCTGTGAATGTCTTGCGAACAGTTTTTCCATACTGAGCTGAAAAGCTTGAAAATCATGGAGGACCGGATCATCTTGATTTACTAGAGGGATAGACCAGTCTGCCGCATTGCCACTAAGGTACGAAAGCACGAAAGCTACTTTAGCTTGATCAGTTGGAAAGGCTGCTGGCCGGCATAAGAAATGCAACCGGCACTGATTGATAAATACTGCAAACCTATTTGGGTCACCAGAAAATCATTCGGGCGGAGCCAGAGGTACATTCACAGGTAGGTTGATCTGCACTGGATTCATAGAGGATGTAGAAGGAAGATTTCCCCCAGATGCGGGTAACGGGGTCTGTCCGGCTTGTGATTGTAGCAATTGTCTAGCGAGATCATCTGTTCGCTCCTTGGAAATAATCAGTTCCCTTCTTAGAGCGTTCGTTTCCTGACGGGCTGCATGCACTTCTGCCCTTAGTTCCCCAAGTAACTGGGCTAGCTGGTCGGTATCCGAGGTTTCCATAGCGCCTGGACGGGAGTTTTGTGGTAGGCTTTGCGTTCTGTAACGCTCACCTGATTCCCGTAGAGGCGCCGGTCTTGACTGGGCGTATACCGTATCTTCAAAGGTGATGTGTAACACACGGCTGGCTCTTTGGGCTGGACCTCTGTGCACTGTATGTCTGACTCGAAGGGTAAGATGTCTTAGGTAAGTGAACGCCGTGCTCTCCATCTGCCTCGGGGCAGGGTGCTGTAACCAGTTTCTTCACTGGATAAGGGGAGCAGGCCTCTTGACTTCAGAGGACTGCTGTCCGTCGTTTACTGCACGAACGGTAAGTTTCGAGTAATTCTAATGTCTTTAAAGTCTATAGTAATGATGTTTCTTGTTTTGCAGGGTTCCGGCGATGGCGGATGACGGGCTGAAGTGAGTTGAAGAAGGAGCCCGTGTGATGAATAGAAGCGCCTGGAAGCACGTAAGTAAGCGCTTGTTGCCTGCTTCACGATGCGCTCTAACTGTCTTTTTATTTTGCAGGTACAAGTTCGGATGGGCTGCAGGGTGCCGGAATACCCACTGGGTTAGATGTGGAAAGGAGTAATGGCACGTGAGTATTAAAGTTCCCCAATGTCTTTAACCGCACCTTGTTTTGTCTTTCAGATGCGGGATGCAGCGCCGAAGGCCTCCGGAGCGTGCGAAGAGTTGGTAAGCTTTTGTCTTTCAGATGCCGGAATGCAGTGTGAAGACCTCCGGAGCGCACGAAGAGTTGGTAAGCCTTTGTCTTTCAGATGCCGGAATGCAGCGTGAGGCGTTGGTGACAGCCGATGGACCAGGTAAGTGAAGAGCTGTCACTGAAGACCGTAATGCTAACCTGTTCTTTCTTGTCTTTATAGGTGTTGCTGAAGACTGGATTCAGGATGGTAAGCCTTTTTCCTTAGGCCCAGGATCAGATGCAGAAGACACGATGAGCGTTCTGCTGCAGAGGATGCAGAATAACGCAAAGCAAGATTCATCCATCGGGTGTGGTTTAAATAGCCTCCTGTAGTGCTTAGGTGTCTCCTTCCACAGCCATGCCTAGGTAAGAAAAGAGTTCCTGCTTTCCAGAAGAGTTCCAGTGTTCTGAATCTAGGGAGTGGCTCCTGCCCCACCCAACAGGAAAAGTAGTTCCAAACAGAAGAGGATCAGAGGCTCAACTGGCAGGCAAGTAAGCAGCATGGTCTGCTGCAGGTAAGTCCACCCAAGCATTATGAGCCCGGCGCTTCCAGCGCTGGGACTGGGCATATTTATGAGCCTGGTGCCACTGGCGCCAGGACTGGGTCCAAAAGGTCCCAATTGGGACTGGTTGGCACTCGGAACCTGGGTTATGGATCTGCTTCCAAGGGAGTTGGGAAAACCCTGACCTTTTGGAAGCAGAGATCATGACAGTGGAGGCCAGAAACAGAGGCACATATGGCAAAAAAGCAGGAAGTGAAGAGAGGTGGAGAGGAACAGAGGGCTAAAGACAGGTGAGGCCAATGGCAGAGACAAAAACAACACAATATTGGAAGAGAGAGGAGTGGAGATGCACAGATAACTTAAGCGGGGTAGCTGCAGTAAACAGAAACATAAACAGCAAGAAAGTGGGAACATAGAGGGGATTATATCCAGAAATTACTGGAAATAAGAGGGGAAAGAAAACTGATCCAAAAACAGCAATTCATTGGGAGGGTTGAGGGGTGGATATACACAGTGTGCACGAATTGTGTTGAGGGAGAAAACAGAAAAAGGTCTAGGAAGAGGAAGAAGTGGGTCAGTAGTAGAGGTAACAGACTTGCTACTACTGAGGCCAGGAGGCAGATGAGGCAGAGATCATTGTGGAGGGGCAGATTCCCCCAGAAACCAGGAGTTGGATGGGGAAGACAGTGGCAAAAACTGTGAAAAAAGCTGGAACGTAGAAGGGAGATGCACTAGAGGTGAGTGGGGGAAGGAAAACAGAGCCAAACACAACAAAACAGTGGCAAGAGAAACATATGGAGATGTACATAGGGCTGGGGGTGGGGTGCAGAAATCAGTGCAAACAACAGCAAAAAAGGTATAAAGGAAGGAGAGTGAAGGGAACTAGAGTCCCGGGGGCATATAGAGCAAGAGAGCAGAAAAAGAAGCACAAAGATTTGGGCTAGCAGCAGAGGTCTGTTGCTACTGAGCCTTGGAAAGGGGTTGGGCGCAGCGTCACCCAGAGGGCTGGAAGTGGATGTTGACAAAAACAGCAGCAAAAGCAGGAAGTAAGAAGGGGTCTGCACAGAGGGTTGGAAGCAGGTTGGGGCAGAAAACAGAGTTAAGAAGAGAAAAGAAGGTGGGAAAGTAGAGGAGTGATGATGCATGGTAGCCCAGAGGTAGGTGGAGGACTGATACAGAGATACAAATGGCAGAAAAGTGGAACGTAAGAGGTACAATGTTGGAAGGCAGAGGGGTGTAGATGCACAGAGGAGTTAATGTGGGTGGTCGCAGTAAACAGAGTAAAATGCAGCAAAGCATGGAAATGGGGAGGTGTCAATATGCAGAGAGGGCTGGAAATAGTCAGGGAAAATATCAGAGAAAAAAACTGTAAAAGAACATTAGGCAATGAGTAGGATGGAGATTCACAAAGGGCTGTAGGAAGGTGGAGACAGAAAACAGAAAGGCTAGGAAGAAGTGTGCCATTTGCAGAGGTCAAGTAACTTGTTGCTACCGTGCCCAGGAGGTGGAGGAAGCAGAGGAGGCCCAGATAAAGATGGGTAATGGGTTGACACATTCACCCAGAGGGTTGGAGGAGGATGTGGAATGAAGCAGAGAGAAAAAACTGCAATCAAGCCGGATGGGAGAGGGAAGACATGCAGAGGTGCAGACAAGAGACAAACAGACAAAAACAGTGTCAGGGATAACGGTTGGAGATGCAGAGGGCATACAATGGGAGACAGAAAATAGAGGTAACAACAGAAAATAAAAGCAGGAAGGGAGACGGTGAAGAATAGAGGGCTATAGGCCTGTAGAGGCAGAAAACAAAAACAAAGCTCAAAGAATTGAGAGAGTAGGAAAAGTCAAGTGACCTGTTGCAAAAGAGCACAGGAGGCTTATACAGTACAGATAAAGGTGGGGAGGGAAGGGTGTGGAGTCATACAATTGGCTGGAGGTGGGTATGGAAGGCAGTAGAACAAAACCTGCAGAAGAAGCTGCAAAGGAAAGGAGGAGATGAGCAGAGAGCTTGGGGCAGGTGGGGGGTAAAAAGCAAGACTCTGTCATTCCTTACCACTGCAACAAATGCTGTTCCTCTCCATTAAGGACTTCAGTGAAAATTGTATGTAATTTTTGTAGGCAATGAGCTAATGGTGAAACCTGAAATAGGGTTTTCAAAGTGTGGGATATATTGACCCACTCAACAGTACTTCACCACATCACCAAGCTGCATTTGTGCAAGAAACAGCAAATGGCTGCGCTGGCTCCTGTGACCACCATGACCTCAAAACTGAGTTTTTGCATGACAAAAAGATGGCTGCATCGTCCTGCCAAGCACACTTCAGGCAGGATGTAACAAGGGGACACACTGAAGGAGCATGTCAGTGTGTTCAGAAACATATAGATGGAATAAAGCAAAAAGGAAGCACTGCTTTGCTAAAAACCCAAAATTCCCCTTCAGAATGAAACATTTTCACCCTTTAAAAATGCGGCTTTGATGCAAATTCCAACTGTTCATTCTGAAACTACTGTGATTAAAAAGGCCCTGGCATGGCCAGGATATTTCATTGTGCCTCAGCAAAACTAGGCATAATTCATGAATGACAAGCCCTGTCAAACCAACTCTGAGAGAAATCAACAAGGATCTTCACTATTCACTTTCACGGGAACACGCGTTTATTTCTTTCCAAAAGTATCCAAAGCTCAGCAGTTCAAAGAGAGTCTAACTCTCTGAGTCGGGTCAGTTTCAATATATCTGTGCTTCAGACAAAACTCCTGCTTTCAAGAAAATGACTTTGGCTGCAAAGATAGTGTGGGAATCTGATGGAGCAGCCAAACCGAATTAAAGAAAGAAGTGCTAGCTTTTCACCACACATGTAAAAAATGGGCCTTTGCAAACTGAAGGAAAGAAATGGCCTGTTTAAAAGGGAAACTGTTGAATGAAAGCTTGCCATATTTAGCAATGTAAAGGGGGTTGTTGTTGGTGACAACACACACATGGGGTATTTTATTCCACAGGTTTAATGCAGGAGCCAAAATAAGAGAATATAGATTTAAAACACATGGGCTGAATTTGCAAGCTCTCAAAAACCCAGTTATTCCAGATGGCAGAGCCCTGAAACTTCCCCGTCAGGAAGGGAGCCACACAATAAACTCTCAGCAAATACTAACACATGAATGATAATTACGGGGTTGGAAAGAATCTTGTCTAGGCCAACCCACTGAAAATGGGACTCCCAGGACAAGGATGTTTGAAGGTTTTAGTGCCCCTTCATACTTCAATCAGGCTGAGATACCCCCACCGTGCTTTGAAGGAAATGACAGTTGGTTACAGTTGAAGGAAGGAAAAAAAATGATCCAGTGACAAAGGATGGCCATTTGTTTCCAGAGACTATTTCATAAAGAGACTTTAAAGACTTTTATCTCTGCAGCAAGACTTTGTAAAAATGTAGAATTTTCGCAGTGTAAAAGTGAATTTGTGGGCTTTATTTTAAGATTTGGTAGTATTCATTGACACCTTGGGGACAGAATGGTGATGTATGGCGGATTACAAGAAAAGCATTCATGTTGCAAATGCAAATTTTTGTACATGCATCCCATATGATAATCCACGCCCGTGTATCAAGTTATAGAATTTTTAGGAATATAAATCCCATTGAAACGCTCGAAGAATTGGTAGAAGGGCAAAACAAGGTCTCACAGACTGGAGGATTGGACTGCAATGTGCTGCACAAAATATGTAACCTGTGTATATAATTTGCTAACAGATTGCAATTGTATAAATGTATGTGTGTGGCACAATCAGATTTTAGTTAAAATAACTGTGGGAGGTGTTTGGACATTGTAAAACTCACATCATAAATCTGACATCATTTTCCTGAAATCCAACCAGCTGAGAGCGAGGCGGATACTATCACCCTTGTCCAATCCCGTTGTTAGAGGTGTATTTAGTTAAGCCTGCCCCAGTCATATACTTTGGTGATGTCACTATGCATTATAAATAAAAGTCCCTGACAAGACTCTACACACACACACCCTTCCTGACACACACTCTTCTTGACGTTCCTGCACTGCATTCCTGTTCCATTCATCCAGATTCCAGATCCCAACTACAAGGCCAAAGCATTGCTGACCCTACTCCAGGGCCCACTGCAAAACCGAAGCATTGCTGATCCTATTCCCAGAAGGCCTCAATTCTGAAAACCCACTAAAATCCCCAAATAACCAAAGGGGAAAGCAGTGGTGTTTTTGGGGAAGCATACTGATGCCACTAACTGCATGCATCCTGCCATGCAGCTGATCTTTATTATCCAGTGACCAGAATTGCCCTGCCAGTCCAGTGCCCTCTGGTGACCAGAACTGCCCAGCTGTTTGCCAGGCACCCTGCCATGTAGTGACCAGAACCGTTGGCTATCCAAAATCCAAAACTAAAAAGTGGACTGTGAGTATCAATTGCCACCCCATCTAAACCCATAGCCTATCTTGTCTTTGTCCTTATCCCACTCTCTAAGTCACCTTATCCTTATCCTGATAACTTGTGAAACTGTCAGAATCATTCTTGCAACCCTGCCCGTGATTTCTAGTGCTAGCGCCACCTCAGTAGTAATTTTGTCTTGTTATTAATCCTATTTTGAGTGAGGGGACTGGTTCCGCCAGGGCTGGGCGCTGGGGTGAGAGGGTTGAACTCGCGAATCAACCCTGGAGCTTACTGTGTCCCTCCTTGGTGGCCTAGCCTGAATACTCTAGTGTAAAGTAAAACTGTTCTTGTCACAACTGATTTCCTTTCCTTTTTCACCACTCCATTTTCCTCAAAGCACACCTTTCTTGATCTTGCATAACTCATTCAATTTACCAGCTAGAGACTTACTTTCACTTCCATATTGTACCTGTGATCTATAGCTACACCCCAACTAAACCACACTCCAAATAAGTGTATTTCACCCATTTGGGTAATTTCATACGGGAATTGAACATTTGCAAGGTTTCCAATGTGTCATTTTGCTGCAATCTGTTTTAACCCCGCCACTCATTTTTGAACTGTATGCTTTTGGTAATCCATTCTTTGCGATTGTTAGTGTATTTGCATTGTGGCTTTAATGAGGAATTATATTTGCTTCAAGGTTTTTCACACACATTCGTTATTTATTTGTCCATTACCAAGTGTCTTTTCATAAAATTGCAAGGGGTTTAAAATCATCTTATTTGGGAAGGGAAGGTCAGATTTGGATTCCGATTCTTGCCTATTATTCCTGATTACCTGCTGCTTCTGTTTATCCAAAATTGATTATTTGTGGGTTGAGGGAACATTGTAGGGGGAAATTCTAACTTGGGTGCTATCTGTACTAAATCAAAAAGTGTTCCTATTCTGCTGCGCTGTGCATATGTTCCACTAGAAGGTTAACCTAGTGCATTGCTCACATTCTTATTGTAATTATCACCCCAGTGTTGATTGCTGGCACATATTAAAAAGTGTATGATTTCTTTTGAATTTTAAAATAAATAAATAAATATTGTATTTTACCAACCATCCCGGTTCATGGTTCATTGTGACCAGGGGTATTTGAAAAGGGGGTGTGATATTAGTGGTGTACCATCTCAATATTGAATCAATGTAAAAAGATAAGCATTTCAGTCGTGCGCTGCATACTAGGCTGAGACGAAGGTGTGTGTCGCCGGATTGAAATCCTTAACAGAAGAACAATTTGTTCAAGCTAAACTCCCTACGAAGGATTTTTCAATACTCGAATTTCCCAAATAACGTGTATTCGCAATATCTCTTGTTCCCTATCAACTGGACCTTTCCTAATAGCTTATATTTTGTCTTACCTAATATCGTTCCAAATATCGGCAAAGGGCCAGATATGGTCTGGGTCTCTGGTTTTCATTATAGAAACTTGAAAGGTACACCACTGCTTGCTTGCTATAATCAGGCGTTTCACTGCTTCTGAAGAACAGACATAGATGAACAGGGGTTCAAGCCTTTCAAAACCAATTGGAAAGGCCTTTCCACATGTGGGCTAATCATTGCATATGGAGTGAATTATGACAACCTTACAGAACTTCAATTAAACCCTCCTCCAATAATGCTTCTTGATCTGCCCAAATTGCAACCCATGACAGTGTCAGGCAATTTTTTAAAGAGTCTTCAAGATATTTAATTCCTGTGTTTCTATTAACTGCTAACACTAGGGCCAACAGGGGGAAGTGAGATACATTCTATAGAAAGAAATGCTCCTTTGTCTGAGGTTCAAGTAATCCGGATCCCCCAAATGCCAACCCTGTTAAAGGTCATAGATACAGCATTTGCATGGTACACCCTTAAAGTTATTTCACTAGATAGTAATTTTCTAATCAAAAATTCCACCTATTGCTTGTCAGATCTGATGTTTAATTTCTCATGTGTTTACACTTTCTTAGATCGTTTTGGGAGCACACATCCAGGTTATCAAGCTCCTTAAAATCTAGGAACCTACTCAAAAGGTGTTGAATGAAATGCACTTGGATGGGTTTAACCCTCACCTCCCCTAATCAGCCCCGAGCAAAATCCCTAGGCTTCATTGTGGATAGCAATCTACTGAAGCTTCACAAAAAAGCTTCAATGGCTTGGTATCAGATCTCTCATTATGAGCTATAAAAATATACATGGTAATGTCAAGATGCGGGAGCCACACCATCAGTGCTGCCACCACCATCATCACATTTGGTTCAGGTGAGCAAGCTAATACATGTCTTAGACAACCATGAAAACGCAAAGTGTGGAATTTCTTCAGACAGGGCAAAGAAGAACAACATCTAGCCAACTGCCATCTGTGCAAATTAACTATGTGCCAGGGGAAAGCTTGTATCTATTTGGGTATCATATCATTGTGGTCCCATTTAATTTCTCACCATGCACTGGAATGGAACACACTCACAAAACCTCAATTATAGCGTCCTTATCAGCGGCCAATCACCATGTGACCTCCATCCCATACTGTGACTCAAGAAAACATTGCTATCCTGAATTTGCATAGGACACGGTGCACTCACCACGTTTCCCAGGCAATGTACAGAGCATAAGGTTTATCAGCGATCCCCCTTTGGATCCAGTCAGTGTGATGGAGGCATTTGAGCATGGACAAAAATACCACAAGTCATATGACAGTGTGTTTGCTAAATGGTGGTAACCCTGTGGTAATGTATATGAATATCTTGTAGAAAACCCCAGTTTCTATTGATTAATGGGAAAAGGCAATACAGAATCTCCATCCGTGCCAAGAAAAGGGGACACATTCAGGCATGGCTATCTGGTGCATCCAACAACACGTCTGAACTTTTCAAAATCTGCAGGGAGCTAGCCAATCCTTCTGCAGTCTCCTCCTCCACTCTTCCTTCCCAGGCCCTCTGCAATGCAACGGCCACACACTTCGCCACAAAAACTCAAGACATCCTGAACACCCTTGTTATTCACCCACCCAACCCATCCCTCACCCCCTTGCATCCCTTAGCCCCTCACCCTCCTCCTTTATCCCTCTCCTCCTTCGCCCTGTCACACCTGAAGAAGTTCCCAGAGTTGTCTGCTCCATGAAGGTCTCTTCCAAACAGGTTTCCCCTTGTTCATCCAGAACCATTAAGGATGACATTGGCTCTCTTGCCCCTGCACTTGATTTCTGCAACCCCTCTTTTGCCACTGGATCTTTCCCCTCCTCCCTCAAGCACTCCCTTGTGCGCCCCCTCCTGAAGAAACCTTCAGCAGACCCTACCTGTCCAGCCAACTACTGCCCTATGTCCATCACCCCCTTGTTGGGGAAACTGCTGGAGAAGCTGGCCTTGCGCCAACTCAACTCACACACTGAACTTGGTGGTCTCCACGGCCATCAATCTGGATTCTGAGCATCCAGAGGCATGGAAACTGCTCTTCTGAACACCCGTTAAGAACTACATGCATCTCTGGACTCCAAATCCCCAGCTGTCCTCATCCTACTCTATCTCTTCTTTGCCTTTGACACGGTCAACCACTCCATCCTCATTCAAAGGCTGCACAATACCCTTGGTATCTGGGAACGGGCGCTGGACTGACTGACCTCCTTTGTAACTGACAACTCTTCCCAAGTCATACTGGGCCCCTTTTCCTCTCCTACTTCATTCTCCACCTCTGGTGTACCCCAGGGTTCTATCCTCTCCCCCTGACTCTTTAACATCTACCTTGCTTAGCTGGCACACCTCAACTCCTCCATCTCTCCCAACCTCCAGTGTTATTCAGATGACACACAACTCTTTTTCAAACTTCCTGCTAACCCTCTTGCATCTTCCATCATCCCTGAATGTTTATCTGCCATCCAGTCCTGGTGCACTTCCAATGTTCTCTGTCTCAATGCCAGCAAAACTGAGACCCTTCGCATTGGGACCCATGCTCCCTCCTTTTTCCCTCACGCTGGCCTTCCTCCATGGGCTATCCCCCGGCTCCTTCTTTTGAAGCCAGAAACCTTGGAGTCATCTTCGACTCCTCTCTCTCCTTCCTCCCTCAAACTCAGAACATTGCCAAGAAGTCCCACTTTCAGCTATTACTTCTCAAAGTAATTCTCCCCTTTCTCACTTCCCCCAGAAGCTCAATGTTACTCAAGCCTGCTGCTACATCTGGTCTGAATGCTTATCCTGCTACTTTAGAAAAACATCAGTACACAAGAGCCACCTTCCAACAGGGCAGATAGTGTCTCAGGGAATATTGTAGGTTTCTTCTGCACGAGAACCACAATCATGAGGCGTTTTCCAGGTTTTCCTTGATGCCCAAAAGCTACAAGCAGGAGAATCCTTCAGGTTGCCCCTGCTGCATGAGCAACACAAACATGAGCATTGTTAAGGCTCTTCATTCTGCATGGAAGCACAAGCAAGGGGATATATCACGTTACAAAATAGCAGCAATCACAAATACTATGATGGGCTTCCTTGCTACACAATATTTCTCTGGTGTGATAGCTGAAATTGCAGCTGTTTCTCTCGGTCTCCCTAATACACAATACCTTCAGCTGCCAATATGTCTCTGGCTCTTCCTGGGGCTCACATTTTTCTCTGGGACTCCGAGTTATATAATAGCTGCATTCGGAAATATTTCTCAGCATCTGCCGGGTGTGCCATAACAGGCACATTCAATTTGTGTATGTGATTCTTTTCAATTTTCACCACCTTTGCCCAATTTACTGGTCGATGTTGGGTGGCGATCCTCCATCACATCTTGGACTGCACTGTGCTCCAGAGCTACCCCCAGCTGACCACCACACTGCAATGTGGCCATGTTGGTTACACCTTATATGAAGACATTGGCACACTTTATAGGTCATGGTGCCAATGCAGGCCTGATAGTGGCTGTGTTTGGAACAGTGTTTCATGTCCCGATGCTCGAAGCCAAGGTGGAGAATTACCTACACCTGCAGATAGGGTAACACATGTTTTCTCTACACCACAGGAGAGTCCAGTGAAGGTGGAGCCGGGGGTTGCAACATGCAACTTAAATTTCGATTCATGCCGCTGCCAAGTGATTTTGGTCATACTCAATCCATATAGCTCAATTCTGTCACTCGTCTTGCTTCAACCAACATCTTGCGACAGAGATTACAAATATCTGTACACTCCTCTTACTGCATCTACCCCTCAGTCAGGCTAAAAAAGAGCCACAATAAAGTCAGTGGAAAGTTGGCAGGCACACTATAATACAAGAAAAATCTATTTAAAGACAAAGGGCCTCATCACGAGTTGGGCAGTTACGCCGACGCTGTTAGCGCTGGCGTTAATAGCCCTACCGCCAACCCCCCGGCGCTAATAGCACGGGATCACGGGTTTGGTGGAACGGGTATTGCCCATTCCCCACTGAGCCCATTTGGGAATTCCCCATTCCCCATTGGGCTCAATGGGGAATTTTCGCGCTCTTACCGCCGGTGGATTTCCCGCTGGCGGTAATAGCGTGAAATTTCGGCGGATTTCCCCCCAGCTCAGAGCTGGGGGGAAATCTGCCAAACCCGTGATGTGGCAGACCCTTAAATGCGGTGGTAATAGCGCTACTGCCACATTCAAGGGTTACCGCCAAACTCGTGATGAGGCCCAAAATATTAAATTGGCAATACCAAAATACAAACAATGTTGGTCTAAAAAGATTTGCATGCAAAGTCAACCCTTAGGTGAACATACCGAAAACATTTCTCATGAACAAATAGATTTCTGAAGATTTTTTTGCAACAACCAGACATCACAACATCTGACTGCACACAATAGCGCTAAAAGCAAGGACTAGTTGTCCTACAATAACCTTGATTAACATTCTGTGGTGTATTTTAAAACTGTCCAACTCTCATTTCCCACTCATTGCGCTTTTTCAAGGCCTAGCCCAATGTGACCATCAGTGTTTTCTGAACAAATATACTAACATCTGTGGTATGTACTCATTATTTTTTTTTGTTTTTTTTGTTTTATTGTTTAATCAAAAATAAGATTTTACAATTCATTATTGTTTCTAGAGCATTTCATCAGATGCTCGAAGCGAAACAAAACAAAACAGGTTTCTACTTCACTTTCGCATAGATCTTACAAGTCTGTGACAGAACATTTTTTTTTTTTTTTAAGACTTTTCTGGGGCCCGTTGATGTGTCACAGTACAGATGAGTATGCTGAATTATGGAACTGCTTAGCTCTTCTCATTAAGTAGATTGTTCTCGATATATTCAGTCATTTTGGCCAGTGCAATTTGCCATGTGGTTTTTTTCTCCTCCTATCAATCGGCACCACCATGTATCCTCTTCGGCCAGGATATCAACGCCTGCCATGCATGATAGATATTGTTGCCTGATGGCACTGGTAGCTGAACATTGCATGATCAGATGCCTTAATGTCTCTTTTGGTGGATGAGGATTGTGTTTACAAAATCGACAAGTGTTTGTTAGTGCCTGGCCCCGAATGTGCAAAATCTTGTTGGTTTTGTACAAATTCAAACGTGCTTGTAGAATTAGATTTCGAACCTGTCTGCTAGGACATTGTTTTACATAAGCTTGTAGCTTATTTCTTTTAACCATGTTGCTTGGTAGATGTCTGGTAAGTTTTAGCTTTGCAGCATCATCTGTTGTGGAGGCCCAGTCATTGTCTTTTATTCTTTTTAGAATTTTACAAGGATTCGTTATGAGTTCCTCCTCATTTGATGCGATGTTATTTAGCACCACTTGATTTTCATCTTGCCAGTCTTTTAACATGTTACAATTTCTGCTGTCCATCTCACATTTTAGTAGTCTAAAGACCTCATTGCTATGTGCCATTCGACATTTTCTGTATAACATCATCGAATTGCAGGTCACTGAGCATTCTAAGGATTGCAGACTTAGTTCGCGTCTTATGGCTATCCCTGATGTTGATGCCGGGAGGTGTAGCACTTTGCGCCAGAATAGAGCTTCTAACTTGGCCCATAGCTGTTTTGGAATTGTGGGCATTGCTTCTACGCCGTATGTTATTGTGGCCACCACTTTAATTTTGTAGAAGTTTATTGTTGGTACTAATGAAAATTTTCCAAATTTGCCATCGATGACATTGGCTTGGGCAGCTAGTTTTTTGATTTTTGAATACAATTCTGCTTGCATGGCAGATTCCTTTTCTGAACTGTCCATAATCACTCCTAGATATTTGAACTTTGTTACAATTTCAATATTGGCTTCTCCCAGGTGCCAATTGAAGTTGGTTTTTTGTTTCGTCCCACAATTCTGAAGAATCATGACCTTCGTTTTACTCGTGTTTATTTCAAGATGATTTTCTATGGCATAAATTTGGAGAGCAGTAAGTTTCCGTTGGAGCCCAATTTCAGTTTGGTCAAATATTGTCAGATCATCTGCGTACAGAAGGTGTCCAATCTGCATTGGACCCAATTTCGGTGGAAATGCCCTGGTAGATTCTTCAATTTTTTGATGTCACCGATGTAAGAGAGAAACAACACTGATGCCAACGGGCATCCTTGTTTAACCCCGCGTGCGCTTTGAATTTCATCTGATAGCACGCCTTCCCGGTTCAGTCGTACTCTCAGAGTGGTGCTATGGTGTAGCACTTGAATGGGGGCTAATATGTTCTCTGGACATTGCCAGGCCTTTAATTTGTTGCATTCTACCTGTCTCTCCACCCGATCAAAAGCCTGAGTAAAGTCGATGTATACTACGAACAGATGTTGCTTGTTCTGGCGTGTTTTGGCTTTTAGCGTGCTGCATGCCAAGATGTTGCAGGTGGTTCCTGCATTTTTATTAAAGCCCGCCTGATAGGGGTCATTGCATTTAGCTCCAGCTGCCCAAGTTTGGAATTTGGTCATGAGAAGTGAGGCATAAACCTTGCCCATTACATCAAGTAGAGCAATTGGTCGAAAGTTCTCGGGATCTGATGGATTGCCTTTTTTGTAGATCGGAATGATTATGGCTTTGGACCTTGACTGTGGGATAGATTGTGTTTCAGCGCACCGCCGGAAGATGGCGCTCCTCAGACTGGCCCATTCTTCAGGGTGGCTTTTCAATTCTACATTAGAAATGCCATCTGGGCCGGGAGCTCTCGAGGTTTTTAGTTTCCTGATGGCGTCAAGGATGTCTTCTTCTTTGTCTAGATTGATCCAGTTAGGACCTTTCTGTCGCTGTTCTTTCACCTGGTGGCTAACCGCTGAAAACGTTTGCGAAATGCTTCTCCCAGGTGTCTTGATTAATATTGTTTAATATTTGGTTATCTAATGTTCTGTTTGCATCACGTATTAGTGCCCAAAAATTCCTGCTGTTGTTTGTAATAAGGGTTTTAGTTATTTGTTCCGCGTCAGCTTGATGTAATTTGTGCCTGTGGAATTTCACCCAATCTTTGTATCTTTTTTTTATGTCCTTGCTGTTCTGTGACAAGTCTGTTTTTGACAACTTGTGGGCTGTTCTTAGCGCTCTCCTATATTTGCGCCTTTACAATAAACCAGTTCTTTATTGTAGACATGCTTGCTAGTTTGCTTTGGGACGGACTCAAGGTGCCTTTTTTGTTGGATGTACGGAATCAGTAGTGGTTGATAATCAATGCCGCCCATTGCTTCTGAGTATGTATTTGCAATATACTTAGTGGTCACTTTACTAATGCCTGCGGCATTTATTCTTAATCTTGTACCTTGCGCGGTGGGCACAATCTGGGTGGTGTATTTCGTACTTTTATTACTGGTTAGAATCCAGGCAGTTTCAAGCAGGTTGTGATCGCTCGTAGGGGTGCGACGCACCTTAAAAAATGTTGTAATAAGAAGTAGTGATTGTGATACAAAGATGTGATCAATGGTTTAGGCTGCGGGCGGACGCTCCCACGTTGGTAGTCTGTCTGCTGCAGGAAATGCATCGTCTAGATTATATAGCCCCTGTGATTGGCTGAAATGTGTCCATTCTTTGCCTCGTTGTGCAGACGCCTGTTGGGCAGCTGTTGCTTTCTTTGATTCTTTGCATGTCGCATTTAGGTCTCCACACATTAATATAGCTGTGGTTGGATGTTCAGTCATGACTGTAACAAGCAGACTTTCACATTGTTTGATAAATCTTTTTCCAGATACTGTTGCAGGATTCCAATATAGGTTGATTATGATGACGCGTCTTAGTTCAAGTTTTGGATCTAACATGCCTTGTAGGGAGACTAGTACTGCTAGCATCAATTGATTGGCCGTTAATATTTTTTCTACTTGTACTCCTGTTCCATTACGGCAAGCTATCATCAGGCCAGATGCTGGACGCCCTTTGTTGCCCCTTGCTGCTGGTGCTAAAATTATCTGGTATCCCTCCATCGTTGGTGTTTGTTGGAGCCAGGTTTCCTGAAGACAGATGATGTCAAATTGCCCAGGGTTTGGTTCCCCTGAAGCTGTCAGATGGGAATGGCCTCGCGTGTTCCAGGAGCAGAGGGTTAGTTGTGTTACGCTTTCCTGGGACATGTCGCTTGTCGCTGTCTCATTATTCTTGGGTGGCTATTTTTTACGTTGTGTAGTAAGAGCTTTCGGCAGCCATGCCCATAGGCCTGTTTTGCTGCTGCTAGGGGCTTCCTTTTTGTTCTGTGTGCTCTGTGTCAGCTCCATTGCTTGTGTATTTATTTTTTTCGTTAGCCTTAAGGTGTTATCTGATCGTTGTTGTTTTACTTCTTGGCTTTTCTCCCTTATTTTGGAGGATACTTGGTTTTGTGGAAGTATGCGATGTTCTCTCTTTTCTTCATCATAGCTGGCCTTGTGATTTCATAAGTCTAGTTCGGCCATTTTCTTTGAGATGTGACTTTTCTGGTAATTTGTCTTTAAATATTTATGCAACGGTTCTCTGTGTGCTGATTTGTCACGTCTGGTTCTTGTTGAACTCTGTCGTCTACACGGTGAGGCATTTTGACTTTCATGAACCTGATGATCAGATCTGTCCTCAATGTAGAATCCACACCTGTGAATGTGGTACTTGTGTTTTAGGATCTTGTTATGTACAGTGCGGGAGTTCAAATGGAGTAGAGTGGCGCCACCTGACTGATTATGCCATGGTTCCACAATTTGAATGTCAGCCGAGTGCACGTCTTGCAGTTTCTCAATAGAGTGGAGTATAGCCATGACAGATCTTCTATTTAGAATGATGTCATCGGTATTGCAGGTTCTTTGAGTCATCTTGACTATCCATCTGTATCTACCTTGTCTGTCGGATTTGTCGTGAATCTCTTTTGATATTTGGCCTCTTACACCATTTTCTTTGCGTTGTCTCTTGCTTGACTTGTTTGTGTCTGTTTTATCCGAACGTGCATGCTGATCTTGGTCATGGTTATTTTTTGTTGAATTTCTATTGGATCTTTCATTTTGGTTCCCGTGAGGGGTGCTGTGTGAGTCATGACGTGATGTTTGTTATTTCTTCTGTTTTTGGGGGGCTTCTCTTAGTTGCCTGTTTACAGCTACTCTCTCCCTCCTAGATGTCTTATCTTGCAGGCTTTCGATTTTGTTTCCATTTGATTCACTGTATTTGCGATCCTTGCTAGGCGTCTTCATCTTGTGGTATGCATCTCTGTGAAGCATGCCTGACTCACTATTCTGAAAGTGATATGTTAGACGATTGCGCCTTTCCTCTAAAGTTTCGAAATCGCGCTCCTTTTGAATTTTGTTGTTTCCTCCAGTTTGGGCATTTGATTTTTGGTTTGGGTGGAGTCCGCTTTCGTTGACTTTTATGACTCGTTTCGGTGTTTCATTAGAATTTGAGTCGTCATCGGGGTAGACACTAAGATTCATTAGTTCATCTTCTATGTTTACTTCTGATGAGCAGGTTCTTGCCGCAGAGTTCCTTCTTACGTTATGATTGTCAATTGTCTCACCCTCCCTTGAAGATAATACGTTGCCAGTTGACACTTTTGGATTTGTGTTTGCTCTTGTAGGCATTGCTCCCGTTGTTTGTTCTTTTTCTGCGATATCGTTGTTAGAATGGATTTTTTGAGAAACGCTGTTATTTTTTTGAGAGACGATGTTACTGTTTGTGGTTACTGCGGCAATTCCTACACTCTGTTTATCTTTGCAGTTGGCTGCTTCAAACATTGCATAGGTTGATTCTCTTGTTTCAGTACCATTTTGAGTGTTAGCTTGCGAAGTGTTGAGTACCAGCATCACCTTAGTTGCCTGGTTTTGGGACTTTGTGGTCAGCTTTGATTTCTGGTTGCTTCTGCCAGTTGGTGCTTGAATTTGTGTGGGAGATGTCTCCTTGCCAGATCAATTTCTATCTGTTGTTAGATCAATTACTATTTTAGTCTGTGTTCCAACTTCATTTGTAGTGTGTTCATTGGCTTTGAGCATCGTTGTGACATCAGGCGATGTGACCGTTTTGTTTGTACTATTCCCAGGATTCTGTTCTGTCATCTCCTTGGCGTTGGTGAAGTTTTCCTTTGCTGTTATATAGCCCTCAAGATGCAAGACTTTGGTAAGAATCATGGCTAGAATGACCTGTTGATCTTTAACAGCCTCGTTCATCATTTCGTATAATTTGCAGAAGGGGTTCAAGGCAATGGTTATAACTGACATTATGCCTTGCAAGTCTGCTTTCTTTGCTACTGAGTCATGTGCTGCAGTTGAGGGATGGGGGGTCATATTGTTTGTAGGTCTGTGGCCAAGTTCAGAATGTCTTTTATTTGGTGTCTGTGGCCAGTATGTGCCTCTTCCTGTTTCAAATGAAGATGGGTTTGTCCTTGTTGGTAGTTGATGTGCGTTCAGGCTTTGTTGAATGGGTGCTGATTCCTTTACTGCCGTGATCCGCTCATCGACAATTGCCATACTGCTTTCCATGGGAGAGGTAAAGTACATCGATGGTTGCTCCTGGCCCGCAAAAGCCGTCTTTTACGATCATCCAACATTGGAATTTGCGGTAGATGATGTTGTGCTTGCGATGACGGATCAGCAGTTACTTCCTCAGCAGACCTCGGGTTTGTGCCATTTCGCTCGAGAATATGTATATTGCGGGACACCGCTTCCTCAGTTGTAGTAGGAGTTACATGGGATTGCTGTTGGTCTATGTTAAGTTCGTCATCGAGATCGTCACTGTGGATCTCGTCAAGGTGGTAGGCTCTGTTCGATTTCTTTGTGACACTATTGCTTTCAGCTGACTGTTGATTTGGTGTATTATATTCTTTTGACACTGGTGTTATATTGATGTTAGCTTGTTTGAGTCTTTCTAGGATCTGAGGGCTAGAGGTTTCACTCGTTTTCATCTCATTTTCCTTTTGATCAAACGCTTTCTTTTGTTCTTTTGTATTTAGTTGCTCTTGATCTTCCTCCATGGAATGAAATTTGGATTGTGAGATGTATGGTGCAATTTCGTCTCTCAGTGTGTCTATTTCATTGTCAATTGGTTTCTTTGGATTTTCCACAGGCTGCGATTCTTCTACCGGCTCTTCCATGTGTGTTGTCGGGCAATTGAGTTTTCTTTGTTTTGTCGGGGGCATCAGGTCACACACTGCCGCAAGCATTTCTGCGTTGGAGACTTCTGCAAGATGATTGGATTTTGTTGGTGGTTGTATATCAAAGAAGTCAGTCAGTATACGCCGTGTATGGTTTTTTCGCAACTTTGCATAAGATTCATTGTTGGTCATACTGTAACTTAATGGCTGTTGTACTTTTCCTTTTTGTATGATTACTTTGCTTTTTGTCTGCTTAGTGTGTTTCCTGATTTGTTGTTTTTTTCCATGTGAAGAGTTTCTCTTGGTGTTTATTGTACATGTTTCTCTTGATCTTTTTTTTCTATTTTCAGCAGTTGATAGAGTGTTTGTTGACCCGGTACCTGCCTGGTGTTCTAGTGGTGTAGGTAACCATTCCTCTCCATCTTGGATATTCTTTTTTTCGCTGGAAATGTGAACTTGTGCAATAATTTTTTGTACAGATGCCGCTCCTGATTCCTCACTTTGATTGTCCTCATAACTCTGAGCCTGGACCGCGTCTTGCGATAGATGTAGAATCGCCATATCCGATTGCAATGGAGCAATGATGGTTGCACACGGTGTTTCATTAGAATATGCATCAAGCTCGTGAATGTCTTGCTCCGTAGCAGGCTCAAGGCAGCAGCTAGTGCTTTGCCTGGTCACCGCTCTGGGAGGCCGCGGCTTGGCTAATTCGGCTGCGCTGAGCTTTGCTGCGATATGCGTTTCTGTTGCTTCAATCAACGTACACTTTGGCGGCAACTGACTCACTTCCACCTCTAAGGTCACTACCTCTACTTCCGCTTCTAATACCTCTGAGATAGATGAGGAGTTGAGGGGGGGGGAGTCGATGTACCATTTTTAACTTGGATGGCATTGCCCAAAGCTCTCTGCACCTGTGGGCGATGCTTGGTCATGGTGTGTGGGCGAGGTGTGTGCTTTGTGTCGGACCTTGAGACTGCATTTGGTGCCTCCCCCCCACCTTGTTTTGAACTACGTAGGTGCATCTCTTCCTCCATGCAGATAGGACGGAGCATGCAGCAGCTATGTTTTCCTCTGCTTCAAATTGTCAATGGGATATATATAGCGTAACAGCTTACCGCTCACGTCTGTTAGATGATGGAGGCGCCACCAGCACCAAACAGCCGCAAAACAGTCGGCGCCCTTTGCACCTGACGGACTTAGCGCTGCAAGGGTTGTAACCTCGGTGCTTTGTTGTCCCAGGAAAGTCACGTGTAAGATCACGTGGTCCATGCAGCTCCGCCTCCTCCAGGAAGCGTATTACTCCCGACAGGAGCCCTCCACTGTCTCACAATGTCGGCGTTCGGGTACTGCTGGAAACGTTGCTTTTGGAAATGAATTATATGAATCATTATATATCTTCGTAACAATGTACATTTTTGTCACTTTTGTGCCATGAAATATAAGGATTTCTTGTACTGGAACTCAAGTAGTGTTGAAGGTACATTGCAATTTCAATGTGAAGCAGAAATAATGACTGGGCAGGGTGATCATCAAATGTGACCCTGTAATGCCCTCACACCTGCCAGTTCAGGATTGCCCCGACTCAGCTGTGCCCTTTTTTCCTCATTCTATGCTGTCAAGTTTGACTCATTGTTCTCCTTGTAAAAATGACAATTTCAAAAGTCTCTTCTCTCAACCACTTTCTCTTGCTTCTCGTCTACCCCATAAACTCTCCCCATTTCAAAATATTTCCCTTGCCTCCCCGATTAATGTTTACCTATACCCTGATCTACCAACCCCTTCTGGCCTCTCATGCATCAGCCACCACGAATAGAAAAGGAATTGGCACCTCTTGCCTGCTAGCACCTATCCTCTTTGCTTACTTGATCACTAGTATCGAGATCTTTGACTGCTTCAAGGTGGTCAGTGCCCACTGTTTTACTAATCCACAAGGAACCTGTCGCGGATCCCAACAATCATGCACTATATTTGTCTGTCTCTCTTTGTCTCCAATACTTCACAGTTCTTGAGCAGGTCATGTTCAACAGAATCACCACTATTTGGAGTCAAATCAACTCTTTGACACTTTAATCTGGGTTCTGCAAAAATATGTGTCGCTGGGTGGACCTGAGGGGGTTATGGCCCGGGTCCTTTGGTTGTAGCCCCGGATAGAAGCTCAGGGGCTACAGCTAAAAGGCAAGCTAGCCCAGAGTCCAGACAGTCCCAAAATTAGTATAGCCCTGAAAATTTTCCAGACTTAGCAATAACCCAGTCTGCAAAAGACACTCCAAAGCAATGGCCACGTCTTTTAATGCCTCACTGACTGTCCACTCACAACTCCCCTTGACCTTTAACCTGCCTTTCCAACTGTCGATCATATCGCACTATGCCAGAGCCGCACCAACCTCATGCTTAAAGTATATTAAGCATTCTGCACAAAGCATCAGCAAGGAAAGTATCACATATGAAAAAGAATGCTTAAAAGAAGAAGTCAAAAGATTTATAAAGTATTATTGAGCCTTGCTACGGTACCACTTTAAATTAAAGAGTAAGAAATAGGTGTTTGTGAGATGTGTGAAACAGGGAAGAAAACCTTAAAGTAAAAGACTATCCTTAGATTGTCGGATAGCGCCATGCCTTGGTTTTCCTACCCGGTCTTTAATCACTCCTTACCTATCGTTTGACACAGTGGTACCTTCTTACCTATCGTTTGACACACTGGCACCTTCTCTGCCACCCAACTCCTCATTCGTTGTACTCAAGGATTCCCATTCCATTCACCTTCTCCTTGGATTAATGTCCAATGTCCAACCCTTTCATGTCTGAGGTGATCGTTCTATAAACCTCAAGCCCTATGCCACTCTATTATATCCAACCTCTCCACCTGACCTCCCAACCCACTCTGAAAGGCATGTTCTCTTTGACAGCGACACCCGAAATCCACAGTTCATTGTCTTTATTAGAACAGCATCAAGGCTCAATCACCTGAACATTCATAAAATCCACCCACTCATCACCTATCACTTTGCTAAGACTCTGATCTCTACTTGAGTCTTGAGTAGGTTGGATTACTGCTCTTGCCTACTAATGGGGCACCACCTCTGTTTATTGGCCCATTTTTACAAACTACTGAACGTTGCCACCCACAACATTTACAACACCCCTCATTATTCATCAACTTTGTCAAATTGTTGGAATTCTCTCAGGATTTTTAAAGAAAATATACGTGGGGGCCGATTCATGGAACAAACGTGCGCCGAAAATCCCATGCGCAAGCAGGCGCAAGGTGGCGCAAACGTAAGAAAGCAAGCGCACACGCATGCGTGCGATTCAAGGAAGGTGCTGCGCTTGTTTCCCACTGGTTGTGTGCCAAATCGGTGCATGTCGCACGCGGGCACACACATCATCAAACAGTGTGCGCTACGCGCACAGCAAAAGCACACATAGCGCAGCGCACACAACAAAAGTAGGCGGAACAGTGGGCGTAACACGCGGAATGGGGAATAACGCATGAAAAAGAAGGCGTAACTGGGGAAGTACTGCAGGGAACTACACGGAACGCCCACACGCACACGAACAATCCATATTCATGGATTCTAATACGGGAAACCTGCGCACGGCAAAAGACGCACACAGGCGTGAACGTGTCCGCCACACGAAGGCAGGCGGAAGCGTCCCCGCGCACAGTATAAAAGTGCGCGCAAACAACAAACAAGTATATGCAGCTACGATGAATGCCCCATTTGTCGCAACACTGATCGTGGGACACCGCAGGAGGAGGAGAATAGCCAGGGCACGCATTTTTTCACCACAGACAAGCCTTTTTGGGATGCCTGACGACCTGGTCTATGGCAGGTATAGGTTTCCACCCCGTATCATCCTAGACCTGGTCAGGGAGTGGGAAGATGACCTTACATCCCCCACCCTTTGCTCCCAAGCATTGAGCCCCTTGGAGAAGGTGCTCAATGTCCTGCATTTTTTGGCCACGGGGTCATTTCAGCGGCCAACTGCCATAGTGGGGGGGTTTCACAGGCCACGCAGTCACGCTGCCTACACCAGGTCTTGGCAATCATGACAGCTCGCCCCTCAGTCTGCAGGCACATATACATGCCCAGAACACCCATAGAAAGGCAGGCCGTTGTCCTGGACTTTTACAGGGTGGCATACTTCCCCAAAGTGCTTGGTGCCATAGATTGCACCCATGTGGCCCTACGTCCACCTAGGGCCACTGAGCACATCTACCGAAACCGCAAGCACTGGCATCCCATCAATGTACAGGTGTATGCGATGCAAAGGGAATCATCACCTCTGTCTATGCAAACTACCCTGGCTCCACCCATGACAGTTTCATATACAGAATGTCCGCCCTGAGCCGGGCCCTGGAAGCTGGGCAGCATGGTGACACATGGCTCCTAGGTGAGTACAAATGCCCTTGCACATGCATGCATTTTACACACACACACAAATACACAAACCCCAATAATCACAACCATTATCACCTCCCCAGGGGACAGTGCCTACCCTCTGAGCAACCACATGATGACGCCAATCCGGAACCCCACCACACCACCCAAGGTAAGATATAACGCGGCCCATATTGCAACCAGGGCCATAGTGAAGCGCACATTCGGAGTGCTCAAGTCACGCTTCCGCTCTCTTGACCGCTCTGGTGGGCAGCTACTCTATGCACCCCAGTAAGTGTGCAGGATCATTGTGGCAGCATGTGTCCTGCACAATGTTGCAACACGGCAGGGCGTACCGGTGGACATGGTGGTGCCCCCACATCCCCAACCACAGGCACAGGCGCTGCCCATGGGTGGGGATAGGGCACGTGGCGAGGAAGCCCGGACCCAGCTTGTGGACACATTTTTCACCTAAACGCCAACCCCTGCGGAGTGCACACAGGCCTGGCACATACCAGGCGACAATCGATGATGACAAAGAGACAGTCAACTGTCACAACCTTACCACCCTGAGATTGTTGCCATGGAAGTGCCACATTGTGTGCATCCCTATCTACTTAAACACAAACAATCCTGTGTGACCAAAAGGCACACATGCAAGGTGTGAATCACACACACCTGCAAAACAGGCCATGACTATCACTGGTATGTCACTCAAACCCTCCCAAACCACAACATGACATGGCAAGCAATAGCCATTTACCAACACAGTACCAATAAGGTACACATTGCCATGTGAAAAACGTAAATTGGCATCGGAAAATGATGCCTGACATGGAATCAGATGAAATGACTGACCAACAACCTCCCACCCAAAATAAGTCATACCCAAATGCATTCCAAAAATCGTAGTTGTAACATAACAATGAATGCCTGTCTACATGCACATTGTGCATTGCAAAATCAACACTGCAGCTCTGTGTGCCGTGTCCACCTCCTGCAACACACTGCTCAGTGCACAGCACAGTTAACAGCCATTGCGTGTGATGCACACCCTGAGCATCACATCTAAGTGACAAACCACATCAAAAAGCAAATTAGGCATGTACAGGATCCACAATTGGTCATAGGACATGTGCTGCAGGGACAAAGTGGGCACCAGAAGGAAAACATAGTGTACACGCGGACATGGAAGGGTGGTTGTACATGTAGTGCATTATAGTGTGAGTGTGTGGGTCAGTAGGGACATGCACTCAACCTATGCATGTGCAATCAAGTTACCATCAGTGTCCTCTACACATCACATGTGAACATTCACCATGTGTACACTCCAGCATGTCAAACCACAACTATCCCCTCACACTTGAAAGGTAAACACAACACATGAACAGGCATTGACCAGCAGAACACATCATGTACATAGGATACCACAATTACAATGTCAGGGTGCCCATCACACTGCAGGGCAAGGCAACTATCACCAACAAAGCACCCCCCCTCACAAATCACTATGACCCACTGAACAACTGCACCAGGGTTATGGAGCCTTCGTCCTTGAATTTCACCTGGCCACAGGATCACCCTTCCCCTTTGTCACCATCTCCCACCTTGTGTGTAAAAAGTTGCCTGCATCCTCAGAGTCCACCTTAATTTGCAAAAACACTACATCGACGAGAACTCAAAGCAGGCCAACACAGAAGCCAAGCAAAAAGCCTGCAGGCAGAAAAACTAACCAGAACAGCCTCCAGTAGATGACTTGAAGTAGCAGTACCTCACAAAGGCCAAGTACTACCACAATGACGTAAAAACCAAGGTAGCACAGTAAAACAATGTCACAACAGGATGTGTACCATGTGTGGTACATAACATAGAATGATGCACCACAAACGGATGTGTACTGTCACTGCTTCCGTGTACAGGCGCAGGAGTGGCACGGACCAACTACCCCCACCGTGGTCTGGGTGGCTGCAAGGTCAAACTCACACAGGCCTCTGAGACCCTGGTGGGGAATGAGGGTCAGGTATATGCAGTCGGGACAGGCATTGGCATACTGGATAACCGGAATGAGGGGAGTAGGATTGACAGGGGAAAGTAGGGAATGCCCAAAAATGTAGTACTCACATTAACACATACACAATCATGCCAAACTTGTTCATCATGCACATAGCAGCAATTCACTGAAATGGAAGTCAAAGAGAAACTTATCTCTGGGGTGAGTGCTGGCCTCTTGGCTGCGCACTCTCAGGTCCGGTAACAGGAGCACTTCAATGCTGCAAAGAGAGCTACAGTTAAAAATCTGTGCGTGCCCATATCACACAAACACACCACCAAATATGCCCCAAAGTAACAAACTACTCTACAAACAGACAATCTGCTGTGGATGATTCATACCCATACGTAAAATTACCCCTGTGATGGTTCATACACAGTCAATGCAGTAAGTCAGGCGCCGGTGGGTGCGTGGAAAATGGAACACCAATGTGTCACGATTCACACAACATGCAATGTTCCCTGGGCAAGCAGACAGACGCATATAGCAAGGTATGACTTCAGAACAAGTCGTGTTCCACCATGACCGAAATAAAGTAGGCAGTGCATGTTTCAAATTCTACATGGAAATGAAATGCACTGCACCCGAGTCTGTCCCTTGCTGTCTGTCCCTGTGAGCTGCTTCTTTCCATGTCTCGGAACGCTACATGGGTGATACAAGTGCTTCAATGGACCATGGTGGACCGGAGGGTATGTGCCACTGCCCCTGCAGGTGCCCCAGGCAACCTTACAATCAACTAGTCATGAGTCCACCAACAGATCTGAGCTGTATTGTGCGCTTCAACAGCAATATTCGTCCAAGCTCACCCTCAGTGCTGCTACTAAGCATACATGTGCAACTGGCCTGGTGGAAGGTTTGCTGTGTTGTGGCCCCCCTGTGCTGCTCACCTTGCCTGGAGTCCCTTGAAACACGTCAGCAGTTTTAGGATGTATGATTGCAATCCCTGTGCCTCTGCTTGCGCACACATGTGCATGTGGGCACCACCAAACGTGTCCAGATTCCTCCAGACGTCCAATGGCCCATGTCTGCTGGCAAAGGTGGTCTGGAGGCTCATCCCCCTGCAGAAAGGGCATGAAACACATGATTAATGCATTAGATTCATCTGTGTGTGTCTCTTCATGCATCACATCATTGGATCATGTCAGAGACGTACATCAGAAATCACACCATCACTCCGTCTTTCACAGCCAAAGTGTGGAACACACTATCTATGGCATGAATTGCAACAAGCACATGTACAGTAAAGATAAGAAACATACTACACAATGCATAGCAATGAATGTACACATGATTCATGAAACACCCCATCTAGCAAAAGCAGAACAGTGTTCAATAACACCCCAATCATCCCCACTAGGGGTGTTAACACAAGTTCCACAGAAGCAGACATGCCACAGATATGACAGTCCAACGTCCTTGTGTAATAGGCTGTTACACCAAACCATCCTTGCGAGCCCATGGATAAGGGAAGCAGGAGTGGCATATGTGAGTCAAGGACCCCAAGCAGCAAACACATACACAAATGCTTTCAAAAGCTACAAAGCACCGCACTGTCACATGAAAGCACAATAGACAAGCAATTTTAAACTATATTTACTAATTACACTAACTATGAAAAACCTACATTACCTAATTAAACTAACTATCAAACAGAAACTTAACCAACTAAACTAAAAAAAAAATCAAAAATGGCCACATACGACCCGGGGGGGGGCACCCATGAGGGGGGAGGTGGAGGGTGCTGCTCAACACCCACATGCGATGATGCTGAGCAAAAAAAAAAACCTCCATGGGCTCAACGCCTACACAGCCCGACCTATGTGGGAGATAGATGGTCGTCCGAGTCTGGCTCATCCTGGAAAGGAGGACGTGGCACAGTAGCCTGGCCATGCCTAGCCGCAGCTTGCCCCTCGTCGGCAGCAAGTCTGCCGGACGGGTGAGCCTGGTTCTGTGTGGCGATGACATGTAGGTCTGCATGCAGAACCGCCCATGATACACGTGCTTCCTCTTGCAAGGTAGCACGTGTAACACGGAGTTCCTCCTGCAAGGCCTGGATGGACAACCGCTGCACCTCCCGGCAAGCCTGTAGCTCAGCCGAGATGGTACGCTCAAGCTGTGCAAACCTCTCCTCTGACCGCTCCCTCTGGGACATCAGAAGGACACCCAGAGTGGATTTGAGGGAAGAATACTCCTCCCTCAGGGCCTCCATGTGTGCCTCTGCGTGAGCAGCAATTGCTTGACACAGAGACGACATTGCAGCCTGGCGTGCCCTGTCTGAGGCCGCCATGCCCAGCCTGAGCGAGCGGGCCGTGGACCGTGCCGCCTGCTGCTGGAGAAGCACCTGCCTAGCAGGGGGGAGCACGGATCGGGCTACACGCTCCATGCTCTCAGCGATGTTCTCCATTGCTGCCCCCTGCCGTTCTGAATTGGCAATCATGTCTTGCTCCCACTCAGTATACTGCGGTTGCGCGCGGCGACCGCATTGCTGGGCTTGACCCCTGCGGGACTCAAGGACCGGGTGTCCTCGTCGTGTTGGCACCGCCCGCGGCTGCACGACTACATGCCCCCATCGACGTGATGTCCCAGGCACATCAGTGACTGGTGTGGAGGGTGGCCCTGCATCCCAATCCACCACGGGTGGAGGTTCCAAGACTGTCTGACCCCTCAGTGCAGGTGTTGCGGACAGAGGAGTGTCCACATCAGAATCACTCAACCCTGACACATGGACCTGATGCTCATCCAACTCGACATGGACGTCAGAGTCGTCATCAGGGCTGGACTCATAGGCAGCCAGAGACAAGATGGCCTGTAGCACTTGGGGGTTTCGTGGCCTGCCACCCCACGACCCCCACTTGTGCCGGGTTGATGTAGTGATAACAACCCTGTGCCTGGCATGACAACACCATCCTCCGGCTCCATTGCGTCATCAACTGAAAAATAGAGAGAAAAAAGGTCTCTACACATGTCAGAAGCACACAACACACACACACACACCGACAACATCAGGCAGACATGTGACACACAAAATAGAACCTGGCATGCATGCTGGGTCCACTTGGAATTGCTTCTGTGATCAGACCTGTTGAAAGGTGGCAGTTTGCATTGAAGTGGGTCTATGCAGTGCAGCCAATGTGTATGTTACTCACTACCTACATGTACAAGTACTTCATGGTGTGTGTCAGAAAATGTGAAGGCAGTACAAGGTCAACTTCAGGCATCACGTGCAATGTGCATTCAATGGGTAGCATATCTACAAGCAAAGCACCCCTCCACCCAAGTGCAAAAGCATGGATGCCTAGCATGGTATCACAAGGCTGACCATAGACCTGTGTATTGACAGGCAGTGTTGACTGGCATCAACAGCTTCATGTGAGTCAAGTGAAAACACGGCAAATGATGATGGGACAGTAAGCAGGACACATGATGAAACGTCTGGAGGCTACCCACGTGTGAAGAAGACACTACACCAGTTGGACAGAGTCATTGGCCATTAAACAGGCAGAGGCCTGTGACCCACCCAGATTGTCAGACCCTAAACATGTGTGCAACGCAGTACTGAGCCACAGTTGACATGGGAAGGCTGATGAAATGCCATGCAATGTATGTCACCCAGGACTTGTATTACAGTGATCATCCAGTCAAGGACACATAGGGGCATGCGTGCAATGCACATGGAGCATGAATGGGCACTCATGTCCCTGTGGGGCATCTTAAGTCTGCACAGTACAAGTGAGATACCCTGCATCAAGTACTATGTCTGTACCACACAGCATATGTCTGGCAGATTGGTTGCGGGAAGTTAGCATGTACACAGGACGCATTAACAGGGAAGGTGGAATTGGGGTGCAGAGCGGGGGGTGGAGGGGCAAGGGAGCATGCCTACATGGAGTACCCGCATGCAGGCAGAGGACACATGCACGTCAGTCATGCTATGACATCGTGCCTGGGCTGAGAGGAAGGACACCCCACGCTACATGCAGAAGGGCCAGTGAGCTGGAACATTGACCGGAGGGGCATACTGGTAACCAGCATGTGAGTAAGGTGCAATGGTGTTGATGCGGACAGTCCCCGTCTGCTCCACATGTCCACCATCCAGCAGAGCAGACATGCATCACGGAAGCATTGCATTACTTGCACATCAGAACCATGTACACGTCACATGTAGTGGCAATCATGCACAACACATCCCACAAGTAAAACACACACTTCCTCAACAAACACGCATCAACACTCACTGGACTGGGCATCAACGTCCGGCATCTCTCCCACTCCTTCGACCGATTCATATGGTATGAACTCTGCAACGAGTGACTCATGCAGAGTGAGGACTTCCTCCTCTGGTGCAGGCCCACCGCCAGTCATCAGATACAAGTTGTAATTTGAGGCACGCTTAGCCTTAGCGCTGCGTTTGATGTCATTCCAACGCTTTTTGCACTTTTGCGTCGTGCGCACCTCATGGCCGAATGCACTGACATGTTCCGCAACATGCTTCGAGTGGGTATCACGTTGGGCAGCCGTAGTCTGAATATTGGCACCCACTAGCATGTCACGGCTGTGGCCCCGCACGTAGCCCACGAGGAAGTCCAGTTCCTGGTTGCAGAAAGGCTTCTTCCTCGACGTGCAGGAGGTCGTGGCTGTGTGTGGGGTCCCAGCCTGTGCTGCAGGTGCAACCTTCCTCCTCTTGGATTGTGGCTCAGACCCTGGCTGGCTAATGCCGCTCTGACCAGTATGGCCAGTGGGTTTGGTGGATTGAGCCAAGGGAGTGTCAGGTGGAGGGATGACCAAAGGCCTGACTTCTGTCAGTGGCAGCTGGGTGCCCTCTAATGGACCCTGCGCAGCAACATCCGCTGTGGCAGGGTCATTGACCGCAACTGTCCTGGTTGGCAGACTGACAACCGGGGTGATGTTTGGTGCATCTGCCCCTGCACTTGTCAACACCCGGCTGTTCGGGGCAGCAGATGACATAACTGCCCCAGTGACACGTGTCTTGGTCAGGGCAGCCCTGCGTGCCCCTACGGTGTCCCTCCTGGCCTGTTGCAAATCTTCCAAGGGCTCCTCAAGTGCCAACGTAGGCTGCGCTGGCAGACCCTGAGCCTGGGTGGCGGTGTCCACAGCTGCACGTGCAGCTACCACTACCCTTGGGCCCGTGGCAGTTGATGGAACGTACTGCCGGGTCACACGGGTGCCAGTGCCAGATGCAGAAGCTGCATCTCCCGGAACCACAGGGGGTGGTGGCATGACTACACCGACACATGGCACTACATCGTGCTCAAGTGGCGCACCCCTGCCTCTTCCCCCTCTTCGGCCGCCCTGGACACTCTGGAGTCCCCCTACTCCCTGGTCACCCCGGCCACGCCCCTGACCACGCCCACCACGAGGAGTACACCCAGCTGAGGCGCCCCTCACCTTTAGGGTCCTCCCAACCATGGCACAGATGTAGTAGTGCCGGCACAGATGGAGTAGTGCCAATGGGAGGTGTACACCACAATTGACCTGGGCAATTGGGGTGAAGGGGGTGGGAAGCAAGATGTTAACAGCCCCCCTGCACCTGCAAGGCTGTATGTGACCCCGGTGATGTAGTGACGGGTCACGCAACGCTCAGGCACCACAAAACTGCTGTAATACCGTGCACGCAACCCTGCAGCCTACGTGCGTGGAATCAACCTCCCGCAGTATGTGGTGGCACCCAGTAACACGAAAAACGCGTATGCGTGCGACACGCAGGCTACTATGACATCAAAAACGGTGCAATACACAGGGGCACCCGCAGTGGGAAAAATAGCATGCGCGACTCACCGTCTGACTAGCGCGATGCAGAAAAACACGCATAGCCAATACCCCCGCCAAAAGAAGAGATATGTCCTTGATAGCTGTGAAGTTGTGATGGCGCGTGAAACAACACGAAGCAGCAACACACGTCGGTCTCCACGAAAGGCACGTACAGCGAACTGCTGGCCACACTCACATTTGACCCGTGCTGAGGGAAACGCCTGTGTGCGTCATGTGACTTACACGTGTAGGCCCGTTCCTCGGATTACACGCATTCACACAAGGACGTGCATTTTTTTTGTGCACGCGCTAATCCACTATGCCCACGTCACGGGGAAAACGCCTGCGCACCCCCGCGCGTGTCACGTCACAGAAGCGCTTACGTGCGTAAGGCCTTTGGTCCAATGAAATCGCTGATGTGCTTACGCGCTAAGGGCCTTTCCTCGAATTACAAGCTGACGTGCAATTTTTTCACGTGCCAAATCACTCCGTATCAAGCTGGCCACGCGAAAACAAACGGAAGACCACGCTCCTGCCCTGAAGGCCATTTTCCTGCCCCCCAGAGCACTGAGCACCCTCCCACCTGCCATCTGCTGCTGCCTGACTGCCTGCTGCCCACGTGCCCTGCTATTTGGTGCCTGCACATCAGCCATCTGCAGGGGTCCAGTTGCTGTGTCCACCCCTGCTGGAACAGAAGACTCCCGACTGGGATACCATTGCTCCACAGCCCAGCCCCAGGACCCAGTTTCCCACCCACGCCTGCCTCGGGGGTCGCCATGTCAGAGCAAACACCACCTGAGACCACTGGCGACGCCCAAACAGAGGGGCAGAGGGCCACCAGCTTCAGTCAGAAGGAAGTTGGTGTCCTGGTGGAGCATGTCCTGGGGCATTATGATGCCCTCTTCGGAACATCACCCGCCAACAAGGAAGGACGGGAGAGGATCTGGGACGACTTTGTGGCTGCCATCAACGCGGAGGGGATGGCAACCCGCAACATCAAGCAAGTCAAGAAGCGCTGGGAGGACTTGAGGTCCAGGACCCTCATAAAGGCCCGGCGCCTCGTGGAGGGGGGCCGGGGCAGCATGAGTACCATCCAGATGAGGGTCCTGGAACACGTAGGCCCAGCGCTCCACGCCCAGATCCTTCAGAAACAGACTCGTCTGGAGTTGAGCGGTAAGTGGCCAAGCATTGCTGTGTGATACAGGGCATGTTGCAGGGTGCTGGTTGTCTGATACTTGCCTGTATGTGTGACATAGGCCATGTACGTATGTGTGTGTGCAGGGACATCATGGTCATGCATGTGAGACCAGTAATGTGTGAACCATATGGTAGGTGCATGTGTTACAATGCAACATGCGGAGCAGCATGTGGAATGCACACATTAATGCATGCCTGTCTCTGTTATTGGACAAGGATGGGGTGTGAGAGATGGGTGCTGCTGTCATGGACATGTATGGTGTCCATGTCTGTGTGTCTGACTTGCGTGTCTGTGACTTGTAAATGCCATGGATGCTGACAATGTTCAGATTCACTGATGCAGCCTACTCATCCTTGTATCCACTGTGTCTGGGGTGTACTAGGCCAGATGGATGAAACTACAGTGAATTGTGTGCATGTGATAGGCATGAGCCATGATGCATGTGAGTTTCAAACCAGCATTGTATGTTTCAAGAGTCCCTTGGACATGTATGCTAATGTTCATTGCATGCGCCATGCCTGTTACTGCATGTGTTTTACCTGCACTGACCCATGTGTTGTGGAGGGACATGATGGAAGTGATGTTTGACAGTGCCACTCATCTGCTATTGCTTCCTGTCTAGGGGACCATTGTACAGTACCCTGATGCTTGTGTTCTATGTCTCCGTCTACGCAGCGGCAAGTGATGAAGAGGGCGGAGACGGCGCTGTGGAGCAAAGCGGCAGGGATGCCCCTACCGGCCGGTGACGCAAGGCCCAGTCACCCTCCCAGAATTCACCATTGTCTGGGAGTGAGGCGACTGGTGCTGCGTCTCCCACTTGTGCCGGGTTGATGTAGTGATAACAACCCTGTGCCTGGCATGACAACACCATCCTCCGGCTCCATTGCGTCATCAACTGAAAAATAGAGAGAAAAAAGGTCTCTACACATGTCAGAAGCACACAACACACACACACACACCGACAACATCAGGCAGACATGTGACACACAAAATAGAACCTGGCATGCATGCTGGGTCCACTTGGAATTGCTTCTGTGATCAGACCTGTTGAAAGGTGGCAGTTTGCATTGAAGTGGGTCTATGCAGTGCAGCCAATGTGTATGTTACTCACTACCTACATGTACAAGTACTTCATGGTGTGTGTCAGAAAATGTGAAGGCAGTACAAGGTCAACTTCAGGCATCACGTGCAATGTGCATTCAATGGGTAGCATATCTACAAGCAAAGCACCCCTCCACCCAAGTGCAAAAGCATGGATGCCTAGCATGGTATCACAAGGCTGACCATAGACCTGTGTATTGACAGGCAGTGTTGACTGGCATCAACAGCTTCATGTGAGTCAAGTGAAAACACGGCAAATGATGATGGGACAGTAAGCAGGACACATGATGAAACGTCTGGAGGCTACCCACGTGTGAAGAAGACACTACACCAGTTGGACAGAGTCATTGGCCATTAAACAGGCAGAGGCCTGTGACCCACCCAGATTGTCAGACCCTAAACATGTGTGCAACGCAGTACTGAGCCACAGTTGACATGGGAAGGCTGATGAAATGCCATGCAATGTATGTCACCCAGGACTTGTATTACAGTGATCATCCAGTCAAGGACACATAGGGGCATGCGTGCAATGCACATGGAGCATGAATGGGCACTCATGTCCCTGTGGGGCATCTTAAGTCTGCACAGTACAAGTGAGATACCCTGCATCAAGTACTATGTCTGTACCACACAGCATATGTCTGGCAGATTGGTTGCGGGAAGTTAGCATGTACACAGGACGCATTAACAGGGAAGTACCCAACGGCAATATTGAAGCAGACCAGTGCAAAGGTGGAATTGGGGTGCAGAGCGGGGGGTGGAGGGGCAAGGGAGCATGCCTACATGGAGTACCCGCATGCAGGCAGAGGACACATGCACGTCAGTCATGCTATGACATCGTGCCTGGGCTGAGAGGAAGGACACCCCACGCTACATGCAGAAGGGCCAGTGAGCTGGAACATTGACCGGAGGGGCATACTGGTAACCAGCATGTGAGTAAGGTGCAATGGTGTTGATGCGGACAGTCCCCGTCTGCTCCACATGTCCACCATCCAGCAGAGCAGACATGCATCACGGAAGCATTGCATTACTTGCACATCAGAACCATGTACACGTCACATGTAGTGGCAATCATGCACAACACATCCCACAAGTAAAACACACACTTCCTCAACAAACACGCATCAACACTCACTGGACTGGGCATCAACGTCCGGCATCTCTCCCACTCCTTCGACCGATTCATATGGTATGAACTCTGCAACGAGTGACTCATGCAGAGTGAGGACTTCCTCCTCTGGTGCAGGCCCACCGCCAGTCATCAGATACAAGTTGTAATTTGAGGCACGCTTAGCCTTAGCGCTGCGTTTGATGTCATTCCAACGCTTTTTGCACTTTTGCGTCGTGCGCACCTCATGGCCGAATGCACTGACATGTTCCGCAACATGCTTCGAGTGGGTATCACGTTGGGCAGCCGTAGTCTGAATATTGGCACCCACTAGCATGTCACGGCTGTGGCCCCGCACGTAGCCCACGAGGAAGTCCAGTTCCTGGTTGCAGAAAGGCTTCTTCCTCGACGTGCAGGAGGTCGTGGCTGTGTGTGGGGTCCCAGCCTGTGCTGCAGGTGCAACCTTCCTTCTCTTGGATTGTGGCTCAGACCCTGGCTGGCTAATGCCGCTCTGACCAGTATGGCCAGTGGGTTTGGTGGATTGAGCCAAGGGAGTGTCAGGTGGAGGGATGACCAAAGGCCTGACTTCTGTCAGTGGCAGCTGGGTGCCCTCTAATGGACCCTGCGCAGCAACATCCGCTGTGGCAGGGTCATTGACCGCAACTGTCCTGGTTGGCAGACTGACAACCGGGGTGATGTTTGGTGCATCTGCCCCTTCACTTGTCAACACCCGGCTGTTCGGGGCAGCAGATGACATAACTGCCCCAGTGACACGTGTCTTGGTCAGGGCAGCCCTGCGTGCCCCTACGGTGTCCCTCCTGGCCTGTTGCAAATCTTCCAAGGGCTCCTCAAGTGCCAACGTAGGCTGCGCTGGCAGACCCTGAGCCTGGGTGGCGGTGTCCACAGCTGCACGTGCAGCTACCACTACCCTTGGGCCCGTGGCAGTTGATGGAACGTACTGCCGGGTCACACGGGTGCCAGTGCCAGATGCAGAAGCTGCATCTCCCGGAACCACAGGGGGTGGTGGCATGACTACACCGACACATGGCACTACATCGTGCTCAAGTGGCGCACCCCTGCCTCTTCCCCCTCTTCGGCCGCCCTGGACACTCTGGAGTCCCCCTACTCCCTGGTCACCCCGGCCACGCCCCTGACCACGCCCACCACGAGGAGTACACCCAGCTGAGGCGCCCCTCACCTTTAGGGTCCTCCCAACCATGGCACAGATGTAGTAGTGCCGGCACAGATGGAGTAGTGCCAATGGGAGGTGTACACCACAATTGACCTGGGCAATTGGGGTGAAGGGGGTGGGAAGCAAGATGTTAACAGCCCCCCTGCACCTGCAAGGCTGTATGTGACCCCGGTGATGTAGTGACGGGTCACGCAACGCTCAGGCACCACAAAACTGCTGTAATACCGTGCACGCAACCCTGCAGCCTACGTGCGTGGAATCAACCTCCCGCAGTATGTGGTGGCACCCAGTAACACGAAAAACGCGTATGCGTGCGACACGCAGGCTACTATGACATCAAAAACGGTGCAATACACAGGGGCACCCGCAGTGGGAAAAATAGCATGCGCGACTCACCGTCTGACTAGCGCGATGCAGAAAAACACGCATAGCCAATACCCCCGCCAAAAGAAGAGATACGTCCTTGATAGCTGTGAAGTTGTGATGGCGCGTGAAACAACACGAAGCAGCAACACACGTCGGTCTCCACGAAAGGCACGTACAGCGAACTGCTGGCCACACTCACATTTGACCCGTGCTGAGGGAAACGCCTGTGTGCGTCATGTGACTTACACGTGTAGGCCCGTTCCTCGGATTACACGCATTCACACAAGGACGTGCATTTTTTTTGTGCACGCGCTAATCCACTATGCCCACGTCACGGGGAAAACGCCTGCGCACCCCCGCGCGTGTCACGTCACAGAAGCGCTTACGTGCGTAAGGCCTTTGGTCCAATGAAATCGCTGATGTGCTTACGCGCTAAGGGCCTTTCCTCGAATTACAAGCTGACGTGCAATTTTTTCACGTGCCAAATCACTCCGTATCAAGCTGGCCACGCGAAAACAAACGGAAGACCACGCTCCTGCCCTGAAGGCCATTTTCCTGCCCCCCAGAGCACTGAGCACCCTCCCACCTGCCATCTGCTGCTGCCTGACTGCCTGCTGCCCACGTGCCCTGCTATTTGGTGCCTGCACATCAGCCATCTGCAGGGGTCCAGTTGCTGTGTCCACCCCTGCTGGAACAGAAGACTCCCGACTGGGATACCATTGCTCCACAGCCCAGCCCCAGGACCCAGTTTCCCACCCACGCCTGCCTCGGGGGTCGCCATGTCAGAGCAAACACCACCTGAGACCACTGGCGACGCCCAAACAGAGGGGCAGAGGGCCACCAGCTTCAGTCAGAAGGAAGTTGGTGTCCTGGTGGAGCATGTCCTGGGGCATTATGATGCCCTCTTCGGAACATCACCCGCCAACAAGGAAGGACGGGAGAGGATCTGGGACGACTTTGTGGCTGCCATCAACGCGGAGGGGATGGCAACCCGCAACATCAAGCAAGTCAAGAAGCGCTGGGAGGACTTGAGGTCCAGGACCCTCATAAAGGCCCGGCGCCTCGTGGAGGGGGGCCGGGGCAGCATGAGTACCATCCAGATGAGGGTCCTGGAACACGTAGGCCCAGCGCTCCACGCCCAGATCCTTCAGAAACAGACTCGTCTGGAGTTGAGCGGTAAGTGGCCAAGCATTGCTGTGTGATACAGGGCATGTTGCAGGGTGCTGGTTGTCTGATACTTGCCTGTATGTGTGACATAGGCCATGTACGTATGTGTGTGTGCAGGGACATCATGGTCATGCATGTGAGACCAGTAATGTGTGAACCATATGGTAGGTGCATGTGTTACAATGCAACATGCGGAGCAGCATGTGGAATGCACACATTAATGCATGCCTGTCTCTGTTATTGGACAAGGATGGGGTGTGAGAGATGGGTGCTGCTGTCATGGACATGTATGGTGTCCATGTCTGTGTGTCTGACTTGCGTGTCTGTGACTTGTAAATGCCATGGATGCTGACAATGTTCAGATTCACTGATGCAGCCTACTCATCCTTGTATCCACTGTGTCTGGGGTGTACTAGGCCAGATGGATGAAACTACAGTGAATTGTGTGCATGTGATAGGCATGAGCCATGATGCATGTGAGTTTCAAACCAGCATTGTATGTTTCAAGAGTCCCTTGGACATGTATGCTAATGTTCATTGCATGCGCCATGCCTGTTACTGCATGTGTTTTACCTGCACTGACCCATGTGTTGTGGAGGGACATGATGGAAGTGATGTTTGACAGTGCCACTCATCTGCTATTGCTTCCTGTCTAGGGGACCATTGTACAGTACCCTGATGCTTGTGTTCTATGTCTCCGTCTACGCAGCGGCAAGTGATGAAGAGGGCGGAGACGGCGCTGTGGAGCAAAGCGGCAGGGATGCCCCTACCGGCCGGTGACGCAAGGCCCAGTCACCCTCCCAGAATTCACCATTGTCTGGGAGTGAGGCGACTGGTGCTGCGTCTGCCACTACGGCTGCAGCGGAAGGAGTGGGTGAGCCCCCACAGGGGCTTGCAACGGTGGAAGACGGTGTGGAGCCATCCAGGTTGGTGGTTTCCACAGAGGAGGAGGAGGCCGCTACTGAGCCGTGCATGGGGCCTGGTGGGGGTGGTACCACTGTTGCAAGTGGTGCAGTCCAGGGGCAGGGGCAGGAGGCAGCACACGTTGCCGTGGAGGGGCCTGTGCATGTCACTGTCCCTGACACTGTGACTGCACCACCATGCACCAGCAGGGATGCCTCATCCCAGGCCACTCTGCAGGTAGGGGGGATGTCCATGTCATCTGACACTCCTCTACCTGCGGACGAGGGGACCCCTGGCTGTATGGAGAAGGTCCTGATTGGTGTCGCGTTGCGCACGCGTGACATTCGTGATGACGTGCGTGCTTCCCGGGGGGAGTACGCACGTCATCACGAAGAGCAGCGTGCCAACGTGGCCCAGTTGGGAGTGTCCATGGCCGGGGGTTTTGTACATGTGTCGGCCACTCTGGCGGCCTTCTCCTCCTTTGTGGAGACTGTGTGCCAGTCGTTCTCCATGCCGTCTTCTGGCCCAGATACCACAAGGGCCCCCTGTGGACCTGCCCTGACCAATGCAGCCAGCTCAGTGGAGATCCCATCCCTGCCACAGTCGGGAGTCGGAGGTCCAGCAGGGGTGGACACCACAGCAACTGTACCCCAGCAGATGGAGGATGTGTCGGCATCATCGGGCAGGGCATGTGCACGACAGCGTCTGTGGATTCCATCAGCCTGGATGCCGTCGTGCTGGCAGAGGCAGTTGCGTCGGAGGCAGCGGCAGGCTCAACGTGGGGGTCATCATGGCTCGGGCCATCTACATCAGAGGGGCAGGCATCGGCTGAAGGGCAGGAGGACCCTGGAATGGGAGTGTCTTCCGTGTGGCAGCGGTTGGGCCAGCAGATAGTTGCGGAGCGGCGGCGGGCAGAGGAGGCGTGGCTCACAATGGTCAGGGCGGAGAACTCCATATGCAGGGCGCTGAGGCGGGCTGAGTGCCTCGAGGGAATTTGCAGGGAGTTGGAGGTGGACATGGCGTTATCCCTGTGAGACCTCGGGCCAGAGAACAGGCCCGCCTCCAAGACATTGAACAGGAGTTCGATGATGCCCTGGCCCATGACATCAATAAGTGAGCCGTTGGACTTGCCCGCCACCATTGTATATAGTTCATTAGTGTTAAGTTTAATTTCTTTTTTCTTTCATTTGGGGCGCATGGACTATGCCCCACATTTTTGTATATAGTTAGTAATTAGGTAGGTTTCATTGTAGGTTTCATTTATGTCATTGGGCTCATGGACCCTGGATTTGCTATTTGTACATAGTTTTACAGTGGATTTTTCTCCTTCATCTTTTTTTTTCTTCACCATGGAGCAATGGATATTACACTTTTCTTTCCCTTTGGATTTGCTTTGTTGGACGGTGACTTTGGACACTTTTTCATTTGGATTAATTTGGATTCTAATTTTATTTATTTATCATTTTTTGGGACATGCTGCATTTTGATTATTATTGGCATTATTGTGTGTTTTTATTTCATTCCCTTCATTTTGACTTGAATAGATGTTTGTTTCTTACTTCAATGTGTGGTCTTCTCTCATTGGTTTCAAGCATATCACAATGTGGGTTTTCTCAGTCATGTGTTGCCATTGTGTGGGTCTGACAGACTTGTACTCGTGCGCATACTGCTTATTTATGATCTATCATGTAATGGGGATTTCAATTTGGAGTGGATGTAAAGCTTGGTTGGGTGTTTGGACTGGGGTGGCGTGGGGTTGTGGAATCAGAAAAAATACAATACCTTTTACTATTACTTATTTTGTGTATCGCTCCTGCGTCGAGCTCAATGTGATTGTATTATGACAGATCTCTTCATGAAACGCAATGTTTTACTGATGTGAAAGGTTTGAAATAAACCAAATACACTTAAATAAAAAAAAAAATAAAAAAAATACAATATTACGGTTGTTACACCAAGCAAAGGAAAATACACCGACACGGGCTTGTAAAGATTCCCAGAATCTTTATTACAAAACTGAAGAGTATTGCACAAAGCACACAAATAGCTATTTGGCTGTCAATACATCACAGAGACCACCAGCAGGGTTCAATGTGAGCAGTGAGCAGAATTTGCTAGCTGGACATCAGCATATTTATACAGTTTGTTATAATGATGTCCAGCCTTTTGCAAGTTAATAATACATTGGGCTAGGGTCGCGCCAGGTTCACTTTCCTAATTTAAATATCTTGTGCATGCGGTTTACTTTTGAATACATTTTTTAACACACTCTATTATTCTTTGATTTAACGTTACACTCTTTACGTATCGTTTTAATACAGATCAAACAAATGTTTCACATATCGTATTTGGATAGCATTACTGTTCTTGTAGTTTAACATTTGCTAATTCAAGTAATACCCTGATCCCGAGGTCAACAAAGGACAAGGTCTACATGACCCGAACATGTAGCCTGAAGGCAGGTTGGACATTAACCCTCCTACGGGGTCGAAGAGGTTAAGGAAAGAACAAGAGCACATAAAACAGCCATTTTAGACTACAGGGTGACTTTGTACAATAAACTAAAATGGCGGTTTTAACCAAAAATGGAGGCTTGATTCACTTGAGGTCACAACCTTGTAATACGGGTTTCCTCGCAAAGCGACTGGGCATAGGCCAACATATACAATGAGGACGAAACAATATTATATCAGTTCTAACAGGGTGGGATTTGGGTAGCCATAAGAGCCAGGGATCTAGATTGTGATGACGTGTTAGCTGGGGGACATGTGTCGGGGCCTGCTGGCAGGTGCCTGTCAATGATGGGGGGGTGGGGGTGCTGGAGGACATGTGTCGGGGCCTGCTGGCAGGTGCCTGTCAATGCTGGGGTGGTGGGGGGGCTGGGGGACATGAGTGGGGGCCTGCTGGCAGGTGCCCCTCACTGCTGGGGGGTGGAGGTGCTGGGGGACATGTGTCAGGGCCTGCTGGCAGGTGCCTGTCAATGATGGGGGGTGTGGGGGTGCTGCGGGACATGTGTCGGGGCCTGCTGGCAGGTGCCTGTCAATGCTACGGGGGTGGGGGTGCAGGGGGACATGAGTGGGGGCCTGCTGGCAGGTGCCCCTCACTGCTGGGGGATGGGGGTGCTGGGGGACATGTGTTGGGGCCTGCTGGCAGGTGCCTGTCAATGATAGGGGGGTGGGGGTGCAGGGGGACATGAGTGGGGGTCTGCTGGCAGGTGCCCCTCACTGCTGGGGGAGTGGGGGTGCTGGGGGACATGACCAGGGGTGCAGGGTAGTCCCCTGTGTTGTGGGCTGCCTGCAGGGGCCGTGGAGGGGGTAGAGGGGACACCTGGGAGGAACCCACACTGCCAATTCACGTGTAGGACTCCCCACGCACCCCCAAAATATGCGTTCCCCACTCTGACAGCAGAATCCCACGCACCCCTGAAATACACATACCCTGCTGAAATCGCATGTGAAACTTCCCACGCACCCCTGAAATACACGTACCCAGGCCAATCGCGTGTAAAACTTCCCACGCACCCCTGAAATACACGTACCCTGCTGAAATTGCATGTAAAACTTCCCACGCACCCCTGAAATACACATACCCTGCTGAAATCGCGTGTGAAACTTCCCGCGTACCCCTGAAATACACGTACCCAGGCCAATCACGTGTAAAACTTCCCGCGCACCCCTGAAATACACGTACCCTGCTGAAATCGCGTGTGAAACTTCCCGCGCACCCCTGAAATACACGTACCCAGGCCAATCGCGTGTAAATCTTCCCGTGCACCCCTGAAATACACATACCCTGCTGAAATCGCATGTAAAACTTCCCGCGCACCCCTGAAATACACGTTCCCTGCTGAAATAGCGTGTGAAACTTCCTGTGCACCCCCAAAATACACGTACCCTGCTGAAATTGCGTGTGAAACTTCCCACGCACCCCCGAAATACACGTACCCCACTCGCACAGGGCCTATCGCGTGTGAAACTACCCGTGCACCCCCGAAATACATGTACCCTGCCGAAATCACATGTGAAATTTCACGCGAACCCCAGTAATACACGTACCCCGCTCACACAGGGCCAATCGCGTGTGAAACTTCCCGCGAACCCCAGTAATACACGTTCCCCGCTTGCCGTGCTGGTACAGGGTTAGCACAGCCCTTTGCGCTGGATTGGGGATTTTGATGGCTTTTCCCTGCGTGAGGGGCTTCTTGGGGGCATAACTGGCGCTGCTACAGGGTCACTGCGCCGCTGTGTGCCACGGGTGGTTTTGGTAGCTAAAATCCATGAATACGCTGTGCGCGGAAATGGATTTTAGCGCACGCGGCTGGCGCAGAGATTCACATGCGCACACTGTGCGCCAGCCGCGTGCGCCACGTGTGCGCTAAATTCTATGAATTACCCCCTTGATCTTTAAATTCTTCTGCCTTGATTTTAAATCTAATCATGAACTACCCCTTACATACATGTTTACCAAATCTATCTCTTGCTATTCTGCTCATTTGTTTGTTTGTTTCCAAACCCTCAGCAACCTATCCTATCCTTGACACCCTACCTCTTTTGCTTATTCACTCCTTAACGTTGGAATTTAAGAACATCTCACAATCCTCCTTAACCACTAAGTTAAGAGGGCATGCATGTCCATGCTTCTGCAGGACCTATCAGTTGCAGACAACATCTTAGTCACCCCGGCTTTACTTCTGGGTCCACACTGCTGCAGTTTCTGTAACTTTGACTAAGTGGTTAAACTACTCTACCTATTAACAGAAGGAACAACTTAGTCATACAAAGATATCATCTCTGCCTGTGATCCCCTTTCTATTTCTTCAAATGGATGTATCCATAAACTATACATATTGTATAGTTTGCAAATTGCACAGCTGCTCATTTGATTTTTTTGTGGGTATTTCATAATTCGCAATATGCATACACATAGTTTCATAACACCATACGTCTCCTCTTTCTGTCTTGTGCTGTCCCCCTATATTCCTATCACCTCACCCACCTACCATTTCAAGTATCATCTATAATGTTTAATGTCCACCTTCCCTACTGAACCACGCAATGGACATATAGATAAAACATGCTTACAGGCAGATTCAGAATTTCATTACATGAATCCTCCCACATGAGGCTCAGCAGCTATGACACTGCTTGTCCAGGCATTAGAGCTCTCCATTGGCTGAGGATATTTGAAGTCTCCTCGCATTGAGCACTGGGTCTTTCTTGAAGAAGGCCTCTCTTTTCTCAATAATACATGCGCTCATCAGCAATAAGATCTGATAACTCATAGATTTCAATATTTAGGACAGGGTTGCATCTTCTCCTCTATGGCTGGTACCCTTTGGAACAATCTTCCATTAGGAATAAGCTTAATTGATAATCACCAATAGTTTAGAAAGTAATTCTAGACTTACTCTTGATGGCTCGTGGAGCTCTCAGAAGTAATCCTATGCCTTGCAAGTGCCCAAGAAGCCTCCTAAGTGACCATCGTGCAATATGTCTTCTCTTAAAAGTTAAGTATCTTAGTAGATAGACCCAGTGTTGGTATGAATTGTGTAACGTAACTGCCACCAACGGAGTAGTACACAATGTCGTAGTGCTGTACATTCTTTAAGATAAGAAGCGTACCAGCCACTGTTACTCATAACAGTGGCAGACATTATTGATCAAATTAAATAGAGAGTAAAAGTACTCCCCCTAAAAAATAGGAAGGAACAGACACATAGGAACCTTCACGCTGCTTCCACCCACAGCGGCATGGATGTTTGGATCGTTGGCACAAGCTGTGCAGTGCTACTGGAAGGTAGGAGCGCTAGTGATGTTACTGCTTGATCTGAAGAGGAACTGCAGGCATTACCAGAAGCATAGATTAGAAAGATAAACCTGTTTTCACGTTTTTTCTTCTTTCTTGTATAATGCTTGAATTGTTGCTAGTTTGTATTTCATATATATTCTCATATGACTGACTTTTGTAACTGACTTTCTGTTATTCTTTTTGTGGAAACATTATTAAAGACATAATTTTGTAAAGTAATACAATATGTTTACTCACTTAAAAAAATACCCTGTTTGGGAATGGGACTATCTATTTTAAGACCTAATACATCATTTCACTCACCACTCAAAAATATAGGGAATAACATATTCCTACTTGAACACCTTATCAGGAGACCCGCGTGCCAGCGTTTCTTAAAAAATAAATTGCTTACGTTGCAAATGCTAATCACGCAGGTGCACGTGTGAAACCTAAACGCATCCAAAACCTGGTGAACGCATAGCTCTGCAGAGACAATGTGGCTTGTGACACGCAATATGCAAATCTTCCAGTGACAATTTGATAACAGGCCAACTTATGCTATGCTTTAATGAATTAAAAGAGAAGAATTATTAAGGATCCATAAGCAGTCAATGAAGTTTAGTTTCCTGGGAAAGTCTTTGAAATGTTCAATATTGTAACTTGCAGTAATTGGTTTTTCAGACAAGCTCTCCTGTACATTCCTCGCAGGACACTTAATGAGGATTGCAAGGAAAAGGCAATATGAAATTCGGATATGTATAACTAGGGAAACCTGCTATTGACAAAGAAGGCAACTCAATCTAGGTCACAAAAAGTCCCAATCATGTGGCTACTTTTAGATGGAAAAATTGCATCTACTGGAAACTGTTTTAATAACTGTAAAAAAAAAAAACTCACCCTCCACACCATTGTTAAGAAAGCCGGTGATCGGGTTGGAATAAAAGATGCAAAGTTATCGCCATTATACTGGGTGAAAATATGTGTGCCTGAATGACACAAACTGCCCCTGCTCGCTGATCAGGGATTCTGCAAATGTTACGCAAATCCTGGAATAGCTGCTCCAGCAACGTTATGAAATCGCATGACAGGCTTTAGTGCACTGACCTTTGCGATAATCCTTCCAATTATTCAACGGAAAAAGCCAAACCTTTGCTCAGAAGAGCAGAGATGCCTTCAAAATGCACAAGATGAATTAAGTGTTTCCAATGATAAACTAGCTCCCGTATGGCATGGGCCCCCATCACAGATGGCGATCATATAATTCTGAAGCATTATGGAAAAACATACATGTCGACTGTACATAAAAGGCAGACAGTGGGTCATGGGTACATTATGGGCACACAATGGACTAAAGAGATTCCTCAAAACCGCTAATATTCAAAAAAGATAGCATTTACAGCATTTCTCATGGCTATGTCCTTTGGCAATATCGAAACATGACTTTTAAGATATATTGACCAAAACTTTAATGATGTTAAAAATTGAGTATGTGTGAATACACTAACATTTAAAGGTAGATGTACATGCAAAGCATTCTTAGTTATTTATGTAATTTAAATGTAGGTTATTAGAATATAGAGTACAGAATAGCTGTTTCTTCCAAGGTAGCAATAAACCCAATTCATTCTACGTTATTGAGCAGCCTGAAAAGTTGTATTTTCTCTTTTGGTGAAATGTTGCAAGGTTCCTGACGTCACAGATACGTGAAGTTGCAAAGATTGCTGGTTTTATTCCACCTACCCTATCAGCAATCATTTTTTCCAGCTCATTTCGTTTAGCAGATGACATTTCTCCTGATTTTATTTGAAGCTAACAATCACCCTACACATCTGTGTGCTCCAATAATTTCACAGCAATTCTGTTTTGCTGAGGAATTGAGGAGCATACAATGACTTGCAAAAGTACATTCAGTGGCACTTAAAAAGGTATGCATGACCACAGTTGTACACTGTATTACTTCCCAATGTACATTGAACACAAAACAAAAAAAAAACAGCTTCATTTGCTTGAGAAGATGCATGCATAGTGTCCATGATGTAAGCAGTGGTAGACGTCCATGTGCGGGCCCCACAAAGGTGACTTTTGAATAAGACTGACTACTACTTTCTCTTGCCAATAACATGTGACATGCAACAGAGTATTCTCAAATGGTATAGACAGTTCTTCCTGACAGATCAAGAGAAAGAGTTTCTGAACGTTCCAGACCTATCAGCCAACTATCTATTTGTTGTCCAACATTCATAAGCCCTATGATAAGCTTCCACAGGTTAGACCAATCATGAGTGGAATTGGATGGGCAACCAAATAAAATGGCTGAATATATAAATGTGGCCATTAGAGAGAAATGTATCCGTTTACGGGCCTATCTCAGGGACTTTACGCAGGAGTTACAAATTCTTAGCAACATAATATTGCAATCTAATTATCTTCTGGTAACTTTGGACGTGAAGGCACTATATATGTCTGGCAACCATGACTTTGCTATTGAGACCATAGATTACCAATTTTGTCCCAGCTCAGCGTCTTACTTTCTACATGTCTGCATGATTAAAGAGAAGTTCAAGTTTACATTAGAACATAATCATTTTCTCTTCAACAATGTATACTATCAACAAACCAGTGGAGTAGCAATGGGAGTAAGGCATGCTCCATCACTTGCTAACTTGTGTATGGGTCAGTCTCAAGACACCTATGTATATAGTAAGCATGATTAATTGCCCAACATTATTCTATGGCATTGATGCATAGATGATGCACTGATGATATGGAAAGGGACTAAGACACAGCTCAGTGAATTTGTCAAACAGCTTATTATTAGCACTTTTTCTATCACATTCAAGCACCTTAGTGACAAGATTGCAATCAATTTCCATGACCTACACATGTACGTGGCAAAACAAAGTACTCTTTTCCACTTCTCCCACATGGCATGGAAGGAGTGGAAAGGAGTCTTTTGTTCTTATGTGTTCTCATTCGAATTTGGATTATCTGCGACATCGCAAAAGAAGCATTTTGCTTATCCACGTTGCTAAATTTGCTTGAATGAAAGCACACTCAAAGTGACAGGCGTACTAATAATGTGTAGTTTCAGGCCATTGGCTCTGAATGCCTGGGGCTCAATGGCCGATAACTGTGATTTGAGTAGTTGGATATAAGAGAGGCTTACCAGCTTCTGTCCGTTTCTACTGCAGCAAATTGCAGAGAAAACTGCACTCTGTCCCCCACGCTCCGCACAGTGTCATAAAATATATGCTGGTTGTTGGAAAAGTCCTGGGCTCATGGAAAACGTTAAGTACTTGTCAGAGGTGGCGGTGTGGCTAATGTCCACACAGCTGTACTGACATTGATTAATCGCCCGCTCACTGATTGAGCCAAGGAGGCCTCTATCTTGTTGCGTAGGGTTTGAAGAAATCCCATACTGCATCCGACTGTATCTATGGTAGTAACTCCTGGCCCACGCTGATTATGTCAACAGAGGATGATTTACCCACTGCTGGCACAGTTGGCAGGACAGTCGCTGCCCACAGACCGAGCGGAGGAGCTGGCACCATCTGTGACACTGGGAGTAGGGCGTAGGCTCTGTCTGCGAGGGCACCTCCTGCCACTCCGGGAGGTGCAAGAACCCCCTGCAATACTGCAATGGATTGACCTCAGACTTTCTCCCTTACTCACACTCTCTCCAATAATCGCATGATCACCCTGTTCAGTCTCCTCAGCTCCCCCACTCCCCCCTCTCTTACTTCCATCCTCGTTCACTTTTTCTTCCCTGCATCTACTTTTGTTTTGGCTGGAAGATATTTCCCCAAACTATTCATACACATAGCAACTGCAGCTTGTCCCTCCCTGACCCACCCTACTCATCCCTACACTAACCCATGTTTGTGACCTCTTCCTGTCACCTTACCAGCCCCTCTACACTGCTCTTCCTTCTTTATACCCCTACCATTCCTCTGTTGTCTGGACTCTTGTACACTCTGTCATGCCACCCCTTTTGCACCTTGCCTGTGCCACTTTCTCCCATTATTCATGTAGGTGGAGCGGGGTGCATGCATATCCAGGGGTGGTGCAAGGGTTCCAGGGTCACACTAGCAGCAGATGCGATGCACAATCAATTTCGGAGAAGAGGCAAAAGGCCTTAAGATACGAGGGGCGCAGAGGGGAATTCCTTCTATTATAGGAACACACTTCAGTGTGCCCCATGCCCACTCCTGCCCTACCCTCACCCCTAGGCCCATGCGCTCCAGTGTTCCTGCGTGGGGCATCAGGGCTGTCACAGCCTATCTTCAAAGAGGTCGCCAAAAGAATGGGCAGGAAGGAGGCATGAGGGGGAGAGATGTGCGAGTACAAGGATGAGCCAGGCAATGGCAAGTATGAGGATGAGGGGGCAGAAAGAGGGAGGGGCAGCGACGAAGAGAAGGATGAATGGAGGCAGGAAAATAACAGAAGTAACAAGCAGCAATAGAGGGGTGGGTAGAGTAGAGCAAATAGGCACGGAGGATGCAAAGGATGGGAGGAGCGGTGCAGGGCAGACAGAGAAAGCAGAAGGGATAGGAAGAACGTGAGTGTTAGATCTGAGTGAAATGAATATGAAGGAAGAAAAGGATGGGAGGAGATGGCCAGTCAAAAAGCAGAAGGAACAGTCTGGAAGACAGGGACAGAGGGGAAGGGACAAGTAGGAAGCACCAGGTGGTGCAGGAAAGGCAAGAAGAAGGGGCAGGGAGAGGTAGAACAGAGGAAACAGGCAGCAAGAGAAGTATGAAGAGGCAGGAAGAAAGCCGAAGAGATAGGCAGAGAACAGAGACACAACCATACCAGTGTACTACTGGGTCGGGACATACGATATGCCATGGATGCACAGGGCAAGATGGTGAGTATGGGCCGTGTTTCAGTGCTTCCTGTCGTATGACCTACTGGCGGGCTTCTGACCAAACAAGTGTGGAAGACTGCCCGGCCAGATGATGTCATGGCTGGGACTGTTTATAAAGTACTGATCTTCATTAGCTCGTGCAGTTTGGGTAACTCTCCATAGTGTATGTATGGAAACAGAATCTAACCCGTGTATTGTTTGTGCCAGTGGCTTGCAAGGCTATAAAATGTTGCTCCTGGGTGGGTCAGGCATTTCACACCAACTGGAAATTGCCCCCCCCCAATAACACCTCTGGCCCACCTCGATGATGCATTCTGGAGCCTGACCTGATGAGGTGCATGTCCACCACATCATATATGGTCGCAAAATGACCTTATGAATATGATCATTGCAGAGCCACGTGTATATTATGTCTTGTGTATCTCTATACATGAATGCCATAACACTTAATACCAATACTTTACTTTCACCTCCAAGATCACTGGTCTTGATTGCAATTCCCCAAAGAGTAAAGGATGCATGAGCATGTGACCTTTCATTAAGCTACTAGCACTAGGCTTATGAAACTAACATGATCATAATGCCCAAATGCAGTAACTATAAGCTGAGCTATGATTTTGAATCATGTAGTCTCAATAAGAACGTTGCACACTAACAGTGTGAAGCGGCACTAATTTTCTATGAAGTTAAGGGAATCCAGGTTACTATTTTACTATATTTATGCTTTTAATGACGTCACATGCACTACACATCAAACATGAACATTAGGGATACAGCCAATGCTTCCATTCAGTTTTTCCATTTGGGCCAGCTTTCGTGGATAAGGAGACCAGCTTTTGCCCCATGGAGTCCACACTCCCTTAGAGCGCCAGCGGCAACTCTGCCTCATTGGAGGAGTACACTATCAGCACCCCCTCCCTAGCACCCATGCCTCTCATAAACTCATCGGTGGGGTGTGCGCTGGGAGCCATTGAAGGCCTCAATTTTGGGTTGCTTCTTGTTGTTGTGCATTCACCAGCTGTGCGATCCCTGCTGTTGTAATGTGTTCACAATCTATTCACAATGTCAGGTCTTGTGGGCCGGTATCTGTGCCCTCTCACACGGTATGCCCCATGACCGGGTCATGACCGGGTCATGTACCAGCCCGACCAAAGCGCAGAACCACGTCTGTGATGCCATCATGCAGTCAGACCTCAGGAGATCCGGTGTCGTTCCTTGCCTCCCTGCTGACCTTTTTCTTACTGGTCAGAACGCGCTGGGTCCAGCTCCTCCCAATACTTCTTTGCGAGCCATTTCTTACTCTGCCGGCACTGTGCCACCACTGCCATATGCCAAACGGGGACCGGGGCTTTACTCTACCCAACCCATTGCCAGCACACTGCCTTGCACTGATTCCCCAGACCCTTATCGTAGCACACGCATTCCACTGCACCCCGGGAACCACAGCTGGGTTTCTGTGATTGGAGGGGTTTCTCAGTCCTCACACTGTCATCCAACGCAGCCTTTTGGAGTGCTAGAAACAGATATTTTTGAAGGATATATCACTTGCTGTGGAACTCTGCTACTAGGCGGCAATCATCGATGACATGCTCTAGTGCCCCCACATGACATTTATATTTTCATGTGGTCAGCAGTAGGCGAGCACTGGTGGGTTGGCAACTATGGTAGCATGTAACTGCTTGGGGATCAACAAATGTTTTCCTGATCCCATCACACTTAATTTCTTCATGAATATGTAATAGCATGTCATAAAGCTCAAATACCACGCATGTTCCATCACTGTTACGCAACACTTCTCCATGTGTCAGAAATGTCGGTCTGTCTTAATGTGACAACCGTAGTAAATGTCCACTCGTTTGCCCATTTCCACGTGGGTGATGGTGGCTAATACTTCCGTTCATGAATTACCCCATGACTGCTGTGCAATAGCCTGAAGCAGAGGTGGCCTCAGCAGAGGTGCAACTCAGAACACAAAGCCGTCAGGAGCATCATTGAGCAGATTATTGGCAGCTTAAAGTTTCAATTCATATGCCTCGACCACTCAGGGGAGCTGCTTTTTTACAGCCCTGAATTTGTGTGTGAACTCAGTTTGCTCTGTTTTAAGGTGCATGACATTTCTGTGCACCTGGCATTACACACTGAGCATATAAATGGGATCTATGAAGATTCCTCAAAATCTTGGGCCAAATTGCATTTTGCTGACATTTATTTTGCTGATTGTACCACTTCTTTTACTGCAAAAAGCTGAGTAAGACTCACCACTTACCATTCTCCTCACTCCTCTTCCTGAAAACCCAAGCCAAACCCCATATCTGACCTGTTGAGGCAAAAAAGGTGTTAAACTGCTGCAAAATATATGTGGCGAAACACAATTCTGAAAAATTGTGTAATACCTCTAAATGGCCTCAGTTATCAACCTGTATGTGCACTTGCACATGGATACAGCATGTTCGCCTGAACATGACAGTGACAGGTTTGGTGTTTGCCTCATGACATCTGCCAAATGTGTATCGCTAATGCCAGGATGACAAATTGATCATGGCCGATTGTCCTGTAGCAATTTCTAAGACATGTATTTGCGAGTATCATGGGACTCAACAAGGCATGTAATGAACAGCCACCTCAAACACATTGAACTCAAGGTAGCAACATGTGTGCCACCGACATCATATCAGAAACATACAGAGACATTCATGAAATCTGTAAGTCTGCACAAACATCACTCATTTCATCACTCGCCCAGCAAGCCCCTTGAACATGCCTTACCACCCATGCCAGGGTGAAACGATCCAGCTCTCCCGATATTCTCACTTATCGCTTGCTAAAAGAGTGCGTGTCCCCTTGATTTGATCCCACCACGACACCTCTTCCCAGTTTCAACCACGCGCTCCCACACCCCCAAAATACAAGAGGCATTGACACTACACAAGTAGCATCTTAAATTGCATCTCCTAACGGTTGTTCTCAGGCCTCTTTGTAGTCCCTGGTCACACTGTATCACGCCTCGCCCATACCGCGGCTCCCATCGTCTGGGCCTCAGTACAGGAATCCCAGTGGTGGCACTCTCACTTCAAAGTTGTAACCAAGCTCGTCTCCATTTTTTCAAAACACCCCATTTCTTTGTTTTCAACATTCATTTTAAACAACCCATATTCCCGAAATCAAGGAGTCCGTAAAACAATTGGAACACCCTGATGCATGACATGTTCTAACCTGCACAAGACAACTAGACATCTGTGTATTTCCCTGCCTGTCTTCATATCACTGAATTGTTTCACACAAGCGTCTTCTAAATAAAATGTGCAAGTGTGTATGCATACCTCACTGTATCCATGTCAACTGAGAATCATCGCAGACTAGCTAGAATGTGGTGCAGGCATTTAGTGCACATATACACAAAATGAGGGTCTATGGGGCGCTAATGTCCCCTTCCCAGTGAGCTGTGATTTGTCAAGGAAAGGGGTCATTAGCACTCTCTGATTCACAGATATGTCTGCCGCAGCCCAGTAATAAAAGACAAGACTTTAAGGAAATATGCACACAAAAACCAATCCTTTTTCAGTATTTCAGAGGCAAATCGGTTCCATGTAATAATGTTGCCACAAAAATCTCGCCATGCAAAAATATCGCTGAAAAATTGCCGTTTTTTGTGGCGACATTATTGCATGGAACATGCGGGGGACACCCCCGCAACCCCCAAACTTTTTTTTTTTCGTTTTTTTTTTTATTTAAAAAAACTTTTTTTTGCCCCTGTCCCCATATATATGGTCACCCAAATAATATCGCCACAACATTTTCCCGGTGATATTATTTACGGCGACCATATATATGGCGATATTATTACCTGATACCGGCAAATCCCTGTGTTTTACTCTTCAAAAAGCTCCCTCTTCCTTCTTTTCAGGAACGATGATGCCTACCACATATCAGTTTAAGTGCCACCTCAGGAACAGGAATCTGCATTGCTGTCATTAGTGCTGGGACATATTTACGACAGTAAGCCACTGCTGGGCAAGCAATACCCTGGCAAGTAATGATCACTTAACCAGTGGCTCAAATTCCATTATAGACCAGCTAATGCAGAGTGTTGCTGGTACTGCCATGTAAGTAGTTGCAAACATATGCAAATAATCAGCAACATCCAGGGATCACCTTTCGTTTTCCACTGAAAAGCTAAAGCCCGATGTCTGCAGGTACCAACACCCTCGTCACAACTGCTAAACACCAGCTGCAATGGCACGCCTCCTGCCTTTGCTTGCCCTCTCCATCTATATGGGCTGCATATGTTTCATCCCCTCGCTACCAGGATACTACAGTTGGATACATGAGCAATTGTACTGCACAGTCCTTCCATCAACATTGTAACTGTAGCAAAAAACATTTTGCCAGCGTCACTCTGTGGCCATGCAGTGCTGCATGCCACATACACACTTGCTTACTTGCATATCCAACCCTTTAACTCATTGTGGCTTTCTCATAACCCCTATTTGTCAATGCAATGAAACACCACTCTGTGTCCTCCTCACATTGAACAACTGGGAGGGTATGCCTATGTCTCAGTCGATAATCCACCCACCGCCACTAGCAGGCAGTCTGCAGGAGTGTGCAGACATCAGCTTGTGTGAGGGTCACATAACCATACTTGTATGTCTACTAGTGACTAAGCTACCTAACCTGTTCTGCCTCACCCTAGAATGGTGATGAATGGCGTGCATCTCATCAGTGACCATCACACTTACTATGGCGATTACTACTCTTTGCTGACCATGATCAAATTTCTCTAGGCTATCCTCAGGGTGCTACTGTCAGTGGTCAAGCATACACCCTGACCCATGTAAGGCAACACAGAGGTCAAGGGAAGAGTGCATGGTTGGGTGTAAAGTGGATGGGATTGCTATGATGCCCCCAAGCCTTTGGAAAAACATGCATTTTAACAAGGTGTGGCTTTCATGGGTAAACAAACAATCAGTTGAAGGATATTCATGGACAGGTGATACACACCTTACCGCCCTAGGGTTGACTTGTTGGCATGATAAATATGACCTTGCTTCCAGCACGAAATGTCACACCATAAAGAGGCAGATATAGAACCCATGCACTGCCAGGGTGACAGCGATATGGGACAGAATGATGTCAAATCATGGCTACTCTCTATTATACAATGTTATAGTATGACTGAGTTTCACACAACATAGTGTTTACCCATTTTAAACCTAGTGTCTCAGTAGTATTGGCTGGACAGAAAGTACACACCAAAAGAATGGATGACTCTAGGGTCATTACAAAGGCAGAGCTTTTGTTATTTCCCTAACTGTGGCTGGAAACGACTCACACATTCACAATATCCTTCCCTGCCCTTTCATGAACTTGATGTGAATTCTCAAATAGACTTCCTAAAATGGACCTAGAGGATACTAAATACTTATGATTGCTGTCGCAGATGGGAGTTCACCTCACTTACTTTGTAGGACACACATGGTTCATTGTGCGCATGGATCAAACATATCTTTTGTAAGACAATTCTTGTTCCTTGCACAGTCTATGTAATACACGTCAGACGTTACCTGACACACTGGGCAACAAGTCTGTGTACGATTCTACACCCATGCGCGTTTCACTATGTGCTTTCACCAACACGGTCTGGTTACTGTGTGTCTCTGAGAATCATAGTCATCAGTATCTGTTGACGTTATCCATTTCATTCCACGTGCTGTATCTCATGTCATACTGCCTTTATTGGTAACAGTCACTTGATAGAGGGGCAAAGTAAGCAGATTGCCACTTCAGCACCTTCATAGACTGTAGACCATCCATGTTGAAGAGGAAGGTCTCACACACACAACACATAATGCAAAGTAAATACATTAACCGAAACAAGATGGACCTGCCATTCATGCACCATTGACATCACACACACAATGGAAGAGTAATTAGATGACAAAACATTTACAACTCACATTAACAAACAACATCCTTGTAAATGGTTAACAGAAAGCTGGCACCATGACTGTTGGAGGTGGGGGTCTGTAAAATAGTCAACGTCATGAGAATGTCACCTAGGCAGGAGATAGGAAAGTGAATGCAAAACAAGATTACAAAGATTATCAAAGTAAACATGTTCCTCAGAATCATCCCCTGTACTCTCTCCCACCAGCACTACTACTTCAATGTTCTCCTTCTTCACTTCTGGAAAGACCTCAAACTGCCTTGAAGGAGAGGAGGGATACATGTAAGGCTGTGGTAGGTGGAAGGTCGGACTTCTACCAGGAGTCCTGCACTGCCCAAAAGCAGCTTGAATGAGATACAAGATCAACAGTGCTTGAGGCACCGAGACTGTATTTGGAATACAAAGATGTTGCTGTACAGCATTCAAATCTGCCAACTTTGCATACAACCAAACCAATCTCTCCCTCTGCGCTCCAGTCTCCCTAGCACAGCCGGCTCACATACCACCAACCTCATATCGTCTACAAATATCTGTGGCCTCACTAACATCACTTAGTCATTTCCAATCCTGTGCATACCATTATGCAGGATCTCTATTAGCGGGTGGGAGAAATCCTCGCTAGTACTTACGATGTGTGGGTCATGTGGCCTGGTGTCCAGGGGAAAGCCTCTAGATGGGGATTTCAGATAAAGTTGGGGCACTTGTGGAAGGTGCCGACATCCAAACAATGGCAGTGTCCTAGATGACTGACACAATACCCTCTCCTGCAAGGGCTGAGATGCCAACAAGACATAGCCTGCACAGCCGGAGGAGGAGGTTGCACAGCCACATTCTGTTGATAGGTAGCCTCCGGGGAGACTACACTCTCGGCAATATGGGGAGTTGGCTGGGTCCAGTACCTGTATCATACAGAGGACGGGGGGAGTAGAATGAGAGTGTGGAGTGGCAAATACTTCTGCCCAACATGTTGCCAGTGGCAGCGTTGAATGCTCTGAACAAAAGAGCAGATACTCATTTGATTCTCTGATCACTTCTGTGGTGCGATTGTACTTCAGTTCCCACACTCTTTCCTGAAGCAGCAATTGACTAGAAAAGGAAACAGTTATAAAGCTGTCTGTTATGAAATTACTCCTGGAGGCAGCAGGTATGGTTACATGTCTTTTCACTGAATTGTTTACACCTAATGTATGTTTCAACACTATTCTTTCACTTAAAACATATTCCCCAAATGTAGATTCACATAACTAAAAGTGTTTATCTTCCAAAGATTTTATACAGAAAAGCTGTATACCAAATTAATTTATTTTATTTTATTTTTTTATTTGGGGGGGGTCCTTCCCAACACCCTGTAAACCTGTATACTGAATTCTTTTGTTTTAATGTATCTTTTTTTATTCAGAGGGTCCCCCAAACCCTTGTTTTCGGTCCTTAAAAACACCCCAGATAGTCCCAAACAAATCTAAATCTGTACCCCACCCAAAAATACATTAACCATTTTTAATGTTACATTATTATATGTCATGTTCAAAACAGTACATTATCGATATATACAAATTCAACACCCCAAACATTCCCAAACAAATTTAAGCCTTTACCCCACCCAAAAATACATTATACCTTGAACATTTTTAATATTACATTATTATATTTCATGTTCAAAACAGTACATTTTGAACTTTACGTATTCAATATATAGTTTATTTGATAAGAAAGTGATTCAATAAAACATTTTCGGTGAAAAAGCTCTCAATGTAAATTAATTTGTTAGACTTTACACCAGCAGGTATGTCCTTAAGAAGTTCCTTCATTAGGTTACAGAATACATCAGGTCAGGAGCAGTACATATAAGTGTTAGAGGGTACAGGACAGGAGCCCACTGGCTCCCACCACCCAGGCTCTCAGCTCCAACTACCTGGTTGCAGAACCCCTTGCACATCCAAACATTTTCTGCACTCACACAACGGTTTTACAGTGATATCACAGATCAGGCAACCAGGAAGGACAAGACACTCCACCGTCATTGTAACGCACATCATAGGCATGTTTGCGAACAAAAAGACATGTCAATGTGTGACATATCACTTGCACCAAATAAATCCGTGCTTCTTTTTTTATTTATTTTTTATTTTATTGTTTATTTAAATGCACTTAACACCCGAGTTGGGTTTCTAAGCGCAGATGCGGGATTCGGACCCCTGTTGCACTGTGTGGACTTGCTTCCATGACCAGCACGTTGCCCCTGTGCTATCCTCCATTCATCGTTCTATGGCATGTTCACGTAGGTGATGTAATGTAAAGTGGTCTTATATAGCGCTCTTCTGCCAATAATGTTGCAAGATTTTGGTAGTGAAGGGTTAGTTGAGGGATGAGGGGGTGGAGCGTGTGGGATGAGAGAGTGTTGTCACGTTGTTGCTCTTAATGGTAGATTCACTGAGATTAAAGGTGCGGATAAGTGGCATGAAGGAGAGGTTCCATGAGCCATCTTGGTTTCCTGCAGATGGTACTGCCAATAGTTTCGAAAAATGCTGGTCAGAAAAACACATCACCAAAGTGCAGATGCATGTACAATGTCACACCCCCAGTCCGAAACCGCTGAAGCACCACACAATTTTATGTGGCATAACGCCTTGCATCATGCAAAAAGCCCTCCTGGGTTGGTTGAGAGGGGGAACATAATTAAACAGTCATGTGCTTGAGCTGCATGGGCCCATTCCACTGACACCCCAAATGCAGGAGTAGCAGGGTCAGGATACAGAGCACATGCCAACAAAGGCTGCAAAGCGATGTAGCCCTACCATGGATGGTTTATCACCCTTGCACTGCCGTTCCCAGTCTTCGCACAAGTGTAACACACTCCTGCATCCCCTGCACAACATGAGTGACATTCACAGCCACCCACACTGCAACATATCATTTTAGATGGCAGAACAAAAACGCTATGCTGCAGATTATCAGTATGAAAACAGGATGTTGGCTTCAGTACAACATCCATCTAGTGCACAGGTGCATAACTCTGTAGGCGGAGGAAAACATTTGCAAAGTCTCTGCCAGGCCTTTTTAGTATGCACATTGATAGTGCTATTGTATACTATACATACTGCATGGTATTGCGTTGGTTTTCAACATGATTATTTTCTAAGTAATTTTTGCAGACAAAATTACTATGAAAAAGCTCATCCAAATATGTAGGGGGGTTAAGGGGTTAAACATGGTGGGGAGGGGGTTGGGGTAGGGGTAATAGCATAGGGAATGAGCACAAGCTGCTACACACATTTCAGAGATGAGATTCCCACTTACTTGTAACTTTAAATTTAAGTCATTGAAATAACCTGCAAGGTTGATAAAAAAGAAAAACAAAGCCAGCTATCCAGTCAATATCTTGTATGCCACAAGAATCCATTCCCTTCTCGTCAAGAATCATTTTGTTTCCTGTCGTATAGTGAAGAACGGCTTCAGAATATTGCCACTACTGAGCCAGCGGACATCTGTATGAAAGGACATCATCATAAACTGCCTTTGCATCTTCTACAAAATCTGTGATTTCAAGAACGTGCACGGATGAAGTTAGTTATTTTCACATTGAAGTTCCTGACTTCTGTGACTTGCAACTATTTGGCACATAAAGCCTCTGTGTGTTTAATTTATAACGATAGTTTTTCAAATGGACATCCTTGTCACCCAAGCGCCTTTTTAAGCAGTCAATGAAACCGTTTTGGGCACCAAACATTGCTGGGGCACAATTGGTAGTCATGCCTATGAAACTATCCCATGGCAAATTTAAATCTTAAAAAAAGTTCTGAAAAGCATTAAAAATGTCAAAGGCTGTATGTCTGCCGTGCAAAGATAGGAGAGAAGCCGTCTCCTGAAGTACTTTGAATTTGCTATCAGCCCCATGATTACAAATTATGAGCTGAGCTTTGTCACTAGCATCTTTGCTCTCATCATGAGCTTTCGAAAAGCATGTAATGCCCTCACATTCAATTTTCTCTTGGTTGTAACAACTGTTAGGCATATGTACAACACACTGACGAATACACACCCTTAAAAGGGAAACAATCTTAAAAATATATTTTATTTTCTTACACACGTCTTCACAAATCTCCATCACTCCCTTTCTTATGAAATCCCTCTCTGTAAAAGGTCTTGCTGATCTAGCAGTAGGCTGTATAATCATATCATTTGCAATGGTGGCATATCCATATTGCTTCTTTTTCTGTTCAAAAACACGCTGCTGCTTAAAAAGTTGTGTTTTCAGCTGCTCCCCTTTTTTTGCTCATGCTTCTCCCCACGAATCATTGTATTTAGAACATGTGCTTTCACAGTGGTGGCAGAAATGATATTCCCTATGGGTCTGCTAGACGCTCAAGACAAATAAGACATGAGCACATTTGTTTTGGACCCATCGGAAACAAAACATTCTGCCCACTCAGTCTTACAATGATGGTGCTTCTGGTCAATCTTACTTTTCTTAACACCACTGGGAATTGTCAGGAACCCATCTGGAGCATAAACAGTAATGCACACGGTTAACTGTTCACAGACATCAAGTACCAGCTGTATTTAGGAGGTTCAATGGCACCTCAGGCAAGATTAGGAAACACCATTGCTACGCTTCAACTACGGCAGTGCAAGCCTAGATTAACTCAAAATCTATTTACTTTTTAGACACAAGCTGACAAATGACAGAATAACAAGATCAGATTAAGAACACATCCTTTCTGGGCTACCTTTCCATGCAAATTGGTGTTCTTTGTTTCAAGAACTACGGTCTACATAGAAAATCAAAATGCTAACAATGATAGTCAAAGAACAAAACTGCAAGGGGTGTTTAGGTCCTGCTGCAGAAGCTTTTTGCAATTGGAAAGGGGTAAAATTGACCTTCAATAAAAAATACACAAGCCAGCTTACACCCAAAACACAATAATTAAAAGAACATAATTAAAAGAACATCAAAATGGCCCTCTGGAAGGTTTTACTTTCTCACAATGTTCTTTTGAGAAATGTTCTTTTGGTAAAATGACACCTGCCATAGGATTTAAGTACCCCAGAAAGTTAGGTTGGATGCAAGTACTCTCAGTGCCTTTGTCCACTTCCAAAACCCACACTCAAATGTAAATTGGAGGACGGGAGCCAGTAGTACTAGTGTGACAGTGCAGAACAGCATTAGGTGCGCCATTCTATAGGTGCACACCTACCTCGATAGCGTACGCATCTGATGCAGAGCTCCGGATGCCACTTGGAGGTTGCAGGAAAGAACATGCTCGGTAGCACAGGATGCCACATTATGGAATTCTAGAAGGCACCTTCTCAGCATCAACGAGCACCCTACATCTGGAAGCAATGAGAATGAAAGGATAAGTGCCTGATTCACACAAGTGTTTAATAATGGCACAATCCCATAGACAAAACTTTCTGTGAATCAGGCTAAAATATCTGAAGCAAACAGTAGACAAAAATAGATTTGAGCCACAATGCAGGCCAGGATGGATGTCTAAACATCTCACTGCTTGGGGTCCACTTTTTCAGCGTGGAGACTGATTGATGTTCTGGTACCATTTAATGGGTGACCTCAAAAAACACTTTTCACAAAAGACTCCTCATAATATATGTTTAGCCTAAACACAGAGCAACAGCCTACCACAGCCGCAATATCAGTGAACGAGACCACACAACATTGTGTTGTGGAAGAAGTTCCTTGTTTTAAAAAATGTCTGCTTTTTTAACAATCACCAAGTGTCTTATGACTCGGGACCACATACTTCTTACAAAGGTCAATAAAAGAAAAAAGGTCCAACAACCCATGCAAACAGTTCCTCTCTGAAATGTGGCCCCAAGCTCCTCTGAAACACAAAACCCCTAACCCCTAAATGGGTAGCAGATCCATACACTCCACGCATAAGGACAGAAGCTCACATATATTATGAGGAGTCTTTTGTGAAAAGTGTTTTTTGAGGTCACCCATTAAATGGTACCAGAACAACAATCAGTCTCCACGTTGAAAAAGTGGACCCTAAGAAGTGTTCATGTGTGTTAAAAACATTCCTTTAAATAACACTTTGAGTCAAACTATGAAGCAAAATTCATTGTTTTCCTGAATGTGATCCAGTAAACATCTCACTGAACACTTCCATGGGGCAAAGCAACACATGCAAGCACATCCCATATCAATTGTGACATCGACAGGCAATCAGAATGGCTGATATGACCACATTTCTATTCTACAATAAATTAAAACATATTTGCAATTATATTTACGAAAAGGGCAGCATTCCTAAATTCACATTACATTTTTTAATGTGGACTAGAAAGATTACACTAATTGTATTAAAAACAATGACAAGAACTCGGTGGAACATTTCACATCAAAAAACACATTGTATTTACCCTCCACTCGTCTAATGACTGCCACTTCAAAACTAAGCATGTCAAAAGTACAGAAGCATCATTTTGCCAAAAGAGGGGCAAGATAATAAAAGAAATGTATTTATCACTTTTTAATAAAAAGGCAAGCTGTCCATTATGCATTAGTGCCAGTATGAAAGGGGAACTCTTCCTGCTCCTTCTCCTCTCCTAAATGGAGTACTCTGATATTAGTATTATTAAGTGTGAGTTATTTTATATTTTACCTAAAATAAATTGTACATTTTTCACTGCTGGTTGTTTGCCCCTCAGGACTGGGACAGGAGTGATTGTGCTCGCTGTATGGCACTCGTTGAAAATGTTTTCACCCAGGTGACAAAGAACTTCAGCCAAGTTCACAACAAAATTAAAAAAAAAACATTAAAACGTCTCCTCCACATGTCACCATGAAATACTTTATGAAACATCCTAATGTACATAATATGTCATACACTTAGCTACTCGATCACTGATTCCGGTGAGCCTGGCATTTGGCTTATCTCCCTGAATGTATGGCATGTTGGGATACACTTGTACACGTTTGTATACTGTGAAGCAGGCATAGTATCAAGAGATGACACAGACAACAGATGTTACAGTTTTTAACACCTTTATTAAAATGTCAGGATGGGTGCAACACCTAACTTGCCCTATAACTATGTTAGGGATTTCCCGACCTAAAGAAATTAAGGACAGTCTATGTCCGGAAGTACAAATCAAAAGTCTGTTTGTGTCAAAACCTATGCTTGTCTTAACATCTAATTCCTAAATGTATTGCAGGGATATTCTAACACAAAATAGTGTCCAATGTAAAGTATGGAACAATCATTAACACCCTTCCCCAAATTTAAGATACAGTTCCAAAACTAATGTTCTCAAGAAACTCTGGCATTCCTTCCCCAAGCTTCAAGCTCTTATTTACAACACAGTGTTCCAAAAGAGCTTGAGGTTCCCTTCCCCAAGACTCAATAACTGGTTCACAAAACAATATCCAAAGGGGATCGTAGTTCCCTTCCCCAAGCTTTATTCACAAATTCACACAACAATATTTCAAAGGAGTTTGGGGTTCTCTTCCTCAAGCTTTAATCACTGGTTCACAACTCAATGTTCTAAAGGAGCTTGGGTTTGCCCTTCCCCAAGCATTGAACACCTTCAGGTTTAAAATGTTTAATGGGTTTCTTTCCTCGAGCTTTAAGCACTTTGATTCACAAAGTTCAACAACTGTTCTTCAGTATTCAACAGGACTCTGGGTTCTCCCTCTCAAAGTTCAAAGCCTCTTCTTACACCATTATAATTGTTCTTCAAACATGTGTCTTTCCTTATATGCGGTCACACTGATACAGTATTTCAAACACTAACTTCCCTGGGCTGCTTCGCATCATTCAGTTCATTGTCTGTTTCTACACTCGATTGTTCTCATGTTAAGGCTTCTCACCTTTGTTATTAGACTTTTGACAACATGCCGACTGCACGCAACCACTCCGCTACACCGTATGCAGTCACTTGCATTCAATTGCGCACCAGGTTTCTTAACAAACTGAAACTCAAAGATCGCTCTGTTCTTGCTGCTTCTTCACTTCCACAGTTTCTGCCCTTAGGCACCCCTGATTTGTTTCTCTACCCAGGGGGACGAGCACTCTGAAGCTGCAAGTAAAGGAACAACCTGCTTACACGGCCTTGCTTCACTACTGCTCTCTGCTCCCCAGAGACTCAATTCTCTCACCACGCTCCCGCAGACGACCTAACTCTGCTTCACTACAGCATCTTGGCATTCTGGTTTCTTCTGCTCTGCTCCAGCTCGGCTTTGCTTCCTTTCTGCTCCTCTCCCCACGCCTTCTGTTTGCTCTTGGGGCTTTCTCCTTTTATATTGCTACCAGTCAATAATAGGTTGCAGGTGCAAGGTATCAGACTCAATTGCCTGACTTTGCCTGAACCCATTAACGGGACATGTTTGGTTTGAGTCATAGTATTCCTCCATAGCCTACTTCCTCGCTTCAGTACCATACTGGTATTTCCTAAGGGGGTTATGCATTACTCTTTGAAGCTTCTTCCTCGTCCCAGTACTTGGTGTATTTTCAGGTGGTAGGACAGGACAGGAATGGCAATATTCTTTAAAAGCTGAGGGACAGCAGGGTAAATCTGTGCTTCCCTAATCCCCAAGGAACCTCCAGTTAGGTGATTCTCCCTCGCTTGTCCACCCCCAGTGTTCAACAACTGTTCTTCAGTATTCAACAGGACTCAGCTTCTCCCTCCCAAAGTTCAAATGCTCTTCTCACACTATAATAATTGTTCTTTTATAATTGTTCTTTTATAATGCGCTTAATACTATCGAGTGGTTGTGCTACGTTGTCTTGCTTTCAAGACAAAGGGCCTCATTACGACCCAGGCGGTAAGTTACTGGGTCGTAATGACCATACGTTTACGCCATGGTGGTTGGCGGACTTACCGCCCCATTCCGAGGTCGGCGGGGCGGTAAGTCCCCAATCCCCATTTACCCTTCCCCATTCCCATTTTTGCCCCATAGGGCATAATGGGAGTGGGGAAGGCGTTAATTACGCCACCGTAAATTACGGTGGCGTAATTAACTCCATGGTCCCTTAGCGCCATGGATTTTAACACCTGCTAAAAGCAGGTGTTAAAAGCGCCATGGCGCTAAGGGACCTCGTAATTGGCGGTAAGGGGTCGGCGCAGCTAACGCTGGCGTTAACCCCTTACCGCCAGGGTCGTAATGAGGCCCAAACACATTGTCCCTGAGCTATCCTTTCACCCTCTATTCAACATGACTATGGGTTCTCCTTCCCAAAGTTCAAAGTCTCTTGTCACACTATTTAATATCAGATTTCTTGTTCAAAGATTCTTGTCACATTATTCAACAAGGCTCTTGGTTCTCCTTTCCAAAGTTCAAAGTCTCTTGCCACACTTTTGAACTGCAGATTTGGGCCCTCTGGTCTAGGCACAGTTGATAGACCGCACAGTCAACGCATTGCATGCCGTGCAACCATATGCCCTTAGCTTCCCAACCTCTCCTCATTGTGTTCCACTCAGGTTTCTCAGAAATTGCTCAGTTCTCTATATTTATTAATTCTGTTTTTTTTTTGTAACAATAGCCTTTCTTTGGCTCTACTTTACAATGTTTTTCCTTATTTTGCTCACACTTCATGTGCTTCCCTTTTCTACTGCCAATATCCTTCATTGATACTGGCAAGGGTGTTCACATTGTTCGGAATTCCTCAAACACGTGTCTTTCCTTATATGCGGTCACTCTGATACACACACTTTAACTTTCCTGCGCTCCTTCACATCATTCAGTTCATTGTCCGTTTCTACACTCGATTGTTCTATTGTTAAGGCTTCTCACCTTTGTTATGAGACTTTCGACGACATGCCGACTGCGCGCAACCACTCCGCTACACTGTAGGCAGTCACACCAGGTTTCTTAAACTGAAACTCAAAAGGTCCCTCTGTTCTTGCTGCTTCTTCACTTCCACAGTTTCTGCCCTTAGGCACCCCTGGATTGTTTCTCTACACAGGGGGATGAGCACTTTGAAGCTGCAAGTAAATGAACGGCCTGCTTACACGGCCTCGCTTCACTACTGCTCTCCTCTCCCCGGAGACTCAATTCTCTCACCATGCTCCTGTAGACGACCTCTCTCTGCTTCACTACAGCGTCTTGGCACACTGATTTCTTTTGCTCTGCGCCAGCTCTGCTTTGCTTCCTTTCTGCTCCTCTCCCCACACCTTCTGTTTGCTCTTGGGGCTTTCTCCTTTTATACAGCTACCAGTCAATAATAGGCTGCAGGTGCAAGGTATCAGATTCAATTGCCTGACTTTGCCTGAACCTATTAACGGGACATGTTTGGTTTGAGTCATAGTATTCCTCCATAGCCCTCTTCCTCGTCTCAGTATTATACTGGTATTTTGAAAGGGGGCTATGCATTATTCTTTGAAGTTTCTTCCTTGTCTCAGTACCATACTGGTATTTCCTAAGAGGGTTATGCATTACTCTTTGAGGCGTCTTCCTCGTCCCAGTACTTGGTGTATTTTCAGTTGGTAGAACAGGATAGGAATGGCAATATCCGATAAAGGCTGAGGGACAGTAGGGTAAATCAGTGTTGGAAAAGGGGGGATACCATGTCTTGCCTTCAGATACCCTTTCCTTAATCCCCAAGGACCCTCCACTTAGGTGATTCTCCCTCGCTTGTCCACCCCCAGGGTTGGGAACTAAAAGCAATGGCCCTTCCATGGCCACCTGAACAGAAGATGCCTGTGGAGTAGGTGTGAGAGTGCCTTCAGGTTTCTCACATAACCCAACCATAACAGACTTCGTATGTGATCACAAACATCAGTTATAGAGTCCCTGTGTGTCGCGCAATGGGTTTATGAGAGTCTGCCTACATATAATATTCACCCTCTCAGCATTGACACACAATGACGGATGTCACAGTAGCACCCACACACCTGGCATGTTCAGGCAAAATAGCTGTTCAGCAGCTGATCCCTCACTTTCATGACATTGCCCCTTGCTGAATGTGGTCACTGTGTTGGCACTGGTGGCTGTGGCCTCGGGTTTGTAACTGTGTGGATGTGTACATCTCTCAGATCTGTGATGTTGTGCAAGAACCAATAAGCCAATGATGCCACACACAAATGCAGGGCTGTAAGGAAGTACAACTGCCTGAGTCGTCAAGGCATCTGAAATAGGGACTTGGATGCCCCAACACTGCTCAATGATGCTCCTGGTGGCCATGTGTGTGGAGCTGTACCTGCCCTGTGCCATGTTTGAGGGTTCCAGATTATGGTAAGTATATAGGGATGGAAGATGTAGCAAACACCCTGGAGCGTGTAGCCGGGGTGCATATAGGTGGCAAAGGAGTAAAGGAGTGTAACTGCACATGGATAGACACAATAGAATGTACCACTAAATGGATTCCACATGCTTGCAAAGTCCTTTGGTGTTGTATATCATCTGCACATTGATAGAATACCAGCCGGGACTGTTGTGACATACATACTTGACATTATGTGGTGGCAGTGGGAGTATGTGTGTGCAGGGCACAGAAGCAAGCACCAGTGGAATCCGCTGTTCAGTGTAGTCTCCTGCACTATGTGACCCTTAATCCACAGTTAGTGGCATAGCAATCTATTGTTGACTCCATTAGGTGATGCATTAGACCAGATTGGGTACAGAGCATGAGAGACAGGTATGTGAAATGCGAGCTGTTATGCCTGTGATTCTCTGAAAGGAGTCAATGGTGAAAACATTCAGGGCAGCCACCAATGTACTGGTGCCCTGAAGGCACCTGTTTGTGCTCTGGTTGTGTGTAGGTCTACTACCCCTCCTGTGTAAACCTACTATGCTGTGTTCCTGCACCATACCGTAACGATGCCCCTCTGCAGAAATGGGAGCACTGCTTCCTAAGCTCCTCTGCGTGAATATCCGGACAAATATTCTTGTGTCCTGTTGGCTAAGCAGAAACAACAGGGAGTTGCTAATCATAGCTGCTGTATGTTAGCGACGACAGTGGTTGGTCATGCTGAATAAAGGTATGCCACACTGACTCCTTGCCATGCCAGCACAATGCTGATGCTCACAAACCAGTTCTCGAGTTTCCTCACCTTTCTCACTCAATAGCTCTACCGCCCTAGCCAGCTACCACAGCCCGAGGATACCGGTTTTAAATGATCCCTGAAAAGGACACATTTTGCTCACACACATATGCAGCTGAACATACATCGGTGCCACAAAAACAATATACGTCCACACACCCCTGAAGCCAAAAGTGATCTCATTCTTTAACTCTCATGTTCGCAAAAGGTAAGGGAGCGACCTATGTTCAATCTGCCCAATCTCTGTGTGTGTGTCCGTGCACACACAAAACATAAAACATACACAGTAACAAAGCCAGGAAAGTACATGACAGCAGAAAACTCACTGCATGCCCAGGTGTCATGGTTTCCGAGAGGTAAGTACAGTGATATTGCGAATAGAGGCTTCACATTTTGTGAGTTTGATACTGCTCAGTGGATTCTAATTGTAAGGCATGTGGCATTGAATCCCGATTGTGACTTCAAAAGTTCACAGCTATTCCTGCAGACAAAAAGAATCATGTGTCTTAAGCAAATCATGCGGATGTCGCAGAAGTCAAGAGGTCAAAGAAAAGGGCTGCAAGACATCTTTTTTTGACACCAAAACATATGAGAAAAATAATCAGATGCCAGCTCTCGCCTGGCCCACCTTATCAGGGTTCCACTATACATGAATGTTTAAGTCTTTCTACCATGTTCATCGCACAATGCATTCTGGGACTAGTAGTTGCAGAAATTCCACCTTCACATATGAACACAATATTTTAAAAATGGCCAGGAAACATACAGGAAGGCCGAGGCAGAACATGATGGCAGTGCCCTTGACGCAAAAGCAAAACTCTTGATCACTAATTCCACGGCTTGCGATTCATAAAAACATCATGCACTGCGGCACTCCCGAAGAGCACTCAGTGAGGTCATTGCACCAAGCAATGAATTATGGTAAACACTGTTAACATTGTCAAACATGCCAAACCCACCCTGCCACAGACACATGCCCATCACTCCCCTCACCCTGAAATATAATGAATACAATCACGAAGAAGAGATCATGTAGGTAAACATGATCAGCACAGCAAGAATACTTTCAACGTCATAATTGACACCCTAGCCACATGGCCCCAGTGCCTCTGTGTGAAATGTTCCTCTCGGAACAACTGGAAAAAGTACCCATTCTTACCTTCATGTACCAACAATCCTGGTGCCCACAGAATAAACCCTGTCTTCTCACAGACAACTATGTGAACCCAACAGAGGAGACATGTTCCAGTGCAAAGACAATGATGGCTAGGGGGTATTGTTACAATGCACGTAGCGCCCAGAACGGATAGTGGTGCACAGGGCAGAGAAGCCTTAGGTTCTGAAAGTACACTAGGGGCCTGCGTCTTGAGTTGGCCAAAGAGCTGTAAGAGATTTTCCATGTCTTGGTCACTCTTTTGTTTTTCCTTAGGCACATAAAAACACATGCTATATGAATGATGACATCACAATAATACACAATTATCCATATCACAGCTTACCCAAGTAAAATAAAATGTACACATTCTCAACAACATTCTTGAATCGCCAGCACAGACTCAATAAAACAAAATAAAACCTTATACCAGCAAATCGGTATGGACAGATAAAACCATACATTCGCGCCATGCATAAAAAGCAGCCGCTGTGACTACCAGGAATTCCGATTAATGTAATGTTCCCCTAACTAATAGAATCGAATTTAGGAAACATTTAGATTAGGCCTTTTGTATAAAATACATTTAAAACCCGGCAGTCGGTCAAAATATGCCTTGCATTCTCTGCTGTTAAATCGCAAAGCCACCATTGCCTGGCTTCAGCTGGCTTATTTAGCCAGCAGCCTGGATATTCACGCGTAGGGAGGAGATTAAACCGTAAATAAATAATAAATCACCTGAGCTTCGCCTCACTTAACTTTGTTAAGTAGGAGCGTGGGGTGTTAGCCTTAAAGCTCTTCAAAATAAATTCACGGTAGGGCATCTCCTCCTGCAAATAAGTTGCGTTACGACCTTTATCCTACTGAAGTGACCTTTAGCACAGAATACTGTGGACGTTGGGCAGGAGGACATTTGCCGAATTGTAAAGGCAATGTCATTCATATGGGGCATAAACGTGTGTCTTAGATTTTTAAAAAACTCGTTTTTGCACATGAAATCAAGCCTCATCGCCAATGGTCCCTTTTCACTCCGACAGTCCTCAATTTCTCTGTATAGTTTACAGCGACAAATTAACCATTGCATGAAAATAGAGTACACCCCCAAATCGCACATAACGGCTCTCTCCGGGACAGCGGAAGAGACACCTAGGATAGACAGGAGAATTGTCCTCTCTATACGCTCCAGCCATTCTACATGGATCTCAGATAAAACATCTAGGCTGTACAACAGGCCGGCGCTATACTGGTATTGTAAATAGTTACCAGCCCCTCTGCGTCGTTACCACCTATATGTGTTAAGTAACGGCTCTCTCCCGGACAGCGGAAGAGACACTAGGATACACAGGAGAATTGTCCTCTCTATACGCTCTAGCCATTCTACATGGATCTCAGATAAAACATCTAGGCTGTACAACAGGCCAGCGCTATACTGGTATTGTAAATAGTTACCACCCCCTCTGCGTCGTTACCACCTCTATGTGTCAAGTACCTTTTTATTGTCTGGCACTTCTTCCAAATTTTTCTTGAAATATGGTCTTCGTAAAATGTTTTTGTTGGTACAGATTTCATGGGAAATCCTAAATCTACATATTTGCTCACCACTTTCAAAGGGAGCTGGCCCAGTTTCCAAGTAAACGGGTTGCTCTTGCTGAACTTGCTACTTATCAAAAACTTGGCTTTTGTTTTGTTTATTATAAGATGGTTAGCTGCTGCATGGAGCCCCAGTGCAGTAATAGATCTCTGCAAACTAATAGGTGTTCAATCAATACGAATAATGTCGTCAGCATCCCAACTTAAATTTCACTTCCTTTGTCTTGTCTTTAAATCTCTTCATGACCTTGCTCCTCCTTACCTCTCCTCTCCTCTCTTCTCTCATTCTACACCCCCTCTCGCTCTCTTCGTTCTGCTGATCTCTTCTTACTCTCTGTTCCCCCACCCCTTGTGGCTCTTCTCGTTTCCGCTCCTTTCAGCTCCTTGCCCCCTTACACTGGAACTCCCTATCTTTTTCCATCTGTTCCTCCCCCACCTATTCCTCCTTCCTCTTCTCACTGAAATTACTCCTTCTTCATTCCCCTGCATGACACCTTTCCCTCTCTCACCCTTCTCTCCCTCTCTCTAGTACCCTTCTCTTTGTTCTCTTTATCTTTCCCCTTCTGTCCTAAATTCTCCTTCCCCCTACTACTCACTTTACTCACTACTCTCTCTCCATCTTCCTTCCTTCCCCACCCCCTCCTCTCCTCTCCCTTCTCATGCAAATAGTTCTACATGCCGATTTTCTGGGTTGATTCATGTATACTGTTTTTGCTTCTACTGTTCCATGTTAATGTGTTCTTGTTGTTAACTGTAAAGCGCCTTGGATTAAGGCACTATATAAAACAATAAATACAAAATACAACTATGTGGGGGCTGGGGGAGCTCACACTGAGGCAAATTCACTGCCCGAGTCTGATATATATAGATCGAACAGGAGGGGTGTCAAACCACAACCCTGCTTCATGCCTCTGTTTGTATTTATTTTCCTAGTTAGGAGGCCCTCCGTTTAAGTCAAACAGACACCTGTCTATCGCTATATAGCAGCTTTATAAAATGCAAAAAGACAGGGTCCACTCCCCAGTCTCTCAATTTCTTCCAGAGTAGGGGGTGAGATGTGAGTTGAAGGCTTTGGAAAAATCTATAAAACATAGGTAGAGCTTTCCCTCCGGGTCTTTCAGTGTTTCACCAGTCAGGTAATGCAGTGCGCATAAGTTGGTAATCATGTTATGCCCCTTCTAAATCCTGTTTGGAATTTACTTAGTAGGTGACAGGTGCTTTAACAAAATGGCTGCAAATATCTTAGAGCTGCAATCCAACATTGCAAGTAATCAGTGGTTGCCAGGGTCCTTTCCCTCACCAGTCTTGTACACCGGGACTAGAATCGACTCACTCCAGCTGTCCGGGATTCGACCACTAGCCAGGATGTGATGGTATAATTGTGCAAGTTGAGAGGCCCAGAACTCAGGAGTTGCCATGAGCACCATATTTGACACTGTGTCAGACCCAGAAACCCTCGATGTTTTCAAGTTGTTAATTATAATGAAAATATCATCGGGGTACCAGCCATCTAGAAATTCAGCAGGGGGCCTTTTAAACATATCAACCCGTGCCTTCGTCCTAGTATAACTCCATAAGATGTTCCGTCCAAGACTCTTCTTGGACCGCAGTAAGCTCCTGCCTGCTTATATCAGTCAAATATTGCCTGTAATATGCCCAACATTTCCTGTTGTTGTTAGATCGGACCAGTATAAACATAAACTTCCAACTACTATTGGCCATGATATAGCTGTGACTTCTAAGTCAGTTGTTATAGTTAGTGGAAAGGGAGCTAAGCCTTTTGCCTTTCTCTTCACTAGACAAACCTTCCATCCTCCCAACCCTGGCTCTTTCTTTATGATACTAGCGTTTTTGGTTTTGAATAGCAATGTCAAACAGACCCTCTCTCCTGGTGTAGGAGCCCGGCCCAGTTGGTATCCTTTTAAGCCGCTGCCCCAAATAATCACCAATTAATTTAAAATTCCAATTATTATTATTTAGCAAGAGTTCCAACTCACCTGTTTTAAGAGTGAGTAGAGCTGATATCTCCATGACATTGCAATCAGACCAAATAATTCTGTTGCCCTGAACATTGGTCCCACCAGTGGGATCGGAGTAGTTAAAGGCACAACTGTAAAAAGGCCTTTGTGTCCATGTAAGCTGCGAATGGCCACTTGGTTGGGTTTCCAATACCACCACACTGTTACAACTAGCACAAAGTTCCTGATGCACAACTATATAATCGAATACCGAAGAATACCCAGAATTAGACCAAGTGCATGGCAAGGCCAAACCTTTTAGTAATTCTTTGTTTAAACAAACCAGGTCAAACTCCAAGCACAATTTCTCCCACCAAGGATCTCCCTCCCCAGCCTTTGGAATTATATTTGCCAATACCTCATCCTCATCTTCATTGGCAATAGATCCTTAGTTTTAAAGTTCAGATGTCTGTTAAAATCTCCTGCAACAATCAAGTTGCCATTAGGGCACTGATCATACCATGCTTCTACCAACCACACTAACCTTTTGTGGGATGTATTTACCCATGCATCCGAGCCCTACCTCAAAACTGTGCAGTACTGACATGGAAAACATCATGATGGCCAGAGCTTCCCAGAAAATGCCCAGGGAAGTGCATGAAGAATAGGCTGCCACCCATTTTTGCCGATGTTATGGGCACAGAAGGACACTGCCTAAAACCACCATTGGACTACCCACACAGTAGTCTGAAACCATTGGGAATGGCAATGCTGATTGCCAAAAGCAAACCCATAACTGTGGAGAATTCATTTTCTTAAATCCCAAAAAGGGGTGCAGTACCCGTACTCACCACTATCAGAAAGCCGGCGTTTTAAAACCACCAGATTTTACTTTTTGTAGAAAACTGAATAAATGAACCCAAAACATGCCAAAGAAAGACTTACTGAGAGGTGGATCCAATGTAAAGTTATACTCTGAAGTGACTTTAAGGTTTATAACAAGACTGGCTGAGCTGTGGATTTCAGCAGTTTAAGTAAATTTGGACTGAAAGACACTACAAATCTAAATGTTTAAAAGAAATGAGTGACCTACTTTGTGTGTCACATAGGTTTCAATTGTTTAAATGTCATAGTTTTAAACTTAGAATCAGCATCCTAGCTGCATATGTAAAAACATGTCTTGACTTAAACTGGGGAACAGAAATGACATGTAGCTAAAAACTGGCTTAAAGAGATTCCAATTTTGCCTGGCAACTACCCCCCATCAGGAGTGAAACTTGAGTCACAGCTGTGTTCCCAGGCCTATCTGCCTTTTGCTGGCCACACTAAGGATATGCCATCTCTCTGATAATTGAATTAAGGGGAGCCCCCACAGAATACAGGAGCTCTGAACAAAGCCCTGTCCTGACCCAGGCAGATGGTGTATTGCAGATGTCGTAAAAGTAGCTTCCTCCTGAAGCAAAGGGGAGGGGCACTGCCTGTGAGAGCAAGCTGGCTTGGCAGAACTGGAAAAACCAGAAATTCAACCTTGTGCTGGAGGAAAACCACACCCCTTTGGGGCCAGAACATAACTCTAAAAAGATGAATAACTCATAGTACGGACTTGTGAAAATTATTTAAATGATACCATAATTCTTGTGATTTTTCTGCCCACATTTTAAGAGGTTTTTAGAACCGGTGGTATGTTCAGGGGGGTTTTAGCGGAAAAGAGGATATTACTCAAAATGTGTGCATGTGAAAAATCTGACACTTCATCAACTAATGCCCATACTCCTTGCGCACATGTGTGTAAATTTGGGGTAATGTCCGGTATTGCAAACCAGTTAAAAAGTGCAAAATATTGCCATTTCTGAATGCAAGCTCCCAGGAAGAGCAGAGTTTGAACAGGGTATACCTCCTGTAATGCATGATGGGTGCATATGATTTTAAAACAACATGTACCTCTGCAAATATGTATTTGGTTCAAATCTAGATTTGTGTGTAAGTTGACAGGAGGAGTGGACTTTCTGCAGGCTGTAAAATGACATCACTCTGACACAACTCAGCTCCCCCAATCAGGGGAGAAATGAAAGCTTGGCCAATGATAAGTGGAGAGGGGTAGGGTCTAGTGATGCTGCACACACACCCATAAAAAAACACATAAAAGCAGACAGACAGGACAGATAGGGGCCTTCAAATCCATTTGCAGCTGGAAGCTCTGCCGGAAAATCCATACTTTACCTCCCTCAACCTTCAGAGAGCAGACATAGAGACTTCAAATCTATCAAATTTCCAGAACCAGAGAGAGAGAGAGCTGACCCAGATCACTGTGAAGTGCAGATACCAGAGTCCAGTCTAAAACCTGACCAGATCCCTGGCGAGGCCCATTTAACTCAAGAATATAGTGTGAGTACCTAGAAAACTGTGCAGAACCAATCTCTTAGTTAAAATAATATAATCCAAGCTATTTTAATCTAAGTAGAACTGCCTCCTAACTGTCACCTGTCATTTGCAAAGCTGTCACCTGTCATTTTCTAGTTGCAAGCTGCACTTGTCTTTTTGAACTTTAAAATTTCAAATCTGAAAAACGACCTTTATTTAATCGCTCATATCTCCGTGACCGTTTGTGCTAGAGACTTGCAGTAACTTTCATCTGGAAGCTGAGATCCTAGGCTTTCCTGTAATCGTGCTCGGCGCATTCGCAAATTTAGCCGCGATTTGACATTTTACCGCGATTTGCCAATTTCTCCACGTGTAAAAATCTGCTGCTGCTTGCCTTTCACTTGCCAAAAATTCGTTTAACCTGCTAGTTACACCCTAGATCCTGGCTAAAGTGAGCCTGGACTAATATTAACTAGATACCACTCACCCTGAACCTCTAGAGGGAATTAAAAGCATTTTAGCATATTTTTTTCTTCATTTCCAGCACATTTAAAAGCATTTGGGCCTGTGTTTTCAATTTCTGTAGTCTAAGTTGCTGGGGTGAACTGAATTACATTTGATTGCATTTCTGAGAACTGTGTGCTTCCTTCCCTTTCCTTGCATTGCATAAAAGGGGGGGGGGTGAATTGTCCAAGAAAGTGATTACATTGTCTTTTGCTGGAATCCTATCAAGTTATTTTCTTTACTGCATTTCATTCCACATTGCATCCATTTGAAACTATAAAAGTATTGTTGCTATCTTATCCATTTCATGTCAACTCCTTAGTGATTATCAAGAAGTGTGCTAGTGCCAGATTCTCCGTTGTTAATCTTTATCATCTCAGATTAAGTGTGATATTCAATTATTAATTTATTATAAAGCGTGATATAGATATATATTGCTTTACTTCTCAAATAAACCTTGTAACTTGCAAAACAGAACTACTTCTTGGCTCAGTGGGGTCAGGGGGATTCTGAGAGAGGGGTGTTATATAGGGGTTAGTCATCCAGAAACGCATGAACTGGACATAAAGTACATCAATAAGGGTTTTCATTCAGTATTATAGACTAGGCGTTGACTTAGCTGTAGTGTTGAATTGAATCCTCTTACAAATTGGGGGCTCGTGCCGGACGTTTGGGTTAGATCTACCATTTGTGCAGATTAATACAGCGTGCCAGCTGACCAGATACACATATCCGGTCGGATCACCACGCTGTTTTACGCTGTAAAGCACTCCTCAAAAGGAAACGGTCTGTTTTGCAAGAATAAAATACTAACTCTTGTAAGTCAGGAAGGAAATCAAATTTCCAGAATGACGACACTCGTGGACATGAAAATAGCCAGAGAGCACCTCTTACATAAGCTATTTGTGAGAGGTGAATGGACCGAACAGGGCCAGGATGCGTGGTTGCAGGCAATCACACAACAGGTCACTGAAACGGGGTCAGATACATATAGAGATCAGGGTCCACTACATGTGGCCCTGAGTGAACTATACATGGCCCCGAAGGCCAAAGATGAACACGACAAGATTGTTAGGATAGCGGCATACCTGTACCTATATATGGGAGACATGCAGGATAGATGTACTGAAAGCCAAGATCTGGCGAATAAGCGACAGATGGCGTTAGAGAAGGTCCAATCTGACCTGGTCTCTTCTGAGCAGAGGCTGCAGAGGAGCCAGGAGTCAGAAGATGATAGTAGGCAGTACATCATTAAAATAGAAGAGGATATGGACATCCTGCAACAGGAAAAGACAGACCGGGATACCAGAATTCTGGCTTTGCAGCAGGAACGCCAAGACAGTTTGGACTCCCTACTGCAGAGCCAGAAAAAGCTGGAGCAACAGATCAATTTCAACAGGGCATGCACAGAGCAGGTAGCCACCCTGCAAATCCAACTAGACAGAGAGAAAGAGGAGAGCAATAAACTGATCCTGAAAGACCTGGATACCCAGGCAGAGTTTGATCAGGAGCGCCAGAAAGCCGGTGCCTTCCAAAGGCAAAGGGATGACCTGGCGGCACAGATGCAGGCTCTTAGTCAGGAAAGAGACACTTTAGGCCAGGAAGTCTGCCACTTAAAAAAGGAAATTGAAGAAAATCACCTGGCCCTCCAGGGGCTGGGTGATCTCCAAAAAGAAAACCAGAACTTGGTAGAGCACGCCAGAAGGGTGGAGGATGCTCTAGCAAGAAAGGAGCAGGCCAATAGGGACACAGCTCAGGAGGTAACCCTCCTGCAGCAAAGACTGGCCCAGTTCTCCAGGACCAACCAGGAAGCACAGAGGGAAAATGAGGCCCTCTGTCAACACAATGATAGGCTCCAACAACAGGTAGCGATGCAGGAGGGACTGATAGAGTCCAGTAAGGCCTTAACTGAGGAACTGAAGGCACAAATGCAGGCTCTTGCATTGCAACAGGGAGCAGGGGCGGATAGAGATGAGGTTCGCTGGGAAAGGGAAACTCCGGAGCATAACCTCAGGAGCCCTAGTACCAGAGGCCCTCATACCTCTCAGTCCCTAGACTCTGCCACCCCCATGTTCCCCGGCGCACATGAGCACCGGGCCACCGGGATGGCAGACTACTATCCAGACAAAAGTATGGGGCTCATAGGCCAGTACCACCCAGGTATGGAGGGGCGGGCATCCGGGTATGGGCACCCAAGCGCAGTGCAATTTGGTGGGGAACCCCAGGAGAGTAGGCCCATTAAGGGCATCCTGAAAACCTCTGCCCAGTTAGGTCAGTGGAGGGGGTACCCATCAAATCCTGGCAGCAAGGAGGAATCTGAAGACTCCTCTGAACTGCGCAGGACACAGGAGACCAGGTCCCCACATTCTGCCAGCCATTCCCAGGCTCGCAGAATCCGGGAAAACCTGGAAGAGCAGACAGGAACCTCTGGGAGCAGTGCCTCTGAGTCAGAGGATGAATGGACAAGGGTTACCCGAACCAAAAAGGCCAATAAGGCAAAAAAGGCCTTGCTTAAGGACCCCTTAAAGCAGATTAAGGCGATCAGGAGCTTCATCACGCCTTACCATAAGAACGCTAAGTATTCTGTTTGGGAGCACTTAGAGTTGTTTGAGCAAATGATGGAGACTTTCCATTTGAAGGACAGCCAAAGCTGTATTCAATATGTAAAGTGGACCTTCTCCCCGGAATACTCCAGTTTCTTTGCGGGGCTGGAGGACCAAAATCATTTAAGATGGTCCACCTATAAGGCGGCCATCTTGAAACATTTTTCCATTCATAGAAATCCTCAAGAGGCTCGCAAGGCAGCCTACAATTTGCAATGTGGGGAGGATCAGGCCCCACAAGAATTTGTGCAAGAACTGAAACGTGCTTTTGCGCAGACCACCAGAAGGGTGCGCACAGACAGTAGAGAATTCATTAATACATTTTTTCATGCCTTGCCCAAATACATAATGACCCAGCTCGTGAGGGATTTTCACGAGAAAAGATCTTTAGACTGGGTCATTGAACAGGCTACCCAGATCTATGAGGTGCAGAAACCGGTAGATAGCAAAAGAAATGCCCAGAAAAACCCCAAAGCCAACAGCACCCCTGCTGCTGCCAAGGTGGCAGAGGTAAAGGTCACCCCCGTTTTAGATTTGGAGATGGGGGAGCCTAAAAACCTACCTGCACCTAATAATGCTAGGCCCAGAAGGTCCTCGGGCCAGTCACAGACAGGGAGCCAGGGAGGCAGCCCCACAAATGGGGTCCCTCGCTCTTCTGATTATGTAAGTCCCCGTTACAAAGGAAATCGACCCATCCTGGGTTATGTGTGGACTCCTCCAGCCCAAGGGGGGGATCCAGCCAAGCACCTAACCCAGGGAACTTCCCTCCTAACTTCCCACCGGAGGGCAGAAATTCTCCAAATCCTGGGCAGAACTTTTTCCCCAGGTATCCACCCAATTTCCAACCCCAAAATCATCCATCCTTCTTTCCCCAATTCCCTGAGCCCAGACAACCTAATCCGGGAGAGGGGAGGCCAAGGGTGGAGGGGTACCCAAATCTTCCCAACCCGGGGTACTACCAGAGAAGGAATAGCTACCCTTCCCGGGATCAGCCCAGGGGAGAAAACAGGGCCCCGTATCAGCCTGAGCGGGTTTCCCAGTTAGAGCGCCAGGTTCAAAACATGGCGTGGGATCTGGGTCACATACTGAGGGCTCAGCAGAACCCTCAGATCGGCATGCCGGCGCAGAACGCACCCAACTCTGGACCTGGTGCTCCAGAACAATGACGGGGGCAGCACCCCGATAACTCACCGGCTCCCAGGGAGGAGGCACAAGGGGAAGGGGGGTGTAAAGCCTTGGAGGAAGCTTCCTTCCTCACTTGTAAACAGCCCCTGGAAACCCAGGAACCGGAAACAAAATCTCTTGCCCCTGAAAGTCTGCCTCCTAAGGAGCAGAGGGGTGGTAGGAGAAACAAAAGACCCAAACAGACACAGTTTGAGGAGGAGGTACAGATCTTCCAATTTGAGGGAGAGGGATCCTCAGAGGATCCTGGGAAAAGGATCTTCTCCTTCAGAGAGGGGGGAACTCCTCCCAAAGAAAAATGGGTCCCTAGGGATGCAAATCCAGACTGGGGAGATGGGGAGACTGAGCTACCGCCGCCCACCATCTCATCCCAGAACCAACAGCAAGAAAATCCCCTGGTTCAAACCCATCCTGGTGACTGCCTCCAAAAAGGGGGGGGCGGCCCAGAACCAGAGCCAGGGGAACCCACAATGGCTCTGATCTCCAGTTGCCAAATTTTTCTTTCAGATTCCCAAGGCTCTCCACAGAATTCTGCCCAAATCTCTTCGCTAGCGATGCCCAAAACCAGAAAGTTAGCCCACCAGTTGTCCAAAAATGTGCATTATCTGTGCCCCCTTGAGGAGAAGGAGGGACGATACTATGCCCCGGTCCGAGTACAGGGGCAGGGTACAATTTTGGCACTGGTGGACACGGGATCTCAAGCTACCCTTCTGTCCAGAAGGGCCTTTGATGAACTGAATGCAGGAAGGGGAGAGAATTACCAAATTCCTCTCACCTCTCTTCCTGGACAACTGCAGAACTTTGACGGGAAGGAAATTCCTGTCGAGGGGACGGCAGATTTGGACATTAAAATTGGGCGACACAAGTTGAAACACCCAGTCATAGTTGTGACTCCGGAGGGCACCCCTTGTTTACTGGGGAATGACCTCCTGAGAAGGTTGTCACCCCTAATAGATTGTGTAAACAAGGTCCTCTGGACCCAGACTAGCCGACCAATAAAATTAAAACAGAGTGTCAACCATGTTAGTTTAAACGGCACCTGCCACATGGTTGAACAAAAATCTGACCAAGTAGAATTTCACTTCCAGAACAACCAAATTCCAGACGTGACAGTAATAGCAGTAGGACAACAGACTGGTGATGGGGCGTCCTCTCTATTTCTGAAAATCAACCTTCCTTCCAGTTTAAGGTGGTATTCCACACTGGAAGGAAACACCCTGAAATTCTTTACTAATCCACAATCAGAAACTCCCACTCCTACAGTCCAGAAAGATGTGAAATCAGCTCAGAGCCTGGCTGATATTCAGCAAATTGGAGAGCAGTTGTTCATCCCTGTTCAGTTAAATGATGGGAAGGACTCTGTTCTCGCTCGAGTGTGTGTGAACAACGGTAAGAGCTTCATCAGCGAAGCCATGTTTCGCCAACTCCCAAAAGATCCAGCCATTCCCACATTCAAACTGATAGACAAATGGGAAATGGACCTGGAAGCGCCTAATTCCAAACATCTCCTGCCAAGCAGGTGTATGCTCAAAATCTCCATTGGCAACAAGAGCATAGTCCATAATTGTTGGGTCGTGCGAGACGTCCCTGCTGCCTTTTACTTAGGCAGTGACATTCTCAATCGCTTTGCCATTAGTTTGGACCTAATAAACTTCAAAGCTTGGTCCCGATTAGCGGATAATCCCATGGGCTTTGATGATCCAGAAAAAGCATTTAGGTCAGCTCAATTGCTACCTTATGCAGTTGAAATTCAGATCAAAGAGGAAGTCACCATCCCCGAAAGGACCCGCCAATTCTCCCTGGAAGTGAAAGCTAAAAGAGGACAATATTTGCAAAACCCTGATGCTTACATAAATCTAAACGCTTCTCTCCAACAGCAAGGGTTGGGGGTAAACCCAACTCCATTAGTCAACATAGAACATGACACCATTCTAATAGAGGTGGATAACAGCGACTTAAAGAGTATTACTCTAGCCGCAGGCACCATTATTGGAATGGCGGTTGATGACCGACATTTTTCCATCGACTTAGTAAATGAACTGTTAGGACCAATCCCCAAGGACTGTTTTGACAGTGACAGTGAGGACAATACAACACCAGACAGGATTTTTACCCGGCATGGGGGGAACTTCCTGGTGTACATTTCCTGCCCCTATGGTAAGGAAGATGTGACTTGTGACTTCAGGAGGGATGAGGTGATTTTCCAAGTCCATGAGGGCTGCCTTTCCCACCTGAAGCCTCCAGTCCAAATCAGCACTCTGACCAGGGACTTCTCCACCCAGCTGGAGGAGGCCGCTGAATTAGCCAAACCAGAAGTCTTTCCAGGCTTCAGGCAGATGGTGGAAGAGAGAGTCAACCTAGCTGATGCCTGTGTGACTCCGGAACAAAAGCAAAAGTTGAAACAAGTTTTCTTGGATTTCCAAGATCTCTTTGCGGTAGACTCATATGACTGTGGTCGCACCGACATCCACACAACCACAATCCCCACGGACCCTGGCATGACTCCTGTGTTTGTGAAGCAATATCGCTTGCCTCTCGCATCCATGGAGTCCCTTACTGAAATAATTAAGAACCTTGAGTCCCGGGGAATAATCCGTCCAGTCCACAGCACTTTCAATAATCCGGTGCTGGGAATATTGAAGCCAAACGGCCAGTGGAGACTCTGCGCCGACCTCAGGGAGCTCAACAAACGGGTCCATACTTCCCGATGGCCTCTTCCCTACATTGACCAAGGGCTGGCCCAGATCCAGGGGTCACAGGTATTCACTGCAATAGACCTGACCAATGGATACTGGACTGTGCCTGTCAGTAGGGAGGACCAATACAAGCTGGCTTTTACCTTTGGGGGCCAGCAATACACATGGACCCGGACTCCCTTCGGATACCTCAACTCCGGCAATGAATTCAACATTTTCCTACATAAGGCCATGCCCGACCTGGGTGCGAGGGGTAACCTGGCTTATGTAGATGATGTCCTCATCAAAAGTTCATCTGTGGAGGAACACATAGCGGAGATCCGTTATGTTCTGACAAAGTTGAGGGCCGCCGGAGCAAAACTTTCCTTTCAGAAAGCACAGTGGTGTAGAACCCGTGTTAATTTCTTGGGGCATGAGATTACTCCTCAGGGTCTCTGCCCCCAGGAAAAGAAAGTGGAAGCACTTCAGAAACTGAAAGACCCCACAACTCTGCGGGAACTAAGGAGCCTCCTTGGACTGACCAATTACAGCAGAAAGTTCATTGAGGGCTACGCAGAGATCACCAGACCCCTGATTCATCTCCTGAAGGGGGGGGTCAAGTGGGAATGGGGTCCAGAACAAGCCGAGGCAGTAAGACAACTCAAGAGAAGCCTCTCACAAGCGCCTTGCCTAGCTTACCCTGTCAGAAACAAGGAGTTCTTCCTGGAGACAGGGTTCTCTAATACGTGCTTGATGGCAGTATTATACCAAAAGCATGACAAGGTCAATAAAGTAATCTCCTATGCGAGCAAAACTTTATCCTCTGTGGAGGAAAAATTCAATGATTGTGAGAAGGCACTCCTGGCAACGGTGTGGGCATTGAAGAATTACCGCCCGTTTATCCAGGGGGAACACATCATAGTGGAGACTCCACACCAGCCTCTGCAATATCTCCAAAGTGACAGAATCCGGGCCGGAAATGTGAGTAATTCCCGAATTACTTCCTGGATTCTGTCAATGCAAGGCTTTCCTGTGGAGATCAGATATGGCCAAAACAAGAAGAGTCCCCTCGCGCAAGGTCTGGCTGACTTGCATGATTGTGCCAGAGAAAACTGTCTCGAGGACGAAAGTCTAAAAATAAAGGACAACATGGAGGCATACCTTAATTCCCCACACAAAGTCTTTGAAGAAGACAAGTGTGAGGGAATGCCCACTGTCTATGTGGATGGATACTCTTACCATGTTGACAACGACGGGGAGAAAGAACTGGTGGCCGGCGTAGGGAATGCATGGGTGAATGAGTCCCCAGAACCCTCCGCTGGATACAAAATTGGTCCCCGAAGTAGTCAGGTGGCAGAATTGATGGCTGTGCATCAGGCCATCCTCACTGCTGTCCAGCATCAACTCCGCGAACTGGTCATAATCACAGATTTGGATTATGTACGGAACGGGTTCGTGGAGCACCTGGTTAATTGGAAAGTCAGAGGCATGTTATGTGCTAACAACAAACCCTTGAAACATGGGAAGTTGATCCAAAACATTGATGATCTGGTCACCTCGAATGAGATGACCATCTATTGGAAAAAGATCAAGGGTCATTCCAAAGTAGAGGGACCAGACAAAACTGGAAATGACTTAGCTGATCAGCTGGCCAAAACCGGGGCCATCCAAGGGGATCTAATTGAGATTGAGTCCCTGTTGGGGGAAATCCAGGTCACTGCTATCACTAGGTCCCAGACAAATGCTCACAACGACCTTTCAATTGCACAATGGAGTAAGGAGACCCCTGATGCTGATTTGATTACAGCTCAGAAGGGGGATCCAGTTATTGGTAAGTTTTACCAACACCTTGAGGACCCTGAGAACTTTCCCCTGACGGATACCGATTACATTGGGAAAGAGGACCTAAGAGTGTTGATGAAATGTCCAAAAATGTTCCGGATCCAAGACGGTTTGCTGGTAAGGAAATCCAAAGCTGGCCATGACCAGTGGGTGGTTCCTACCTCATTCTGAAGCCTGATGTTAAGTCACGCCCATGATGCGGCCACCGCCGGTCATAGGGGGTTTCACACAACACTGGAAATCTTAAGAGAGGTTGCATACTGGCCACACATGGGGCAGGACCTCGACCAATACTTGAAGGGGTGTCTTGTGTGTGCACAATTTCAGCCATCATCCCTCACGCACCGTGCGCCTCTCCAAAAGCGGGGGATGACACTGCCATGGTCAGATTTACAAATCGACTTTGTAGGCCCTGTGATTCGCTCGGCTAGGGGGAATAAGTACATGTTGACTGTGACATGCTTGTTTACCAAGTGGGTGGAATGTCTCCCAGCCCCAAATTGCAAGGCAGAAACGGCAGCTGCCTTGATGATTACCCACATCTTTTCCCGTTTTGGTCTACCTCAAAGGATTGAGTCAGACAGAGGTAGCCACTTCATCAGTGAAGTAATGACAAAGATGTGGGAGATACTGGGGGTCAAGAGAAAGCTACACATTGCTTACCGGCCAGCTTCTTCTGGGGCAGTAGAGAGATATAACCGAACCATTGTGAGCATATTAAAGAAGTTTGTGGCAGATTCTGGGCCAAGTTGGGATATCCGATTACCTCTGGTCCTAATGGCCATCAGATCTACCCCTTCATCTGCAACCAAAATGTCACCATTTGAGTTGATGACTGGGCGCAAGATGGTGCTTCCTCAGCATTTGCTCTACAGGACCCAAGAGCAGACATTGATAAATGCCTCCGCTACTCATGAATATGTGGAGAATTTAAGGAAACACCTCCAACATGCTTTTGCTTATGCTCAGCGGAATCTAGAAAGATCAGCTGATAGCATGAAGACCCACTATGACCTGAAGACTTCCAGGAAGGAATATCAGGTGGGAGACCGGGTCTATCTATACAACTTCCAAAGGAACCAGGCCAAGCAGCGCAAATTTTTGCCTACATGGAAGGGACCCTTTGAGATCATCGACAAGATCTCCCCTGTGGCCTACAAAATCCACATCCCCAAAGGTCCTTTGGCAGCGGGGGAAGACAAGTGGGTCCACATAAACCAGTTGAAATGTTGCCATCCCAGGCACACTCTGCAACAACTGGAGGAATCCTCTGGAATCCTAGCGGGTACTGTCTCAGATTAATTCAGTTCCAACCATAAAACATACCACATCTAGTCTCTAAAATATTGTGATTTGCATGAAACTGTCTCTTAGTTATACTGTTTTTTTTTTCAAAATAAGAATGTAATGTTTCGTTATGATGAAATGCATATGCTGCCCCACTATCTCAACAGTGGTGAAAAAATGTCTATGAGTAGGTATTGCCGCTCTTCCTTTGTCGTCCTAGGAGAAAGAAAACCTGGAGACGGGCCAAGGAGGACGATCCGGAGACCGGGAGCAGTGACGCAAGGGGGCCCAGTGTACCGCCCAATATTCCCATCAGGACCGGCGAGGAGAACCGATCGACCAGTACCGGATGGAGGAAAATAAGCTGAACTGTGCCATCTATTGGAAGAAGATGAGGAAACATCCCAGGTCTTGCGAGTCCCATCAGTGAAATCGAATGGCCATCGCAAGAGGGGGGCTTGTGGGATGTATTTACCCATGCATCCGAGCCCTACCTCAAAACTGTGCAGTACTGACATGGAAAACATCATGATGGCCAGAGCTTCCCAGAAAATGCCCAGGGAAGTGCATGAAGAATAGGCTGCCACCGATTTTTGCCGATGTTATGGGCACAGAAGGACACTGCCTAAAACCACCATTGGACTACCCACACAGTAGTCTGAAACCATTGGGAATGGCAATGCTGATCGCCAAAAGCAAACCCATAACTGTGGAGAATTCATTTTCTTAAATCCCAAAAAGGGGTGCAGTACCCGTACTCACCACTATCAGAAAGCCGGCGTTTTAAAACCACCAGATTTTACTTTTTTGTAGAAAACTGAATAAATGAACCCAAAACATGCCAAAGAAAGACTTACTGAGAGGTGGATCCAATGTAAAGTTATACTCTGAAGTGACTTGAAGGTTTATAACAAGACTGGCTGAGCTGTGGATTTCAGCAGTTTAAGTAAATTTGGACTGAAAGACACTACAAATCTAAATGTTTAAAAGAAATGAGTGACCTACTTTGTGTGTCACATAGGTTTCAATTGTTTAAATGTCATAGTTTTAAACTTAGAATCAGCATCCTAGCTGCATATGTAAAAACATGTCTTGACTTAAACTGGGGAACAGAAATGACATGTAGCTAAAAACTGGCTTAAAGAGATTCCAATTTTGCCTGGCAACTACCCCCCATCAGGAGTGAAACTTGAGTCACAGCTGTGTTCCCAGGCCTATCTGCCTTTTGCTGGCCACACTAAGGATATGCCATCTCTCTGATAATTGAATTAAGGGGAGCCCCCACAGAATACAGGAGCTCTGAACAAAGCCCTGTCCTGACCCAGGCAGATGGTTTATTGCAGATGTCGTAAAAGTAGCTTCCTCCTGAAGCAAAGGGGAGGGGCACTGCCTGTGAGAGCAAGCTGGCTTGGCAGAACTGGAAAAACCAGAAATTCAACCTTGTGCTGGAGGAAAACCACACCCCTTTGGGGCCAGAACATAACTCTAAAAAGATGAATAACTCATAGTACGGACTTGTGAAAATTATTTAAATGATACCATAATTCTTGTGATTTTTCTGCCCACATTTTAAGAGGTTTTTAGAACCGGTGGTATGTTCAGGGGGGTTTTAGCGGAAAAGAGGATATTACTCAAAATGTGTGCATGTGAAAAATGTGACACTTCATCAACTAATGCCCATACTCCTTGCGCACATGTGTGTAAATTTGGGGTAATGTCCGGTATTGCAAACCAGTTAAAAAGTGCAAAATATTGCCATTTCTGAATGCAAGCTCCCAGGAAGAGCAGAGTTTGAACAGGGTATACCTCCTGTAATGCATGATGGGTGCATATGATTTTAAAACAACATGTACCTCTGCAAATATGTATTTGGTTCAAATCTAGATTTGTGTGTAAGTTGACAGGAGGAGTGGACTTTCTGCAGGCTGTAAAATGACATCACTCTGACACAACTCAGCTCCCCCAATCAGGGGAGAAATGAAAGCTTGGCCAATGATAAGTGGAGAGGGGTAGGGTCTAGTGATGCTGCACACACACCCATAAAAAAAAAACACATAAAAGCAGACAGACAGGACAGATAGGGGCCTTCAAATCCATTTGCAGCTGGAAGCTCTGCCGGAAAATCCATACTTTACCTCCCTCAACCTTCAGAGAGCAGACATAGAGACTTCAAATCTATCAAATTTCCAGAACCAGAGAGAGAGAGAGCTGACCCAGATCACTGTGAAGTGCAGATACCAGAGTCCAGTCTAAAACCTGACCAGATCCCTGGCGAGGCCCATTTAACTCAAGAATATAGTGTGAGTACCTAGAAAACTGTGCAGAACCAATCTCTTAGTTAAAATAATATAATCCAAGCTATTTTAATCTAAGTAGAACTGCCTCCTAACTGTCACCTGTCATTTGCAAAGCTGTCACCTGTCATTTTCTAGTTGCAAGCTGCACTTGTCTTTTTGAACTTTAAAATTTCAAATCTGAAAAACCACCTTTATTTAATCGCTCATATCTCCGTGACCGTTTGTGCTATAGACTTGCAGTGACTTTCATCTGGAAGCTGAGATCCTAGGCTTTCCTAGGACCCCAAAACGATAGTGATAGTCCTTGTATTTCCTCTGTAATCGCGCTCGGCGCATTCACAAATTTAGCCGCGATTTGACATTTTACCGCGATTTGCCAATTTCTCCACGTGTAAAAATCTGCTGCTGCTTGCCTTTCACTTGCCAAAAATTCGTTTAACCTGCTAGTTACACCCTAGATCCTTGCTAAAGTGAGCCTGGACTAATATTAACTAGATACCACTCACCCTGAACCTCTAGAGGGAATTAAAAGCATTTTAGCATATTTTTTCTTCATTTCCAGCACATTTAAAAGCATTTGGGCCTGTGTTTTCAATTTCTGTAGTCTAAGTTGCTGGGGTGAACTGAATTACATTTGATTGCATTTCAGAGAACTGTGTGCTTCCTTCCCTTTCCTTGCATTGCATAAAAGGGGGGGTGAATTGTCCAAGAAAGTGATTACATTGTCTTTTGCTGAAATCCTATCAAGTTATTTTCTTTACTGCATTTCATTCCACATTGCATCCATTTGAAACTATAAAAGTATTGTTGCTATCTTATCCATTTCATGTCAACTCCTTAGTGATTATCAAGAAGTGTGCTAGTGCCAGATTCTCCGTTGTTAATCTTTATCATCTCAGATTAAGTGTGATATTCAATTATTAATTTATTATAAAGCGTGATATAGATATATATTGCTTTACTTCTCAAATAAACCTTTTAACTTGCAAAACAGAACTACTTCTTGGCTCAGTGGGGTCAGGGGGATTCTGAGAGAGGGGTGTTATATAGGGGTAGTCATCCAGAACGCATGAACTGGACATAAAGTACATCAATAAGGGTTTTCATTCAGTATTATAGACTAGGCGTTGACTTAGCTGTAGTGTTGAATTGAATCCTCTTACACTTTCTAATATGTTACTGGAGACCAGAGCGCTAGGAGGATCGTACACATTTACATTCACCAAATCCCTAGGGGCAAAATTACCACTATTGATACACACAGGCAGAATATACGAAAAGGTATTTTCACTGTCAAAGAGAGTAACATTCAGATGTTTTTTTACTCCCGCCGCCAGGCCACCGAACGGGCACCCTCTAATATTGGGTTGAGCAGGGCTATAAATAACAGTTAATCCATCCACATGAAAGGGATCCAGGAGTCATGTGTCCTGGAGTAGAAAAATATCACTTGCTAAAAGTGCAGAGGCACCCATTTTAGCCCTGGGTGTTCCAAGAAAGCCAAGAGTAGTTATCCTGCTTAATTCGATATTGTTCCCTTTTAAAAGTGTGCGGCACCCAACTAGATACTTTCTTAACATCCCCTTTAGTGGGGTCAGCCGGTGCCGGAGCCCTCAAAATGATCCTCTATTTCTGGGAGGAGTCTTTGCTCTTCAGACTGCTTCGTGTCTGAGGATGCAACAGGGCTTCATTGGGCCTAGGAATAAATGACGTGTGCTTGTAGCATACCGTTAGTTGGTACCCCAAATGATAAAAACGCAACACTACCACCACCACTGCTGAGGCAAACTCCAGAATCTCCCAATTGGTCGGGCTGTCAAACTTACGGAGCTCAATGGTGTTTATAGTTATAGTAGTTATGTTCATCAATAGCTCATTTTTCCCCAAGTAGCTCGAATAAGCCTCTTCGATTCAAAAATGGGCTCTGGTTAGTTGGGTATAGTTCTTCGATCTTAGACCATTCACTCACAGGCCTTGAATTAGTTTTAGAGAGGTAGCCCAAATGAGCTCTTACTTCTTGTTGCTGCGGTACTTGCAATGGGGTGACTAGACCTTGGGGCACACTTGGGGCCCTGTCTACAGTAGCCGAGCATTGCTAATCTAGTTCCAGAGAGTTCACTGCCTGTGTGGGAGTATGGACAGCAGCCACCTGCCGGCTTTTTGATTGCGCCCACTTGACCTGTGGCCCTGTCAGCTTTTGGTTACCCGCCTTCTTCCTTGCCGCTCCACCCTTGACCACCTTTTGTGGCTCTGCCAAGCAAGAGACCTTGCCTTTCACTTTTATTTTACCCTTGGGCCTAGGTGCAACCCCCACATCTCTTCCCCCACAAGCATATTCCATTGATATGATTGCATATAAGTGAGAGATGGCTGGTGAGTGACTTTCACAGCTTGTTTGAGCCACCTGAGGCACCATGAGGGCTGCTGTGTCTGGTCCTTGTGCCAGCTGCTCAGAGTTGGCCAATATAATATCTACCACACATGGCAACATTTGTTTTAAGTCTTGCTGTTTGCTTGCTATAGCTGAACACAATGAGAACAAAGGATCCACTGACGAAGCCATTGCATTCAGGGTGGCTGAGGCACTGTTACTCTCTTGCAGGATATGGCCAGCACGACGTTACTGCTCTGCATACTCCTTCTCGCTCTCACTACTGGAGAAACTGGAGGAACTTGACAGTAAACCCTCTAACTCTGGTGTAGCTGATATGTGTGTATCATATGCATTATCGAGGTCAGTGGCAGACGTTGTTATGGGTTCAATAATTTAATCCGCTTTTTGTTGCAGACCCAATCTCAGGTTCAAGAGCGAGTTGTTGTTATCTATAGGGGTGGAGGTGGATAGTTTTCCATTCGTTGTGCTTTCAACTTCACTCGGCCTGGGCACTGGGACACCCATGAGCAGGTCCACTCTACTTTTATATGAGTGGTGAAACACGTATAGAGGATACAGTTAAAAGTACTAAAGAAGATACAGTTATCAACAGAAACAGACAAACATCTGTTTTCACTGAAGAAAGATAACATAACCCCAACTGGGTCAACCTCAACAAGCTACACTGCAGGACCAATTGGGGGAAGGACAACCCAACAGGGACAAACCATAGCATTAAAAAGTCACTACAAGGACTACTATCCATTGGGTTTTCAGCAACACCCTGATCTCACTAAATACTTTGAGTGGCAAGAATCATTTTGAATGCTACTATGAATTAATCTAATACAGTCTAGCTCAAGTATAAGATTTATCAATAATGGGTGATTAAATTTATCAGCACCATACTGAACTGCAGTCGCAAAGATTTTTCTTTTCCTAGCGATTTAACCACATAACCCACATTGATACCTGAGAGTGCTAGCCCGGGACTTGAGCCTATGAATACTTTTTGAATCATTAACCATTGTGAAGACACAATTTAGGGCTCAACCTGCAACAGCATCACAACCCTGCATTTATTCAGTTTATTTGGAAATTACAGGTTCGCCACAGACTAGTTTTATGTCTATGAACTCCTAATTCCAATCTACTTTTGGCATTTCTGCATATGGCTCCTCCAACCGAGGTTTTCTAAAAGTCTGTAATTCTGCTGCTTTTGCCTGCCCCAACCGTAGACTGCTCCTTAATAGCGTTATTTCTATCTTCTATCGCCACTGGTGTGTCATTGGTGCTGGATGTTGCCCTTGGTCTCCACGAAAGGGTGATCGCCTTTGCACTACTTGCAGAGTATATCAGCCATTTATTCTTAGTCATTGCACTGTGATGCTCCGCAATCCACATTTGCGAACATTTTCAGGCATTGAGATCACCTTTGTTACTTGTAGGTTGTAAATATCAATGTGTGCTTGTTGAGATCATTGCCACGCCCTGCCAACAATGACAAGCCTCCTCTACAAGGGCGCAGCAAGCATGCTATTACTTAACGCCCCCCCTTCAGTTCCGAAGCAGCACTGGAATCCACCATACACCCCGGATTAGCAATTATTGATGGCACAACTATACAATATTGCAATATTGTGGTATCCTTTCACACTCACCAGCTATCCGAAGCTCCTGGCCCAGCATCGGCAGAGGCTCTACCTCTCATTAACACCCGGGAGCAAAAGGCGGCGTCAGCCTAGCCTCAGGCGACGAGTGCAAGGCGATCCACATGGGCACGGGGCTCAGGGCAAACCCTGGAAAGCAGACTCTGCATGGGCCTATTGTTTCAAACCGGAGTGCACCCCACACCGATCACTTAGCCCCACTTCACCTCGCTTCGCTCCTGACAGAGACTTAAGCAATCTGCAGGCATTAAAGGTGCAGTTCCAATTCCAGTCACAGAGCAGCTTGTTCCAAAATATTCTGCTCAACTCCACTAGCAGGTTCACACTAATCACGTAGCCCCACTTCTTCCTCACGCTATGTTGTCCTGTTTTTTTTTCTTGGGATTCTGTTATGACTTTGCCAGACTTCGTACTGTCATTCAGAATTATGGACCATATATTTGATAATTAATTAATCACATAAATAAAACTCTCATGCACTTGCATAATTGAAAACCTTTTTATGGAATCATTGTTCAAATTCTCACCAACATTGATCAGTTACATGAGAACACCTCTGTCACCCTATATATCCTCACAATTAAGAAAACGGTCAGGAAACTGTTATTTCATAAATATGTCATATTACATAGCGTTAACTTTTTTATCACACATATATATGAACAGCATTTAATCCAACATTGCAATCCCAACGTGAACAAAACGTTAATGTTATTTTGCTCAGGAGATAATATTTTAAGTTATTCACCACGTTAGAACAAAACATGCTGGTTTTCAAAGCACTGTTCCCTTACTCTGTTTGCATACAATCTCACCTCAAGGTTGCATGGTTAGTTATATTTTTGTTAGACCCACTGCATTAGATAAAACTCTTCCAATTGAATTAAGAACAGTCTATTCAACATCCCCTCCCACCCCCGCAACCAAGAGGTCAATGAAACGTTGTTTTTGTCCAAATTGGCACTTTGCTGATCAGTTATGCAAGGCTATTTCTATATTTATTATATAACTTACCATTCTATCTTTGGCTGGATGCATTCCTTGCCCGCTTACCTTGGCCCGCTGACCTTGGAATGGCCTAGGTCAGCTTTTCCCTGACCTCTGTGCTTTTTGTCATTGGCTCGTCCGCGACAGCACAGGAAATCAATCATACGTATGTTCTTCCTTGACTGGTACAGCATTTGTTACGTGCACACATTCACCTCACAAATAGGTATCATGGCACTGAAACAGTGGATACAGGGTGACCTAGACCAGAGAAATTAAGACAGACAACCAGCCCACCAGAAACCTCTGAGAGGCCCCTATTCAAGGTGGAAACAGAAATGTCCGAAGTCTAAATGATTTCCTGCCAAATGCTGGATTTCTGTTTCAAATGTTTGACTAACAGTACAGGGTGTGGCAAATCATCTTCCCCAGGATAGGCCTTAGACTGTCTTTTTATTGTTTGCTTCCAGACGATCCACAAAATATCCAGCCACCAAAAATGCCTTCCAAATATCCCAGCAACTGCCCTCAGAGAGCCAAAACTCAGCCTCCTAAAAGTCAAAACTACATTCCTCTGTTTATCCTTTTTTTCTGAACCTATATTTCAACCTTTTTTTCCAGCTATGCCCATATGTACATCATCCTCTACATTATTCCAACCCATTCTGTTCTATATAATCAATTCCAATATCACATGCTTTTTCTGTAACCTTCTGACACTCCCTCACTCTATGTTGATTTTCGAGTAAAATTTCGATTTTGCAACAACAACCCCTCCAGGTCAGGCTGTGGAAATGTTAGATACGTTTCTCCTGCTTCCATTGTACACTCTATTCATATGAACAATTGTGCGCTCTCTTTTTAAGGAAGCAGAACACTCTTTTCAAGGTTTATTTCACATAGAACTTTTCTTATTCAGCCCCTGATCATGCTGTGTACATTTCCTTCATGGGTCTTGTAATGTTGGCTTCATATGTCTGCTCATGTTTAGCTGTCAATTGAATTTGCATATATCCTATTATGTTTATGCATCGATGGCTAAAACTTCAATTTTAGTACTTGTATGGCCTATATGAACCTGACTCTACTAAACTATCCCTCTAATTCAAATGTCAAGCCAATGTTAATGCTTCAGCAGCATAGAGTTTGCATTTCACCTGAAATTCTCCAATAGGGCATGCACAGTGTGACTGTGATTACTAGCGTATTACAGATATTGAGAATCACAAGCTACCCCTTGCTCTTGTGTGAGTTATTATTCAACCTGTGGAAGTGGAAGGCAGGGCAATATGGGAAAGGCCATGACGGAAGACACTAGGCAGAGTCACAGTTTTGGGCCAGGGAATTAACATGCGTTGTATGTTGTGTATGCGGACTGGGTCCGCCCTCTTGCAATAACAGGCTGGCTACCCAAAAAAGTGGGAACAAAAAAAGACGGTACAAACGTCTTTGCAGGAATCAAGAAACATATGTATTACAGACAGGGAAGAAGGCTCATTGCCAGCAGAGTAAGTTAGGCACACCAGATATGGATGATTGTCTGCGCCGGGCTTTGGGCACAAGCAGGTGCATTGATGGTATGAATACTGGCTAGACACACCCAGAGGAAGAGAGAGGGAGAGAGAGAAGGGGATAGAGAGAAGGTGAGACAAAGGAGGTAGGTTGACACATGCAGGCACAGCCATCCTCCCCCAAAGCTGTCCCAGGAAGGGGATGGAGGGACCATGGAGGGAGGGGACAGGTACATGACAGGTGGGCAAAAATCCAGGGTGGGCACAATGGTTCCCACACAACGGTTCCAGGATGCAGAGGGGCTGGTGACAGGAAAAATAGAAGATGGTGAGCAAACATAGGCAGGCCCTTTTGGGAGAAGATGAACCTGTTCCCAGGACCTCAAGGAAGCTTAGTACAGGAAAGGGGTGGGGCCAGCTCTCAGGCAGAAGATTTTATAGTGGCTGTAAAACTGGAAATTGTTAGCTGTCGCCAGAGGTGGAAACAAGCAAGTGCAGACACGAAAAAAAAGAAATCATGCATTATATTAAAATACAGTACGTGACATGCCAAACACTAAAATTCATTAAAATGCAACAAGTGACCTATATGAGAAAGACAGGTATCCATCCATGGAGAATCATTTCCACAAACCTGTGGGCAGAACACAGGTAAACCCAATTTACTCCAAAAGGACCTTCATCTCCATTAACTGAAGGATTGAGTTGAATACATTGCTGGTGTTGTTGGTGTTTGTGCCAAAGGAGGTAACCTGCACCTCCCCCAGGGGGTTGGTGGACTGTCACTGCCACCTGTTGTTAGGCAAGATTGTATGCAGTAACCCTGTGGGAGACTACACCAGTCTTGACCTCTTGGTATTAGCTAACCCAGCTATTGGTATATGTCTGTACTACACAAGTTGGTAGAGGGACCGAGCAGCCACACTTCTCTCAAGAGGGGTAAATGTGAGCTGTAGAGCTCTAGCATTGAAATCCACAAATACAAGTATACAAATAACACTTACTCTCAAGGTTTTCTAGTAAAATAATTATTTATTTATTTAATGGTCAGTTTTAAATAAACCTTCTTCAAAAGGGGCAATATGAAACAATAAAAAAACTTTCCAGAATTAATATAAGAAAGTAGATATTCATTAGAGATGCTTCATACCCATTACCTACACCTTGAGGTGACTTCAATTACTAGGACAGTATTGCAATTATATATCACTTTTTGCACTTGGTAAAATTCTGAGGTTGTGGAAAAGGAAAAGGTTAGGAAAGAAAAAAGTTAAGAGGTTCACAGAGAATGTGAGTACTTTTCAATCTCCCAATGAAGTCTACATTAGATCTTTCACAGCAATAGAAGTAAAATTTATGCACCACCTATGAGGGACAGTTAGAATCAAAGTCAATGGGTCAGAAGGGTCTTCAGGGAGCCAGGACAACCAAAGTCAATGTAAACAATGTCTATGGAGCTGAGGCACTTCTTTAGATAACACAAAGTCTTGCACACAGGTTAGAGAGATTGTTAGAAAATCACTGTTGGGCCACAAGCTGTTCGGCTTGTAAAGGACAAAGCTGAAATCAACTCTGCAAAAAGCAGCTACTCCAAGTCTCAAGTGAGATGATGCAAGCTACAGACAAAAGAGGTAAGTACCCCTTAGTCAAGACAGTACCATAGGTTTGAAGAAGAGGGTCCAACTGGCTTCTGTTCTGGTTGCAGTCTTGCAGGTCCTGGGTTCATGGGACAAAGTCATGGGGACAAGAGGGAGGACAGCTGGAGGACTCCTGCACTGCAGTTTGAAGGTCCACGACAGCTACGGGCACTTTTCAATTCAGCGGCACTTTGCAGTTTCAGCTACTGACAAATAGCACTACTGTGGATCTTGAACACTTAATGGACTTCCCTTGATTCAGGCGTTCAGCACTCTGGTGAGGTGTGTCAGACTTTGGTTGTCCTGCTTCAGGAGGGTCCTCAGGATCTTCCTAGAGCTCTGGTCTGGCTTAAAGACAGTGCACTCAACTATGGATTTCTCGACCCCTGGCACTCAGTTCCAGCAGCAGCAAAAAAGTATGGGCAGTTGGGGAAGGTCTTTCAGCAAAGTTTGTCTTGGGGTTAGTTGGTCCCACTTACCCAAGGGAAAAAGTCGTCTTCTCCTTAGCTTCTCTAGTCGATTCGGAAAAACCGTTTCAACACAACAGCAGAGTTTCACCGGGCACTTCAAGGGTCCTGGAGGATGCAGCAAGCTTCTCTTCACGATTCCTTTGCCGGATGTTTCGTCCAGTGGTCGACTCTGCCCTCAGTCCAAGAAACGTTGTCTTTTATGTAGGTTTCTCCCATTCATGCACAGCCTAGCTGTCACACATACAGCAAGGTGGCTATCCTGCAAGGACAGCCAGCCAGCCAGCCAATCAGCACTGGGTGCATTCAGGTAACCAAGGAGACTAAGGACAGGGAGTTTCGGGCACCTCCCTCGCTTCCTGCCCTGCAAGACACATTGGAGCCAGAGGCGGTTTTCAGCACTGAAGCCCACCAAAGGCAACATTAACAAAAGGGTTAAACCTGGTTTGGCACACAGAGTAAAACCCAAGAAAGACCTCACACGCAAGAAATGGCAAAAAAAGAAGACTCGGGCTATTTTTACAAAATGGGCACCCACAGGTGCACTACTCGAGTTGATGATTCAGCCTGCGGTAAAAACGCACAATGGTAGGAAAATTAACGACTGCAACAAGCCATTAAAAGTTGTGATGGTAACATACATTTGTTTACATGAGTAAGTAGGAAAAGGGGCTATTAAGTAATCCCCCAGCACTTCCACATAAGATGGGGTGTACTGGACCTACACAGGAATAACAGGTAAGTTAAGTTAATTTAGCTTTACTATTCTTGGGACAGTAGTTCACCCAAAAGAAGGTGTATAAACCTGAAGAGAAATCCAAATGACTTCTCTGTGACACTGCACTGAAGGTGCTGTGTGTCACCATACAAAAGTAGCTGCCTATGGAATTTGTCAGACTTCAAAAACAAAGAAAACACACAGTCCAAATCAGATCAAGATTACATGAGAGAGTGAGAAAAGGTTTCACTCCAGTATAAAAATGAAAAGTCCTAAAGTCCAGCAAAAGAGCTGGGAGTCATAAGGTTGAAGGGAATTAGCACAGAAATTAGAATTCTCCCCAACACCTGTTCGAACAAAATTAATATGAACATATACAGGCATTAAAGGGAATGGATTTGATGATGTAAATCAATATTTTGTCCTGATGAAGGTTTTGATGTAAAGTAAAGAATAAGAACGCTAAAGGATGTGCAGATCTTAAGTGGAGGGCCGAAACACCCAGTGTCGACATATTGGTTTGATTAAAAAAACATCCTTTGAAAGCGTGAATATTGAATAGTAAAATGCCCACAGGGCAATGGTGGAGACACTGAATCCAATATGTCAAAGTGGGATGAACTTTGAGTTTGATAGAAAAGCATTCCCCATTAAAAAGTGTATGGTTGTCAGTGAACAGACGAGAAAAATAAATGAATCCGGTGAAATAATTACAATTGGTAATGTGACCAGGTCCTTATGGTCTAACAAGTGAAAGGAGAATACAAAATATGTTTACATAGCAGTATCTGCATTGCACGAAAGGCACTTGTTCACTAACCCCAAATAGCAATGTTTGTACTTTTATTATTAGTACTGCATATTTATATGCAGTTCATTGTGTATAATTATTATGAACTATTGATGTTTGTTAAATGTGTGTTTTTATGTTTTTATTAAGATTATGTATTACAAATAAATTGTACATGGAGATGAATGTCCTTTTGCAGTAAATTGGGTGTACCTGCATTTTGTCCACAGGTTCAATAATAACCCACACAAGAGGGAGGGGTAGCTTGTGATTCTCAATTTCTGTAATATGTCAATTTACCCCATTTAGAAGCAAGCCCCACGAAAACAAAAATTAGGGGATGACCCATTTGCTAACTGTTATTACTAGCAGACATACGTTTGAGACTGGCCCAGGTCAGTTAGCCATGTGTTTTCAACTCACCATTACAGAAACTGCAAATGTACTTGTGGAAGTTCCACGTAGAAACAGGCCACAGTCCTTTGGTTTTCCCAGTTCTTGGCAATGTCACGAAAACCTTCCTTGGGTACTCAATATCATTTTTTGCATATGAAAGGAAGTGACAAAAGACATAACCAAAATGTTATATGGTCACACCCATCCCCAGAAATGTCTTCTTGTCTGCTTGCTTCCTGGCCCCACACATGGCCTCATGGGAAGGGGAGATAGGCCAGCAGAGCATTGCATCACTAATGGGAAAGTTCCAGTACTATGAGGGATATCTTATAATGAGCGTTAACATCTTAGCACTTTCAGGAGATGGGCAAAACAGTCATCAAACCTCACTCCTAACAGTCACCCGACATGCCAAACACTGAGACAATACAAATGGCACCATGAGGAAATGGCCAACATGTTCCCATCATTAGGCAAGCCAGTACAGGCATCAGCAAAGATCTGCATGCATCATGTTGTGGCCCTCAACTCCCATGATGCCTACACAGCATAGTCAATGGAAGAGGGTCATGGGAGGTTCAGTGTAAGACAGCAGCAAAAACAGAACTACCTGCCTGCTGTATTATGATGTTCAGTACATACTAGGCGTATCAATGCCAATGTGGCGAGGCAGGTCATGAGCCAGAATACTCACCCCACGCCCCTGGACCACGGCTAGACAATCAAAAGAGTACTCTAGAGCCACTAGGGCCACTTTCCAAGAGGGCTACTTGAGGTACAGCTTATCTCCCCTCTAAGAGTAAGTAAAAGAGATGCAGGAAAAAGCCATTTGACTGCAGCTCTCAGTTTTGACTCTTTTACCCCGCCCCTTCATTTCCCTCTTTTTCCATCATGCCTTTATCATCTTGCTAATTCACTTACAGTACAATTTTTGATTATGCTGGGAACCTGTGACCGTCCACACTACCAATGAACGACCTGCCAGGAAGGCATGTTTTGAGTCACAGTGTGTGGGATGCCAAAAGCAGAGGTGTTTCAGAGTGATCACTCCTCTGCACCCATCATCTTAGAAAAGATACAGTGCAGCAGGTGAGGTTGTGAGTCTGGAAATGGAAGAGTCATGTGCCCTTTCTGTGGCTTTGTGGTTTGAGGTAAGCATGTGCTAAGGGAGCACTGGGGCAGTCTCACCTTTCCGCTTTGCCAGGCAAGGATTTTTGTAGAATATCACATCATTTGTCTTTATTTTTTCCACATTTTGGGCAATGTTTAAGTTTATCCTAAGGGTAACGGAGGATCAGCATAAGGTCGGCAGATGAACCTCCACTTTTCGGTGCATATGTTATATACATTTTAACGAATATGAGTAATTTGCACTTCTTTAAATGACTCAATTCTCCATGGTTTAACTCATGCTTAGTTTGTATTTGTCCATATTGAAAATATAGATACACGTGTGAATAAAAAAGTCCATACAACAAATATGCATCAGGAAATGTGTACACCCATCAGTAGGACATCATTGACAATTTTAGAGCCAACTGATGAAAAGACAATTAAGCAGCATGCATCACGTGAAAACCACAGGTAGTGTGATCCTGGACATGCCTACTGGAGGGACAAGGCCTCCCGTCCTTGTCCTACCACTTTTCTGTGCATGTTTTCTCTATGTTTTCTGCCACTGAGGTCGCGCCTGGACCTCTGGTAGTGCAGCTCTTCATTCTTATCTTTTGGTAAACATCACCCATGGGATACCCTTATGGCACCCATGGGTGGGGGTACACCCTTGTGCCCCTTATGTGTGTTTTTGGGCACCTGTGAGTGGCCCACAGAGCAGGGTATGGGCTGATGGCAGCAACATGCTGACTTGACAGTGGCTCTGAGTATCCTCCAATTTGGGATACCCAGGCCCTGCCATAGGAATCAGTGGATTCCTGACAGAAGGCAAGATGGCCCTTGTGGCCTCTTGGTTTCCATTGCCCTTTACTGTGTTTCCCTAAATCCTGGGAAACCCTGACTCTGTCCCTTCCTCCTGAATGGCTGGTGGGTGGAAACACCATATATGTCTCTTTCATTCCCTTTGCCCCTTACAGGGTGTTGGATGATATGATATGTTATTTATAACGCGCTTAATACCCAGAGGTTTCTAAGCGCAGACCCAAAATACATATATGGTTCTGGGGCTGCCTCCTGTCAGACTGACTGGAGCCTTCCCAGGAGTTGTGTGTTGTGGGTGCACCCTAGGGGTGGTACCTGTGTGAATGGAGTCTGAAGCAAACTCACATTCTCTGTTATGGGTGTCTAGTTTCTGTATGTGTGACACATGGAATGAGACAGCCCTGCCTGAAACTGACATGAATTCAGTGTTTTGTGCTGAAAGGCTGTGGAATTGTCCCAAACCACATCTTCTGTTATGGGTGTCTGGGTGGAGTGAATGGCCTGAATGCCTATGAGCCTGATCTGCTGCCTGCCTGCATGAATACCCTATTTTGTGATTGGCTGACTGAGCCTGGCTCAGCCAGAGTGAATGAGGGACACATGTGTATATCAATTTGTTCAGTAGCTGAAGTCAAAGCTTTGCAAGAAGAAGCTGCTTCTTGAAGCCCAGCTGTAAGAGAAGTCTGCTGCTGCATTTCTTCACCAATCGAAAGCTGTTGTGTCTCCCAAGGACTGATCCAGAGAAGACCTGCATAGGAGAGCTGTCCCTGAGCTACGAGGGACCATCGTGCAAAACTGCTACTCTTCATCGAAGTATCCTAAAAGCCAGTCTAGTGTGCCTGCCATCGGAGAAGGGGTCTTCGAAGTCGAGAAGAGGAGTGCTGGACATCTCAAGCCAGAGAAGTCCATTGGTGTCACCCGCGGTCCCGAGGTGCGTTTAATGATCACTGGCAGCCTTTGCTGTCTACCACCCAGAAGAGGGGGGTACCCTGGCATAGTGCTGCTGAACACCCAGAGCTGTGAAAGTTCCAAACGGCCTAAGAACATTTGAAAGAGCATCCTTGCTGTCACCACCGACCACTTTTTCCCACTGGAGAAAGCCAGGGTCGTGGAGTGCTGTGGAAGGTCCGTTGGTGGGTTTCCTGCCACCAAAAGCTACCGAAGTCGTCCCAAGGTCCCATACATGAGGTCCACTCCTGTGGTCAAGTCCAGGTCACCAGAAGTCATCCAGAGGTCCATGTTGCGGCTACAGCACTGAAGAACCGAAAGTCAAACAACCGCGATGTTCCGAAACCTGACACCAAAAGTGACCTATGCACCAGTTGCTGCCAGAAGTAATCAATGTGTCCCAGGGTCGTATCTTCATCCACCAAGCCTTTAATGAGACCACAGCAAGTTTCTTCTTCACAGGGCTTCTACAGTCAGAGAAATCGTTGACAAAAGGAGAGCACCGCAAAGAGTCAAACTGCTGACATTCCTTTTTATTCCTTGGACTCAGCATCCCAGTGGCTCCTTCTTCGTAAGGGATTCCATCCTCAGGGGGAATCGTCAATTAAAGCCAAGAAACTCTGCTACTTCGCCTGCACAGGCACCAAAGGTGCTGTGTTGAGGAAGAGCATCTTTTAGCCTCAGAAGTCGTGCAGGGGTCATTGATTCTTCTTGTATCCAGCTCTTCTGTGGCCTCTCAGGTTCTTTGGGGGTGGTAGAACCTTTTAAAAGAATGCACAAACGTTATTGAACAATATTGGACTGGGCTGTAAAAGACAACATAAGTTACTCCCTAACTTTTCTATCACCGGTTGCCCAATCAGGGGTATCCTCACTCAGAATGACTTGTCTAGTGTAAAGATAAAATTCTGCCAATGTTCATAACTGACCTGCCTTTCTTTCTATTCTATGCTGGTTACACCTTATTTAAGAATTCAACTGCCATTTAAAACTGTCTGCAGTTAGTGCTGCTCTTACTGAATTTAAGTCATGTGTGGTACCACATAGAGTGTAAATATTTACCATTCTCTGAATAAGTATTCCATGTACAAAGTGATATTATTTATATGTATATATTTGGTAGCGCAGTAACCTTGTTTTATGTAAAGAAGCTGTGTTATCACCTAACAGAGTGTGTGGACATTCCTTTGTGGGGGCTTTGGGGAAACCTGCCTGCATCACCTCTGAAAGCTCAAGCCTGGCTGCTAGCCACGTTTTTACCAAATTGAGAGCCTTGCTGGGGTTGTTCTGTGCCTTACCCTACCATAGAGGGGGGAGAAGTACAGAATCCCCCCCCCCTCGAATCTTTACAGGTAGCATAAGGAAATACAACCCACCTAGCGAGAGTCTGTGGTTGTTCTCGTTACTTGGTAAACCATGCTGAGAGCTGAAAGAAAATGGCATAATACACCATTCCGGCGAGGATGCCATGCATCTGTTGTAAATTGGTAGCCTAAACTCCACATATCTCGCTGGTCGACAGTATGGCTCATGCAACATGACTCCAATTTGCAGGCAGCAGAAATGACAGATGTCTTCAAATACAGCAATTCCATACCCAGACTAAACATGTGTTAATGTGTACTGATGACCAAAATGGACAAAGAAATAGTTGTCATGACTGTGTGCAACTCATGCTATTGAGGTGTCTGACTTGAATTCATCAACCTACACATTTTGCACACTTGACACACACTGTGGGAAAATGGCAGGCACAAACAAGCTTCAGGTGCTTCAGGAGCATCACAAGACATCCGCGTCATGTTTAAGGGCGTGTCACAGGCACAGTCATGCACAGCACTCTGTTTCTGAATATGGCAGGTGGCTACCTCCGAGCATTCAGGACACCATGAGGGCTAGAGACAGAGAATGCAACCCTATGGTTCCTCATCAGCACATGTGACCTATGAACATATTGTTGGTATTATGTGCAACCATATAAATGCATGAAGCTCAAACACGAGCATGGCCTATGTCATCACTGCATGCATTTCACTCCTGCATAGCAAGACCCTTAAAACCAGTGACACACAAGGCACCAGTGCCTCCCATTGAAGTCACGCCATGTCATGTAGCAACCCTGCTTGAGCGTGTCAGAGATGCAGATGCATGTACGTTGCACACCAGTACATTGGTGAGCTCCACTGAAATCAGAATATATGTGCCATAAAACAGTCAGCCAAGAGGGACAGACACGCCAAGGCTTCAGGGCAATGCACACCTCATGCACACTATCCAGTCCAACACAACCCTGAGAGACCATGTATAGCCTATTTCATTGCTAATCGGACTGACATGCTGTGCTGTTCCCTGTTCCATTTTCATCACTGACATGACAGGAATATTCCAATGACAGCGCCTACATTCCACATGATGTCAACCTTGTCACCAATCCAGCAAATATCAACTGCCCAATAACCACTTGCATGAGAAAATGTGCCAATAATCCACCAGATATGGCCATGAGCCAATACACACCAGTAGGAAGTCACGTGCAGATATACTGTCTATATACAGCCTATGTTGCACCTCATCTGTTGCACTGCCCAAAGATAATAGCCCTTCCCCTGATTGCTTCATTGCAAGCTTTTATTGCCACCTGTGTCTAAATGCATGCATTGCCAGTACAATCAGAAGATAGCAACAGGACGTCATTTCACCAAAATACCCTGGGCAGCGGAAGTGACATCACACGACCCTTTACCTCTGATCACATCACAGGAAGTGATGTCATTTGACGCCACCCCGAAGTGACATCACAGGAAGCAATGGAACACATCCTTTCATGCCTTGACAAAACATGAAGTGGCATCACAAAACATTGTTCCTAAGTACACTACTAAAAATATGGTTACGATATCACTATAATGTGATATACATTTCATACAAGAATGGATCGCCATATGTATCGTTCATATCAGTGTGTATAGTCCCACATTACCAAATTACGGTGAATGCAAGCAAACGTCCAATGTCAAATGATAATGATGTATTATAAAGCACATTTCAGCGTTACATGTAGAACAAATATACATACAATATCACCCAACCTGTGTTGGTACTCACTTTTTGACTTCAGAAGGATGAAAAGGCTGAATTGAGGTGTTCAGGAACAGACTAAATCAGTGACTCATCCCCTGAAGTGTGCCTGAAATAAACCCTTAATGAGTCTAGCAATTATTGTATAGAATTCCAGAAAGAAAATTATTTGTGATTTTATTTATTTTATTAGCATTTTTAAAGCATGCAGCTGCCCTCGGGCATCGTGGCGCTGTTACATGAGGCTTACTTGACATAGGTATAATATGAGGACCACAATAGGAGATTGGTTACAGACATTGTTTGTGTTCCAGGGTTACATGGGAACAGTGACATAAGTACAATTTGTGGACACAGTAAAAGATTGGTTACAGAAATTATTTGTGTTCCAGGTAGTGGGTTAAGTACATATTTACTTGAATAAAATGGTTTTCAAGGCCTTTCTGACGGCCATGAGGGATGTTTCAGATCTCAATTTAGGTGGCAGTGAGTTTCAAGATTTTGGTGCTAGAATTTCGAAACTCGAGCCGTCGGCTTTGGTTCTGTTGAAGGTAGGGACTGAGAGTTGGTGCGTGTACAAATCCCTTTTGGGTCTAAGTGTCTGCACTTGTTCTTCCTATTCTTTCTTATTTAGGGTCACGACTCAAGTGTTGCACTTGTGGAAGCCTCTGTTTTTTTTTTTTTTAAGAGGCCTGAACAAAAAAGCCAGCCACTCCAGAAACAAAGAGGCACACATCACTGGCCACAGCCCGGGAGCATACATGTAAAAAATGAACAAACATTTAAAAAACCTTTTTGTTCTTTTTTTAGGGGTAGCACGGAAGAACACAGGGGTAGCAAGGGAGACCTTAGGGGTCGCAGCTGCAAACCCTGCTGACCCACAAATGACGTCCCTGGATTGCAAGTACCGGCCACGATTTCCTAAAAATGAAAGCATACACCCTTCTGTGCTTGCTAAAATGAACCAGCACATTTTCTCTGACCATATCGACATACAAATAAGGGAACCGTAAGGTACAGTCTCTCTCACAATGTGTGTGCAATGATAGTGGTGTGTGTAATAACTAACAAGGCACATGTTTTTGGTGCATAAGGTCTGTGACCTTAAGGATAGGCATCACAGTCTTCATGAGGGACACCACCACCAATTCGGGGATTGAGGCCATAATGTGGACCATTATCCCACAGACTGCAGAATCTACCCAGCCTTCTTCCTGATCAAAATTCTCAAATGTTGTTTGAATGTTTTTGTTTTGCGTTGAAAAAGGCCACAAGTGCTGACTTTCCAAAAAATCTAAAATTAGGCATTGGCCATTTCCAGCCACCTGGGAGCTATGGAGCTCCCCCTTTCAGTGCCTAATATTGGGCCTTTAGCCCTGTCCACAGTAGGGCCACTTTCTCATATGACAATTGTATATTCTTTTCTATCACAGTTGTGCTCTGAGAGAGTCCAGCCCTAGTACCAACTGGCGAGATCTGCTGCCCTAGAGTGGATGTCTCTTCCCTTGTCTTCTGGGCAGTGTCATGTGTGAGATATGTTCCTGAAGTAAGACGCTTCCTGCACCTTGACCTTCACTGGGTCGGAGCTTGTAATTTCTCTGCTTGGAGAGTTAGATGTGCCCCCTATGCCGCTGTGACTAGTGGACCGGTGGTGGGATTCCGCCCAGCAAACCCCATCTGTGTCTGCAGAAGCTGTGCTAGGACCCCTGACGCACAGCCCTCAATAAACTTCTGGGTGCTGGTAGGCCTTTCCCTTTCTGAAGGCTTTGTTGAGCTTCCTTTGGCTCGTTATCTTTTTCTCAGTTTCCTACCAAGTGCTCCCTTTTTCCTTGCACTGGTTGCTGCCTGCTCCCCATTGTCCAGTTCTTTCAGTGAGGACACCGGCAACAGCGGCTGGAGAGCTGTAGCTGGACGTCCTTGTATACAGTCAAGTGCAGTCCGGCCCATCCTTTTTCATGGGTACATTGGCATGCTGTTGAAAGACACGAACTAATACCACCAAATGCAAGTCACACTGTTGACACTAACTGTATGCAATATGACGTCATTAAGAGACACGAGCTCTGAGTTTGGAGTTGGAGTTATTCGTACACCCCATGTTGACAAGTACATGTAACTTGCATTCACTTGTCAAGGAGCAATGTGCTATGTCAAGTCGGATAACAAGAACTTTCAGTTCCCAAGCATGTTGAATAAACATGCAGCACGTGCACAACATGGCAGATTAACTTCCTAATCAGCTGTGAGCGGATCATGACGCACACCCTGATGGTGAATGTCTGATTTGTGAGCAATATGTCATATCCTAAGGCAAATGTGTGAAGTTATTGACACATTTCAAAGAAGCTAATTTGAGCCCTCTCATTTCTTCTTCAACTCGTTCATGTTGATCATCAGTGCACTCTGGATGGTAAGCTTCAATGTTTCCTCTGTAGAACTGGTAGCTCCCACCAGGGCTTTAAGTGGGGTAAGAAATCGAGGGGGGGCCCTCATTTGGGGGCGTGGCTTGTGGGGGCGTGGCCTAAAACGTACGCAAATCGTAAGGTATGCACACACATATATATGCATGTTATATATCTGTGTGCGTACCTTACTATGGTTTGTGTACTTTGCAAGCCATCTTTTCTAAACATAGAAATATTTCTATGTTTAGAAAAGATGGCTTGCAAAGTACACAAACCATAGTAAGGTACGCACACAGATATATAACATGCATATATATGTGTGTGTGCATACCTTACGGTTTGCCTACTTTTCAGGCCATTTTTTTTTTAAACATTTCGGTTTTATAAAAGATGGCTTTGAAAGTACACAATTCAAGCCATCTTTTATAAAGCTTTGACTACGGACAAAATTGTCCGTCGGCAAAGCTTTATAAAAGATGGCTTGAATTGTGTACTTTTCAAGCCATCTTTCATAAACCTCGAAAAATGTCGAGGAATCCCCAGGTTCGCCGAGGGTTAAAGACGCCTCGGCGACCTGGGGAAACAAAGGGACAGTAACTGCCTCTGGTGACCCCTCGCGCGAGAGGTCACCAGAGGCAGTTACTATGACTTACACAAGTGGCAGCCAGGCACAGCATCGCTGTGGTTGGCTGCCACTTCTGTCAGATCGCCTGACTTAATGGCAGGCGCATCTCCCGTCGCGGCTGCCGCCGCGACGGGATAATGCATCCCGCCAATGTTGCGTGCAGTGGAAGGGGGGGCCCCGGCAGGGCCCTGGCTCAGTCCCACTTTTTGGAGACTGCCGGGGCCCGGCCCCGGCAAGCCCCGGCCCACTTAACGCCCTGGCTCCCACACACAGCCATATCACATTGGCCTGCGTAACTGGGAGTGAAGTCCCACAAGATCATTCCACTAAGGGTGAACGTTAGTAGTATCTCATCCTGTGGCTACTTCAATGCACTTATGGTCAGCTAAATGAAAAGTACAGCACCACAGGGCTGATTTGTCCTCACAGACTGCAAATGTGAGTGCCAGGTGCAGAAGCCACTTCAAGGGCTGTGCTCACGTCTGATGGATGCAAGAAAAGGGCAAGACACCCACACTTGAGGCTTCTCATTTAACTTGAACATGGTAAGGAGAGTGTACACACGTTTTGTTCCTGGAAATGTGGCTCTAGAGAAGGATATATAAGCCCGCACTGTAGTTATGTTATCATGTTACAAACAAGGAGGTGTTAGTACATCTCTAGCTACTGTTCGAAAGACATGTATGCTGTGTGATTGTGGTAGAATACATGTCTTATGAAACTGCTCAACTGATGACTGTACGCAGACCAACTACAAGGCCTGTGTCAATGTGTCTAAATTGCTCAGGAAGAACAATACACAAGCACGCCATTTACAAAGGGAGGGCTCAAAGAAAGTAAGAAATAATGCTCTGCCTATTGTGTAATCATCACGCAGGGCAATTGTCTCCTGGAGGTCTGTGAACCTGATTGCGGCTGGCACTATGTGACATGTGAACATTGAAAGTACCTTATAAGTCTGCAATACGCAAATGATTGGCTGACCACGAAGTCACTAACTATCGATTCTCGCTTTCCAGAAGATCACAAATGAGGAATTCTAGGGACCCCACTCTCACTATATGATACATGATCCGGCCACATGATACTTCTCATCCACAAAGTTATGCAGGTCTATGATTGCAACGTGTATAAAGCTCAAGCTTCACCCAAGGCAAGCATGGGCAGGCACACACACAGTCTTCTAATCCTCCCATATGTGCCACATGAAAACACTTAGAGTTTGAGAAGAAAATTACCCCATCATTTCCGTAGGTAAATAGAACACACCCAGTGTTGCATCCCTCTGAGAATAGACCATCTATACAGAGTCCACATGGGTCCAAGTGTCATGAGTGTATATGTATTGACCAATCACACAGGTTTCCCAAGGTTTGTGAGGCATGAAATGTGTGTAACCTGTCGAAAGAGAAATGCTAAAAGCACCAGGGCTCTTGAACAAGTTCCTGCTTCAACAGTCGCTGTGTGTATTTGTCTCACAATGCATCTGTGTAGCACATAGAGAAAGGCACTTGCGATATATGGATGTACATAACCCGGTTGTGTACTCTATGGATAACTGACAAGATCCAACATGGTGACAAGATGTGGATTGGGTCCTGCATGGCATATGTGAATCAGTGGTACCTTTAACATATTTAATGTTTGTCCGCCCAAATGTGGCAAAGGCATGTGTCCTCATACCATATATTACACAAGATCAGGGGATCGAAAACGTTGCTTTCAAACCAATTGTTTTGGTGTAGGATGTCGATGGATGTCACATACATATGTGATATATGTTATGTTATGTTATGTTATGTTATAGGTACTTATATAGCGCATCATCACCAACGGAATTGGTCCCCAGGCGCTCTGAAGGATCTGTAAACAGGAAGGACTGGTAGAGTTAGACGGGAGTAGGGGAGCAGGAGAGTGGGAGAAGTGATGTGCTGTTGGCAGCTTCAGCTCGGTATACACCGAGTGCTGGGCTTTGGTGCTAGCATCGGATCGGGTGAGACCTCGAGTGCTGTAGGTGATGTTTATGTGTTGTTGATGCGGTGTGGTAAAGTGCGTGCGGATTGCTGGGAGAGAGATGGTTGTGGGGCTTTGTGTGGTTTAAGTATGCAGAAGATTGAGGGTTGGGTTAGTGGGGTCTGTATCCTGTTTCAGGTACTTCTGATTCTGTTAGAGTTGTACCCCTGTGGGGTGAGCTGAGAATTCTGGAAGTGGAATGTAAACCACAGGTCGAATAGGGTGGAGATAAGCCTGTCTGCTGAGTCTCAAATCTGCTCCGGAGACGAGGATCTGACTAACCAGTCGTCTAGATACGGATAGACATGCAGCCTTGTGAAAACTCTCAGATCTGAATTTAACCCAAAGGACAGAAAATTGCACTGGAAATGCTTGCCCATGACCCAGAACCTGAGGAAGGCTATATGTATGACATAAAACATGAGCACTATGTGGCACACCATGAACATGATCCAGGCCTGACATGTAGATCAGAGGACGTAATCTATCACAAATAAGAATGATGCAATGGCATTAAAGTGTACATGCAAATGTATGGGCTCTATCAAGATATAGCATGTGAAACAATGCCGCAAGTCCAGTTGGTGGACAAATCATTATGATCACCTCATCAAGCATGGGTATTCTTGCATTCACCAGTTCCCTTATGAAAACCTGTTTCCGTTATGAAGTAAATTACAGTATTAAGGTATAAAGTCATAAATCAGACCCTGATTACAAATTCCATTTTGGTATTGAGAAGATCCAACATTATTTTCAACAGTGCATGAATGCACAAGGTAGGGTATGTTGGAAATGTGTGCTTCTCTTGAGTGTGAACCATATTTGTGCATGAGTGATGTGATGTAATGGAGTGGTGTAGTGAGTGATCAACCCAAGTGGTGTTGGCAGAGGAGGAGCTAGAGGTGTTCATCTGGGCGAGATGGAGAAGATCTATGGGTGGAGGTTGTTTTCTTGGTCACCCACATGCCCATTTTTCTGGCCGCTCAGAATTGGTGGATTACTGTTCTTCTTTGCCCCCACTTGCCCCATATGCTGGAAATCCTCAGTCTGGGACACCAGCATCATGCACCAAGTGGAACAAATAAAAAGGTCTCCCAATCGTAGCAAGGTGTTCCTTGTTGCGAGCAACACTGTCTAACAGCCATCTGTATCTCCAATGTCTGCTACTACTCATGGATCTGTAGCAGGTACATGTCTACCCAGTGCGGTAGCACTATCCCTATGATGACGCAAGCTACAGTGGTCTTTGGCTTACTTGGGAGAGCCACGAGCACCTGGCTTGGCCCTTAGCAGATGGGTAGACTCTGCACTGTGGCTGAAAAGGAATTGTAGACTGTCCTGGTTTATGTGGGTATACACTTGTCTGGTATTGTGCTCGGATAGCTGTCCCTGGACCAGTAGTCTGATATTTTCTTCCAGATCTTCTTTGTTCTTCTCTCATGTTGACATGAGATCTGGAAGCCCCTGAAGCCTCGGGCGCACCACATATCACCACAGGTTGTGTGGGTATGACAACATCCACGCTCACCTTTATTCACATACTGAATCTGTTGGTTGACTCCATGACCACCAGTCTGGCTTCAGATCTGCCCGAAGCACAGAAACCGCTCTCCTGAACACCTGTGAACAATTGCTCTCCAATCTTAACTCTAATCTCCCTTCTGTCCTCATTGTCCTCGATCTATCCTCTGCTTTTGACGCAGTCATCCATGCCATCCTGGTCAATCACCTCTGCAACAACCTTGGAATTACTGATCAGGCCCTGGCCTGATTGACCTCCTTTCTCACCGACAACCCTAACAGGTCCAACTGGGGTCTTTCCTCTCTTCTATTTCTCTCTCTACTTGTGGTATTCCCCAGGGATCTAACCTCTTCAACCACTACCTGGCACCTCTTGCCCACCGCATCACTACTTTCTGCTCCAATTTTCAATGTTATGCGGATGATAACACTCAGCAATTTTTTCGGCTCCCCTCGGCCACCTCTGCTTCTTCTCTCATACCAGACTATCTGGCCGCAATTCAGGAATGGTGTGCCACCAATGATCTCTGCCTTAATGCCAGTAAGACTGAGATTCTCCTCATTGGGACACCTGTTCCCTCCTTTCCTCTCTCTCTCTCTCTGGCCGCCCACTCTGGGTCCTCTTCCTGCTGCTTCCTGTGAGGCTAAGAACCTTGGCGTCATCTTCGACTACAACCTCTACTTCTCTCCTCACATCTCTGACGTCTCTAAGAAGTCAAACTATCAGCTGCACCTCCTCAGAGGTATTCTTCCTTTTCTCACTTTCCCCCAGACGCTCACTGTCTCCAGAGATCTGGTCTTCTCTTGGCTGGACTACTGCAACCGCCTCTTTCTAATTCTTCCTGCCTCTTCTCTTCGACCTTTACAACTTATCCAGGACAGCACTGCAAGACTTGTCTTTGGCCTCAAGCCCAGGGATCGTATCTCTCCACCTCTGAAATCTCTTCACTGGCTCCCTGTGGCTGCAAGGATCAAGTTCAAGATCCTCTGCATCCTCCAAAAGGCTTTCTGGGGCCTGTGACTGCTCAACATCCAACTTTCTCTTCCAAAACATCTTCCTTCTCAAGCTATCCACTCATCCACCTCCAATTCTCTGAAGGTCAGACGCTTCTCAAAGCAGAGAGTTGGTGGCAAATCTCTCTCCTCTGCTGGGGCCTCCCTTTGGAACAGCCTCCCTGCCTCTCTCAAACCTGAGCAGAACTACCTCCAGTTCCGGAAGTAAGTCAAGACCTTCCTTTTCACTTCTGCTTTCTCTCTTCCTCTCCCCTGCTGGTGCACCTGACTGCTCCGCAGCACTGGTCACCTGGTCACCCTCTGAACTCGGGCCAAGGCTCCTGCATATCCAATTGGCTACCCAGCACTTAAGGGCCTGTATCTGCAACCCTACAGTCCCTTCTCTCCGCACTTATGAGCCACCCGCTGGCTGCACTGGTGAGTTAACTGTGTGACTTGTTTAAAGCATATAGTTTGTGAGAATAACTGAATCACAGCTGATGCAGGCTTTTCCCCTTGACCTTCCATGGTCTACAGTACACACTCATGGGTAGATGTGCTTTGCATATGCCAGCTACACATGGCTACATGAAAGTATATGCATCACGGACAGATGTTGACCCTAGCACTGTTTTAATGTCTAACACATGGCCTCTATTATTTCTCAGGTAGATATGGTCACCCAATGCTCTCCCTAAACTGTGTTCATGCATGCCTGTCCAGCTTCCATCTGGATGCCGCTCAGAAGAGATTTAGCAGCCCACACATACACTTCCCACCTACCCAAGAGCTAATATTGCATAAGCCATAGTTACATGACACTTGCTCTCTCTCTCAATAAAGCAAACTTATACTAACTAGTCTCCATATTCTGGTCGAGCCTATTTACATGACCATACTATGCAAGTGCCACTTTGAAAATCTAAAAACCCTCAAATAGAATATACCCTTAAGAGGTTAAAAACAAATATAAAAATATGGCTCCATAAACAGAAGCTCTAGCATTCACCTACACACTTTAATTAAATAATCTTCCCTCTCCACCCATGCGTCCTGTACGTGAGTCTACCACACTTTTAACGTATCACTCTAATTTCTGCCCAAGGCCACATTTGGCAGTTAGCAGACAACCTTGAATCTGACTACCTTGGTTCAGCGAAGGGTTACACGATTTTAGCCTAGGTCCCAAGCAACATAATTTGTATCATTCAAGGTGCCTTAGCAAAAGTGTCACCCACACAATGTAACCCAAATGTCTGCTCAAATATCAGACAATGACTGTAAGCAGGCTAATTGGGTGTGTAAGCTAAATCTATGCTTTCTATTTGTTGTACATATATCACACAGGTGCTTTGAAGTGTTACCCTTGCATATTAGTGCATTATGAAACCCAAATAAATATTCATTTTCCCTCGAAGGGTTTTGAGTAATCAAATGTCATGCGCAGTCTCTTACCCTATAACTGGAGATCAACATTGCAATATAAATCACATGTCTTGCAAGGGACTGTGGGTTTGGGATATGCCTGGCACTGCTAATACATACCATTACGGCAATGAACATTTAGACAGCTACATTGTTTTTCACATAATCTGCATCTTTTCATATTTTCAGAGTTCCTTTAGACACAGATCTTATCAAATGATATAGTAACTCTATGCTATTGTGGGATGTTTTTATCCATGCATCCGAGCCCTACCTCAAAACTGTGCAGTACTGACATGGAAAACATCATGATGGCCAGAGCTTCCCAGAAAATGCACAGGGAAGTGCATGAAGAATAGGCTGCCACTCATTTTTGCCGATGTTATGGGCACAGAAGGGCACTGCCTAAAACCACCATTGGACTACCCACACAGTAGTCTGAAACCATTGGGAATGGCAATGCTGATTGCCAAAAGCAACCTAGAAGTGTGGGGAATTCATTTTCTTAAATCCCAAAAATGGGTGCATTACCAGTACTCACCACTATCCAAAAGCCGGCGTTTTAAAACAACACGAGACTTTTTTTTTGTGTGTAAAACTGAATAAATGAACCCAAAGCAGGCCAAAGAAAGACTTACTGAGGGGTGGATACAATGTAAAGTTATATTCTGAAGTGAATTGAAGGTTTATAACAAGACTGGCTGAGCTGTGGATTTCAGCAGTTTAAGTAAATTTGGACTGAAAGACACTAAAAATCTAAATGTTTAAAAGAAATGAGTGACCTACTTTTGAGTGTCACATGGGTTGCAATTGTTTAAATGTCATAGTTTTAAACTTAGAATCAGCATTCTAGCTGCATATGTAAAATGGTTAGTTTTATTTGAATGCAGAAAACTGGGTAACTAAACGTGACATTAGCTGGGGCCTGGCTTAAGGAACTGAATTCTGCCTACCAGCTACCCCCGACAGGAGTTGAGACTTGCACAACAGCTGTGTTCCCAGGCCTAGCTGCCTTTTGCTGCTCCCACCAAAATGGATATGACACTTCTCTGATTGAATTACCTGGGCTCTGCAGGAAATTGAACAAAGCCCTGTCCTGACTCAGGCAAATGTTTTATTATGGGGGCCGTAAAAGTGGCTTCCTCCTGGAAGGAAAGGGGAGGAGCACTGCCTGTGAGAGCAAGCTGGCTTGGCAGAACTGGAAAAACCAGAAATTCAACCTTGTGCTGGGGGGAAACCACACCCCTTTGGGGCCAGAACATAACTCTAAAAAGATAGATCATTCATAGAGCGGACTTGTGAAAATTATTTAAATGATACCATAATTCTTGTGATTTTTCTGCCCACATTTTAAGAGGTTTTTAGAACCGGTGGCATGATCTGGGGGCAAACTAGTAGTTTAGAGGGTATTACTTAAAATGTCTGCATGTGAAAAGTCTGATACATCATCAATTAATGCCTGCATGCCTTGCACACATTTGGGTAAATTTGAGTAAGAATCTGATATTGGTAACTTGACCAAAAAGTGAAAAATATTGCCATTTCTGAATGCAAGCCCTCAGGAAGAGCAGATTTGAACAGGGTATATCTCATGTGATATGTGATGGGTGCATGTAATTTTAAACAAATGTGTACCTGTGCAAATATGTCTTTTGGGTCAAAATATAGATTCTGTGTAATTTGACTGGGGTGGGTTCTCTGTACCATAAACAGACCTCATCATGATGACACTTCATTTCATTCCCCCAATCAAGGGGAAGAGGATGAAGTGGTCAATGACAAGTGGAGAGGGGTAGGGCCTAGGAAGCTAGCCTTTCCACCCATTTTCAAAACACATAAAAGCAGACAGACAGGACAGATAGGGACATTCTATTCCATCTGCTGTGGGACGCTCTGCCGGGAAAATCCATACTTTACCTCCATCAACCTCCAGAGAGCCAACATAGAGACTTCAATCTATCCACCTTCAGAGACCAAGACTTTACTTCAGAATTTGTAGCAGAGAGGTCAACTACAAGCTAAATCCCTCTTTAGCAGGCCTCAAATCATTGCCATTATCACAGCCAGGCGAGCTGTTTGAATTCTTTGCAAGAACTCTTGCCATTTGCCAGAGAGCAGTGTTGTATCCAGAGAGAGACCAGCTGAACCAGAGACCGCTGTATCCGGACCCACAGACCTGATCAGAACCGGAGACCCAGACCAGACCAACAGAGTAGAGCTGACCCCGACGCTGTGCGCAGAGACCGTCCGTGGCGAGTGAAGAAAACCTGACCAGATCCGTGGCTAGGCCCATTCTATTTCTAAATATATTGTGAGTACCTAGCAGAACTGTGCAGAACCAATCTCTTAGTTAAAATAATCTAATCCAAGCTATTTTAATCTAAGTAGAACTGCCTCCTAACTGTCACCTGTCATTTGCAAAGCTGTCACCTGTCATTTTCTAGTTGCTAGCTGTCACTTGTCACTTTGAACTTTTAAAATTTCAAATCTGAAAAACGACCTTTACCATATCGCTCATATCTCCGTGACCGTTTGTCTTAGAGACTTGCAGTAACTTTCCTCTGAAAGCTGGGAATCTTGGCTTTTCAACGAACCTAGAAACGCATTCCAATTCTCTATACTTTCGCCGCAAACGCGAAGAACGCACTCGCGAATTTTACCGTGATTTGCAAATTTCTCCACGTGTGAAAATAGCAGCTTCCTTGCTTTCCTTGCTAAAAAATCGTTTGCCTCTTAAGAACCATCCCTGAATCATTGCTAGAGTGAGCCTGGACTAATATTAACTAGATACCACTCACCCTGAACCTCCAGAGGGAATTAAAATCATTTTAGCACATTTTCCAATATATTGCTATCACATATAAAAGCATTTTGGGCCTGTGTTTCAAACTTCTGTAGTCTAAGCTTGCTGGGGTGAACTGAATTACATTTGATTGCATTTCTGAGAACTGTGTGCTTTCCTTCCATTTCCTTGCATTGCATAAAAGGGGGGGTGAATTGCCAGAGAAAAGTGATTCCATTGTTTTGTTGAAATCATATTGAGTATTTTCTGTATTGCATTTTCATTCAACATTACATCCATCTGAACTTATATAAAGTATTCTCTACCACCTTATTCTTCTGTCCCTATTTACCAGTGTGCTATTTTATCCATCCTATAACCACTCATCATTGATTATAAAGAAGTGTGCTAGTGCCGGACTAGCCATTATTGATTACTGCTCAGATTAAGTGTGAAATCCAATTATTAATTATTATAAAGTGTGATATATATATCTATTGTTTAAATTATCAAATAAACCTTTTAAACTTGCAAAACAGAACTACTTCTTGGCTCAGTGGGGTCAGGGGGATTCCAAGAGAGGGGTGTTATATAGGGGTAGTCATCCAGAACGCATGAACTGGACATAAAGATATATCAATAAGGGTTTTCATTCAGTATTCTAGACTAGGTGTTGACTTAGCTGTAGTGTTGGATTGAATCCTCTTACACTATGCAACAATAGTCTCACTGATGACTTGTATAATCCTTTCCAACAATAATAGGGATGGGGATGTTGTAAACAACCTTCCTTTTATGCACTGAAAAATAATTCTGTTTATGCAGATTCATGGCATTTTCTTAAACTGTCCATAATATAATAGTGAGGATTTAAATAGTGTTTGCTTGCAAAGTATGGTGGGTATTCAAATATCCCAGTGAGTGATTTACTGCTACAATCCCTCCTGCTCCACAGAACCCTGTCAACTAGGATTGCAGCTAGTTAGCACAGAAGCCCGGGGGTGGAGGAGAGAAGGGTTCGGAGGAGAAGGGCACAGGAGAATAATCCTTTGTGCTGAGGAACAAGTCAGAAACTTTAAAATACCAAGTAAGAAGTTTTGGCAGTCCAGTACAGTGAAGCAAGTGTGTTTGTTTGCATTAAAGGATAGGAAACTCTAGTATCAGACTAGGAAACTGCACCTTTTGTTTCTTTCTATGCTCAGCTGCTAAGGTCTATTCAATATAAAGATGTATTCTGTGTTTAGTGCCCCTAACATCCCCATTCATTGTATTTAACTGATAACAGTGATTTACAGAAGAAGGGCTCCTAGTTACAGAAGACACTCCATCTGTTGTTCCTTTGAGAATTGCTGCTATTACAAGGAAAATCTACGTGATTTTCTTCAAAACGGCTCCATAATAACCCAAGTGAGGTTCTCACAGAATTTCTTCTAGGCTGTGGTGAGGAAGGGTGGGCAAAACTATAGGATGTATTATGTGTCCTGTCATTTCACTTCCTTTGTCAGGATTGCATACAGGGCTCTTCTAAGATGATACTTCCTACATGGAATCAAATGATTTTTCAGGCAGTAAAATAATAAAGAACTTTGCCAATAGGGGTACATTATGCTTATTAAAAGATGTTCTTTCCTCAAAAAGTTCCTCTTGAGATCAGGCAGGAATATTATTAGAGTTCCTTCCTATACCACTGCTCGGCTGGTCACTGACTGGAAATTGGAAGTGGGTAAGGGTATGCTTCTATGTGTTCATTGATTCCCATTTTTTTACATCATTTTTAATAACCTATTTTTTGATGGGAACATTTTCCTGTTTTTGGGCAGTAAAAAGGGGTGGTATGTATATCTCATTGCAGTCAAACCTGTGTGCGTAAATGTTGTCACTGTGTTGTTCACAGGATAATGTAATGTTGATGGTAAGCAGATCCACAAGAATTCGGCTTATTTTACTCTGTGGTGCAATTATTCTTACGCAATTATCACCTTGACATTAATGACACAAGGAATGTTCTCCTGGATCCCGAATGACTCCATGAAAGTGACACATGAACTCTTATTCACATGCTTTCTGGTACATTCCTTTTATCTGCCATTATTCTATCTGGGAAAAAATGTATTGTGTCTGAAAATGTTACCACCCATATCAGTTATGATAAGCAGTATTTGTTGTATTTTTGCTAGGCACTGTGGCAGATCTTAAAGTCTTCGACTGGTTGACGAACACTCTTAATAATCACATAATTTTTTTAGCCACTATCTTTGGGATAAATGTTGTAGGATGTATCTCTTACACTGATATGTAAAGTGTTGCAGTGGTTGGGGTGGGGGCACTATGTTGTAAACTCTCTTCAAAGATGATAGCTCGCTAACTATGCATGCTCACAAAGTGGCTTAAAAGTAGCTCACCTCATTAGTCAGTTGTGCGCATGGAAAACATTATGTGTGCACAAAAGTCGACCATTTCAGCATTCAGAGAAAAATGATTAGAGGGAATATTGGTGTTGTGAGCAATGGCCAAAGTCTGCGGTGCAGCATGAGCCATATAATGCAGAGCCATGGGATCACAGTGGTGCAGTGATATTCTATGCAACATCACACATTGCAAAGAGAGGAATTCGCCAGGTGAACAAAGGCTTTATGCTGTAGTCGGCCTGTCTGAGTTTGTGAAATGGTGTAATGAGATCTTAGCAGTATGTACAGACACACAATCTACTTCGATGGGTGAGCTGACGGTGAAGTGGGTCACTTCACACAATGTAAATACAAGTGGGCATGGATCACATGTTTTGTTACATCAGGGCATTGGGACACTTTGGATGTGTGAACCCTATTCCTCCTGTACTCCAAGGGGATGACATAAAGGAAAACATCAAGTTCTTTGCCTGGGCAACAAGTGTATGTGATCAAGTGGCACAACGGGCAGACCTCTAGACAGCAACCATATTAGTGACCAGTCTAGCTACTGTTTGCTAAATAATTTTCATGAGGTTGATGGCCGCTGGTTCCCAACTTTGTGATCAGACTTTGTTGGCTTTTTGATGCCTATTACTTTAGCTTAGACATAGTAAAAAGATGTCCATACACTGTGCGTGTAAAGGAGTCTTCTATTTTTCTATGTCTATGCGTAAGGTAATACTATGCAGAGGCTACTTGGCACACATTTTAAAGTATTGATATATAGGAGCATTACTTGAATAGTCTTTGAGAATTTATAGCTCACTCTGAGCTTGTGATGTCATCATCTCGGAATTCTCTGTAAATGTCCAAAGTGAAAACACTTTATGTGCATATACCAAGTAAACATATTTCAAAGCATGTGTCAGGTAGTCTATGCACAATATTGCACATAGTAAAAAGACATCTGTACGTGTGTCTGTTTTCCCTTAAGCAGACAGGTGGATAATGAAAAGGGTGCAGCAATTATTCGTAATTTGTTTGAGGATGAGGGAGTTTGCCCTCTGTGATGCCAACAATTCTGTCTAGATATATATATGCAAGAATGTCATGTACAAGCAATGTAAATGTGCAGTAATAGCTTGGTGGGCGCTCACATGTTGTGAGGGATTGCCCCCACTTTTCTGCACACCCTTATCCCACCCGAATGGCCGAGTCGTAACTTGTAAATGATTCAGAAAGCATAGGGAGTTGAATGAAACGCCATTTCCGAAGGAACGAAGAGAAACAAGTCACCGAAAGCACATTTGTACTGAAGAAAACGCTGCACGTATTTTGTAACGCTAGACATGTCCACTGTACACGATTCACAAAAACACGGCGAAGCCAAAGGTACATGAATTCCATATGTTCATGCATGTGTAACCTACTACATGCAAAAGCTACTCAAGCTTGGACTGACAACGAATCAGCAAACGTGCCATAAAAAACAACCAGTCAAAAGCCATGCCTCAGGTGTGCCTTTCTTTAAACCGCTATGGTAATGCTTGTGTTAATCAGATCTTGTATTCCTGCCTCCAATCTATGGCTGCAGTACTTTGAAGCCGCTATCTGGATGAAATCCTGCACAATACAAATAATGAGGCCAACCAATCTGCCATCATTCCGGGCTTTGCTCGAAATCAATTACGCTAAAACCTGGCAGCTTCCTGTGCTCTGATTCTACGCTGGGGTGCAGATTAGCGCGGTGCATGTGACATGCGTTTCCGTTGCAAATTGCAGTGGCAGGGGGTACCACGTTTTTCAGCCTATATCGCTGGGTTTATTAGGTATTATTTGTCGGATGAAAGACCATTTTGGAGTAAAGAACGCGCCTTGTCTTGTCACTTGTGGGCAAAGGATTGCAAACAATTGAAAAAATGTGGGCAGGGCAAACGAAATGTAGCACTGTTCCAATTACCCCTGAGGTCGAATAAAAAGATAAGATTGCGCAAAGCAAAAAATCAAAAAGCAAAGACGTAATGCACTTGTATAGATAAAAGGATGAGCAATGAGGGAACTGGATAATTAGCACAGAACAGACCCTCGACGAATAATGCAGGATACACTTGTCTGGGGCTGCTCTGTTTAAGAGCATTTCGTTGTGCCATGCTATGAAAAACATTCAAGAGCAGGATAACTATTTATCTTCAGAAAGTGTGGTCTGTAGTTTATCATAATATCACGTTCTAAAGCGAAGAGACACATTACACTATTTTAGATTTTTTTGCAAGTATTTCTTTACTACTTGGTGCGTGAAATGCAATTTAGCATTTACACAACACTCATGTCATATCATGCCTTGTCATTTTATGCTACATAGGATTAGCAACACGATCGTGCTGCCTAGTTCCAGCATATGTTGGAAGTAGATGACTTATCGTTAACAATTTATACATATATTTTAAATTGCTGTCACTATCTATTTTTAAATATCTTAATATTTGTTTCCGAATGTTTCATAATGTAATTCAATGTAGGGCGTACATGAAAAGACAGCCAGATCGCTCTTTGGAAAAGGTGACTTTGTAACTATCTATACATCTGTGGAAATAAGAAAATATATAGATAACTTGTGCTATGTTGTTATGAAGATTTACTTTTTCCCAAAGCATCTGACGATTTTAGTTTTACAAATATGCATGGAGACAAAGGCCTATGAACCAGAGCCCCTGAGGGGGTTAACCGGAGGTGAACAAGGCCGATCATGAGATGGTAAAAGCAGCATACTAATAGTGGAAAAATCGCTTAAAAATTGAGACGAGTCTAATTGGTAATTAAACATTCAATCGCATCAACCATTGCGAAAGGAGTGGTCACTCGTAAGTTGGAATACTAGGGGGTCCTCCCATCTTTTTGTCGAAGTTGGCAAAGAGTTTGGGTCAGCTGATGTAATGTGCCTCCAGGAAGTGTGGCTTAGTGAAGCCCCTCTGATAGATGGACAGCGGGACATTTAAACTGTACCTGCATAAATAAGAATAACGAACATTTCTTAAACAAAGGTGACTCAACAAACTTGGAGAAAACAAGGGGGATTTGTTGGAATCAGATGCTCCAGTCAAGGGATTGTCTAATTCTAAATGGGAGTTTGGAAGGTGACATCCCAGAAAAACCCACGTGGAGAGGAATGGTAAAAGAGCATCTGTTGGACTACATTTGTGCATCTTTAAATTTGTCATCGATTTTCAATTCACTGATAGTTCAAGAAAGTCAAAAAAGTGATCACAATCAACTCAAGTTGATATGCAAGAGTTGAACTCAAGAAGAACAAATAAATATGTCCAAAAGATCCAAATAAACCCGGGGAGAAACATATTGGTTATCAATGAGAAGAAGCTGCAAGCCTTATCACAACTACTATGCAAAGAAGTGAATAAACGGAGGGAGGATGAAGACTCAGCAAGATTTAACTGCCTGCCACTGTTCCAAGATTTCGCAATTAAGGCAAACTCTAATCCTGCTAAACCGAAGTTGGTCCATCGCCATATTTACGATAAAGAGATATCAACCAAGAAAAGAAAGCTGAAGAAACACATCCAGTTATGGAATAAAGACAAATTGGGAAAAGCGTCTGAGATAATCCATAAACTGAAGCAGAGATATCATAATTGGCTAAGGAGACACAAAAAAGCATTGATTAATCACAATGCCCAAGCGGTGTTACCGGCTATTGTGAAAAAGGATACATCAGCTACATGGGGTTTTGTCAACGAAATTGATGCCCTGCAGAACACCCTATTGACAACCTTAATTGCTGCATCTGAATGATATGATATGATATTTTATTTATATCGCACTCATACACAGGTGTTTCAGAGCGCGACCAGGCAAAGGGAGGGGGAGCAGGGGAGAAAACAAAAACAAACGATCTTACTAGGCCCAGTGACATTGAGAACGTGCAAGTGCATGGGAAAGGGAAAGGGCGAAAGGGCAAGGGAAAAAAGGGGGGAGGGGAAATGAGAAGTGCAAAGCATAGGAGAAACAAGATAAATAATAAGTTAGTGGATACATAAATGAATAAATAAAGGTGATTAAGAGCAGTGGTAGTGCAGCCAGTGAAGGGTAAAGTGCAGGGCAAGTCAGATAGGGTAAGATCTGATAAGTGCAGAAGAGGAGTGGGGGGGACTGTATGGGTACAGATAACAGGCCACAGTGCAGGGAAGGCCGGGAGGAAGTGCAGGAGGGTGTCCAGGTGGGCAGTAACTGAGCCCGAAGGGCCCAGTTGGCAGGTGAGGCAGTGCCGAGAGAGAAAGCAGATCAACAGGGGAGGAGAGTGGCAAAGGCAGATGCGAGGAGGAAGGTCTTAAGGAGCTTCCAGAACCGTAGATAGTTTGCCTCAAGTTTCAGGGTGGCCGGGAGTCCGTTCCAAAGGGAGGCCCCGGCCAAAGACAAAGATCTGTCCCCGGCTCATTTCTTTGGAAAATAAACTTCTCTCAAACATCAATACAGAAGAAGATTGATAAACCAGTACGCTAACATGATCCGCCACAAAAAAAATAGATCTGCAAGCTGTAACCTTAGACATTGACATCGAAGGAATCGAGGGAATCATCAAAAGCTTGAAAAACTCACACACGCCGGGTCCTGACAGACTGTCTAATGCTGAATTGAAGAAAAACCCCAAACTTTGGGCTACACTCCTTCATTCTTTGTACAAGGAGATATTTACAACATCCAAGGCACCACTTTTAAAAAGGGAATAAGGTCAAATCCTGATAACTATCGGCCAATTTCCTTACTAGATGTGGTGGGAAAAATATTTGGAACTATTTTAATAAAAGCTCTGGTAAAATGGCGTAACATCTTAGCCAACTAAGATAAGTGGCAAGCCGGATTCATTAAAGGCATTGGGCCTTCGCTTAATTAATTTTCGATGAACTTTCTAAAAGCAAAGACTATGTATAAAAAAGAAGATCAAATATTTATGCCATTTATTGATCTCTCAAAGACTTTCAACTTGGTTGACAGGACTTGTTGTGGAAAAAACTTGAATGCTGGAAATGCCCGAACCAAATTATGTCTAACATTAAAGATCTTCATTCTGGAATGACCATTCAAGTTAGACTGGATAGTGAAGGAAACCTTACTGACGAAATTCCTATAGACGTGGGTTTGAAACAAGGTTGCCCTTTGGCGCCAGAACTCTTCAACCTATTCATTTCAGACATCGAGGATGCTTTCAGTGAGATAAGTTCATTCCCACCTCAAATTGGTAAGAGCATAATTGCAAGACTCCTTTATGCGGACGATATAGTGGTCATTCACCAAACACTGATTGGCTTGCAACGACAGCTTGACGCCATCCAAACATTTTTGGAGGAAAGCGACTTGAAAATAAATCCTGAGAAATCAAGGATTATGCTCTTTGGCACAGGAGGATCAGGGAGAAAGAATAAGAAATACTCCTGGTTTCTAAAAGGGCAACGAGTGGAATTGATAAAAGAATTCACTTATCTAGGCGTCTGTATCAATAAAAGTAACTGTGAGGCGCCCCAAGTAGAGAGTCTGCATAAGAAAGCTAAAAAACTGGCAGCTCAAAGTAGAATTTTGGTTCAAAAACACTGCCGGTACTCCCTTGATTCACTGGTGCAATTTTTAGGTTGAAGGTGGCGCCTATTCTGACCTATGGGGCTGAGACCTCGGTTTTGTTACCCGAAAAGACCTTGCGCCGTTTAGAGGGGCTATTCTGGAGAAATGCCTTTTGATTGCCAAAAAGTACTCCACTGGTCATTATCAGAAGAGAATTGGCACTAACATTGCTGAGAGCTAGAGCTCTGTGGAAATCTTTATCCTTCTACCATAAATGCATCGAAGAGTCACCAAAGGGGGCTTCTCAGCTTTAAAAGTGCCCTTGGAAGACCCTAGCAAAAAACTATTGCAAGAATGGAAAAACATTTGCCAGAAGTCTCTATTGTACCTGAATGAAACATCAGACTCTTTGGTTCTAAATCCAGAGCGGATTAAATTGAAGCTGTATAGGGTGGATTGCATAGACACTTTTGAGTCATTACAAAGGTACAAACATTATGAAGACTTATGGGCGGCGCTTCGCAAATTAAATGTGCTGCCCCGGTATATAAGTATGTTTACCAATCCATTCTTTAGGTCTCAATATTTGTGCATGCGCCTGAATCTATTCCCTTCTAATCTGCGGCTGAGTGAAAGGAAGAACTCAAATATTTCACCGACCTGTAGATTATGTAAGCAAGGAGATGCAATTGAATCTATCAAACACCTGTTTCTCAAATGTCCTAAACTTTCAACTGAAAAAGAATAAAAGTTGGGAAAAACCCTTCATCAATATCGCTGTAGATCCGTTGAGGATTCGTGGCGCATGATAATTAAAAGAGAACAAACCCATATGATATTGGCTGTGGCAAAATTGTTTACTTTGATACAGGCCAGATTAGAAAGACGCTGAATGAGAACATTTTCTTTTAGACATTTTTTGAGACACCTCTGGACCAATCATGCTCTGGCGTTATGTCCGCGGACATTGTACACGGCCACTGATTGGATATTCAAAACGTGACCTCCGTCAACTTTTTGGGAATGGTCACCATATTGGATCTGCAGACAAAGTGTGAAAAACTCGTTTGGTGTTATTTGGTGGCCGAAAGAGGGCCTGAAAAGGGTGAGTGGTGGAATAAAGTTGATATGGAGCTGTTTTATAGGTGAAAAGGAGATTTGCTGGTTCCGCAGAGTCTGTGGACATTAGCGCTAACTGCGGACAGTCTGGAATCTGGAAACCAGATTTCGGGTTATTTTGTGTCCCAAAAAGTGCCTGGAAAGTTTGGGGGGGTAATAAAGTTAATATGGAGCAGTTTTTATAGATGAAAAAAAAAGGTGTGCAGGGGCTTCGGCGTCCACAGTATCCCCATGCCACCAGGGTCACTTAAGGATGGCAGGCATTAAAAGAGGACATTGGGGACCAGCCAATCAGTTTTTGTGGTTTTGGAGGAGGAGTTAAAGTGTACAGGAGTAAAGGATAGCAAGTTGTTTCTTTGTTGTGTAGTGAAGATGGCTGTGGCAATGATTTTGAAGAAGCAGAGTGTGTAGATGTTGGGAGATTATTGAATCAATTCAGTGAAGGTTTATACTGAATCTTGTAGTTTCTCAGCTACTATCTGATTGGAAGAAGTGGATGGGAATGGTCACCATATTGGATCTGCAGACAAAGTGTGAAAAACTCGTTTGGTGTTATTTGGTGGCCGAAAGAGGGCCTGAAAAGGGTGAGTGGTGGAATAAAGTTGATATGGAGCTGTTTTATAGGTGAAAAGGAGATTTGCTGGTTCCGCAGAGTCTGTGGACATTAGCGCTAACTGCGGACAGTCTGGAATCTGGAAACCAGATTTCGGGTTATTTTGTGTCCCAAAAAGTGCCTGGAAAGTTTGGGGGGGTAATAAAGTTAATATGGAGCAGTTTTTATAGATGAAAAAAAAGGTGTGCAGGGGCTTCGGCGTCCACAGTATCCCCATGCCACCAGGGTCACTTAAGGATGGCAGGCATTAAAAGAGGACATTGGGGACCAGCCAATCAGTTTTTGTGGTTTTGGAGGAGGAGTTAAAGTGTACAGGAGTAAAGGATAGCAAGTTGTTTCTTTGTTGTGTAGTGAAGATGGCTGTGGCAATGATTTTGAAGAAGCAGAGTGCGTAGATGTTGGGAGATTATTGAATCAATTCAGTGAAGGTTTATACTGAATCTTGTAGTTTCTCAGCTACTATCTGATTGGAAGAAGTGGAAGTTTCGTGGCCTGCAGATTCTGGATTAAGGTGAGCGAATTTATTAACAGTCTGTGAGAGTGTGGCTCACTTAATATTTTTTTTGTGCATTGTGGAGGCAGCAGATTGGGCGATGTGGCTGCAGGATCTTTGCAGTTTGCCATGAAGGACATGTTGAAAAGCCTAATGGAACTGTTTCAAGCTGCAAATATTATTTTTTCTGAAATCAATTAAAGTCAAATATGGAGACGTCCAAACTTGTTTTGTTCGGAAATGGAAGAAGCTAGACAGCATGTCAATAAAGGTGTATGTGCTTTTTTATGTGGTTAGGAATGGCATCTTTTGACAACGCAAATATCAAGTTGGATGGTGTAAATATTTTTCGAGGAGAAGCAATTCATTTGACTGATGTCGGAAATCAGATTTTTCTTTTGAATATCCAAAATGCACTGAATTTTTTTTTTGTGAACTCTGAAATATGCTGTGAAGTATTTTTTATTAGTAGTAGTAAATAAAAAGAAAAAAGAAAACAAATTAGGAAAAATAATTAAGTTCAGTAGAACATTTGTTTGTGCAGTATATAAACCCTCCCACCCACTCCCACTGAAAAAAAAAAAACGATTTAACTGATTTTAAACCCCCCACTCCACGGCCGGAATTTTCTAGATATCTGTAGACTTTTGTACTGTCCGCAGACTATGCAGACTGAAAAAGGTCCTGTGACTTGTATTTTTAGTTCTATTTTTTAACTGTGAAATGTGGGCCCTAAAATAACCTTTATTTTAGTCTTTCTGGTTTTTATGTTTTTTTGTGATTTTATTTTTTTGTAGAAGAGAGTAGCTAAGGTGGGAGAGGTAAGGTAGGGAAAGGTCCCCAACCACAGATACTGAGGGGAAGGTGGACAGGGGAAGATGTTGGACATTCCTTAAATCTAAGGTAGGTGGCAGTGTTTCTCGTGCTTCTTGACTACGGCCTCAAAAGCACTTTGAAACTGCTCCCCCTCCAGAGTGGTGTGTCAAAGTATAAACAGAGTATTGTGACATGCAAAAGGTAAGGGCCAACAGAGTTCTGTATGGTATGCAAGACAGCCGGTGGGATCCTCTGCCCCACAGGAGTAGCTTGTGTGGTGGTAGTAGCGGTAGAGGAAGATGGGGTAGAGGAAGATCACCTACTTCTCCCAGAGAAACGAATAGCCTTTCTTAGAGCACCTTTGGTGTCGCATGGAGGTGGTCACAAAAGAGTACTGCCCAGGGTGTCCGTGACTGAGTATGACCCTGCACTCAATGCATTCAACCTTGGCAGCCCAAGCTTTTGGTACACCTGCAACAGTCTCAAAGAACCACCACACCTATGATTCTCGCTGGGTGCCGGAGGTTTAAACTTCCTCTACCTCATCTTCCTGTTCATTGTCATCCTCCTCTGCATCATCGCGCTTGTTCCCTGTCCAGGTCTTCACGTGGTGATGGTGGTGGTGGCCCTGGGAAGGTGGGATGGTCATGACAGATGCCATTCTTGAACTCCTGGAAGTCTCCTGGAAGTAGGTCTCAAAGATGCTCTCTCCTGACCTGCCAGATTGAGAATGACTAAAAGTAATGGGTGGGTCCATTCAGAGGAACGGTCGCAGACCTCGTGACTGTCTGCGAACTACCAAGTTGAAGATAGACCTTGAAAAAAGTTGACAGATCAATTAACAATAGGTCTAGGAGCTCTGGAAGGGTCATCTTTCAACTTAAAACATTCTTAATTGGATGACAATGGCTGAAAATGTAGTTTCAAATCATCCACGGTTACGGACACTGTCTGCCTAGAAACACTTGTGTACAGGCGCATTATAAATGCCATATCATATCATATCATACCATGGACATGTTGGCACACCACATGAGCACTGTGACATGATGACGTCCGTGGAACATCTGTGGCAATGGCAGTTGTCCGTGGACATTGGGGGCTGGAAGATGCTGGGTGAATATGCGGGCATGTCTGCAAACGGGAGCTCTGTCTGTGGACTCATTTAAAATAAGTAATGCGAGATCAGACATGCACTGACAGGGCGTGATGTCAGCAGACGCCCCATTGCACAAAATGGACTATCCAAATGGTGGGATATTCGCAGTCTATTGATTGGGGTTTTAAAAAAGAAAGGAGGATGGATTGCACAATAATGTACAAGATATTTATAGTAGAACAAATACATTTATTTATGAAAGGGATGGGGTATCTGAATGGCAAACATAAATGGGAGAGTTTGGAATGTCAATAAAGTCATCATCTGAGGAGGGAGGGATGTTTCATCAAACCGCCTTTGATTTATGTTTTGTGAATTTAATTGGGGTGCGTGCTGGTGCAAGGGTGACAGGTAAAAGTAGAAGAGTGAAAATCAACATTTTGTAATACATTTTTTTTAATATAATTTAAAAGTCATTGCTAAATTCATCCAATTATGAAGACAAGATCATTATTCCATTCTGTACAGTTGCGGTTTGAGATTATATTTCTAATTGTTGGGATTCTGTATATTTAATCTGTGATGTACTTTCTTCTTGTAAACTATGTACTATAAAAAAAGAAGACATGTTTATTTAAATGAGCTCTCCTTAAATTATAATATTTGTTTATATTGAAAGATGTATTTTTATCGTCACTCATTTCTTCTTTGGGAAAGTTTTCTTCTAGTCACTCTCAAAATAAGAAATGATGATATTTGTTTATGACAAATGTTCATAAAATTAATGCCAATAATATCTTTGGTTAAGTTGCTCAACTTATAGAAAGAGCACTTTTTTGGCAACTTTTAACTGTGGCGTCGTTTGACTAATGGTAACCAAATATTGCAGAGATGTACATGCTGATTGGATGTTTGAAAATTTTAGGTGCGTCATAATTTTAGAAACATTTGCCATATCGGATGGGTGGATCATAGCCTTTGACCGCAGACAGCGCGGTGTGGAAAAGAAGTCTGGTAAATATATTTAGGGTTATTCTGTGGATGAAGGAGGGCCTGGAAAGGGTAGGGAAGTGGAAAAAAGTTGATATGGAGTTCTTTTTAAAGGGGAAAAAAGCTATGTAGGTGCTGCCATGTGTGTCGTGAATTATTGTGTCCATGGAAGTTATTGGGATTGGAGGGGGGAGGTTCTGGTAAGTCTTGTTATTTGAAGGTGTATTGTGCATACTTTGTATAAGGTAAATTCCTTTGTGTTGGTTGTGGCCAGTGCCCAGATTCTTGGGAGCATGGCCCCCAAGAATCTGGCCAGTTGCCACATACAGTAATATGTGTATAGTTATTATAGGTACTATAGTGGGAGTATACTGTATTTGTAATATGGTGGAATGATATAATTGAAGTGAATAGGGTATTTATGATAGTAGGACAATTGAGGATAGTGCTCCTTGATGTCTCCTATGCCTTTTGACACTATCAACCATGCTATCATCATTAAACTGTTACATGATACCTTTGGCATCACAGACCGGCCACTGGATTGGCTGACCTGTTTTCCTCACTCACCACTCTTCCCAGCTGCAAATGGGCCATTTCAACTCCACCACCCCACTCTCTACCTGCAGCGTACCCCAGGGTTCTATCCTGTCATTGTGGCACTTCCATATCTATCTCGTTCCTCTTGTTCACCTGATCTCTTTCTTCTCTTCTCATTCCCAGTGTTATGTTTATGACACACAGCTTTCTTTGAAACTTCCCTCTACTAATTTCTTCTCCCCATTTTTATTCTTGATTGTCTAACCGCCATGCCGGCCTTGTGTGCAGCTAATAATGTCTGGCTCAAAACCAGTAAAATGGAGATCCTTCTTGTGCCTTGTTTTCCTCCTACTCTCTGGCCGACCTCTTCGGACCCTCTACTCTCACCATCCTGGCCAGGCCAAAAATCTTGAGGTAATCTTTGAGTCCTCTCTCTCCTTTACTCCTTACATTTTGGAGCTTGTACAGAAGGCCCACTTTCAGAGTCACCTCCTTATAGGTATTCTACCGTTCCTCACCTTCCCTAAGAAGCTCAACGTCTCTAGAGCCCTGGTCCTCTCTAGGGTGGACTACTGCAACAGCCTCTTCCTCAACCTCCCCCTTCATTGTCTATGCACCCTTCGTCTAATCCAGAACAGGGCTGCAAGATGTATCTTTGGCCTCAAGCCCAGGAATTTGTATTGCTGCAGCCCGAAAATGTGTACATTAGCCCCTGGGGGCTGCAAGGATGAACATCAAGATCCTCTGTATCATTGACATGTTTTCTGGGGCCTGGGACCACACTATTGCCACCTTTGTCCCCCTAAATTCTCCCCTACTAGAGCCCTCCACTCCTCTAACTCCAATTCTCTGCTTGTGAAACGCTTTTCGAAACAGAGAGTGGGAGGTATGTCTCTCTCTTCAGCCAGTGCCCCTCTTTGGAACAGCCTTCCTGCTCCTCTTAGACTTGAGCTGGACTTCCTTAAGTCTGGAAATGTCTCAAAGCTCTGCTTTTCTCTTCCTGTTTTCCTCAATCCTTTCCCTGCTAACTCATACCACTTCCACTGAGACAGGTGGCCTCGTCTCTAATGAACTTCACAGTTTCCAGGCCTTATATCTAGTCGACACCAGTACACCTTCTTCCCTTCAGCACTGCCCTGGCGAGTCTACAGCTTGACAGCTGTTTACGCCATCCTTGGGACTCCTCTGCCTCAGGAGTTAGCCAATGGCATTCCACCTTGGTATTCCTTGGCACTTTCCTTTGGGGCTCCTATCAGCACTTGGCCATCCCTACTCCCCTTCCATTCTCATGCACTTCTCTTACTGCACAATGCATATGTGCTTGTATAGCAGCAGTGTTTACATTTTGTATATATAAGTAAGGGAAATGCAGATGCGAAAGATTTCTAAAACATTGCTACGTGGCAGTTGGTGTGAGGAAGTGTAATATGTTGATGGGGTTATATGTAGAGTTTGGGAGGTGATTGGTGGATAGATCAGTGACTGTTTGAAAGCAGTCAATGAGGGAGGAAGGGCTGTCCTGTGCAATGGTGAGCATGTGCAATTTGGATCTTTTAATGATGCATGTCCTGTAAAGGGGACAGCAGAGACCGTAGATCGCCATGAAGGCCCATGGATTATGGTCCTTATTGTAGGTAGAGAAACGTATTTGGGACAGAAAAAAGTTTCTGTGCTTTTTTTCTTTTTCTCTAGTATACAATTGTCAATTATTTCCATTAGCATAGTACAAAATGCTAATGGAAATATTGGAGAATCTTATTGAGTGTAACTACTTTACTGAAAAATATATAGTAGATGGAGTCTATAAGATTTTATTTTTAGTTCTATTTTTATTTTTTAACTGTAAATGAATGTTCCTAAAGGAACCTTTTTTTGGTGTTTCTAAATTTTGTACTTTTTTAGCAATTTCTTGAAGGAGAGGCCAGGAAGTAAGGTGGGGCAGGAGAATGAGGGAAGGGGCACCAACCACAGATATGGAGGAGTAGGTGGACAGGGGAAGATATTGGGCATGCGTTAAATCAAAGATAGGGAGCAGTGTTTCTCATTTTCCTTGATCACAGCCTCAAAAGCACTTCGAAACTGCTCCCCCCTGCAGAGTGGTGTGTTTCAGTATATACAGAGTACTGTTGTCTTGGAAATATATTGAACAATCGCCACTTTTATGGCTTGCAAGGTAGCTGGTGGGATTTTCTACCCCAAAGGAGTAGCCTGTGTAGTGGCAGTTCCGGAAGATGAGGTATCCGAAGACAGCCGACTACTTTCTGAGAAAAGAACAGCCTTTCTCAGCGTACCTGGGTGTTGTGAGTGGGTGTGGTGGCACATGGAGGTGGTACCAAAACAGTACTGCCCCCTTATTCGCGACTGAGTATGATTCCACACTAAATGCAAAACAGATGGTTAGGCCAAGCCCTTGCTACCCCTCATAAGGTCTTAAAGAACTGCCACACCCATGATTCTCTCGATTGTGTTGGAGGTAGTCATTTCCTCTATCAAATCTTCCTGGTCCTTTAGATCCTTCTCTGAATCATTGCGCCATTTCCCTTGTCCAGGTCCTCCTTCTGGTGGTGGTGGTGGTGGTAGGGAGGAGAGATGGCCATGTCTGATGCCATTGTTGAATTTAAATAGCAGGAACTCTTCCGAGCCGGTGCTTTCTCCTGGATTGCAGATGGAAAATGAGTAAGAATGGGGCGAGGAGCTGTGGAAGGGTAAACTTTTATCTTGAAACTTCATAGTTTGTGAAACTTGGGTCTGTTCGGGAACACATCATCAGAGCACTCATGTGCGTACAGTCATGTGATGCTGTTCATGGAGTCCGCGGTGACATCAGACGTTCATGAATATCGGCGAACAAAAAAGATGTAAAAAGTTGTAGAAAGTTGATAGACGTGTTTAGAATGTTACTAGGAGGTGGTGAATGGAACCGTTTTTACTTGAAACTTCATAGATTGACTGAAAATAATGATATATTGGAGGTGAGTACGATATTAGGAATTTGTAGCAAATTAAGGGGGGTCTGGTAGAAACCTGTGAAATGCAGTGAAAACACGTTGTTAATGGGACATTATGGTTAAGTTGCACTAATAAAAACCTGTGAAATTCACTGAAAAAAAGTTATAGGGATGTTATGGTTTCAAGTAAAACCGAAAATCCCCAGAAATGTGTCAGTTATGGTAATCAAAGAAACCATAACTTGTGATGTCATCTTTGATGTGCTGGGTGTTAGTTAGCAGTCCAGGTTAACACAAAAGGCAAAGTAGGAATATCTCTTAACAGTCCATGTATTTTAGGTTTTGTTTGGTAGAAGCGTGAGCGCTGAGTGGGCCACTTTAACCCTGCTCAGCCCTGTAATCCTGCAAGGCAGAATACAATTTGCCACACTGGTGCCAGCAGTGGAATTTGACACAGATTGTGCCTACAGCTCAGCCAGCTAAAATAGAAGTTTTCAGTTAGCACCACTGCCAAGGTATTTTTACAACCCTTGAACTCAACATGAGAACGGTGCAGGCCCTGAGCGCAAGCATCTTGAGCGACCTCTGTCGAGAGAGCAGTCTCCTGCAGGGCAGTAAGGTTGAGAAAGCAGAACTGTTCAAAAGCCTCCCTACTTTGGAGGGAGCTAAGGGGACCAGTGGCAAGCTGGATCCCATAGCCCTGTTGCCCATGCACCTAGGGCACATGGAAAATGCGGAGAAAAGAGACAGGTGTGAAATGAAACATGGCTACAGAAAGAAGGAGGAATGCAAAACCAAAGCTGATGCCATAGGAATCCATTCATTTTACGCCAGCATTTAAATGTCATGAAGGCGTGAAGCGAAATACACTGACAAAAACTGTCTTGCCACGTCATGAAAACGGGACTGAGAGGTAATTGAAAGGTAATTTACTCTTTACTTTTATGCCCTGATTAACCACTCCATCCCATTTAAAATGAGGCTGTAAGAGAGGTGTTGGGTGTACTTACCATCAACGCTTATTCAATAAGTATCTGCTGATGGAAATGGAAAGGTTGTAAAAACCAAAAATAAAACTACCATTGTCAATTTCACCACACCAAAAGGAGCATTGAATATTAAGAAGAAAATGTGATCCTTTCAAGCTCTGCTGCTGTAGTCCAATTTCATGCTGTATGTGAAGCTAAAGCCATTGGCTTTCCCAGTGACTCTTTGACATTATGTACTCCTCCTTCTAATGCATGATTTGATAGCTTGTGTGAGGCCTTAAAAAGACCACTGATTTGTGACATGTTATTGCATGCAGAGTTGCCACTAGAGAAGAGCAAGATACCTCCTGCAAGCTGTTATTTTATAGCAAGTGTGAATTGCATGCAGGGGATCAACACTGTTACTACTTTAGTGATGGGGGATCTCCTGCAATGAATTAAAAAAATTCATCAGGTGTACGTTTTTACTCGCCAATTTTCTCTAGATCTTGTGAACAAGTAAACACTACCTGCAAATGATGCTTTGCAGATGACGTTTGTTAATGGATTTCTATCGAATTCACCTGGCTTTGAGCAAATGCAAAACTCTAATGCTGGGAGAGGAAATCATCACAAAGCATAACTGTACATTTACGAAATCGGTTGAAAAGCATTTTAAAACCATACATTGGTGGCCAAATTGGCAGGAAGATTACTGTGTACTACAAAAAACTCTCACCACATAATTAGAACGGTGGGATTGGACTGCAAAGTACATTCATTTGTCTACTCTTAAAAGTTATCATTTGGAAATTACAAATTTGACACACACATTTAAGGAACCACAAATGTATTTTAAACTTTGCCCGTCCGCTGCTTTACACAGATTTCTTCTCCTATTACGGACCAACAGACCTCCTGCGTTGTTGGTTATTGACCCTGAACCTGCAATGGTTAAAATTAATAGAATTTGCTAGTTTTGCAGCATTTCTGGCCATGAAGAAGCACCCTGACATGTCCTAGTTGAATGCCGGGAATATGGACCTCTCTATATGCAGCTCTTGGGTCCATTTGTAGCAAACGATGAACACATAAACAGTAATTCCTTCTGGTGCTTTTGATTAAATACTGACAGTAATTCAATGCACATAGCACTTTCCCAGGTTTGGACTAGGTTGAAAGAACAGGGAAATTGGAGAAATCGATTTTGCCCTCTAGGATACATGAGGGCTAGCTGTCCTAGATCAGCTGAAGCATGAAACTTTAGGATTTTATTGTATTCTATGCTAATGTTTTATTGTTTTAGTCAGACGTGTTGTCTCTTATATAGTTGATGTGCTTGTGATTGTATGTTTTATGGATCGATGTGTACTTTGCAATGTGAAAGTTTGTACAAACTAAACACATATTAAAAAATAAATAAATAAAATGCAAAACATACGCGGATTGCATAGCAATCATTTAGTTTTATGCCTGCATGAAAATGTCCTGCAGGCGTAAAAGGAAACACACTGACAAGCCGAGGGACCGCAGAACAAAGATTTTTTCTCCACTCCAGTACATTACTTGGCCTTCACCCTGCACAAAATTAGAGCAGAGCGCGAAATGGAGGCATACAAGTATGACTTGTTTTTACTTGTCCTTCCCACTCTGCCCCATTTAAAATGAGTCTCGGTCATACACACACAAATGGGTTACTGTTTGCACAATTCATGCATTGTGGTCAGTAATAACCCTGGCATCCGTCCATTCGTATCCAAACATATCCATATCTCATTCCCTTTTCCCCCAGAAAAGTGTAGAATGAGACCTGTTTGTTTTTTGGCATAAAGGGCCGCCGATTTATTCCACAATAACACCAAACCAAAATCACACTGCACACATTTGTGGAATAAATACTCATAAAATGCGGCAACTGCTACGTGTCCAAAATAATCTGCTTCCCCCTTTCCTTCCCCAAGCGTCCAGAATAGGCCCAACTCTCCCAACCTTTGCGTCGAGCCTCTCCTGCCCCTGCAGGCGCTCCTGGGCGGGGAGAGTGCCGTTTTCTTGGGGGAAGCTGAGCCCTAGTTGTTCCTCCCAGACTCCCCTGCTGCTTAGGCTCCCAAGGGGTGCTGGGTCTGAGAAGAGAGAAGACCCTTCTTGCTTTCTCCTGGCTCATCCAGAGTCTTTCTCATGTGTTTGTCCGGCCAAACACTGCCACACCGCCTTGTCGGCACTTCTGTTTGTTCTGTTCGTAGGGCTGGTGGGTGATAAAACGAAAAGCTCCTTCCGCGACTCCTGGGTGGGTGTCCTTCGCGGTGGCTGGATGCTGCTTTCCTTGCAGATCCTGCCTGTTATAAAGAGGGAGACCCCTCGCCTTTCCTTTGTCTGCCCTTCACAGGCTTTCCCAGAGTTTCGCCGCACTTTCCTGTTTTCGCGGGCTTTGCTTGCATTTTTCTGCGTTGAGCACGGCGCCTCCCCTTTCTCCAGAGAGGGGGAGGTCAGGAGGGGGACACTGCCCGGGTTATCGGGGGTGTCTCTTCCATTTTGTGGTGGCTTTGTTGTCACCTTCACACCAATGCGAAGGTCAATAACCATTGTACTGTAGCATTCTTTCAACGCACCGACAACAAGCACATTTCACATGAACAGAGAATTGAAATGCATCTCGCTATTACGGCAGCCAAAGGGTGTGTGCTTTTCTCTGGGATGAGTATGAATTCAATCTGGAGAATGTTGGGAGGGGAAAATAATGGCCTTGCAAGTTGGTGAGGGGGGATTCTATGTGCTATATCGCACGTATGAACAAATGAAATGGAATTAACTGTTTGGGGAAAGCATTTTTTCATGGCAAATCATTAATATCATAGACAGCCTCATTTTGCAATGGGCGGAGTAGGAAATGAGGGTGTAAAAGCAAGGTGTAATGCTTGTATGCCTCTATTTACTACTCCAGCACATTTCCATGCTGACACAAGGCAGAGGAGCAGCCCAGAGCAGAGATAAGATCTCTGCCATGCTCACCACCTACGTCTTTTCATGCAGATGAAAAATGAATGGATTCCTTTGGAATCTGCCTTGGTTCTGCACATGGTCAAGACCAGGTGGATTCCAGTGGAATTCCCCTGTATTTGCCTCCTTCGAAGCATATTTGTATGAATGTTTACTTTTTCATGAGATTGAGAGGAGAATGCTTTGCCTAGCTTTTGCTCGTTACTGCTCCCTTCCACCGTGTGAAGGTATAGAATTGCATCCGGGGCACCCAAGATCTCCAATGCTACCTGTCACCTTTGGAGTCCTGCAGGGTTCCATCCTCTCCACAGTGATTTTCAATCTATACATGGTGCTGCTGGGAGCCCTCCAAGCCAGACACAACATCCACATCCACCAATACGCAGATGACACACAGCTATACCCCAGGATCGACTACATCAAGGGCATCCACATGCTCAAAACCTGCTTCTCACTGATCCAGTCTTGGATGTCCAGTGCATACTTGAATCTCAACCCCTCCATTCTTACTACTCACCAACAACACCGAACACCCAGACATACAGACCTGGCTATGAACCATGAATCATGAGGGCTTCACTCCAGAGCTCACCTCCTGCGCCAAGTCCCTTGGGTTCCACATCAACAAACACCTCTCCTTCAAGACACTCCTAGCTAATAAAACTCAGAGAGCCTGGTATCAGCTCTCGCGCCTGCAGAAAGTCAAGCCCTTCTGTGCTCTGGACAGCTTTCGATCCACTGTTCAAGCACTGGTCCTATTCCGCCTGGATGGGGGCAATGCCCTCCTTGAAAGCCTCCTTTTGTCCTCCCTTTTGTTCCTCAGAAGTGTACTACACGCAGCCGCACACCTCATCAAGAGTCTACACTTATACGACCACATCACCTAGCCCTCATCGACCTTAACTGGCTCCCACTGCACGCACAAATCACCTTCAAGTCTTGCTGCATCATTTATAAGGCAGTCGCCCACAAACCACCCAGCTACCTCACAGAGAAACTCAGCTTCTTTGGGGGACAGCACACAACCAGAAGCCAGAACATGTGCAGAATTGAAATCCACCACTGCAAAAAGGAAAGGACCAGAAAACAAGCCTTCTCTGCCTACATCTCAAGACGATTGAACCTCCTCCCCGTCAGCATCCAATTCACCCCTATGCTCCTACAATTCAGAAAAGAACGTAAAACCCACCTCTTCAAGGAGTCTCTCCTCCTCAACATCTAGGCCATCACATCGCCTCCCACACCACCTGACTCGCTAGAAGTCATTCGCCCTCTGCTCCCCAACACTGTGTACAGCTGATGCCCTCTTCCGTGCCCCTTTGTATCCTAAGCGCTCCATTAACCATCTGTACTGTTGTTTACCTCTGTAAAGTGCTCTGTTGTGTATCTGTATTCTTGCATACCTCTGCAAAGATCTGAGCTGCTTCTCGAAGCTAGGTCCATGCTCAATAAATATAAAAATAATAATAATAACAATAATAATAATAATCATAATAATAGGAGCTCATCGTTGCTAATGTTGGTAGTCCCTTTCATCCAATTTTCATTTTTAATAAAACAACCATGACAGTCTCTTCATTAACAGATTCATGTGTTGTGTGAAAGAGGGTATGGGCTGTTGTATTTTAGAGCACATTTTGTATTTATTACTCTTTTTGATCAGCCTAATAGGCCATCTCACTGGCACATTTAGTTTTTATTTTGGCCCCAATTTATCTTGGCTACACAATGCAGGCAGCTTCTGAGAGGCTGTTTATCATGTCCTCACTAGATAGCTCCTCATCATTCAATGGAGGGTAATGCACCTGCACGTGCATTCCCTTGCCCTGGACACAAAAACATGCAGATGACTAGTAAGGAGGGAACTGTGATAGAGATATCCTTTCAGGAATGTAGGTGTCTAGGCATCCATCGTTCCAATTACCTTGATGGTCCCACGTTTGAGCACTCACCTGGTGCGCCTGCAATTAAATATGAATTAGGGTTCACTCCTGCGAAATCCCTCTGAAACTAGGTGAGCCCTGCAATCGACTGGTCACCAGAATGTGAACTACTCTAAACTCCATTTACTCAAAAATTCAAACCTGAATGGCAGAAAACTGGCTTTGCCTCAATAGTGATAAAACCGAGCTCCTGCTGGTTGGCTCGCAATCCACCTTAAACAAATTGAACAAACAATACTCCTCCTTCGTCATTGACAATATCCCTATTACTGTTTCTCCGTCCATCAAAACCCTTGGAGTATATCTAGAACCAGACATGTCCATGAACAGACTGGTCAATGCCATAACATCCTCGTGCGCCTATAATTGAAAACTTATCAATTCTACCTGACCATTCTTGTCCCAACAAAACTGCCTCACCATTGCTAGGGCCATCATTGGCTCAAGACTTGATTATTCATTGGTACCACTGCCAAGAATATCGGTAAACTCCAAACTGTTCAAAATAATGCGCTCAGAGCCGCCACAGGCCTATCGCGCAAAGACCACATTTCTGAACTCAGAAGACAAGTCCACTGGCTTCCTGTTAAACAAAGAATCATCTTCAAAGCACTGGCCCTGACTCACAAATGTCTCCATGACCTTGCTCCTCTCTACCTAACTCGTAGGATTATCAAACCCCCCTCGCACAAACCTTCCAGATCACAGTACTCTAACCTTTTGGCTGTCCCCAGGACACACAAAGTACGTGCGGGCGGCTCCAGCTTCCCGTCAGTTGCCCCCACCCTCTGGAATGCGCTCCCTCCCCATCTCATAGCCATTGAATCCCACACTGTCTTCCATAAGGCCAACAAGACCAACCTCTTTGTTTGATTCACAAATACCGGCAATATACTGTAACTTGTAACCACTGTAATGTATTTAAGTTCTTTTTAGGGTGGCTTCAATGTAACCCTCAATTAAGCCTGCTTAAGCTCTGATTCAGCACCTCAATGTCTGCGGGCTGTTTGTACACTTTACAAATACAAATAAATAAATAAATAAATAATGTTATCCACTCCACCAATGGTATTATGTCACTGTAAGCAGTAGATAGTTCTGAGCACTGTGGGATTTGCTTTTATGTATTGTTATTTATTTATTCTCTTGTTTCTTGATGTCTATGAGATCCTGCATAGTGTAATGAAATATTGTATGCTGGATACAGTGTTCGATTCCCATTATCATTGTAAAGTTGAATTTTGGGCACAGCTTCTGAATATCAAAGATGTGTCATTTGTGACTCCTGTCAAATAATGTGTGCCTTTTCGCAAGACTGCTGAAAAAATGCGCTAGGCTGCTCCCTGAGACAACATGGCTTGTATCGCTGGAAAGGTGCATCAATAATTGGACGAAACAAAACAATGTTGATTCTAAGTACTGTGGAGAAAACTACTGTAAATGAAATCAAAAAGACCGACCGAAAAGTTATCGCATGTGATTGTAAGTGCGTTGCATGCTTGCAGGAAAGTAACATTTTGAGGGGGAGGAATAAGGTTGAAAGGCGCCCTGTTCTTGAGTTTAGGCCAACATTACAGATCCACAAAAGAAATGTGTCTTGGGACAGTGATGCATCAAATCCATAGCACCATAAGAAGGAGTCTCTCCAGTTGGCACATGTCCTCAATGTTTGTTACTTAGTTGGCAAACCAAAGCCACTCTCGTGTCTGTAAACCATACTGTGCGTGCAAGCACGTCCCAGGTGATTCTAGAGATGCTCAAGTATTCCTGCCTTTTTCGATGTGTTCTGGTCATTTTTCTTTTCCCATTGGAGATTGGGAACAACATATCCCAAAATGCATGTGGCATATAGACATGCACTACACGCAAAACAAACATACAGCAGGTTTCTGTATGACAGACACCACTGTCGCACCTGCGTTGCAAGGGACATCACAAATTGATAACAGGTAAGAGGGAAAAGTAAATACTGTAGTCCTTGGTCAACTGTACATGTTCGGCTTTGGCCCCAAGGGGCAGCCATTTGCTTTTTTTAGAATGGGATGCTTACTGTACGACCTAGAGCTTGTGAAGGTGGTTAGGAATGCAACCCATGTACATAATCTACCCTTTTCAATGACCATATCTAACCCTCAACACCAACCTCTTTAAAATAACTGTTAATCTAAATCTGCCCTTTCCTACCCATGCATATCTGACTGAGTGCTGAGACCTACCATGTTGGGACCATTTGCGCTGCATCACTCCAATCCTTGTACTAGGGAGTGTGAACTGATGTTCTCAAGGTGAACCACTGTCATAACATGGTGGCACTGCATAGAGAAAGTGTAAAGGATATGCTTGCTAGAACCTATGCTGACATGTCCGCTTACCTGCAGATCCAAAACTACCTTGAATCAAACAATCTGTTAGGTCTACGACAATCCGGATTTCGGCCCAGACACGGGACCGAAACGGCTCTATTAGACCTAAAAACCCAGATCAAAGTCCTGAAGGACAAGGGCAAATTAGCAATGCTATTACTCCTCGACCTTTCCGCCGCATTTGATTTGGTTAACCACCAGATCCTTTGCAGGCACCTCCACTCTGCTGCCAACTTCTCTCCCTCCGCAGCGGCCTGGATCAAATCCTTCCTGAGCAACAGATCTATGAGGGTCTTTGCACCCTCCGCTGCCGCAGTTCCCTCCCCTAGTCATTGCGGTGTTCCTCAGGGCTCTTGCGTGTCACCTACTCTTTACAATATCTTTACGAAACCACTCTTTGATGTGCTTGATTATCTGGGTGTCTCCTACACCAACTATGCGGACGACACCCAGATACTCATTCCCATCTCGGGTGATTATCTTGCTGACACCAAGGCCCTCAATGACGTCTACTTGGTCATCCAAGCCTGGATGGCCCAGCACCAGCTATGTCTGAACGACGATAAGACGGAGCTACTTATCCTGGGTACATCACAACGCCTGAGCAAACTTGAGCCATCCTATCAGTCATTCATCATAGACAGCAACTCCATACAAGTCTCGAAAGACACTAAAACACTAGGCTTTTACCTGGATTCCACCTTATCCTTGTCAAGACAAACTAATGCAGTCAGGTCCACCTCCGCCTACACGTGCAAACTCATTTCAGCCTGCAGACCATTCCTCACCACCCACAATAGCGTCACACTAGCGAGAACACTTATCATGGCATAAATAGATTACTGCAGTGCTCTATATTTAGGCACCAGCCAAGAAAACCTGTCCAAACTCCAAACCACCCAGAACAATGCAATTCGAGCGGCTCTGAACATCCCTCGTAACCACCACATCTCAGAAGCCAGAACTAGCCTTAAGTGGTTACCCGTGAAGCAGAGAATTTCCCTAAAAACGCTTGCCCTCACGCACAAATGCCTAGCCAACAAGGCTCCGATCTATCTCTGCAGTCGGCTTTCGCGCCACTCCACTGCCCGACCACTAAGAATTGCTCAGACTCACTGCCTTACTATCCCTAGGTTTAAGCTCCAAAAAGCGGGAGGCACTAGCTTCCCTGTCCTAGCCTCCAAACTTTGGAACACCCTCCCCGCTGCCATCAGAGCTGAAGACTCCTTCAACACCTTCAAGAATAAAACCAAATCTTGGCTCTTTGACCAGCAATAGTTGTGTTAGACATCAGTCCTACTTACCCAACCCGCCTGTTCCCCTGCACGATTTCCGGTCTGCTACCTTCCCAACTACCTCAGGGATATTTCCTCTGCGGAGCCTAGGGACACTGTACCATGTGTAATATATGTAATTATTAAGATTGTTATTATGCTGTATTGGTATACTTTTATTGTAATTTATCTCCCTGTATGTTCTTTTCTTGCAACCCTGTACAAATTGCGCCCTGATGCCCCCGGGCCTGATGGTCTGCGCGTTATAAATAAACAAATACAAATACAAATACAAATGTCATGTCACATGCCATGCATATAACTGATGTATAGATAGACAGGTGTAATTGTCACAAGAATAGGTTCTTCAAATATTGTGTTCAATTTTGAGCAAAGTAGTTCCAGGACCCAATCAGATCTGAAACCAGTCGCTAAATGGAGGCCATCTGATTCTACAGCAAAGAGTGGGCCATGCTACACAAAGACTATCACCTTCATGTATACACCATCTTTGCAACATGAAATTCCTGCCATGAAACGAGGAGACATCAGAAGCTGAAGGCGGATGTGACCCCCACGTCTAAGAAAATCTGAGCACCTCTGGAGAAAAACACCTCCCCGGGTAATTTGCTGTCCTCTACTGTACGGTAAAATATGTAATGTTAGTGTCTTGTTCCCATTTATTTAATACATTTTCCATTTCTATTTTGACATTGCAAGAGTACAATACTGTACGTTGCACAGTACTGTATGTTGCATTCCTCCTATTACAGCATAATGCAGCCCCCTTCCATTTCGAGTGTCTCATTCATTTTCTATTGTCACTGCAAGGGTTTGGTATTGTATGAGGTTAAAATACTGCCCTTCATGTTCGCCCCATTGCAGCTCATTTCAGCCTTTTCATTTACAAGTGTTTCATGCATTTTCAGTTGGCATTAGAAAGGTCTTATACCATATGCTGTACTGTATGTCTATTTTTTTTTTCCCTCGTGTGTCGGCCGATGACATTAACATGCTGTGTGCTTCTTTTGTTTAGCACAACTACTCTGTTGACACCGCCGAGGGTGAACATTGCCTTGCAGAGACATTTGCACTGTGTGGTATAATGGAGTGGGAGAAAGGTCAGGGACCAGACCACCCTGACTAATATCTTAGTGTATCAGTTAATGTGCAAGGAGTGCACAATAAGGCAGTGCATGACATTATCATGTGGATGAAGGACCCCCCATTAAACAAATTATGAACAATGTCAACTTACAAGAGCAGAACTGAAAGATCACAAACTAACAATGGTCGGTGTCAGCACATAGAACCCTACAAATGCTAGAACGTGTGCACACTATTTACTCTGTGGTTTCTCTGAACTCTCAGGAGCTCATGTCTGTCTCTGTGTGGAACTTTGTTGTATGCCTTGGACATTTGCTAGGTGTAATCATTTATTTATTTATTATATTGTGTTTTCATAACACGCCTAATACTGAACCTGAGTTTGGTTTCTAAGCACGGATCCAGGATTCAAACCTCTGTTGACCTGCGCAGTTTTGCTTCGAAGATCAGCGTGTTGCCCCTGTGCTATCCTCCATTCCAATCATGTTTCTTTGCATCTGTAATGTCCTGATGAGAATGCTGCAGGTGCTCTTTTCAAGCTGTTGTGATTTGACTTTGATAGGTTGAGTGACATTTGCATTTTAGTTTATTGTTTTGTTTGTTAGGAATAGAAATGGTAGGGGTAAAACCGTGTTGCTTTCTAAGGAAACATAGTTTTTTATACAGACTTTATATGTTGAGCCTGGAGGAGCATGTTTGACAAGGATGAAGAACAAACGTCAAGCAGGTTGATCCAAACTGTATCTATTGTATTAACACCCATTAGATGGTGCATACAGTTGGTGGGAGAACTTCGCTTGAACCCAAAGACTCATGCCCCAGAAATAGGTATTCCAAACTGGACAGACGAGGTGGTTGTAGGGTGAATGACCTGATTTAGTAAAACCTCAGAGGGGCGGTCATGCTATGCATTTAGATGACAATTCAATAAGAGATCTCTCAATGATCAACACAACTGAGAGGATAGTGATGATGCTTAATACTTGAGATACATTTATTGAGAAACAACATATTGGAGGTCATTACAACCTTGGTGCTAAGTACACCAACTTTACCACCATGGTGTAAACTATGTTTACACCATGGTGGATGGCGGATTTACCGCCCCATTCCAAGGTGAGTGGGGCGGTAAATCACCATTTCCCATTTTCCCTTCCCCATTCCCATTTTTGCCCCACAGGGCATAATGGGAGTGGGAAAGGCGCTAATTACGCCACCGTAAATTACGGTGGCGTAATTAGCATCATGGCAGATTAGCGCCATGGATTTTAACGGCTGCTAAAAGCAGGCGTTAAAATCAGAATCAGGCGTTAAGGGTTAACGGTGGCGTTAACCCTTAATGCCTGAGTTGTAATGAGGGCCATTATGTCAAAAGACACCTTGCATTGTTGAAATCCATTGAAAGTGGCACAGATTAATGTGTTCATTAAAGTATTTAAAACTCTGCATATGTTCTAATGCTACATCTCCTCTATGCTGACAGCATATCCAAAGTAAGCCAGGCAGGGGTTAAATTAAGTTAATATATGTTTTGAATGCAGGGAATATTTATTGTGATGAAGTCCCATGTCTTGGGTTATTAGATGATGCTGGGGAGACAATAGGCGCCATTTTCTACCACATGATGAAGTGACTAAAGAAAGAATAGAGAAGGTCACCCTTGCCCAGCAACAATCATCAATCATAAAAGAAAATAATTTGCTCCATTCATCACCTCCTTCATCAACTTCTCATTTGAGTCTTGCACTGTCCCAAACAATCTCAAAGGGGCTTGGGTTATAACACTCCTTAAAAAACCTAATCTCGACCCTAGTATCCCCAAAAATGTCAGACCCATAACTACTGTTCCTTTTCTTCTGAAACAATTGGACAAAGCAGCCTACATCCAAATCCAAAACCCTCTAGAAGTCAATAGCCTTCTAGGCCTTCACCCACCTGGGTTTACACCAAGGCACGGCACTGAGACAGCCTACTGGACTTAAAAATCCAGATGGACGAATCTAAAGATAATGTAAAGATGGCCTTTCTCCTCCTGCTTGATTTATCGGCAACGTTTGGATTTGTAGACCATAAGATCCTAACTAAACACGTGTCTACTGCAACCTCCTTCTCGCCCAAATCTGCCTCCTCGATTCAGTCCTTCCTTTCAAACAGAACTATGAGGGTTTTCGCACCCACAGCCTCAGCAGGACCCGCACCAATCACTTGCGGTGTCGCTCAGGGCTCCTGCGTCTCCCTGATCATCTACAACATTTTCACAAAGCTCCTGTTCGACCATTTAGATGACGTGGGTATCTCCTACACAAACTACGCAGATGATACACAGATCCTTATCACTCTCACAGGCTCATACGATAAAGGCTTCAAATTACTGAACGAAATATACCTTAGAATACAGGTCTGGATGGCCAACCATGGTCTTTGCCTAAACAACGATAAGACCGAGCTATTACTCATTGGATCAAAACAGCGACTTAACAAACTAGACCCCCAATACATATCTTTCAACATTGATGGAACAACATCAATGTCGCCAACAATGTCAAAACCTTAGAGTATACCTGGATTCCACCCTCTCTCTCTCTCCAGTCAAGTCAATGCGACTGCTTCAGCAACAGTTTAAACTTCCAAGCTTATTAATGCGTGTAGGCCTTTCTTGTCCACTAGCAGTTGTCTCACGCTGGCCAGAGCATTGATACTCTCAAAATGGGACTACTGTAACAACCTATACTTAGGCACCAGCAAACGTAACCTTAACAAGCTACAAGTGTTGCAAAACAATGTCCTTCGAACTGCTCTAATTATCCCCCGCTCCAACCACATCTCACAAATAAGACGTACCGCCAACTGGGTCCCAATGCAAGACAGGATCACTCTCAGAACACTAGTTGTTACCCAGCCCCTAAATATCTAGTTGACAAATTCACCAGACAGAAATCTACCAGACCCTCAAGATCCAACTACTCCAACTGCCTTAAGATTCACAAATTCAAACTACAAAATGCTGGCGGGTCCAGCTTCCCAGTCCTATCAGATAAAACCTGGCATTCATTGCCTCCATTGCTTAGAGCCAACCCCTCCTTTGAGGCCTTCAGAAATAAGTCTAAAACTTGCCGCTTCTCCCAACTAAACTAAAGTCTACAAAATGTACCTTAGTACATTGGACTTGTTGACATGCGGGATGTGCCTATATATGTAACACAAGGTGCCTGCTACTTATATGTCAACTGTATCTTTTTTGCTATCGAATTGTACCACATTGTATGTAACATCTTCTTGTACTTGTTACCTGTATTTTTATACCTTGATGTTCCATTACTTATTGTTTGTATAAGTAAAGCACCTAGATACCCTTGGGTTAGGCACGCTACATAAGCAAATAAACAAAATTAAACCCTGGTTCCTATGTCCATCTATATCCTGTGATCTCGCACTACTGTTGTGTTTCTTTCTTAAAATCACTCACCCACCAAGCATGGTAAATCTCCTGTTTGCCAAAAATGCTCAATGTCTGCAAGAGTTTGCATGCCCCTTTCCCCAATGAGTGCCTGAGGCACGCCAAACTTGCTTTACACATCATTTGGACTATCTTGGGATTTACAAACATTACATATTCAACAATGGTTTAGTACTAGGTGGACTGTAAGATACTTCCCTTTGCTGACTGGTAAATACTCAAAGAATATCTGGTAGTCAGGTAATTGCCACACTAACCAGTGGGATTTCATGTAGGAGAAAATCAATAGCAGCAGAGCCAGGAACAGTAAGGCAAGCATGGTGACAGATACTTCTTTTGGCAGCTTGCTTTGCAGAGCACCATGGAAATCAATCAAAAAAGCAAAAACAGCTGAGGGAAGAAAATCGAACTTCAGACAGAAAGACACAGCTCAGAAAAGGAGTGGGTATAACGGAGCACCGAGTTAGCAATGACAGGTGAGGAAGGCAGGGGTGAAAAAGGCAGAGCGTGGAGAGCAGGAGGGAATGGTAAACGTGGGGAGAGTCAGAAGGAAAGACAAAAACAGACAGAGTATATCTGGATGGGAGAGGAGGGAGCCAAGAAGGCAAAAAGAGAGGAAATAGTAAAGGAGGAGAATAGATATGAACTTGAGAAGTGGGTGATCGCAAAAAGGCTGTGCAGAGTTGAAAGAGCTCGGAAGAGAACTGATAATCAGTGAGTAACCATAAGACAGAGGGTATGAAAGAAGAGAGGAGGTGAAAAGTCATAATCACCAAAGGGAAAAAAGGAGAAGCTAGGAGGGCAAGTACTGATATTCCGATCATTAGGAAGCATCGTGGAGAAGCAGACAGGATACAAAACAGCAAAGGTAAAAGAGCAAGACATGAAGAAGGGAGGTCCTTTTTAATTTCTTCTGAAAAATCTCCCATCATTTGCCCAGTCCACGTCTAAGGCCTGGGGCTATTTGTGTATGCATGATAAATCAATGTGAATCGTATTTCTTAACTTCTGAGATCTCTCTAGATCATTGAGCTGTGGAATGCAGTGCAGGAAGTGGGATGCACACAACGTGTGGGTTCCCCAGCATCCACTCCATGCAGTCCTGTGAGTAGTTAGGGTCTCACTCTGTGCCAGCGATTTTCAAAGAGTTACATCCAGGACAGCTGGTTGTTTCTTCTAGAGTTGTGAGAATTCCATCATCCCTCCTGGTGATAGGGCCCAAGTGCACACAGGGGTTAAGGTTGCCCTGCCTGGTGGTACTTAAGTACAGATCACTCCAATGACAGGGCTTTCTCTTTTCCATGGGCTTGATGTGGGGGGTGGAGTTTTAGAGGGATTACAAGGGAAATACAAGTGTTATTAATCAATAACTCATCTGCCCATCTTCCCCTTAAGGTTGGTGGCCAAGTAGCTGAGTTGATCTATGAGCTCATTTTTTTCCATGAGGTAGAACATGCCATGAATTTAAATCCAATCACTTGTTGGGAAAAGTGGTTTGGGTCTACTTACCCAGGAGATTTCCATAAGGGTGAAGAAGGTAGCCAGAAGGAACCTAAACTCACTACGCTACGGGCTGATGGGACGATATCCACGTCCCCTGAGCTCCTGGCAGGTCAAAGAAATGCTTTGAGCAGATTGTCACTCAGGAGTTGGCCACTACCAAAGAGGGAACCTGTTTTATTGAACAGAACAGCCTATTATACATTGGGCAGAAAACAGTGCAGATGTAGTGGGGCTTACTAGGGACCAGACTTTAGCCTGAATCCTTCTATTTTGAAGCTGGGTCATTACCACATCTTTTCCAGACACCAAGGTATTGCACAATCTCAGCAGCAGACTATACACTGCTTTTGTCAAGGATGTATAAGCAGAACAAGTAATTCTGTTCTCCTCAAATGTTTCAAGGTGTTTCGCATTGAAATAGGATATGCCCCTCTGCAAGCCTTCCTTGTTTTTGATAATTTTGGAATCGTTATTATGGGACTTTTAAAGCCCTCCAAAGTGTAAAACCATTATATCATGGTGGCAGTAGGCACCCCATTAGACATACCAAATTCCGCCATTGGCTCCCAGTGGCTGCAAGGATCAAGTGTAAGATGCTCTGCATTGTCCACAAGGCTTTTTGGAGCAGTGGCCCTTTCGACCTTCAACTGTCTCTTCCTAAGTAGTTTCCTCCAAGAGCCTTTCGCTCGCCTACCTCTAACTCTCTGCGGGCGAGTCACTTATCCAAGCAGAGATTGGGGGTAGAACTCTCTCCGCTGCAGGTGTATCTGTCAGGAATGGCCTCCCTGCCTCTCTCTGCCTTGATCTGGACCTCCTTACATTCCAGAAACTCCTCAAAACCTACCCTTTCTCCTCTTCTTTCTCTCTCCCTCTACCTTGTGAAGGAAGGTCCCTGTTACGCACACGCCACAATGAATACAACCCTATAGGAAAAGAAGCCAAGAAATAGCTTGCAAGGATAACAAGGTTTAATTGTACAGAATACATTAAATCAGCAAAGGACTCTTCTGCGTGAGAACATTCTGACTTCAGAATGAATATTGGTGCTTTTTGACAGGCTGCATCGTCACTAATGACATCACATATAGGGTCTAAACCCCCAGAGTTTATTGGTAAGACAGTATAAATGATCCTGCTCCATAGGGGATGCCAGGCTATGATTGGTGGGCTTCTCCGCCATCTGTCCGGTCCCACGTGGGTCAACTGGGCTCATCTCACCAAGGAGTGAAGGTCAGGTCTCTCATAAGTAACACATGTCTAAATTATTATGCTACTCTAAGCCTACCACTGTGGCATGCACCTGGGAGGCTCGGGAAAGGGAGGAAGAAATACAGTCATACTGACCCACACATTCTGGGCTTTGCTGATACCGCTCCTCTCACACCCAAGGTTTTTCCACCCTCGTTTGATCTATAATTTATCCCTCCCTGTACCTCGTGTTACAAAGTACGTATTTTATGTTGAGGGGTGATACAGTTGTGCATGCTTAGATTTTTTATGGTCACTTGGTTTATGCTAGGTGCTGGGGGTCACTCGCTATCATGGAATACAGCAGTGTGGGGGCCGGGTCAGTGGTGAGGGCTCTGGGTTGGTTGGGTGGGGGTTAGAGGCCTGCTGCCAGCTTGGCTGTGATGAATGGGCATGGCGAGGCGCCTGGTGCTGTCTCACGGTCTTGCAGGGCGCATTCCTCCCAAATATGTTAAGATTTACAACAGTGGAGGGACAAGGGGAAGTGAGCTTCCATGAGAACTGGAAGTGCAGACTCATTCTGCCTTAATTATCTGGGCCTAGTCCAATCCTTCCATGGGGCTAGACTGGTGCAGCATGGCCATGCAAGCCTGTGCCTCTGCCACCATTACAAAATAGTGTTTCTTTCTATGGACCTTCTTAGGTTATACATCTATTGTTTGTGCCATATTATATCTGTGCCGAGTTACCTAGTGCTGTGCTCTCCCCCCTTGGAATTTACCTCAACTTAAAGTGCCTAGGGGGATGGGATAGACCCATTTCCATCCCAACATCTGCTAACCTGCTCTTGCTCCTGCTCTGTCTGCTGACTGGCTGCCTGGTTGTCCTCTGTGTCTTACAGGACACATGCCCCTCTCCCCCGACCAATCCCTTGCACTTGCCACCTGGAACTGCTTCCATTGCCTACTTGGCTAAACTTACACTTCTGGGCTGGGATTGCACCTTGGAGTACCAGCCTCCCTGTACTTAACTCAGGGCTCTGATTACCTGGGTGCACTTCTCCCTGTATTCTCTCCCCTGCACTTCTTGTTTGCACACTTGTACAATCTCAATGTCACAAGGCCTAGTAAGATTGTTGTCTTGTCCTCCCTCTGTTCCCCCTCGCTTGCCGTGTTGCACTTTGCAACTCTTGTGTATAGGTGCATAATATATAACAAATCAATAAATCAATCAATCAATCAAGGCCTTTTCACTTTCCGAAAAACAAAAACAAAACCACACAGAAGATCTTGGGGCATCTGATCACATACTTTTCTCATGTGCAATGATCATGGTCCCATGTTTAATTCAAGGCTAATGGAAGAAGTTATAACCTTATTGCAAATTAACACTCTTCAGAACCCACTATCTACAGGGAACTATCCAATGGCTTTGTGGAATGCTTTAATCCAACTTTAATAAATCCCTTGTGGAAGCTTGTGAATGAAGATGCTAAGAATTTGGAGGTTTTGTTATTTTAGGCCCTCTTTGTCATTTGTAAGTACCAAACCTGCTTTATACTTACTTTTCCCCCTTTTAAACTGGTGTTTAGCAGTGAATCACAAGACATGCTGGAAATGTTAAAAGAGAGTTGGGTAAGCCAAGAAGACATTGATGTTGACATTGCCCAGCTCATTAAAAAGTAATTAACCAAAGGAAGGATGACTGCATAGGACAAGCAAAAGCATATATAGAATCACCAGGCCCAGATAAAAAAATGGCAAGTGGATGACAAGGTCTTTGTATTGCTATCTACTTTAGAAAACAGTCATGGCTCAATGGAATGGTTCATATTTCAGAAAATAAATGCAAACCGGTGATAATTTTGTTATGGATAACAAAGAGGGATTAAATTCTGGTGTTAAATCAACAATTAACTTCAATAACTTCAATAACGAAAAATAACTTGATTGCCTATATTATCCAATACATTTCAACCCCTGGAGGCATACATGCAAGTTGAAATACAATGTAGTTCCCATTTTAACCACTGGGGGCATACGTGCAAGTTCTCCTTTATGAATACTAGAGGCCGTCGTTTTTAATCGTCAGTGTTTCTGGGTTTGGAACGACCGAGGAGAAGACGTTTGCGCATTCATCACGGTGTGGGATTTTTTGGGGAGGGGAGAATACGGATTTTGCAATGCTTTTTCTGGTTGTTTGGTTTTTGACTCACTGGATTAAATTATGGTACTTGGATGTTTTCACGCCTTCTCATGTTTTTTTTTCTCCAGGATTCCTTGGATTTTGGATAATTTTTTCTTGACATGGTTTTCTGATCGCTGGACTACTTCTGAGAACTTGGATTTTTTCACGTCTTCAAATGCTTTTATTTCCGGGATTACTTGGATTTTGGAATGCTTTTTCTGGACATTCTGTTTGGATCACCGAATTACTTTTGTGAACTTGGATTTCATCATGCCTTTGGGTGCCTTTTTTTCAGGATTCCTCGGTTGTTGGATCGTTTTTCGAGGACACTGTTTAAGGATTGCCTCATTGACATTTTAACACTGCTAATGCTTTGTATCATAAGATGTTCTTTGATTTTTTTTTGGGAGATTCCTTTAATTTCAGATTGTTTTTTTGTGGACATGGTCTTTGGATCGCTGTTTTTATTTTTAGAACTTTAAAAGCCATGTATTTTACCAGGCATTCAGATTTCTCGGATTTTACAGGATATGGTTCTTGGATTGGTGTATTTCTTGGTGCAAACTTTAAGAGTCATGGATTTCATTATGCCTTTGGATGTATTTCTTTCAGGATATTTTAGATTTTGGATTGATTTTCGTGTACATTGTTCTTGCATCTCTGTACTTCTTCTTGGAAACAAAAAAAAAATAACTCTTCTAAATGGTGCAACACATGATGGATATTTAGAACTCGAAGTTTTGTAGATTTAATATTTTAACTGTTTTGTCTTTAACAACTGTGGTTGCTGAATATTTTAAAGACTAGTAATGATCACTTTTTAATATTCAAAATTGAACTCAATACTTTTTAGATATGTCATTTCATCCATTTCCCATAGCTTTGTACACATTCTTTGTTACACTAAACAATCTCTTTAATCACAAAGAGTAATGATAGGAAAGATAATGCAGCATGAAAATATTACTTTCATGTGGGTTCAATCAAATGGCAATGTGATTTCTATTTCCCCTGCACACTCTTCAATCCCCCAATATGCAATAAGAAGAAATAGAAGGAGAGAGAACAGGTTTCAGGAATGCAGAATTTAAGCAGAAATATCAGTCTCAATTTCCCCCAGCAAACACAGAGAGAGAAACAGGAATTATTGCAAACTTGTCAAAAATGGTTTTAAAGTTGGCTTGAATGAAATGGGAAAATACTGAAAATGGTTTTAATTCACTGAAATTATTCAAATACGAATGGGATCCACTTTGTATGGTACACTAGCAATGATTATAGAGTAACTCACAAGTTGAAAACTTAATTTTGAGGTCGGGTGCAAAGAAAAGCTATTTCACACGTTATAGATTTGAGCCCAACGAAAAATTCCCAGCAAACTTTTCCGTGCGTGGCAAGCGCGATTGCGGAAAAACTATAAGGAGTTGAGATGCGGTTTTAAATTCATTGGAAAGCTTGGGATGTTAGCTTCAAGTAGACACTTACATTTTCTGGCATAAAGTATGAAGGAGTTATGAACGTTTTCGTGGAGGTCGTTTTTTTCAGATAGAGACAAATTTGTAAAACAAGGATGCGCTTTTAAAATAGAAACATGATTTCTTACACTAGGGATGGACTATGAAGAAACAAACTACACGAAGGCACAGCCACCATGCCAGGACGTCACCGGATGGTTTTTGCCTGCTGAGACGCTCGCCTTCTTCAGAAAAATATATATCAGCGCAAAGATGATTTAACACTAGTAGTACAGGAGATAATAGGGATGAGATGGAGAGATCAGGCAGTTCAAAAATATTCTAACAATGCAGTTCTGGATAGACTAGAGAATGGGTTTGGATATGGATGACTTATGGACAGTACATATGCTAGTGACAATCCTAGGATACTCAGTACATGGTTTTTGAACAGAACCGTCAGGGATTTAGGTCAGTCAAGATTTCTGGACAGGAATTCTGCTGGACACACCGGACTGGACGGCAAGGCACTCTGGTCTGCAATCAGCAAGGCGCTCTGGTGACCACACGGTGGGACTGGACTGGATCTGCTTTGGTTCTGGTTCACAGCTATCTGGTCACAGCACGGCTCTACTTGGTTGGATCTTTGGATTCTGGCAATAATTCTTAGCAGGAAAGCAGCTACCGCACAGCCAGGCTATTCTTTGGTTCCCCTTAGAGGTCTGGGGTAAAATCTGGTTTCTGGATTTTTAAAGGCCAAGCCGAGAATGGTTCCATTTTGGAAATAGGCCTTTCTGCTTTCAAAGTTTCTGGAATCTGGAGTCTGGAATATCGATGGATCTCTTTCAAAATGCACCACCAGCAATCGGTTGGTGGGTGAATGTGTGTGTGTCCTTGTGAGCCCTCAGCTGTCTCTATTTATGTATTTCCTAAAGGGGTGGGTACGATGAATTATCTTAGGCTCACCCCCTAGGTATTCTATTGGCTAGGGTCTTTCCTCTCCCTTGATTGGAGAAGAAAACAGAGTGTCATCATGACGATGTGGTTTATGAGGCAGGAAAACCCTCCCCTTTGTTTTTGCACATAAAATCTACTTTTCATATAATACATATTTACAATTTTACAAACTTGATAGCAATAACATATCTAGATTGCATATTTTGTGGAGCAAGTATTCAACCAAGCCCCGTCTCTGTAGGGTCTTGGGTCTGGATTTGACAACTTTTCGCACTTTTTGTCTGGGATACAATATCTATTTTGTCCAAACTTGGTACACATGTGTACATTGCATAGGGGCATAAGTGTGTGAGGTTTCATATTTCTGACATCAATGCATTTGCTATAAAACCACCATTTCTACAGTTATGGCCCAGAACATAGCAGAGTTCTGGCACCTCTTAAAATGTGCACCCAAAATTTAGATTCAGAAGTCCGGGGTTTCTATATTTTTAACAATTGTCCACAATAAATTATCAGTCTTATTAGAAATCTGCTTTTTGTCCATTTGTGAATCAACAAAACGGTCTATCTCCGCCTCCAAGGTTTCTTGTAGCTCAAGAGCAATCCCCACCTTCTTCCTCTGGCAGAGGGCACTGTTAACACTTTAATCTGCATATCCTTTCAGCCCAGGAAGGTCCTTTGTCTCTCACAGGAGCAGCAGCCCAAATCTCCTCCCCTCTTCATCAAAACCTGAATGTAAGTTCCTGGCCTTTTGGTGCAAAGCAGAAGGGAGGTTTGTAGTTTTGCTGAATCAGGCATACTTTAAAAGTACATTTGTTACGTTTTTCTTTGTTTCAAATAAACTTACAATTTTAAAACAAACATCTAGAACACTGATTCTAGGCTCTAAATCATGAAGTTTAAATAGTGACAACCTAGTTTGCTCTTGATAACAAGTCACTTAGATTTGAGACATCTTAATGGTACAACGTTTACAGTTTTAAAACAGGCTTTTGAAACAGTCAAAGGCGGCTGCTGGTACTGCGCCCAGATCTTGACAGCTTTCCCAGGCAGGCAAACTGGCTGTGGATGTTTTTGTGACCAATTCAACTTACCTGGATATTGCAAATGCACAATAATTCCTTGTATTCCATAGCATGGGACACCCCGCAAGAAGATTGGATGTTGGCGGGTGTTTGGGACCAGCATTCTATATTTTTTAGCAACCAAGAAAAGATTTAAAAGCAGATTTAGGATTTCTTTCAGCAAGCAATGCTTTTCATCTGTGCTCCATTTTTACATGTTGGACAGCCCAGTGATAGGTTTCAGCAGTGAGGTCTCCTTCCACCACTGACAACAGGCAAAGTAGATTTGGCAGCCATCTTTTCTGGTTTCACAGCACAATTTTCAAAGTTTTTGGCACGCATGGGGTTTTCGCTGCCATTTTGCTGATTCTGGTGCCACCAGCACACAGGGATGTTGCAGGGCAGAGACTAGTGGGTTAAAACATCGCACAAGATTTATACTGTACCCTAACTCTGGATCATTAGCATATTTACTTTGAAGGCCAGTCTTTTGAAATGTTTGCCACATTGACTTTGTAAAGTGAAAGAAACACCCTTGTATCTTCGTGAATGGTGATGTTTGTTTTACCGCTTTCAACGCTTGCATTTCAAAACGTGCCGCTATTGTTTCTAACTTCATTGGGTTTACTGCAGTTACAATGTAGGAGAATAATTCCTTGTACACCTCTTATGTTTTGGATGGCAGCAGTAATGAATTGCATTTTGGTTTAATTTATTTCAACATGTAAAGTGTATAATTGTCAACTTTAAAAGTTCCATCTGCTTGCCAGGTGTTCAACTTTTCAAGTAATCTATACCTTTTTGGGTGCCAAACACTGTTGTTCTTCTCTTATTTTTGCAATTGTTATATCAAAACATGTGGCTCATTTTTGTCAGTTGTTTTTTTGTTCATCTGGAATTTGATGATTTTGAAATGACTGAGGGGTGGCGGATAATTTTCCTATTTTTGTCTTTTCTGACAAATTCTTTGTTGGAGTAGTTTTATACTTGACATTTGCTCTGCCCTCTGAAATGTCATTTGTTGGCATATTTGTTTAACTGCAGTTCTACTTGGGGTTTCCCCATCAGACAGAACTTTTAAATCTGCTATTTTCTTTTTGATTCCTATTTTGGATGCCTCTGGCAAATGGCTGTGTTCTGTCTCATGTAGTACATTTTCATTTTCTGTCATCAATCATCCCCGGTTACATGTCTTTATAAAAACATAGTTCATAACAAATGAACATATACCGAAAAGTTTGCAACGACAAACATAACATTTTCCTTTCATTTTTTCTGGTTTTGGGTGGGTCCACCACCCAAACCCCCATTTCCCACCACTAAAAACCAACCCCAACCGTTTCCCCACAATATTTAACCCTTTACTCCACCACCACATACATTTCCGTTATGGTTTGTCATTATAAATTGTTCGGTATATGTGCATGTCTACATAGAAATGCTGGTATAAAGACTGTTTCTCTCACATGCTTCATAAAAAAATGTATCCTTTGTACACCAACTGTCTCTTTCCATTCTGAGATAGCACAATTTACATCTCTTTTTTCTCTGGCATGTTATCTGTAAACATAATGGAAGCAAATTATTATACCCTCCACATTTCAAAGTTCTGTGTTACTCTATCTACATTTTGCGGGTTTAATTTACCTTTTTTATAGCAATGGAAATACAGTTCTTACCTTCGCCAAATCCCCTTTGTAATCCTCTTTCAGGCAGACGTCTCTTTTTGAAGAGCATTTGGCCATCACGGATTTATTACAGTTGAACTTGCTGCGTTTGAATCCTGGCATGCATGAGAGCATTTGTAAACATGCTTCAGGTTACTTGCGTGCTGATGGCAGCAGGGTTTATTTATTGAACAATGTAATTACCTACTCCAGTGTCTGCAGCACTACTTTGTGTGTTTGGTATTTGCAGAACGATTAAATCACCTATAGCCACTTATGGTAACCAGTGAGAATTATGCTATGAATAATAAAGAGGCATGAACAGTTTAAGAAAACTCACTGGAGGAAAATACCCCCACTTTACTATGTCAACTGGCGTAAAGCCTGAAAGGAACATTAAAAACTAGTTACTGCAACTCATGATGACATATATTTGAAAACTGAGACCAGCAGAGGTGCCTTCCAGAAAACGGTTCCCAATGAACTGAAGTCTTACAAGAATCCTTCCTTGATAATTTCTGGGTGGTTTTCTCTGACGGGCAACGTAAACGATTTTAAATATAAGATTAATGCCTCACCAGAAAAGATAGTACTTTTTCAACTGTATCAGCTGCCAAAAGCCTGACACCAAATTACACATGAAAAGATCACTCCAAAAGATCACAGAGCTAAAAGTGACTGAGTCCTTTCAGCATCACTCTGCCTCACCAATTGTTCTTGTCTGTAAATTGGATGGCAGCTGGGAATTCTTTATGGATCTTTGCAGGACAATGAGGTTTCCCCTATTAATGTTTACTTTATTATAAGGTTCAAGTAAATGATTGAAAGGATTGAGTATTCATCTATGTTATAAGTTTTGATTTAATGAAAGGTCACTGGTCTATTCAGCTGGTGCATGAGGACAAGCAAAAGACTACATTATAAGCATACAATGGACTATTGCAATGTAAAGTCCTTTCTCTTTGGTTGTATCTGATCTGCCACAACCTTTCAGTGAATTTATGGATCTAATCGGCAGGATTCACCAAACAAATTCCAGGGCATACTTTAACAATGTTCTGATCTATAGTCGAAACTGAGGATAACACATGTGTCATCTGTATTTGGTGACTCAGACACTTCGGAAAGTTGGACTAAAAACAATATGGATGGCTTTTAACTTCTCTACAGCGAAATACCTATCTTAGTCCAGCCACAGCAAGGTCATTTGAAAACCATGGAATGCCTATAAGCGCCAGCAACTAGTGCAGTGTGAACTTCTTAAAACCTGTCTCGTGAGATTCTTGAATCTCTTTAGGGAGATTTGTCCTATTTCATGAGTGTACCGCAGGGGTTTTGGAATGGTTGAATCCTGGGATGAATCCCACTGTAGGTTTCCAGGTCTCACTGTGATTTTGGCTTTTGTCAGGCGCCTTCAATTTCAGGTCAAATCTTGAGTTGACTAGTCGAGTTTGCTCAGCCAATGAGAATCCTCAATTCTCCAAAAAGAGTTTTTATACTCTATAAAAGAACCTGCTCCCTGCTCCCTGCCTTGTACTTTGAGGGTTTTATTAGGCTGTGAGAGCAGGAGTGACGCAGGGCAGGCCCACACTTGGAGGAAGCATTTTCAAAAGGTTTGATAACTTTCCTTTTTAATTGTGTGTAATGTTGTGGTATTTGGACAGCGTTTGTTGTTTGTTTGGTGTTTTTGTGCCACTTTGCTTGTTTAGTATTTGTTCAGTGTTTTGTACATTTCTCCCTGATAAAAAGGGTTCCCTTTCCTCTGAAAGCTTTTCTGTTTCTTTTATTCCCAAAAAACATTAAAAGACTAAAACAAAATGTTATTGTCCCCTTTCAAATAAGCTCATGCTTGGACACTGAACCAATTCTACCAGGCAGACGTATTTCACTCTAGGAGTCAACACTGATTACACCTTTCATCATGAAACAGCACCCTGCCACCAATGATCACTGGATTCAGTATGAGCAATCTGACCACAAAATGAATCTCCTCAGCCTGTTCAAAACAACCCTGAGTCCTTAAAAACCCACCCCTAATGAACAAACCACCCATGCCCTTGCCTTTAACCTGCTCTATCGCCAAATATTCTTCTAACATCTACATCTACCCTTCAAGAAGAAAATATACTTACTCTTCATCACAGAAACATGACTCTCAGAGGATCACTCTGTGGTTGTTCGTGAAGCCATCCCCACATGCTACAATATCAAGTTCACCAACAAAACAGCCAATACAGGAGGAGGGATTTCACTCATACACAGAAGCTCCTTCAAAGTGAAAATAACACGCCATGACTACATCCGGGGCTGAGAATCACTACTTCTAGTCTGTTCAAAATCACAGGAAGGATAAAATAATGCCAAAATCTAACTTACCATGCCGGCACATGGCAGACACTGACCTGAGTGTTTCTCTCCCCTCTACAGTTAATAATGATAATATTATGAATAAAGCAAGCTCACGAGGGGTAGATTTCCCCTTAGAAGCAGAACTAATGGGTCGACTTGACCAAAAGAAGATCACCTGTTTTTTTTTAAGAGGAGGTCGGGTACGAATGAGGGCCGTAGGAATAATATCAGCCCATGGATGCAAACTGACTCGCTTGGAGGCTGGAGCACCCTGCAGTTTAATTACATCTACAAAATAAGGCGGTTTCGTCTTACATTTTAAATGACCATGAAATGATGAATGATATAAATCAGGAGGAGGTGGGTGAGAGAGCCGTCATGGAATGCCAGACACCAGTTATCATAAATGAGTCCAGTATTGCCTTGGGTAGCCACGATAATGGCCCATACCTGACCAATCGATCAAACTCACCAGACTTAAGCATCTCACTAAAAGAGGACAAAGCCCCCGTGATGAGTCCCACAACTCTGGCACATCCATTCTATGAGCATTACATCTAGTATTAATGGCCTTTGTGAACTATTCGAACAACTGAAACAGGAAGTCACCCAACAAGGAATTACCCTAGAATCAGTGAGCACAATCTGTAATCAGTTACTCACCAAAACACATTATTTTACACCTGAAGCTGAAAATAATGTTCGAATGAACGATATGGCATATGGAGCCATCACTAAAATTGAGGCAACGGCAGTGGAGATCCCAGCAACCTCATTATTGAACCTGTTGAATGTCTTCAATGACAATAGGGCTTTATGCTCTACACCAGTGTTTAGCCTAAAGGCAACTGTGAAGGCATCATGAAGCAACATACAGACAACAGATTCAAAGTTCAAAATAAAATACTTTATTAAATCAAATGTCAGGATTTTAGAAGACCTAACTTGTCCTATTCTAATGTGGGATTTCCCTACCTGAAGGAAACTATGCTAAGTCTGAGTCAAAGAGGTCAATTTAAAAGTCTGTCTGTGTCCAAAACATGTGCTTGCCCTCAAAACTATAGCTAAACAACGTTTAGGGATGTCAATAATCAAAGAAATGGTGATCAATGCAAAGATCTAAGCTTCTTCCAGCTCATAGCTTCATTCTCAGCGCCACTTGCCCAAGTTCGAGAAAGTTCCACAAGAGTCTCAAGATTACCTTTCTGAAATTCAAAGCAACACAGTTGCACACAGTCCTCAGGGTTCTCTTCCCCAAGTTCAAGGCAACACATTTCAAAAGAAAAAGGGTTCTTGAAGCTTTGTTTCTCAAGATAATACTTGTATCCCCTCGAGTCTGAGAGCTCACTTCTCCAAGACTTTAACTTAGCCAGTTGTACTTGTTTCAGTCTTTTCAAGATTTTGAACGCAACTCGAGGTCAATCTGACCCTCCTTCTGGATTACATCACCAGTTCAGTTGTAGTGCTTCTCCTTGGCTTATTTCACAACGTCCTTGGTTCTAATGATCTAGGGCTCACTGGTCTAGGTACAGCTGTCAGACCACATGGTCCACCCACCAAAGGCCGCGCAACTAGGATCCCTATGCTGTTCAGCAAACACAGGTTCTTTTATGCTGTTGCCTTAGTTTCTCTTTGTTGGCCTCTTTGTGTTCTGTGAAATGTTTACAATCCTTTGGCTTCTCCTGGTTAGCCCCTTGGCTCTGCCTTAAAGTGTCACACACATTTCTTGCCACACTGCATTTATTCACAAAGCTCACTTTGTTGTGGTCTTGTTCCTGCCAAACCTTTCTATGGCACTCTTTCACACTTGCACTCTTTTCCATAAATTGCTTTCATATGGGCACTTTCACTTTGACTGCCCTCTGTTACTCACTTTGCCTATAAAGTGTTACTTGATTCCGTATTCAATAAGTTTAATTGTAAGGTTTCATTCATTTCAGCATTCAACAAATATTTAATTTGCTTAATTTCAAGTTTCCACTCAGTTCGGTATTCAATATGTATTCGATATGCTGAATTTCAAGTTTCCCTTTTGTTTGGTATTCAATATGCATTCAATATGCTGAATTTCAAGTTTCCCTTTATTCTGCTATTCCAAATGCATTCAATACGGTTAATTTCAAGTTTCTATTCAGTTCGATATTCAATATGCATGGCTGAGAAGGAGAAGTGAAGGAAAAGTGTTTGTGTTCAGCATTGTTCCTATGAGAGCCGTGGGCCCACTGCTACCTCTATTGTACAAAACATTGGGGGCTGAACATTTGCTGTGTTGTTCGAGCTGAGACACAGAAAAAAGTAGGTGATTTGCGACCATGCCCTTAATGATGATGAGTGCTGAGCAGGTGACAAGTGAGCAGAGCTCGTACAGAAAGCCCTCGCAGCCATTAACACGGTCGCGGCTGAAGAGAGGTGGGGCTGAGATGAGGGATGCTGCAGTTGATCTGCCAAAACAGAGAACGGAAAGCCTCCTGCCACACTTAAGCACGATTGATAATTGTGTGAAAGCGTGCAATACACTGTTGCTACTGCATGACAATGTTGGCTTGAACTGCAATGGATATAGCAAGGAAACCGCAGTATTAAACAAAATGAACGGTGGGCAGCAAGGCGCTTGTAATCGCATATGTAGCAATCCGGAACAAAGGTATGTGAGAGAGATAAAAAAAAAATTACAGTAATTTGACATTGGTTTTTAATGAAATGTCCTATAATACAATGAGAAATTGTCAGAGAGGGAGTGGTGTAGGAGGAGCTGACATCTTAGTGTTTCCTCTGAATCATGCTTTCATTACGCAACTACGAGTCCTTGCATGGCAAACACTACAATGTATACAAAGAACACAAAAAGCCCAGCACATGTAAGGGCGACAATTTAGCACTCAAGCTGAACTTTTGTTTGTAATGCCGACCACACAATTCATGACATGTACGCCATGTGTGCCAATTACGAATCAAACAACCTCCCCCCATGAGTATGAAAATGAAGAACTACTCTTGACAACAGAAGCTAATCTGCAGATCCAGGGGTGGGAAAACAAAGACTAAGACCGTAATGTAATAGGAAGTAGATCTGCACATAAGATAACAACAACCATTCTTTTAGGCGAAAAAAATGAGGATGCTGAAACTTACAAACAAAAAGACAGCAGTGCAAACAGTATAGTTGTGAACAGGCAAAGAATATCTGACGTAACTTCAGATCCGATGTATGAACAAGCTCTTGAACTGAGTGAGCCGAATGAGGTGTTCCACAACATAGAGCCAGATGAGACATATGAGCAAAACTATAATGGATGGGATGCTGAAGCCATGATGATGGCTACAAATGAAAGATGAAAATCGATGGTGGTTGCAGACAAGATCCTTTGTGACATAAAACAAATGTACCGCTATCTTTATAAAAAAACACACAAACCGTCATCTGATAACAGGCAGGAAGAAAGTGGATGGCGGGTGGCAATAAACTCTGATACCCCAGAGATCATCAGGTCTTTGGCTGTTATCGAACATGAAAGAGACCATAAACAGAGGCGAATTGACAGTGGCTTCCTGATCACGATAAACTGTTCACAAAGAAAAGCGAGCCAGTTCATGAAACCACGGGATGAGCCCTCTTCTCCTAATGGGCAAACACAATTTCAGAACTCTACAAGAGCACAAAAAACAAACACAAACAAAGATGTAGAAACTAGAGATCCATTAAAATCAAGTGAACGTCTTCTGACGTCTCCACATCGGACTCATCGTTTATAGAACAACCCTATCCTAGAATTAGATGATCTACCAACAAAAAGAGGATGTGGAAATGTGATCCCAAGGCTGACATAATTGAGATGGTCAAACTTGTCATACAGGAATTGCAACCCATATTAATGTCCTCTATGACCATTGTGGATGCTCCTTACATGAAACTGAACAAACAACTAAATGAAAACATCAAAGACCAAACCACATTAATTGCCCTTATGAATTAAAAATTAATAAATGTTGAAACTGAACTGAACATGCATAAAATGAAGTTGTTGTCAGGCAATAAGCAAATTGAATACACCCTAAACCAATTGTGTGAACTTGGTCACAATAATAACAAAGACAAAAGATTGTTTGCACAAGTAGCCAGAGAAGCCATGGAATTATTAAAACAACATCAGTGCACACAAGCGCAGAATTGCTCACACACACACCGAGAAATGACGGATCTCAAAATCAGGATGCTGTCCTATGTAATCAACCCGTAACAACCTTAAAGGCAAGACAAGCCAATATAACAAGCAACACTGACGTTCAAATTACGGCCACGGGCATAAGGTGCACAAATATGTCCGAAATTGTGAAGGGACATAAATCAGATGTACCGTGCCGACGGCAACTATATAAATTCTTAACGCGGAAGTGGGGGAAACTTCCATTCCTCCCAGACCTAATAAAGGAGAAAGTACAGCGAAAAACTTTGAAACCTTGATAGCTTTCCCTAAACCTTCTACTTCTGCGGATGGGGAAGGTATAATTGGAAATCCTAAGTCCAGAGAACTTGACTCTCCCAAACCTTCTACTCATGTGAACGTGGAAAATGAAATTGGAAATTCTGAGGTCAAAGTCACTGACACCGACAATGTTTGCCCGAACAAGGAAGGAATGTTCTCAATCTTTTCAGGAAAGACGAAGGGATAAAAGAACAAAATGAGTAATCAGTTAAATGTTAAGAAAACAAAAATCCAAACTAAGAAGAAAAATAAGATAACGAATAACTCATGAAAATTCCTAAGGAATTTTAAAACATTGAATGTCACCATCAACATGAGCGCTCATCTAACCTATCTCCTCGTCCTAAGGAACCCACCTCAGCTCTTTACCGAAGTGGAAGTGAAAACATAACTACCATTGATGCAATTAATCAAGAAAAGAAAGATCTAGAGTAACTGGTAAACTTGTCAACGTATGAGGACGAAGAGGAAACTGATCACGGGAATCACCGGAATGTTGTCCGCATATTGACTGATGATGAAGTAATTCAAGAGGAGGCCGCTGAAGAATTGGATGCTCCCAAAGAAAATCAGTTAGGACAGACTAAATGCGTGTGTAAACGTATTCTTCCCAAAGAGAACCTGAAAATCAAGACAGTAGAAGTTGAGAATTCTAACTCCATGACAATGGAGCAAAAAAGAACAAGAGGTGTCACGCACAAATCTAGTGCAGGCCCCCGAAAAGCAAAGTGTTTGGATTGAACCAACCATCTATCTTGCAGGAGCTAAACATTACGGCAATACCAAATGCTGATGCCAAGAAATTTAATAGGGAAATAATTAAAAAAAATGATGATAAAAGGTCCGACAGTTAAGAATCTCGAGACAAAGAATTGTAACAAGCAGATGAAGAACACTGAAAGAGATGGACACCTTAAGCCAAATTCAAAACATCAATTAATATTGGAGCGAATAATACCGATAAAAAATGTGCCTAATTTTAAATAGAAATAATGTATTGCGTCTACTTCATCACATTCCAGCATTAAGGACTATCTAATCCGTTGATAGATATTAAGACGGTTGAATTTGTTGAAGAATGTTAGTATGACAGAATGCACCTACACATCGATTCTAGGCTAATCTGTGACTTACTACTGGGTGCGGCGCCCGTACGACAACCGGATAGGTTGAACATTACTGAGATCAAAGATGTTTTCAAGGCTGGCAGCGAAGAGAGATCCAATAATGCCCTAAAAAATCTTCATCCAAAACACAAAATCAAAAAAAGGAACACTGACCACCAATCAGCAGACATGGAGGAGTGGGCAGATAGAAACGGGGACGACTCCTTGTGCAGTCCTTCTGATAACTGTATGCAAGAAGCTCAAGAGGGAGAACAGATTAAAATCACAGTTAAATGTAAACCCCAAGCAGACAATAGCATGACGACCAACCGAATCTCTGAAAAAGACAAGCAGAAAACTGATCATTGGAACTGGCTGGCAAACACCTTAGCAGGACATAATTACAGCTAATGCCCTGAAACAGGAAAAAAATGAGAAGTTCTGTTTAGTTATGTGGAACACCAGAGGATTCAACCACTTATTTAATACTAAATCTGACTGGGCGAAAAATCTTGATATAACATGCAGGAAACGTGGCTGAATGAGTGTCCAATCACCGACGAAAACAAAATTGTCATGAACCCAGCCATTAAAAAATCCAAAGGTAGGCCATCAGCTGGGCTATTAACTCTCATACGGACACAATCCGGATTTGAAATCTGCGAATCTAAAAATGTGGATGCATTTATCCAAGTCACCATTATAGAATTTATTGGCAACACAAAGCGGCTGGAACAACAGCATTCATACATAAAGTGATGGAAATCATTGATGAGGCCAATGAAGATCATAGTGCACAAATTCTTTTATGCGGCGTTCTAAATGTTAACTGCATAAATGATGGCAAACAGATGCCGATCAACAAAAACGCCTTGCACAACAACGGCGTGATGAGCTGGAAATGAGAGATATGATAATGCTCAATGGAAACACCCCAGGGTAAATACCCGCTCGAGCAACGTGGAGGAGAGACCTAAGAAAAAAGTCAAACAAAAATACAAAACTTGGCTGATTGCCCATAGAGGAGCAATTGAACAATGTGATGCTGAACAAATGATGAAACATTTGGCGAACAAAAATTCATCAGATTTTTGGAGAGCCATAAATGATGACAAGACCACTCAAAAGGCCCTTCAACATAACATGGTATCAGAAAAGCAATGGGTGACGCATTTTAGTCAACTCTATAAGAATGGGGAGACCAAAGAGCCTATGTTGCCGATTGCAGATGAATGAACATTCAAATTTGATAGAGAATACATCTTAAACTCCATCAAAAAGATTAGTTCATCAAGGGCCCCGGGACCAGACGGGCTGACAAACTTTAGTCTGAAAAAAAACCAGAGGCATGGTCAGAGTTCAGCTGTTGCTGTTTAAAAAGATAGCATCGGATTGGTCCAGTGCAAGATCATGGAAGAAAGCAGTAGTGTTGCCTATTTTTAAAAAAGGTAACAGAGCAAATCCCATGGACTATCTTCCAATTGCATTACTGGATGTGCTGGGAAAGATTTACGCCACACAGTTACAACAGCTCCTGCTAACCTGGATAACAACAAGTCGACACTACGATCCTCGACAAACAGGTTTTGTAAAAAGGGAGTAGGGTGTGGGCTAAATCTATTTCGAATAAATATAATGGAAATGGAAGCTCTAAGAAAGGGCACAAAAGTTTACCTTGCGTTTATAAACTTGTCACACGCTTTCGACAGCGTCAACTGTGAAAAGTTATGGACAAAATTAGTGAAGTGGAAATGTCCGTCTATTCTGCTAACGGCGATCAGAGAACGACACACTGAGACTGAAATTCAGGTTCGTCTAGATGGTGAGGGAAGTTTATCTGTCCCCATAAAAACCTTTCGGGGTGTAAAACAAGGATATCTCCAGCCTCAATACAATTGAATCTATTTATATAAGACATTAGAGTTAGTATTGATAGGACGAAGTCCTTTCCACCGAAAATCCATGAAAACAATGTGAGTTGGCTACTTTACACCGATGATTTGATTCTTATGGATGTAACACCTATAGGGCTGCAGCAAAAAATGTTGGCAGTGGAACAATACGTGGCAGAAAATAGCCAGTGTATCAACCCAATGAAGTCAGAAATACTAACAATTCAAGATCTGAGAAAGTTCAAAACGCGAAAAGGAGGACACCACTAATGGTGGCTGGAAAAACAATCCATCACAAGCGTCATGCATTCAAGATATTTTGGAATGACGATTAGCGCCAGTTTGAACGACACCCCATGGGTTGAAAATATAAGAGCAGCAGTCCTCAACAAGAAGTTTGGCAAATTCTCATTGAGGCCGAAACTGAATTTTTACAATCAGAAGGCAGTCCCAGCCATGATCCACAGGGCAGATTGTGCCTTAGGATGCTAGGCCACTATGTGGTCCACCTTGGAAAACAGCTTCTGGTCTAAAGTATTGTGGCTTGCTAAGGGGACTCCTACTTCATGCATTCAGTATGAACTCGGTCTATTGTCCATTAACACTAGAATTAAATGGAACATGCTCTCAACATATCACAAGATTTATTTTATTTTATTTATTTGGATCTGTATAGTGCACATCTGCCAACGGGCATCATGGCGCTGAAGGCAATCTTAACTTGTTACAGGCATACATGGTATATCTATAGAAAACAATGCAGAACATGTTAGCATATATACATACAATTGTGCTTATATACATACAGTTGTGCAAATACAGTAGGATAGGTAAGGTGGGGTGGAGTTAGTTAAACAACGTGGTTTTGAGTAGTCTGCGGAAGATATGCTATGAGTTTTTGTTCCTAAGCGCGGTGGGGAGTGCGTTCCAATTTTTGGGTGTTAGGTGTTGAAAGCTCGACTCCCCGGCTATGCTTCTTTTAAATGTGGGTACGTAGGTCTGATTGGTCATGTGTGACCTAGTGGGTCTAGTGGATGTGTTAAGGGTGATTCTTTCAGAAAGATAGGGTGGAGCCTTTGCGGAAAGGCATCTGTGGGTGATGGCCATGGATTTGAATAGTATCCGTTCTTTTATTGGTAACCAGTGGGCTTCTTTTCTGGCTTGGGAGATGTGCTCCCTTTTGGGGATGCTTAGGGCTGCTCTTAGGGCATTGTTTTGTGTGACTTCCATTTTTTTAAAGTTTTGTACAGATGTGCCCAGGAAGAGGGCATTGCAATAGTCCAATTTGGTACCTACTGTGGCTCATGCTACGGCCAGGCAGTTTTTAGTGGATAGGAAGGGTTAATGGCGTTGATTATCTTAGTGGTGAGTGCGGCAGAGGAAGCTATGGCATTGACTTGCCGTGTCATGGAGAGAGTGCAGTCAAGGTATACTCCTAGCGTTTTTACTGCAGTGGAGACTGTGATGGTGGAGTTATCTATGTTAAAGGATTTGTACAGCGGTGGGAGTTTGTTTAGTATTTCTTTGGTGCCAACTAGTAGGATCTCTGTTTTGTCCCCGTTTAGGCAGAGGCTGTTGGCTGCCATCCAGGTTTGGATGGCTGTATAGATCTTGGTTAATGCCGCTGCGTCTTGTTCATAGACCCCTGTGAGAGGGAGCAGGACTTGCGTGTCGTCAGCATAATTGGTGTATGCTATGTGACGATGATCCAAGTCATTGAACAGTGGGAGGGTGAAGAGGTTGTATAGGGTGGGTGCAGTGCAGGACCCTTGTGGGACGCCACAGTGGATAGTGGTGGGGGGAGCGCTCGCAGAGTCTGAAAAGACTTTCATAAGTCGACCCTCAAGGAATGATTTGACCCAGGAGATGGCTTCTGGCGAGAAGTGGGCTTCATTTTTGAGTTGCGTGCCTAAAGTATCGTGAATGACCAGGTCGAAGGAGGCAGATAGGTCTAGCAGGAGCAGAAGTGCAGGTTTGCCTTTGTCCATGATGTCATTTAGTTGGATTTTGAGATCTAGTAGGGCCGATTCAGTCCCATGTCCCGGGCGGAAACCCGATTGCCTTTTTCCTAGAATGCGGTTTTCTTCCAGGTATTGCTGTATTTGTGTGTAGGCAACTTTGTCGAGGATCTTGAGCAGGAAGGGAACGGTTGTGATGGGTCTATAGTTGTTGGCATTTTCGGGATCCAGAGTGGGTTTTTTGAGAAGAGGGCGCACCCAAGCTTCTTTTAGGCTGGTTGGGACTGAGTTTGTGTTGAAGGATGCATTTATGAAAGTTTTAAGAAATGGTGCTAGTGTTTCTACGCAGTCTTTAACTAGTTTGGCGGGGCAGGTGTCACCTTTACAGTTAGAAGGTTTGATTCTGTTAACTATATCGATTACCTCTTTTTCTGAGACTTCTCTGAATTTGAATGGAGTAAAGAGATTTGTCTTTATGTTCTCAGTCACAGTTTCCGTATGGGATGCTGATAGGATGTGCTGAGTGAGATTTGTGTGATGGTCTAGGATTTTAGCTTGGAGGAGTTCGATTTTGTTTGTGAGGGCGGACTGTATGGTGTTACACCATGCTTGGTCCTTAACAACCTCTTGAGACTTAGTAGCCGGTGTGGATAGTTCCCTGAAGATGACAAAAATCTCTTTGGATTCTGAGGTGGCGTTGGAGATTCTTTCGTTGTAGGATGCGGATTTGGCTGCTATGATACTTTTTTTGTACTGGATGGCCAGTGTTTGTAGGAGGATAGCGAGGATGTGTTGGGCGCACTTTGCGATAAGTTTAGGGCTTTGCGTTTTTTGGTTCGTAATTCTTTTAGTTCTGCTGAGAACCAGGTATTGGAGTGTCTGGTATTTTTTGATTTTTTCTTTTGTAGAGGGGCGATGATATCAATGGCAGTGCTAATGGTGGATTTTTAGGTATCCGCCAGTGCAGCTGGGTCAGATGTGGCTGGGAGGTTAGTAGTGAGGGTGTCTAGGTAGGGTGAGATATTTTCTTTGGTGATGCTCTTGGCGCTTCTGGCTAGGGCTGGAGGTGCTGGCTTGAGTTTTTTTTACAGAGTTGTTAGGTGTAGGGATGAGGAAATGAATGAGAAAGTGGTCGGACCATGGGGTAGGTGTGATGGAGCTGATCGATGCCACAGTTGTGGTCAGCTATCCAATCAAGAGTACGTCCTTTGTTTTGGGTAGGATCGAGTACTTTTTTTTTTGTTCAAAGCCCATTTCTCAGAGAGCTTGTGCTAGTGTAGTGGAGGGTCTATCTTTCTGGTCGTGGAGTCCCAGATTAAGGTCTCCTAGAAGAATAGTTTTGGTAGTTATTTTAAGGTTTTCACCTAGTAGATGTGAGAGGTTGTCCTGAAAGTCCAGTATTGGGCCTGGTGGTCAAATGATCGTGAAGATGATCATGAAGAATGCACCACCGCAATTTAAGATTCTACAAAATCCCAGAAGCGGTTGCAAAGATAGCGTCCTCACATTATGGGTTGATCGATGCAATGAAATTCTGGTCAATGTTGGGACAAGTAAAGAAACCTTAGAAAACAATCCTGACTCAGTTAAGAAAAAAGTGTGGGAACAGGATTTGATCAACACAATTGACCTCAGGAGCAATCACATAATTATGAAAGATGTGCCCCTAGCAATTTCTAGACAAACACAGACAATCTCTTTTAATGAAATTCCGGCTGAATCAATTCAGAACAAAAGCGTTGGCTTAAAAAGAAAGGAATGGATGCAAAATGTAGGTTCTGTAAAATAAAGGAGGAGACATTAAAACATTTGACAGTATTCTGTACAGTACTTTAAAAAGAAATAATAATACATTTTAATAAGTTGATAGCATGATATAAAACTTTCAGATTATTCCAAATCCTACTCGCCACTACAGAAAAGGGCCTGCCGCCCACTCTCTGAAGTCGAAACTTAGGAACCACCACCAGTCGCTCAATACTAGAACGAAGGGTCCGATTAGGGATATAAGGCAGAAACTCATCCTGGAGGAACTCAGGCCAATCTGATAGACTGCCCGATGAACAATACATAAAGATTTGAACGTAATGCGCTGCTGCACTGGAAGCCAGTGCAGGTGACGCAATACCAGACTAATATGGGCTCCATAGGAAATACCGGTAGCAACTAGAGCGGTTAAATCCTGGAGAAGTTGCAGGCTGCGAATCAGACTAGCCGGCTGAGCCAAGAAAAGAGCATTGCAATAGTCTATCCTAATCGTGACCAGTGCAGCCACCACTGGTGGGTGCAGACGGGCAGGGAGGAAGGGCAGATCTCTGCGAAGGACTCGCAGCAGAAAATGACCAGACTGGCACACTGCCACCATAGAAAGTGATGAAGACAGGTGACCCCCAGGTTCTTCACCACTGTCACCGGAAAGGGAAGAGCACCCAAAGAAGCAGGCCAGAAAGAAGAAGACCATGATTCATGAGTAGCCGAAGATCACACCACCAGCACCTCCATTTTATCCCCATTCAATTTGAGCCAGCTGGTACCCATCCAGGTTAGGGGGAATTTAAATGCTACAGGGTAGGGGGAATTTAAATGTCAATAAATGGACTACATTTTTCTCATCATTGAACATTTTTATGTTAAATGGCCGAACAAAGGGTGACATACCGGGAAATTACCCATGGTTTGATATGAGGTCAAACCCCACAAACGAAAAAAAATGTTTCTCAGAAACTTACTTTGAAAAATGTGTTTCACTAAATATCGATAAAAACAATTACTGTGATTAATCATTTTTAACATCAACTATGGTGATAACTATGTGCTGAAGAACCTATCATAACATTCTAGCTAGAATAAAATTAAATTCCCATGGTACTACGGTAAAACCAGAATCTGATTGCCTTCTCCAGTTTTTGTGAAAGAACTATGACTAAGAAGTTTCCTTTCCCTGCGCATGCCAATCTGAACTCGGCCATCCAATCATATTCAGTGCAAATTGTGTCTTGGATAAAAACATCTTTGGTGAGCAAGATAGAAGAATTCAATTTGTTTATATGGAAAAAAGAAAGAAAGTGATTAAGAAATATCAGGGAAAAAAAGAAAACAAAGACATGATATCAGAAAAGTGAAAACCTTGAGTGGGGCTGAGAGGTTGGAAAAGGCAGATCCTGACCAGGTTCAAAACCTAGATGAAGGTGCATAAGAGACGCATGGCAGGAAAACAATAGGATAAGATGTGGCAGATGATTAAGAACAGAGAAGCCAGGGGGTTCTGGAAGATCCTAAGCTACACCAAAAACATAGAAGACAAAAGGCGACTAATTCCCATAATGGAAAGGGAGTGGGAACATCACATAAAATTGAGTTTTATAGAAAGGGGTGTTCCAACTTCGATCTAACTACACATAATCATAAGAGAGGTGGTTCCAACTTGGAGAAAGAAGCGGACATTTTGATCTTAAATCCAGAAAGGCTGGCCTAGATTGATCAGCCAACATAACACTCTGGGGTGCTGTGGCAGCTGCCTCCCCTACGGAGCTGTTTGCAGCAGACAGGGTCCCATCTGCCACTGCCTCTGGATCAGTGGATTCCACCAGTTCAGCCACTGTTGGTTTTGCAGCAGATCTTTTCCGCCTCTGTGCCTTGCCATCATGCGTTGCCATTGCCTTGGGTGGTTGTTGTTGCTTGCCTGGGCCCTTAGATGTGGATGGCCTGTTGCTGTCATCCCTGCCCCTGGCCTTCTTCGATGGTGAAGTGGCCTGTGCAGCTGGGTCCTCAGCATCGCTGTTGGAATCTGAGCCTGTGGGGGACCGAGAGAGGGGCGGCATCAGTGATTGTTGTGCATGCATCATGCATACATTAGTATTAGTGCAGTTGTACGCATGTGATGATTTGCTGTCTTGGAGTTGTGACATACAGGTTGCTTGCTATATGGGGGTTATTCAGGCATACATCTGGTTCACACATGTGTAAGGTGGTGTATGCTGTGTGACATGCCTTTGTGTTGTGGACTGCATGCAGTGTGACACATGCCGTTTCGCTGTTTGTGGGGTGTGTCTCAGGTATGGCATTGGCATGCTGCATGAATGTTGATGTGACGGTGCAGGGGACCGCATCTAGGCAGGAATGTGTCCATGTGTGTGTGATGGCCCATGCATTGGCTCATGTCACTGTCACATTTGTGGCCCATCATCATGCTTCACATTCCAATGGTTTGTGTGGACACACACCTTCATCTGCCGATGACGGGACTCCACGCTCCATGTCTCCCACTCCCTCAATGGCCTCCATGCAAATGGGGCTGGCACATGTTTCTTCCCATCGGGTGAGCTTTATGGGGGAGTTGTACCCGCCGCCTGTTGCCAGACCCTGGCTCTGATTCGCCGATAGGATATTGCACACACGGAGGCGCAGGTCATCCCATCTTTTTTTAACATCTTTGATGGTGCGGGGTGTGGTGCCGACTGCACTGACCTTTTGGACCACTTCCTCTCATATTTCTTTTTTTTTTATCTTAGGTCTGCTGCGAATACCACTTTTCCATTCTGGGCCAGAGTGCCTGCCAGCATATTTAACTCATCCTCTGAGAAGTGCACCTTTCACTGACGGGAGGCACCTTTTTTGATGGCCTTAGGCATTTTGCTGCAGATGTGCCTGGTGGTGTGTGGATCCAGGTCTTGTGTCTGGAGGATTGCAATGTATTGTGTTTTTCAAGATGGCCGCCGTTGCATTTCCCGTTCCGGCGCAATGAAGTTACTTTCGGTTCCGGTATTGCCGGGCACGGTATTGCCAGACCCATTATTGCCGGTGCCCGTTATTTAGGGGTGGACGAACGTGGAGGAGGTGTCAGCACTTTGCATGATGCCGCTAACGGGGGTGCCAGTACAGACGGTACCGGCATGCCACTACGAGCATGCACGCATTCTCGTAATCGGCCGCTGTTATCAGCGTCAGTGGTACCCGGACGCAGTATTGCCTCCATGCTGGTAAGGTTTGGTTTTCACCACGAATCTCGTAATGAGGCCCTTTGTTTGATAACATTGACTGCATTATTTAAGGACTCATACAGGGAAGATGCTCCACCCCTCTATGTTGCATTTATAGATTTTTCCCAAGCATTCTAACACAATATTGTTTATTGGTTAAATTGCAGCAGAGGGGACTCCCAAGCCTCTGGTTGAAATGTATTAAGGTCTGGCATTAAAATACTAGCGCAAGGGTTATGTTGAAAACTAAGGGCTCACTTTTGGGGTCAGTGGGCACTTTTGCAAGTTTAAAGAAGCGATGCGTAATGGCTCCCTTCTTGTTCAATCTTTATCTGACAAACTTATAATCCATTCTTGAATCTGCAAGTTAATTTCTTCCTAAGTCTGGTTATTGTCATTTCCCAATGGTTTCTTATGCAGTTTAATCAATATTACTAGATAAGGTGCGAGCAGGTAGCAGGTACCTGGGCCGAAGGACACGGGGTGGCCAGGTGCAAGAGTGCCGAGAGAGAAAGCAGATCAGCAGGGGAGAAGAGGGGCAAAGGCAGAGGCGAAGACGACGGTCAAGGTGGCAGAGAGGCAATTCCAAAGGGAGGCCCCAGACGAAGACAGAGATCTGTCCCCAGCTCGTTCCTTTGAAAAATGACTGATCTGAGGGAGTTAGAGGCAGAGGAGTGAAAGGCTCGAGAGGGGAGGTATTAACGGAGGGACAGTTGAAGGTATTTTGGACCCAGGCCCCAGAAAGCCTTGTGGACAATGCAAAGGGTTTTAAATGTAATCCTTGCATCAGCTGGGAGCCAATGAAGGGATTTCAGAGCTGGAGAGATACGATCCCAGGGCTTGAGGCCAAGGACTAGTTTTGCAGTCCTGTTCTGGATTAACTGGAAAGGGCGGAGAGTGGAGGCAGGTAGATTTAGAAAGAGGCTGTTACAGTAGTCCAACCTAGAGAGAATCAGAGCCTGGGAGACAGTGAGCTTCTGAAGGGAAGGAGAGGAAAGGAAGAGTACTTCCAAGGAGGTGCAGTAAGAAGTTTGACTTTTTAGAGACATAAGAAAAGTGTGCGGAAAAGGAAAGTATGGAGTCAAAGATGACCCCGAGGTTCTTAGCTTCGCAGGTAGGGGCAGGAGGTGGGCCAAGGGAGGCGGGCTAGAGAGTGAGGGGAAAGGATGGAGTGGGTGTACCAATGAGGAGGATCTCAGTTTTGTTGGCATTTAAACAGAGATCATTAGCGGCACACCAACATATAATACAGACTCAAAATCTCTAGTTTAGACAGAAGTTATAAGTACATGATAACATTTCATGACCACACAATGGCCTTTTTGAATTGTATAGACTTTACCCACACACCGGACTCACTGTTGGAGGTAAATATAATAAATATGAAGAAAAAAGTTAATACATTGAATTATTGGCACTCCATTTGGCAAAGGATACAACGCAATGAGAGGATATCAGAACACTCACAGAAACCTGCTTGTTGAATTCAGTGCATTATTAATTTTGTAATACAATCCGAAAAGAGTTTTACTCTTTAATTCTTTAATCATGGCAAATGATCTGTAGGCAAGTCGCAGAGCAGCCGCACAGATTTTATTTAAAGTGGCCATGACTGCGGGGGAAAGACATGATGAATTAACATTATCAGCTAGTCTCACCACTCAACAAAAAATTGACAAACTTGAGAGACTTATACAGAGGAACAAAGAATCCTGAGGGGATTAAGGATCCTAACCATACCCACATATGACAACATTGATCCTATATTGATCAAGGAATAGACAAACCATACAAACACTTTTTCTTTTAAGATGATAGAGAGCTTGATTAAATTTGCCAAGCCAGACAGAGCTAAAGTAATAGGAGACATTGGGCCTCATTACGAGTCCGGTGGTAACTGAGGCGGTAAAACCACCTGGTTACCGCCGGACTCGTATTTCCATTCCGCCTCCGTGATTCCCGGAATTACCAGGGCATTACAACCCCGGTGACCTGGGAATTTCCGGAGGCAGAATGGTGTAAATCCCCATTCCCATTGAGTCCCAGGGACTGAATGGGAATGGGGATCATGGAAACACCGGCACCATCTCGTGATGGTGCCGGTGTTTCCTCGTCCACCTGCAGGCGGGCGGTGTTAAACCCGCCAGGTCAGACCTGGCGGGATTGACGCCTCCGTCTGCAGGAGTCGTGATCACCCGGTATGGAAACAACGGTGGCGGCGGGTTTACCGTCACTGTTGTTTCCATACCGGGTGAGTTGTAATGAGGCCCATTGAGTCCATGGAAGAGCAACTCTTCACCTCTAAGGTTGGAGATGAATGTAAAAGGAGGATGGCATGGCTAGAAGAAAACTTAGAAAGATTCGAAGGAGAAATGAGAGTATGTAAACAGATGAAATTCAAAAGGATTAAAATTGACTATCAACAAGAAAGAATTTACATGTTTGCTAAGCACTTTGATGATCAAATTATGAAACGTCATAACCAACTGGAAGAATGTGTCAAACCCCAAGAACTGCTTAGTAGAAGATCCCAGTAGTTCTTAAGTAGAATCTACTGACTTTGAGATTAGACCAACTCACCTCAATTTTTTAGAGGTGTTCATGCTGCTCCACTTAGACAGCAAATAGAAAGGAAGACACATGGCAGAACATCAACAAGAGGAGGAGGAAGCAGACTTGATACAATAAGACCAGAAGGCGAAGATGATGTGAGAGAAGGAACATTGAAGAATCGGACAACCCTATTTGGGAATGGACAGAGGTCACAAGACCGGGGAAGAGGATCGAGGAACCAACTATGAAGATTTTCAATATCTCATCTAGACCTACCATGACAGAAGAATCGGTTCTTAAATTAGGACTTTCTTTCTGTCCTACTAATACATTTGATATTGTTGATACGTGAATAGATGTCTTTAAATTTGTGAGAAAATTAAAACGAATCAAATATCATGCGACTAAAATATCAAATATGCGTCAGAATATAGAGGGTTATGAGAGATAAATATACCCTTTATTAGTCAGGGATCTCAGTAGTCTTCATTGTTTAGCCCAGTTGGAGGAAGAAAAAGCGGATTTGGATATGCATACGACATAATTAGACAATCAAGCCTTATTAGATCAATATGGCATCTATACTGACTTGGGTACCAGCAGTAGGTTCAAAGCAAAGTGAAGATTTTGCCCAAATATGATGAATAGTCACATATAGGTATTTGAGGAACTATTATTAAAATATCTTAAATGCCTTACTCCTCAAATTGACTCTAATCAATTGAATCTATCTTCCAGACAAATAGCGGTTATTAAAACATTGCAGGATGATGTAAGAATTGTCATTTGTCCTGTGGACAAAGGGGGAGGTATTGTAGTGTGGGACAAACACATGTATTGTAAATAGTTTTAACATCAAACCGGTATCAGATTTGGAGTATGAGTACCCCAAGGGAGGAAACTCCAACACTCCCAAAGAGATTGGTGCTCCTGATAGACAAATTAAAGCAGCTCCAAGATTATCTCAGGGCATCCAGGACCGCAAGAATACCAGTGCTGGCATAGACATAGGGCCCCAAACTGAGGGTGCCACCATGTACAACACCCTCGACATGGGGTGTGGTGTCTGACTCGTGAAATCATCATGAGGAATCCCTGGTCAAAAGGACCACATGTGCAAAATATTGGGAAAAATCCTTAGGGAACAGTTTCAATCTCTCACAGCAGACATAGCATCCATTAAAGAGAGTTTTCAACATGTTCTCTGATGGGGCCTATGACTACCAGGAACCCAACCAGTGTTCAATCACCAAAAGCCACGCAGCCAAGAGATTTCCCAACACCTCATAGGCCAAACATGGAAAAACAGAACAAGGGAGTGAGTAAAGAATATAGTGGGGTGGCCAGGGGTCACATGGGGCACAGGGAGGTATAACGTGCATCCCGGGAGGTCCATCAAAAATGCCTATTGGCACCCTTGGTGGGCCTTGGAAGGAGTGAGGTGGGAACGCCGGCATCAGGATGGGCAATATCCAGATCCAAAATCGGTGCCCTCCAAAATGCACACCTCACTGGATCACAACACCAAACACCATACCTTTGGGGACCAAGATAGGGGGAAGCCATTGTCATGAACAGGGTGGATCACCCCCGCCCATCCAATAATATTCCCTAGTGCAAGGGACCAGCAGACGTGGCTGTCCATCACATTGCATAATGTGGGGAAGGTGGCACCTGGGTCACACGAAAGACACAAGTCCCTCATAAATAAGTTCACCCATTATTTTAGATCAATGAGAGGCTGCAAAACTGGCTTCAGAAGTGACATTGTGAAGTGCGTAAGGCGGAGTACACCCGACAATGGTGATGATATGATCGTGGTCATTTTAAAAACTGACTGGCTGATGAATTGTCTGCTATCTATAGAATCTCGAAAATATCCTCCTATAAACTCAAGAATTTCAATCAGGCAAACAGTTAACATCCAGCTGAATGATATTTGGAACATCAATAATCTGCCCCCTACTTGTACCTCTACCTTAATGAATGTGAGGATGATGAACATACCCAATAGTCCGGCCAACACAGACCTTGGAGCTATAGATTGACACACCGCCGTCCCCGAACAAATGAACCAGACCAGAGAGAGAGAAATTAGTTTGATCTCCTGGAATATAGCTGATCTCAGGAAACACCAGGTAGACCATGATTAGTGTGACTTAGTCTGGGGATATGATATGAAATGCTTCCAGGAAACGTGGGACTTGGATCTGACTACTTTTCAGGACTATGAGGTCTTTCGGGTGTTGGCTTCAAAGGAACCCACGGGCAGGTCCTTTGGCAGGCTTGCCGTTTGGATTAGGACAGCCTTGATTTCCAAAGATATAGGGCCTCATTACAACTCAGGCGGTAAGGGGTTTACGGCACTGTAAACAGCGCCGACCCTTAACGCCTGAGTACGAGGTCCCTTAGCGCCATGGCGGATTTAACACCTGCTTTTAGCAGGTGTTAAAATCCATGGCGCTAAGGGACCATGGAGTTAATTACGCCACCGTAATTTACGGTGGCGTAATTAACGCCTTCCCCACTCCCATTATGCCCTATGGTGCAAAAATGGGAATGGGGAAGGGTAAATGGGGATTGGGGACTTACCGCCCCGCCAAACTCGGAATGGGGCGGTAAGTCCGCCAACCACCATGGCGTAAACGTAGTTTACGCCATGGTGGTAAAGTCACGGCCCAGGCGGTAACTTACCGCCTGGGTCGTAATGAGGCCCATAATATTGAATCTGGTTCCCCAGATGCACAGTACTTGGTACTGAGCTCTCTGGGATCCCAACCAATATCACTTTGTAATGTGGACAATCAGGTCGCTAATTAATCCCTGACTAATGCAAACAAATTGGTCACAAACCTTATAGAGTCAAGACTGAGCCAGGACAAACTGCATCACCAAATCATACTTGTATGTGACTTAAAACTCCTAATAGATGCCCTTTTAGATCTAGAGGGGACTTGGGACAATTTGGATGAGGCATGGGACATACCTCCTTTGGAACCACCACCGAGGGGCAGAGCCCACCCGATGGTCCTTAGTTGTGCCACCTTGCTATTAGGTGTGGGGCTCAGGGCCTGTAAGGGACACTTTATAAAGGACCAGACTCCACCAATATTTGAAGGACCCAGAACATAGGGATCGGCCGGTTAAAGGCCAGCCAGCCCGAGCCGCGGCAGGCCCGAGCAAACGAGGTCCTCAGTGAGGGTTATGGGCTGTTACCAGCATGTCCACCCCTCAGAGCGCGGGTGAAAGCCATTCACTCCCCGGGGTTTATCCGAGGTGTGAATGTTTTTTTTATCAGGAGATTGGCTGTGCAAGCGCCACCAATTTTCAAAGAAAAAAAAGAAAACGAAACAGAAGAAAGATGGCCGCAACTATAGGGAAAAGGCACTAAGTCCCTTTTCCATTTCCATGGTGGCCACCGAGAGCGGGAGGATTGCTGTGACCAGAGCACAAAGCTCCAGTCCGGTAGGTAAGTGGGAGCAAGAGAGGAGGTGGTGAAGGGGTATAGTTTGTTTTAGGTAGCTGTCGCAGTGTAAAAATAAAATGTAAAGGAACGATGTTCCCTCTATCCCGTCCCCTTTGCATTACCCCCACCCAGACCCCATACTCACCATCATTACCCCCTGCTCCCCCAATCCAAACCCTGTACCTGGGTTCTTCCTTTCCTTCATGCCATGATGCTCTTTTACAATAGTATTATGAAGAATGAAGAAAGCAAGCAAATGCATTTAAATGACCTCCATTACCCACACAGCATGCAGCCTCCCTTTTCCGTTCACCCACCCATCCACTCTTCCTTTTACCATGACAATAGAGACAGAGACCGCCCCTCACCCCCTCCCATTACCTACAAAAACCCCTGTGCCTATAGAAATTCAAAGGCAGATCATTGACGAGCTGGGCTTTTTAGCGCTTTGGGAATGGCAATCTATTCAAATAAACAGAGTGAGTCCAGCAGCTGCGAGATGAGGTATAACAGTGGCTCATTACCAGCAGGACAAATGTCTGCCCTGCTCTCGTCGAACGGTGTACCAGGTCACATAAAGTAAGGGAACGATGATGGTTAAGGAAGAAAAAAAAATGCAGTTTCTTCCCACTGTGACCTCTGGTTTTAGGGGGGTGGGAGTGAGGAAGCAACAGGGCTCCCTGTTGCCTCCCCATATTAAAATTTAAAAAAAGATGATGCCACCCGGGGAATGGCCTCGGGTAGTTGGAAACAGCCGGTGGAGAATGCATATTCTCACCCACTGTTCCAGACACCTGATTGGCTGAGTGCCCTTCCCTGCATGCAAATATGATATCTGCTTTGATGTAAATGGGATGTTTTCCAGCGAATGGGCATCAGATGGCTGCTTCTCCATCAGTTATGCACATCTTCATGCATATCTGCTTTTTCATACAGTGGAGAAAGGACTGGTGCCCACCAATCCAGGAGAACACCAAGGCCTTTTTGGCAAGGCCATCTGGTCATGAAGAGTGTCCTGATTATGCTAAAATGCTGTCTTCCAGAGTTCCAGAAGATGATGGCTTAAGGCCAAGGATAAGTCTTGCTGCCCTATACTGGTTTAGCTGGAGGGGTTGCAGAATGGAAGAAGGTAGATTCAGGAGGAGGCTATTGCAATAGTCAAGCCTAGAGAGAACCAGGGCTCAGATAACATTTAGCCTCTGGGGGAAAGTGAGAAAAGGGAAAATTCCTTTTAAAAGGAAGAGCTGGAAGTGGGACTTCTTGGCAAAGTCCTGAGTGTGAGGGAGGAGGATATAAAGGAGTTGAAGATGACTCCAAGGTTTCTGGTTTCAGTACAAGGAGCAGACAGAGAGCCCAAGGAGGAAGGCCAGAGTGAGGGGAAGAAGGATGGTGCAGGGGTCCAGATGGGAAGGATCTCAGTCTTACAAGCATTGAGGCAATGATCGTTGGAGGTGCACCTGGACTGCATGGCAGAAAGTCAGTCAGGTATGAAGGAGGGTGCAAGACGGTCAGCAGGAAGTTTGAACTAGAGCTGTGTGTCATTTGCGTAACACTGGAAGTTGGAGGAGCAGGAGGAGATGAGGCGTGCAAGCAGAGCAAGGTAGATGTTGAAGAGCGAAGGGGAGAGGATAGAACCCTGTGGGACACCACAGATGGAGAAGGAAGTTGGAGAGGGGAATGTGCCCAGGATGACAGTAAGGAAGGATGTCAGCCAGTCCAGTTCCCTTTCCGAGATACCAAGGGTATCGTGTAGCCTTTGTATGAGGATGGAATGGTTGACTGTGTCAAAGGCAGAGGAGAGATCGAGAAGTATGAGGAAAGCAGGGGAGTTGGAGTCCAGAGATGCGAGCACTTCTTCACGGGTGTTCAGAAGAGCAGTTTCCATGCCTCTGGATGTTCGGAATCCAGATTGATGGTTGTGGATACCATCAACAGATCCGGTGTGTGAGTTGAGTTGGGGCACTGTCAGCTTCTCCAGCAGCTTCCCCAGGAAAGTGGTGATAGAAATAGGGCAGTAGTTGGCAGGGCAGGTAGGGTCTGCAGAAGCTTTTTTGAAGATTTGGCGCACAAGGGAGTGCTCAAGGGAGGAAGGGAAAGATCCAATGTCAAAAGGGTGATTGCAGAAATCAGCGAGTGCGGGGCAAGAGAGCCAATGTTATCCTTGATGGTCCTAAATGAGCAAGGGGAAACCTGTTTAGAAGAGACCGTCATGGAGCGGACAACTCTGGTAAATTCATCAGGTGTGACAGGGGACAAGGAGGAGAAGGAGGAAGGAGGAAAGTGACGGGCCATAGCGGCATGTGGTATGGGATTGGTTGGGATGGTTGGTTAGCAAGGGCATCCGGGATGTCCTGGGTTTGTTGGCGAAGTGTGTGGCCAGTTTGTTGCAGAGGACCTGAGAAGGAGAAGGGGAGGAGGAGACTGTGGAAAGGATTGGCTAGTTCCCAGAAGATCTTGAAAAGTTCAGCCATGTTGTTGGATGCACAGGAAACCCATGCCTGTATGTGGGCTCTTTTCTTGGCGCGGATGGAGAGTCTGTATTGCCTTTGGGGCAGGCGGCAGGCCAGTTTGTCAGAGGGTGAGCCTGAAGTTTGCCACTTCTGTTCCGCCGCCCTGCACTTTAGTTTCAGGGCCACAAGTTCTGAGTCGTACCAGATGTTACGCTTAGAGGCAGGTTTCAGGCGCATCCTCATGACTGGGGCAAGAATATCAAGAGTATTGGTGATGGAAAGGTGGGGGTTTCTGAGAGCAGAGTCAGAGGTAGTAGCAGAGGTAGGGGCGAAAGAAGGTGGAAGTCAAGGCTGCAGCTGACACTCTTTTCATCGGGTGGGTGCTAGTGAACGAAGTTGGTGGGGCTTTTTGGGAGGAAGTCAGACGGCCAAAGAGACCCAGGAGAGGGGAGAGGAGAGAATGGTCAAACCAGTAGAGAGGTGTGACTTGTAAGGGGAGAGAGAGAGGTCAGAGTGTATGAGGGCGTCCAGCTGAGTGGATTGGCTCCGACGGGAGAATGGAGAGGAAAAGCGAGGTGCTGAGGTCAGTGAAGAGAGTGGATGCAGAGCCAGGGGAGTCCAGTTGGATGTTGAAATCATCCAGGCGGAGGATGTTGGAGGCGGATGAAAGTAAGGAAGAGCACAAATCAGTCTATTCAGAGAGGAACAGGGTGGTGGCGCCTGGAGGCCAGTAAATGGTAGCAATGTTCAGGATGGAGGAGGGAGAGATGACCAACTTGCAAACCAGGCTTTCAAAGGAATGGTAGTGCTGGGTGGGTAAGATGGAAGCAGGAACCCACTAAGGAAAGATTAAGGCACCTTCCCACCTGCCAGTATGGTGAGATCGAGGCTTGGAGATGATTTTGTAGCCATCAGGGAGGAGGAAGTCAAAAGCAGTGACAGAGCTGGCATTAAACCATGTCTTCGTAAGAGCGAGAATGTTGAGGTCAATGTCTTCAAGAAGGAGGTAGATGTCAGGAGAGTGTTTGTTGGCTGAGCGGGCATTAAGATTCACCAGATGCAGGAGGTCTATGCCTTTGAAGGTTTTGTGAGGTGGTGTACAGGGGCGTGGTACACCAGTCAGAGGAGGGAGAGAGAGAGTAGTAGTGGGAGTTGCAGGAGAAGGAAGGAAGTTAATGAGAGAAGGCCGGATCCGGTGGTCAAAGAGAAGAAGGTTGGGTGGTGGGCCCTGAACCAGGCTAGTTCCTGTGTGATAGACATTAATGCAGCAACGTGAGGATGAGAAATGGCCAAGAGGACTTCCACTTGGTGCCTCCATTAATGGTAGGGGATGTGGGAGGAGAGACAGTGGAGATGATGACATGGGGTTTCATAGATCTGGAGAAGGGACAGAGAAGAGGATTACAGTGAAATCCTCTCTCGAGGATATGCTGACGCAGGTGTCTGCGATGGGAAGTCCATTGTTTGCACTCAAGATGTCTTTGTTGTGCTTTTTTGTACCGGAATTCGTGAGAGATGGGGGATAGGTGATAGTGTAGCAGTTACAGAAAATAGGAGAGATGGATAGAGCCATACGGGCGGCAGAGGTTATTCAAGGAATGAAAGAACAGTGGCTGCTCAGCATAGTTCTAGCTAAACCCACCAGATGCCCTAGTGGAAGTAGTCACAAAGGCATAAATGCAATCCAGAAAGGAATAGAATATCAACTGATAAGAGGTGAACAGATGTAAAAGGTACACACAGCCCAAAACAAATTTCTTTAAAAAACACAGATGCAATGCAAGGGAGGTGCATAGATTTAAAAGGTAGACACAACCGAAAATCGAACTTCTTTAACAAGGCACCGATGCCCAAGGTCCATGCCGGACCCCCTTGGTCCATAAAAAAGGTACACAAGTCCAAGAGTGAAGGTATAAGGTGAAAATAAAACCAAAAAAGGGAGGAAAAAAGGGCAGAAGAGGCTCGAAATAGCAGAGCTTGCCCTAGAAAAAGGGCATTTGCACGTAGTCTGTGCCCAAGGGTGCTAGTTGAAGGCTGTGATAAGAGTCACAATGATAAATGGGAAATGGCTGGACTGATAATTACTGAAAGGATCCTCTGGGGAGTGCAAGGGAAACCAAACACTTACAGCTGGCAAGAAATGCTAACACAGTGGCTCCAGGTGAAGTTGCTTAGTGCTCACCTTCACGTTGCTCAGCTTTGTAGTTTTGTAGCATTTTTAAAACTGTTGTGGCTTCAATCTCTATTCACCCGAAGTACAGGTGTGCAACATGGGCCCACTTGGCTTTCAATCTGCCTGCCTTCCTTAAATCAAGACAGATCATCCACACCACAAATCTAAAGTAATCTTGATGAAAGACTACCTTTTGACTGAATCCCATTCACCAGCAATGATCAAAGCATATGTTTGAGCTGGGTAGACTTAAGCCATGTATCCCTCTCTTGCTATTTCTCCCAATATCATTGCTGATAATAGCTTTGTCTCCTCTTGGCTTTACATTGGTTATAGTATTCACCAAGGAACCACACAGACATGAGTGATCTATCTTCAGCATTTGCAAAGTGCTGCTCGGTGCCAGATATCTAGATCATGCAGATACACCCATAACTCTATTGTTCAAAGATCCTTGCGTTGCCTCCCAGTACATAGTTGATTATATTTCAAGTCACTCTGCTTTGGTTTTAAAGCTGTGTGCAATCCAAGAACACCCCCCTTTACTTGAACATTAAGTTGATAGACCCCAAACAGAATTCTTCAAATAAAGTCTCATACCAGACTAAGTGTTCCTGATTTCAGGGGGAAAAGAATAGTTGGCAATAGTTTCTCAGTCCTAGCCTCTCTCCAGCCATTCAGCATCAACCCAACCATCTGTATTTTAGAAGGGAATTAAAGACATGCCTCTTTTCCTAATCTTGCTTGCTACCACAATTACACTCTTGTTCTCTGTTTTGCAAAAATAATTCGGGAAACATCTCACTTCATTTGCTCACATCTGCTTCCTTTAATATGTGGCCAAAACAGCATAGAACCTCATGCCCTTCCAAATGAAAGCCAATCAAATAATGAACAAACATACCCTTTTCCCCGAATCCTTCTGCATGGTAGATTTTGCAGCACCACTGCCCAATAGGCCTAGACGGATTATCTGGCACTCTGACTGTTAGTCAGTAGACATCACTAGTACCTGGCAAGCTCCATCCTCATCAGAATTAAACTTGTGAAATAATTCTGCATATCGACCACTCCAATGGGGATTTTACAACTCCCATCAGGGTCTGGCCTGAACAAGCTCATCAAGCTTCTTCACAGCTATCTCTGACCCCTGTCAGCTTCTGGATTAAACACAGCACCTCTTTCTCTAAACACCTTCAAGGAATGGGCTGTTAGGGTTAACCACCACCTGTTCTATCCTCATTTTGCTCAGCTACTAACACCCCAACTCTCTGGCGTGGTATCCTAACTCACATAACCCTGGCCCCCCTCTGCTCTGTTTATACTGTAGCATAGGGTCTAATTGTCTCAATAGCAACAAGAGAGTGGGCCCTTATCACCTTAACTGGTAGTCAGTCCAGGGACCCACCTTCCTCGGAAGTGTTTCTCCTCTTCCTATTGGTCGATGTCCTTTAACTTTGCCTTATTATGTCAGAGTGGTCTGGGATTCGACCATATTTAAGTCAAGAATAGACAATGGGCCTCATTACACGTTGTGCGCTAAAAATCGTAAATTAGCGGCATGGCGCAATTAACGTGTCCACTCTCGCAAGAGGGCGCTAATAGCGTACCATTACGCGCATGCGAACACGAGCATTGCGCCATGCCGTTAATGACCCTACCGCCATGCCGCTAAAGTGACCAAAAAGTCCCTTACCGGCCTCCCCAAAGGTGCAGATAGCACCTCCGCCCTCGCGCAGCATGCAAATATCGGTGACCGCTAAAAAGCGGTGACCGCTATTAGCGTTGACCGCTAAAAAGTGGAACCGGAAATAGCGTCATCGCACAGGAACGGGAAAGAGCGCGGTGGCCATCTTTAAAAACACAATCCATTGCCATCCTCTGCCCCCTGGACCTGTACGTGTTACCCTGCTGCCTGGAAACCATCGTCACACCCTTATTATGCCCAAGGCACTGAAGAAATCCACAGACAGGCAGCGAAAGGAGAAGTTCTCCACTGAGGAGTTAGTCATGCTAACTCAGACATTAGCAGACAATGCAGGAGTGGTCTTTGCTAATGACATGCGGAGGGAGACCTCCTAAAGAAGAAGGCCATCTGGGAGGAAGTGTCAACCAGAGTGAGTGCCGTTGGCAGCAGCACGCGCACCGTACGCGACTGCCGAAAAAGATGGGACGATCTGAGACTCCGGGTCAGGTTGATCCTGTCCGAGAATCAAAAAACTGCCACTGCTGGAGGATTAGGGTCTCCCATCAAGTTGAAGGAGTGGGAAGAGACTTGTGCAAACCTCATCGGGGTAGAATGCATTGAGGGTGTCGGAAGGATGGAGCACGGCGTGCAAGACACATCTGATGGAGGTAAGTGCACTGATGCAAGCATGCAATGTGAATGTACAGGTCCCCACAAATGTCAGCCCGGGATCACTGCATGTTTGGCCCAGCACCCACACATGCATACATCAACAGAGCCAAGTGCCACACACAACACTGCATGGATGAGACACTGAAATGACACCTCACCTGCATCCTCCACAATGATTGTGAAATGGGCCCAAAAGTAATCATGATGTAGCCTGCATTGAGTAAATGCGACCATAACCAATGACATCCCCCTTCTTGTCCCCGACAGGGTCGCATTCAGACAGCGAGGGAGCTACCCAGGCACCCTCTGTGCAAAAGAAGCGAAGGACACAGCCCAGCGAGGATGCCCCAATGACATCCAGGGGAAAAGGGTCAAGGCCCCGATTGCAGCCTCCACAACAAGACCTGCGCACCACTGCCAGTGCCAAGCAACACCCTACTGGCCCGGCTCCAGACGTCCACCCCCCCCCAAATCCCCACCACCGAGGGTCCACCCTCAGCTGCAGCCAGTTCGGCAGGGGAGGCTGCAGCAATTGGGCCATTGTCCGACGTGGATGAGCCCACGTATCTAGATCTGCCCATGCACACCCCAAGCCCTGCTGTAACCCCAGAGCAATCCCCCGCCCCCACACCTGGCACACACGTCACTGCTGACGAGTCATTAGCGGCCTTCAGTAGCCCCCCAGAGCCGGCATCTGCAGACCGGCAGGCATCCGGATGCGCTGCAGACACACCACCACATGCCGCCACTGCCCTTGACCTGGCCACCGTCATCCAGCGCCAGCAGGCTCTAACAGTGCTTGTCGGTCAACATGTGGAGGAGGTTGCCCGTCTCAGGGCTGACCTTGCTGAGACATCCAGGCACTCCAGGGAGGGGATGGAGTCCTGCACGGACAGGCTGTGTGGCGAGCTAACACGCGCCCGGGAGGTGCTGACCCGCATCGCAGATGCAATGGAGCGGCAATTTACACAAGGACAGTCTGCCACCTCTTCAACCTGCAGTTCGCGGCAAACGAGTCCACTGAGACGGTCTTCACGCACCACCAGGCGCACCTCCAGCCAGCCCACAAATGCTGGCCCTGGTAATGAACAATAGGGCGTGAACGTCCATTAACCTTGGTGCATGCCAGAACACATGCATTGTTGAAGACTTATGAGGGACAGTTGTGGGGGTTGGGGGGAAGGGTGTGATGGGACAGTTGTGGGGGGTGGGGGGAAGGGTGTGATGGGACAGTTGTAAGGGTGGCGGGATGGATGGGGAGTTGCACATTTTTCTGTTTTTGTTCATTAATACACAGTTGTTTGAGCAGAACACAGGCCTGGACTCCTTCATTGTGTATGATCAAATTATTGACGCCAAGGTCCATTGTGAGCTAACAAACCGACACCAGTGCCCCACCAGCCATATACAGGTGACAGTATGACTACATGTAACTCAGAACAATTGGTTGATCAAATGCTGTCTCACAGCGCGTCCCTCCTGGCCATCCCCTCTTGCATGACCTGCATCCCCTTCACCTCCATCCTCATCCCCATCATCATCCTCATCAGGTGCCTCCATTTCAACCTCAGGGGGCAGTGGCACATTCCGTCTCATACACATATTGTGCAGCATGACACATGCCGTAGTGATCTTTGCCACCTTCTCATGGCCATATAGGAGTGCGCCACCAGACCTGCTTATGCACCTAAACCGTGACTTCAGAAGTCCAAAAGTCTGCTCAATGACAAAGCGGGTACGGGTATGGGCACGATTGTATTCTTCTTCATGCCTGTTCTGTGGGTTCAGTACAGGTGTGAGGAGCCACCTCTTCAGGGGATAGCCGGCATCACCTATATGGGGAGAGGAATGGGTTCCTGTTACTTTTCGGCACATGTGTGGCCTGTTCATGTCACATACTTTGACCTATCATTCAGAATCATGTGCACATTCAACTGCATCCATGAATATGGTCTGTGTGACTGCTTTGTGCAAAGGTGAGCGCAAGCATGCAAGTAGACATGCCCCACTGATGCCTCCTACAGTAATTCCCATGTCCTGGGTGAGGCCAGGTAATTGGCGCCCCTGTGGCCAGGCAGATTTGGTACCACACTGGTGGTGTACAGTGCTTCCGACATTGATCTTGCCATGCTGAGAGGCAACGCCTCAGTGGTGCCATGTGTTCGTGGTGCATTGCCATGGCTAGGGGGGTCCCAATGCATGCATCCAAGGGCACAATGCATTGTTGATGTTGTGCTGTAGGAATGCAGCATGACTATGTTGATGTCATGAATGTCATGTGCATTCCATGGTGTGGAGTGTCGTGCAATGTGGATGAGGATTGATCTTTAATGTCAATGGGTTTGGATTGGCAGCTGTGTCGTGTGCCATATACTTGCATGTCCGTTCATCCCAAGTACGTTGCTGCCCTCACAGATGCCCATTAGCGTACATCTGTATGTGCATTTGTGCAACGGACTACAGGCCACACCCAGTTGGAGGATCTCTCAACCCCCCCCATACACACCCATTTGGAGGATCTCTCAACCCCCCCATGCACACCCAGTTGGAGGATCTCTCAACCCCCCCCATGCACACCCAGTTGGAGGATCCCCCTACCCCCCCAATCACACTGCCATGTGCTTGCCCTGCTACTCACCAAGTAGCCACCAACGTTGTGCAGTTTGTCGCTCCATGTAGCGGGGGATAGTTGAGTTCCGCAGGACCATGGAATCATGGGTAGATCCGGGAAATCTGGCACAGCAATGTGTGATTATGTTGTTTGCGTCACATACCATTTGGACATTAATTGAGTGGAATTGCTTCCTGTTTCGGTACACTACTTCATTGTGATGTGGTACAACCAATTCCACATGTGTACAGTCGATGGCCCCAATGCAACTTGGAATGCCTGCCAGTGTATAGAAGCCAACTTTGGTGTTGGAGATCTCCTGAGCAGTCGGTGGCATGTATATGTGTTGACTTGTGTGCTTCAGGAGGGCATCGAGCACCTGGTTCAGTGTGCGTGAGAATACTGGTTGTGATATGCCATGCATCTGACCTACCGTATGCTGGTAGGTGCCTGTGGCCAAGAAGTGGAGCACAGTTACCACCTTCAGTAGAGGGGGGATGGCAGTACGGATGTCAATGAGACTCACAATGTCGTTGTATATCATGTCTACAATGGTGGTGATGGTATCCCGGTCCAGACGGTACAGGGTGTGTATCTGCTCAGGGGTTAGGTTGACTGGACTGGCTCTGATCCTGGGAATTGGTGGCTGCCTCTGTGGTATCACTAGGTGCACTGGTGGTGCTTGCTGCGCCTGTCTTGCCCTCCTCCTCCTCCTCCTCCTGCGTCTCCTCTGTGCTGCCTGTTGTTGTAGCTGCTGCACTGCAATCATGTCCTCTAGCCCATGTAATGCTGCTAGTATTGCATCCATCTTGGTGTGGGAATGGGTGTGGGAAGGGGTGTGGTGTGCTCTTTTGTGCTGCCAGTCTCCATTGCCTCCACCTGTGCTGATTTTGTCAACCTGTGGCAGGTGGGAACACTGCTGTGCTCTTTTAACGTGTGGTTCGCGATGCCGGTATTAGCGCCTTGCCGGTAAGGGGTTTTTGGGTCTACTACATGCCGGTATTGCCATGTCCGCATGGCTCGTGATGGCGTGCTATTAGCGCTATGCCGCTATTTCCGGACTGAGGGGGCGCGCGCTCACGGACTTGCCGCTAATAGTGCCACCGTACTTAGCGGTGCCGCTAATGGCGATATGTCCGGGTCGTAATTGGGGAGGGGATTTACCGATACCGGTAATCCCTTACCGGTAACGGTAAATCCCTACCGCCTAACGTGTAATGAGGCCCATTAACTCTCAAAAGACTACTTTGAAAAAACACTGGCAGGCACTTTGAGAGTGAAGTTTGACGCAGAGACTTGATTAAATCAAGCAGAAATGTTCCCATGAGGAGGTGTTTTGGGTTGGGAGGGGCAGGAGCTAGGTGGGAATGAACATACGGGTTAACACAGCCCTGGGGAGTCAATGGGTGTGCAAATAGCGAAACAACACCTTCAAGCTGCGTGTCCCTCCTCAGATGCCATTTCTCCCTATCTGTACTCTAATGCAATAGTGTTGTTTTATAGGTGGCACTGAAGTTGTAGGTGTCCATATGGTGGTTGACCCTAGGTTGGTTCCGTTTCTTCATACGAGACAGATTATCAGTAATCACTCTTGAAGGTCTGGGAAGGAGTGTTAGGTTCCACGGAATTAAAAAAAAACACAGCCCGCTAGGAGGCTGTTATATGCCTAGAACATTGTATGTTTCTGACACCTCTAGAGTACACGGATACTCACAGAGGAATCTGAGATAAATTTTTTGATTTTAGGAACAGCTTTCAATATCTCAAGTGCTCAACTTTCAATTAATCCTTTTGCCGTTTTATGGTTCTCCGCATGTTTTTCACTAGGTCGTGTTCGTGAGTTGGGGAATGCACGGCACCTTTAGATGATTCATTCCATGTTGAGCGCACTTTGTGTGGTCACACGCTCACTCTTTTCACAAGTGCATGTCAATGCAATGAATCAACACTTATACGTCAGTGCTGTCCCACTAAATGCGCAGCTGTGACTCCAAGATATACTTTGCAGGTTAAGCACATATTTATTGCATCCGGCATATTACCATGCCACATTATCCGTCCAGGGTTTCTCCGCCCTCTATGTGACCTTTCTTCACCCCCATTATAGATAATCTTGTAAGTTACAACTCAGCCACCAAGCTGGCTGCAAGATACCACAACATGATGTCTTTAGCAGTAAAAAGCGTAGCTCCACTGAAATCTAGGCTGGTGAAATCACAACCATCTAAAGTGTAGTTCTCTGCGGAATGCCTGAAACTTAAACATCAGAAAAACAAAGCTCTCTGGATTTGGAAAAAGACTTTGGCCTCAGAGGACAAAACAAAAGACGGGACTGCTGGCAAGGCTTACATAACTGCTATTTGTTTAGCAAAGAAATCATTGTGTGACAAAAGAATCAAAGTGGGCACATATGATTCTAAGGAACTATTTAAAATCTTGCGCAAACTGGAAAACCCTCATCCTGTTGTTCCCACAACTGTCAAAGATGTAAATTGGTGTACTTCCATCCAGAACGCAATAGTACACAAAATTGAAAATATCAAGAGTGATATCACGCGCAAGCTAGGGGCCTTGGACAATCCATCTTCTACAAGCGAATGAGATAACCTTAATTACATCCGTGTCATATTTCAAGTTCAAGGAGGCAGGGGAAGCAGAGATTTTGGATATTCTTGAGAGAATTAAACCTACTAATTGTAGAGGTGATGTCTGCCCAGCCACCATTGTTAAGACCTGTGCCACGTCTTTTATTCCTCTTATCGCTAAATTCGTCAATGCCTCCTTTCAAGAGAGCTATGTTCCCTCTAAGATAAAAAAAAAGGCGTGGATCGCCCCACTTCTGAAAAAAACCTTCATTAGATCTGAACCTAAGGGGCAACTGTCACCCCATTACTATCTTGCCATTTCTTCTGAAGATACTCGACAAAACTGCCCATGGTCAAATTCAAGAGTTCCTAGCCTTACACATCATCCTAGGCCCTAATCAATCAGGCTTCAGAAGGTCCCACAGCACTGAGTCCACCCTCCTTGAACTGAAAAACAACATCTTACAGAGCTGTGATAAGGGGAAGATCTTGCTGGTGATGCTTTTGGATCTTACTGCAGCATTTGAACTGGTAGATCATGCCACTCTGGTAACAAGAACAAAGGAGTCTGCCTCATTTTCATGTGAAGCCTCTTCTTGGTCCATTCCTTTTTGACTAACAGAACAGCTAGAGTCTACCATGAAGGAGCTATGGAAGAGGTTCATGTGCTCTCATGTGCGGTGCCGCAGGGGTCCTGTGTGTCACCAACTCTGTTCAACCTTTTCACCTTGCCTCTTTTTGAGTTACTGTAGTCCAAAGGCATAATAAATGGCAACTATGCAGATGATGCGCAGTGCCTTATACCACTCATATGCAATCATACTGAAGACACCATGAATATTAATACCATCTATAATTACTTAAACTCATGGATGTTGCGCAATGGGCTGGCACTCAACAATTCCAAGACTGAGCTTATGATTGTCGGCACTGCACTCAAACTACACAAATTGAATGCAGCCTATCAATCTTTTCAAATTGCAGACTGCACCTTAGTGACTCTGCCGAAGCCAAGACTCTTCGAGTGGTCCTTGACAAAGAGCTCACTATGAAAGGTCATATAAATAGCCTGGTGTCAAGTACATCATATTACATCAAGCTACTAGCTCATTTTGACCTTGCCTTGACTCATTCCATTGTGCTACTTTAGCCCATGACATCATAGGAGCTTGCAATGACTACTGCTCGATCATGCTCCAGGGAATAGGTAAAGGCGAATTAAATTGTCTACAAGTGGTTCAAAACAATGCTGTCCGAGTTGCCAAGGGGCTTTGAAAAAAAGATCATGTTACGGTGCTGAGGTTATCCCTGCATTGGCTAACTATTGGCAAATGGATCCCTTTCAGGACCTTATGTATTGCACATGCCTGTCTTTACGGGAAAAGCTCAGTCTACCTTTCTAATTGGTTCTCCTGGCTCCTCGTTAGGCACACACTAAGGTCTAACTATTCATGTCTTCTGCAGATCCTCAGCTCAAAACTGACCTTTGTTTCGGCGGGGTGTTTTCTGATAGCAGCCCCTTGTTTGTGGAATGCTCTACCAGTGGACCTTAGATCCTGTTCCTCTTTACCATTGTTTAGGCATAAGCTGAAGACTATCCTTTTTGAAAAACCTCCTTCAGGAACATGATGTTAGCCTAACTCCCTGACTTAATTGTTTTCTGTTATCTGCCTTTGTCTTAGTGCTTCTATTCCTATGTGCTCCGTCCCAGCACTTTAGAAATAAATTAAAAAAAAGAAACAGAGTTATGGATGAATCTCACTTAAACTCTCCCATTTTCTCCTACAATTAATTTGTTGACTCTGTCTATCATGGTGCCTCTGTATAGATGTGATCCGTTGAGTGATGAAACCCTTTTAGACCTCCGGGAAGTTCAAAACAAACATGGTGGGGTCTTTACTATTACAGCAACAAACATAAAGAAAAAAATAACTGCTTTTTTTAAACACTGAATCGCGAGTGAAGGGGACCTTCTGGTTATCTCCTCTTTGCCTCTTTGCTCCAATCAAGGAGAGGTTTTATGATTGAACAACAGAGTGCTTGTCGAGTGTCACTGAGAAGTGCTGCGGCCGACACTACTCTCTATTTCAAATACATCTCTTATCATCCTCAACATTGCTATTCAGAGCTCAGTCAGAGAAAGCAAATGTTCAACATCGCCATCTCCTTATCTTCCTACAGATCATCCTAGCAACACTTTTTTGACAGCCTTCCTTACTGCCTTACACTTTGTATTAAGTTCCCTGGTTTAGGATTGTGAGCAGATTGGGGATGAAGTTAAAACTCATTCAATTGTTTTAAACGAGCTACAGGGCAGTATACTAGTTGTTAAGGAGAAAAGTTTAATGCACCAAGATCAGGAGACCTTGTATTATGAAATTGTGACTCTACCAACTGAAGCAATGGCATGTCACATTCTTCTGAGTATATCCAAAGGGTGATGTTGGACACACCGCCCTCAGTATCTTTCTCAGGGAATTCCAGCGGCTTAGCCAACTTCTATCTGAACCCTCACCTGAGCACGATATAGTGATGATTTCCAACACAGCATCTCCATCCCTTGGCAACCGCCCACAGGGAGAGTGAAAGAAAATATGAAATCACCCTGTACTAAGAAAACAAAGAATCAGAGGGTCAGCACAATAAACAACAACACTTCTTCAAGGTTTTTTAAAGTCCTTTTTGCTAAACCTAAGAGAACAGGAAAATTAAGAACAAACAACAAAGGTGGTAAGAAAAATCCCCTTCTGCCGGAAAAAACTAACCATACAGTAGTTTCCTTTGATCCAATACCAAGGAAAATGATTAACAAGAGTTTAAAACCCAACCGTTTCCCAAACAGTGAAACAATTGCCTGCTGATTCTAACACAGAGTGGCTAGCATTTCAAGGGAGTTTCATGCACCTAAACCTATATTTGAAACAATCACTCTTGTGAGCAAGGACGCCAAATCAGCAAGTAGGAATACAGCTGAAACGCAAACAGACTTGCTCCCGTCAGGTTTTGCACCTTCCCCCTGTAGGGACAGGGGTATCCTAACCTACAGCAATTTTGAGATCATGGAATCATCAAACCCTCTAATAGGGTCCGCTGGCCATCTAAAAATTAACCAGGTGCCGACCCAAACGGAAGCCTTACGTCAACCAGGTCCTTCCCTTGATCTCACAAACAGGGTGGATGTTGTTTCGGACATACTTAGAAGTCTCATCTAAAGACAACAGTTATTCACTAAAACAGTATCGAAACAAAGCAAAACTGAGAGATGGTGGAGCTTTGAATATGAACTGGGCAGCTTACGAATGGATCTGAGTAGAAGATAACTTTCCCACTGATCACAATACCATACTTAATCACGGAATCTTCTTGAGTTTACTCCACGAAATTCCTTTCCTGCAGTTGATCTCATCTGCCAACTTGGATCTGGTGAACTTCATTGATGAAGTGAGGACAGATGTGGTGATTATTAGTATTCCTTCCACCTTGATTGGAAGGGCCATCTTTACAGATGTAGATAAGATCAGACAGTTGGGTTTTGATGTTGAACCTTATGTAGCCATGCCCTCGAACTAAACCATTTTTAATTCTTCCACAGGCTCTAACTAGCTATTGACTAATTTACAGATGGAGATAAATTTCAGAAATGATGGAAAAGTGGGTCGTAAGGTTACATTTGTGGACAGTGCTCCCTTGTATGGGCTAAAGGGAGATGACTGGCGCTGGCTCTCAGGGGATTTGGCCTCTACCGGTAACCAAGGGTGCACATTCAGGGCGGGTTTTAGCATGATTGATGAGACTAACATTCTCTCATGGGACAAGCAAGGTCATTTTAAGCTACTGTATGATCAATCTTTGAGATCTTTTTTGTGTTCCAATGAGATCATCATATTACAGGAAACATGGGTGTTATATGAGGTTACTTTGGATGGGTATTGTGTAGTGTCTCAGTTTTCCACATCAGGAACAAAATTTAGGCCACAAAACCGGCTGTTGGTAAAAATTAAAATGGGCTTGTTTGAGTTGATATGCACGTTTGATGCTGGCACAGTGGGTATTTTGGTAGTTCATGCTATTTTAGCTCAAACACGGAGAAATGTGCTGTTACGTAATGTTTATCATAAGGATTCCATTGACAAACTGCCCAAATGTCTGGAAATAATGAATGGGATCTTGATTAGAATGGTGGAGTCATATGGGCATCACCTAATTTTACTAGCTGGTGATCTAAACACAGATTGTCTTGGTAATGGTCATAAAGCAAATTCGGATTTTCGAGCCTTACTAGACATATTTTACAGCAAGTTAATAAAGGGAATCTTTGGAATAGCTTCCTTGGGGAATAGTCTCTACATAGATGCAATGCGAACATTTGGGGTGATGGGATCAGGGAGGAAAAACGATTTTTAAAGATTGCCTTCACATTAAAGTTGAATAGATGGACCTAAGTGACAACAACATGCTCATGGAACAGGTCCTATATTTTTGTTTGACTAAAGTGGTACAAGTAGTCCCAAACATTGAAGTCACAAACTGTGGTCGTACTATTAGACTCTAAAACTATCGCCAATGTAAATAAGGGAATTGATAATAAATTGCACTCAACGTCGAGTGAGTGGCAATGGAATAATTTCTCACCAACTCCCTTTCCCACTTTTGTGAAATGAATGCTGGATGCATTTTCCATTGTTAGAGTGGAGGGCAGTAAGAGACTGCATAGATTCAACGTGGAGAAGCAGGAGAACCAAAAAAGTATGAGACAACTGATTTTGATGGTTAAAAAAGTGAGTTGATGGAGGTACATAAAAAGAATCAATCTCAATCTGCAATCTGGATTTTTGAAGATTGCCTTCACATTAAAGTTGAATACACGGACCTAAGTGACAGCAACATGCTTATGGCACAGGTCCTACATTTTTGTTTCACTAAAATGGTACAAGTAATCCGCAACATTGAAGTCACAAACTATGGTCGTACTATTAGACTCTAAAACTATAGCCAAATTAAATAAGCAAACTAATAATAAATTGGACTCAATGTCGTGTGAGTGGCAATGGCCTAATTTCTCCCCAACACTCTTTCCCACTTTTGTGAAATTAATGCTGGATGCATTTTCCGTTGTTAAAGTGGAGGGCAGTAAGAGACTGCGTAGATTCAACATGGAGATGCAGGAGAACTAAAAAAGTATGAGACAAATGATTTTGATGGTTAAAAAAGTGAGTTGATGAAGGTACTTAAAAAAGAATCAATCCACAAACTTTGGCAGGAATATAAGAACAAATCAAAAGCTTTAAGGTAGAACTTAGAACAGAAAGATGCAGAGGCCATGCTAACCTTTGTACTATCAAAATCAGAAAAGACGTTTTGGGACCTGGCCAATTTTAATTCCACTAGACTATAAGTAATGCAGCAAAACTCCATGTAGGAGGCTGTGAGGATTACTCATTTTGCAAAATTGTACGAAAACCCATTGGAAAAGGCAGTTCTTAATTTCAACTCTCCTTAGGTTTGGAATTTGAACTTCTATCTTGAGGAGATCGTAAGTATTACAAAGAAGAGTAAGAAATCTAGGGTGCCAGGCCCAAATGGCCTCTGCAAACTAGTTATTTGAGAAAATGCTGCTAGGTGGGCAACCATTTTGTTAACCTGTTCACTCAGATTCTGGAAGAAAAACATTCCACAAACTTGGAAGCGTTCTACAATAGCCCCAATATTCAAGAGGGGCTTTGTGAAGAATCCAGCCAACTATAGAGCCATTGCCATCCTCGATGCAGACAGAAAGGTACTCTCCTCTATGGTGCTGGCTAATCTTGAGAAGTGGTTCAAGGGAAATAATATTTTAAATCAATATCAAAATGGGTTTCGGAAGAGTATGAGTACTAAATTTGGTGGATATATTATTATTAATGAAATTCAGCAATCTGCCGGAAGTTTGTCTACACCTGTTCATATAGCCATGAGTGAAATGTCCCTGTCATTTGACAATGTGAATAGACAAAAGGTATGGTCTAATTTGGATAAATGGGGAATTCCCAGTCATTTACTAAGTATCCTAAATGAATTACATACTAACACTAACCTTCAAGTTCGCCTCAATTTGCATGGCCAAGCATCATCTCCAACTGACACCCATAGAAGTTTAAGGCAGGGTTGTATTGTTGCCCCAATGCTATTTAATTTATATCTTGCAGACATGGGGGCAGCCCTACAGGGAGCTGCTTCGGCATCTCCCAGAGTAAATGGAGTGAAAACAAACAGCATACTATATGTGGATGAAGAGATCCTATTCGATCTCGGGAAAATTGGCCCAAAAAGACTCCTCACTGTCTTATAATAATTAATATACGCAGGAAAACGATTTAGTCATGAACATAGCCAAGACTAACATTTTAACTTCCCAGGACGTAAATATAAGAAAAGAAATTTCAGTGGGATTTACAGTGGAACAAAATTGAAATTGCATCACAATTCAAGTACTTAGGTTTTATGATATATTCTAGAGCAACTTCTTTGTGCGTAGTGGAAAACTTTAAGGAGAAGGCTTGTCGACTATGTGTACAGATGAGGCTATTGAATAACAAATATGGAAAGGTTTTGATAAACACATTAATTACATTTTATGCAGCGAAAGCGGTCTCAGCATTACTTTACTGAATTGAAAACTATAACAAAATGTTGGATTTGGACTTTTCCAGAATTGAGGGTACAATTTGGCAATATGTCTTGGGACTTCCTAATTGTGCCACAGTTAGTGTGATACATTTCAAACTGGGACTTCTCTCACTTAACTTTCATATTCTGTGATGGAGATTAACGCTTTGTAAAAATATGAAACAACCTCCACCTCATTTGTTATATGAATTACTTAGGAATAACATGGCAAGATATCAATTGTATGTATTCGGAAAATGCAAATCACTACTTGCTGCCAGCAACCCAACCTGGAGTCTTTTCTAGAAGATTACAAAAGGCTACAAACCCAGGACTGGTGCTTAACATGTGATTATGCACAACTTTATAAGTTGCAGCCTGTTAGGGAGAATTCTCAGAAATGTGCTAATTCCCTTCTACCTTAGAGACCCACAGCCCTTTTGGTGGACTTTAGGACTTTACATTTTTATCCTGGAGAGAGTGAGACCTTGTTCCCGCTCTCTCATGTATTTTTCTTTGATTTGAACACTGTGTTTCTTTTGGATTTGGAGTCTGACAAACTCCACAGGCATCATCTTTTTACATTGTGACACACAACACCTTCAATGCAGTGTCTAAGGGAAGTCTTTCAGATTTCCCAAAGGTTTAAATACCTTCTCTTGGTTAAACTACTGTTTCCAACAGCAGTAAAGTGAAATTGTCTTTACTTACCTTTTGTAACTTGTAGACCCAGCACAAACTATCTTCCAAAAGGTGCTGGAGGGGTTACATAGTATCCCCTTTGTCTCCTTTCTCATGTAACATTTGTATGTTACCCTTTCTACAATTAATGGCTGGTGGCACTGATTTACGTTTTCCTACCATAGTGTCTGTGTTTTTTAAAAACATTTTTATTTTTTATATTACTTGTGGATAGCCACAATTAGGGCTTGTCCAAGGAAGAGAGACCTTTTGGTAATCTGTGAATTTTCGCAATCCAGACTTTCTAGTTTTTTTAAGGTTTCACTTTTGTTCTTTTGCTGCAATTTTCTTTAAGGCAGTGGATAAAATCTTTGTTCCTGAGATCGTCCATCGGATGTTAACTCCTGATATAAGACGAATCCACCAAACCTCTTCCTCATGTAGGTCATACGGTGAGATCAAAGGGCAAAGATAGATTGACCTTCAGTCATTGGGCCTCATTCCGAGTCATGCCAGTAAGTATCAGAATTTTCCGGCATGGCGTAAAGTCTGACATCGTGCTGGTTGTAAGTCAAAAATTACGACCCATTCCGAGCTCTCGGACACGCGCTTTCCGCCATGCCAGAAAAGGACCGCGCGACCTGCCGCAAAACCCCCTGAAAAACCCCTACTGGCATGCAGCGACACGTAAAGTACAACACCGCCCTGTAAGCATTAGCGTCAGTGTATAACGGTGACCGTAAATTACGGTGACCGTAATTTACGTTGACCGTAAATTACGGTAACTGAAAAAAAAAGGAACCGGAAAATTACGACATTGCACAGGAACAGGAAGGAGAGCGGCGGCCATCTTTAAAAACACAATCCATTGCATCCGCAGCTGCCAGCAGCCATGTGAGGGAAACAAAGTTGGAAACCGGACCAGGCACCGCAGGACATGCCGAAAGCACCAAAAAGGGCGGCAGATCGCATCCACAAGCAGAGATTCTGCCCCGATGAACTCCAGGCCATGGTAGACCACCTGGCAGAGCATGCTGATGTAGTCTTCAGTGGCGACGTGCGGAGGGAATTGACCCTCCGCAAGAAGACCATCTGGACGGAACTGGCACAGAGGGTGAGCGCTGTTGGCAACACCCCCCGCATCCCCCGGGACTGCCGCAAGCGGTGGGACGACCTGCGGGTGCGGGTGCGGGGGCTCCTATCCGGCAACCGCAGCCAGGCCCTGCAGACGGGAGGTGGGCCAAGCACTGCAGTACAACTCGAGCCCTGGGAGGAGACCTGTGCGGAGCTCATTGGCACGGAATCCATTGAGGGCGTGGGGACCATGGAGTGCGGGGGAACGACTTCTGGAGAAGGAGGTGAGTGTCGACAGTGTACACTGCCAATGTCCATTGCATGATGTAAACTGACCCAGGGGCCATCGAAGGCACCCTCTCGTGTTGCCCTCCTCCCATCCAACAAATGCTGAGGCAAGTGCCGCCTAATGCTGGGCCAAGTGCAAGTACATAACGCACATCAACCATAGTGCATTGACTTGCACAGGCCATCATGCACATTGTCCAGCGTGGTAGGCATAGTAGCAGCCAAAATGTACAGGAACAGGGCACAATGAATCACTCCCAGACATGTGTATATGTCATCACCATGCACATGTACCACTGCTATAGCTACCCCCCAAACAGAACAAACCGTAAATGACCGAAATGTCCATGCAACCATGTATGCAAATAGGACATTGCACATACACTAATGTTGTCCCTCTCTCCTACCCCCACAGGCACAGACCATGACAGCACAGAGCCCCAAGGAAGCCGCCCAAGCAGCTCCGCGGGTACTGGCAGGGCCAGACCGAAGCCAGCAGCCAAAAAAAACACCCCCAGCCTACGGAAAGGCCACTTGAAGCTGGCAGACCAGCAACCCACACAGCATCAGCGGCAGAAACTGTGCAAACCCCTAGCTCGGCACAGTCGAGCGTCTCAGGGGAGGCTGCTGCTACCGCACCGGATGAGTGGGAGCCCAGCCCGCCACCCATCCAGGGGCCCATGTTGGAGGATGACCAGGACAGCATGCACATGCCGGAGCCATGCCCCGTGACCCTTGCGTCATGCAGTGATTCCGGGGATGCACAATCACCTGCGCACAGTGTTGAACTTGACCCACAGGGGTATGACGTCGTTCCCCCAAGTCCACCCATATCACCCCCTGCAGGGCATGCTGGTGCCAGTGGATCCTCAGATGGTCCCCCTTCCCATGACCGGCAACAAGTGTGCCAGTTGAGCGATCTCATTGAGAACTATATTGAGGGCAATCGCCAGGCCCGGGCTGAACTACATGAGGAACTAAATCAAATGCGGCAGTCCCTCACTGACTGCACCACCAGATTGTGCGACTCCCTGATGGACAACACGACCCAGCTATGCCATGTCCTGAATCGCATAGCAAATGCCCTTGAGGCAGGCCAAAACAATACCGAGGAGGGCACATCCGCGACAAGTGAGGCCACGCAATGCAGCCCGGAGAGACGCACTCGGCGTTCCTTGCGTCACCGGGATTTGCCTCCCCCAGACAAGGGGGGCAAGAGACATTAGCCATTCGCCAATCCTGCCACATGTGGGCCCACACCCTACATGGGATGACTGCACTGGAGTTGGGGGGGAGGGGGGAGGTGGGTGATGGTTTGTTCTGGAGTTGGGGGGCAGGGGGGAGGTGGGTGATGGTTTGTTCTGGAGTTGGGGGGAGGAGGGAGGTAGTTGATGGTTTGTCTGGAGTTGGGAGGGAGGGGGGAGGTGGGTGATGGTTTGTCCTGGAGTTGGAGGGAGGGGGGAGGTGGGTGATGGTTTGTTCTGGAGTTGGGGGGCAGGGGGGAGGGGGCATGGACAGTTGCTGATGGAAGCACTATTTTTTTTTCCTTTCTTTATCACAATACACAATTGGTGTCGCAAAGTTCAACCGTTGTGGACATTCATCATTGCATTTGTTCATTGACTACTGCCAGTGCATGGTGTACAAGTATGCACAAATCCGTTGCCCTGTGTGCCCATGTCATGACACCCTCTACTGACTTGTGTCCTGGAGACCTTGTCCACTGTAAGTACAGAGCATTACATGGCCCTCAAGTGCACAGCCTCAATGGACCTTTGTTGGCACTTCACCCTCCACCTTCACCGCATCGTCCTGTGGTTGTAGCAGTACCATGTCAGGGGTGATAGCCGCTCACGTAGGGATGCCCTTTTTGTCCATCTGCACATATGGCATGGGCCCATTTGACACCAAATATCATTGGAGGGGTCAGCCACCAGTCCTGATTCGCCGGCACATATGTGCATCACGCAAGCCTGGTGACTGCTTCATCTACACGCATGCAAGTGTATGGCCATAGTCTGGTTGCCCCATGGCCCTGTTCAGGGGGTTCATGACAGGGGTCATGTGGCTTGCTGTCAAGGGACAGCCAACAACAGCTGCAGGTGTCGCCAAATGAGGTTGGTGTGTGGACTGTCATGGTGGAGGACAGTACTCGGATGTAATGGCAGGGTTTCTATGATGGCCATCTGGACATGTCCATCGATGTATTGGGCACGGTCAGGGACACAAATATGTGTACGATGAAATGTAATGCAGTGGGGTGTTGTGTCTACATGATGGTCCGTGAACGATGGTGTCGACATCTTGAGGTACATGTTCCTTTGTTGCATATGTCAGGAAAGGCACTCTGTCAAGAGTGGCACAGGGTACCCGGGTAGGGTTTGGGTAGCTGTGCTGAGGTAAGGTAGCAGATAAGCACACACAGCAGGAAGTTCAACAAGAAAGAAGAGTAGGAAACAGTATCTGTGAGCCAAAAGGGGCAAAAGATACAAAGGTACAAACAAACTGGATTCCCTCTTGGGGTGTATGCTGAAATGGGAAAGAGTGTTCCACGAACCTTAGGAAACTCCAGCCTTCTGCACAGATTGCTATAACAGAGGCCCACGCTGTATGCTCATGGCTGGGAACAACAGCAGTGGGTGTCTGTAACACTGAAAACGGGACAAGGGAAGGGAACCAACAGGCAAGCTCTGTACAAAGGGGTTACATAAGACACATGAGAAGACAAGAATAGATATATCCAGCGAAAAGGAAGTCAATGAGCAATCTAGCAAAAGGAAATGAAGGAAAGGCAGTTAGACTGAAATAGATAACCTAAGGTGGAGTACAGCGGACTCAAGGAAGAGAACAAGGAGCAGCAGTCAGGAAAACAGAAGGCTGCAAAGTAGGAAGCAGGTCTGCAGTCAAGAGTGGCACTAGGTGCAGGCAAACTGTATTGGACTGCGGAGGACTGTAGTAGGCTGAAAGGCAGGGAGTCCAGAAGAACAGGACAGAGAGAGATTAGTAGTAGGCGACAGACAGAGAGCCCAAAAGAATAGGGCCACTAGGTAGGGAGCCCAGAGGAGCAGGGCTGTAGGCAGCGAAGAGGTGCAGGCTGCAAAGTAGGGAGCCCAGAGGACAAGGACGGTAGGCAGCTGGAGTGAGGCAGGCTGCAGAGCAAGGAGCCCAGAGGAGCAGGTTAGCAAGGAGTGAGCCCAGAGGAGCAGGGCTGCTGACTGTAGAGGGCTGCAGAGGACTGTAATAGGCTGCAAGGCAGGAAGCCCAAAGGACAAGGGCTGTAGGTAGAAGGCAGCGGAGCGTGATCGGCTGCAAGGCAGGGAGCCCGGAAAGGGCACTGGAACGAAACAGGATAAAGCAGCAACAGGAACAGCATACAAAGTAAAGGGTCAAGGCAAACAGGGGCGGGGAGAACTCAAGATGCAAGACACTGTGCTCCTGCAGGCAGCTGCTTATGTACAGCCCTGCCCTGTTCTGAGGCAGGCTAATTGACAGCACCTGTAGCAGCACACCTGAAGACAATCTGCCTCCTCCCTCTCTGGTCCTGAGCAGGTGGAAGCAGCACTGGCCGCTAGGGCTTCTGGGGATTGTGGTCCCAATAACGATGAATGAGAATAGCCAGGAATTGAGGACTGCAGCCAGGTGCATTATGGTAAATGTAGTTAATTGAATAAAATAAGAAAGAACCAAAGTTGAGCAAATGGAAATAAAAGACCAAGGCGTGAAAAGGAGTTGTTCAAGGAGTATTAGGAGGATAAATGAGTACCAAGTAGTCCATGATGGTTGCCAATGCGTGCGCCAGCGGCGCGGGCATGACAGCATGCTGCTGTCCTGACGTCGGATCATTGTGGTGCTGTGTAATGTGTTCATTCTTATTTTGGTGTGATGACTGTAGTCTGTGGAGCATAGTATTCATCCTGCTCTGACCCATTCTATGGTGATTCCCAACACTCCTATGGGGGTGCCATGCCGGTGACGTGTTTTCGTACCTCTGCTGCCCTCCATGAATTCCACTCCCAGGGATGGGTCTCCAATGTGGTGCAAGGCTGGGGGATGCCACATTGTGCATGTGCAGTATGTCCTCGGATATGCGCTTACGGTTGTGGTGTCCGCCAATGAGTGGTGCTGTTGTAGTGTGCTTAGCCCTTGTCAGTTGGTGGAAATGTAGTGTGATGTGGGTGCCTTGTTCTTGCAAAGTGGGAATCTGTTCACATGTGCCATTGCACTGGTTCTGTGGCAGGTTTGTTGTCGGGGTGAACACTGTACAATGGCTTCATCGTTTCAACGCAGTTGGTTCATGCAGGCACCCACCCCGTGGCACCAGTGCACTTGCATGACACAGTCAGACGACTCAACAGCCAGCCAGACAGGTCGTCCTGCATGTTGGGCCATGTTGCGCGGTGGAGTGGTGATCAGCTGGCCCTTTGAGTCATGTGTAGTTGTTTGGTGTGGGGCCCACCCATGTGTGAGGTTCTTGGTAGCGTTGCATTCCATCTGCACGTAGGGGGAGTGGTATTGTTTGCAGTTGCTGTCCGCAATGTGCATGTCAAGCTGGTCCACATACGACCCATGGGTGCTGTCAGGGACACCATTGTCATTTGGCATGCCTCCATTTGCATTAGGTCCAGCTTTACTGTTGTGTATCTCATGGGTGGTCCATGCTGGGGATTGGTGGACCCTTGTGTGCTTGGGGAGGTGTAACGTCACTTGTATATGTGACCGCATGAAGGACGGTTGTGACATGCCACTGTGTGCTGGTGGGTGCCTTTGGCATGGGTGCGGGGCACAGGCAACACCATCACTTGTGCCAGGTTGGCACTGTACATTTGTATAGTGCTCGCTTTTCTTGTGTCTGTGGCGCAATATGGTGGTGACGGTGTCACAGTCTAGGTGGTCAGGGGTGTCTATCTGGTAGGACTTCTCCTAGAGCGGACGGACATGCTGCGTGTGCATGGGGGCTGCTGGGGTGGTAACGGAGGCTGCACTGGTGCTGCATGCAGGGCCTGCCTCCCCCTCCTTCTATTCCCTGTGTCTCCTCAGTGGGGGGGCGTGGTGTTGTTGTAGGGGTTTGTGTGGTTGTGGCCTTGCTTGTTCGATTAGTGTCGTCTTGGTGTGGGAGGGGGTGGTGTGTGGGTGTGTTCCTTTTCTGCTGTGGCAGACTCCTGGCCTCTGTCTGTGTTGCATGTGTGCACCTGTGGCTCTGGGTCCCACTGCTCAGGGTTCTTTACTCCTTCTCTGAGATGCCTGTATGTACTCCATGCCGGTAGGGTACTTTACGGTCTTGAGGAGGCCATAATTTACGTGTGCTCCTTACTCGGAATAAGCTCCGGTTTACGCCATGCCGTTAATTTTGCCATGGTGGGGTGCGCGCGTGACCCAACAACGTAAATTACGGCATTGTAATTTACGGTGCCTTAATTTACGGTCTGTGGGGTTGGAATGGCATGGAGCGGAAAACCATGCCGGTAAATCATTACCGGCATGGTTTGGACCTTACCTCCATGCTCGGAATGACCCCCATTGTTGGGCAAGACAGCATCAAGTATCTGATTGATTCGATTTGATGGTTCTTTGTGTGTTTTAACTGTGGGCTGCAATTGCAGCTGCAGTATAGCACCCATGGGTGCCCATTTTGTCAAAAGGGCCCCAGTCTTCTTTTTTTGCCATTTCATGTTGTAAAGGTCCTTCTTGTGATTTACTCTGTGCTCCAAAACCAGGTTTGGTCTCTTTGTTTGTTCTGCCTTTGGCGGGGTACACTGCTGATTTCAGCCTCTGTCTCCAGCATGTCCTGCAGGGCAGAAATCAAGTGAGGGGGCTGAGCCTCTCTGTGCTTAGTCTTCTTGGTTACAGGAATGCACCCAAAGGTGATTGGCCGGCTGGCTGTCCTGGGAGGGCAGACACCCTGCTGTGTGAGTGACAGAAAGGCTGCAAATGAATTGGAGAAACCTACATAAAAGTCTAGGCATTTTAGACAGATGGCAGAGCTGACCACTGGACGAAGGAATCCAAAGAAGAACTTGGAAGAGACGCTTGCTGCAACTCCTGGACCATTTGTTTGCCTGCTGAAAGCCTGCTGCAGTGCTGAAGCTCCGAATTAGGCTCCACTAGAGAAGCCCTGCAAAGGACAACTTCCCCCCTTGGGTTGGTGGGACCAATCGACCCCCAGATGAACTCATCTGGAAATCCTCTCGTTGCTGGCTGTACTTCCTTTGCTGCTGCAGGAACCGAGTGCCAGGGAGAGGAACACCAGAATCGAGTGCATCATTTTTAAGCTGGACCCGAGCTCCAGGAAGATCCTCCAGACTCCCTTGAAGCAGAGCTGACCAAGCCTGAGCCACCTCAACAGAGTGCTGGACCCCAGAAGCAAGGAAAGCCCTCAATGTGTCCAAGAACCACAGTGCTGCTATGTGAGAGAAGCTGAAAGCGCGAAGTGCTGCTGATCTGAGGTTTGCCCATTGCTGCTGCCGACCTTCAAATCATAGTGCAGGAGTCCCCAGACATCCTCCCTCTTGTCCCCACAACTGAGACCCATGAACATCAGGATCAGCCATACTACAACAGGAACAGAATCCAGCTGGAACCAATTTCTTAAGACCTAAGGTAGTACTGTGAACTAAGGGTATTTACCTCTTGCTGTGCAGCTTGCTTGCTCTCAGTTGAGACTTGCATTTGCTGCCTTTTGCTGAGTTGTTTTCAGCTTTGACTCTCACAAGCCTCCCAGCTTGTGGCCCAACAGTGATGTATCTTTCTACAAAGCTCTCTATATCATTGTGCAAGACTTTTTACTTACCTCCAAGAAGTGCCTCAGCTCCCCTAGACTTTGCTCAATTGACATTGGCTGTTCTGGCTCCCTGAAAACTCTTCTAACCTCTGACTTTGTGCTTTGATCTGTCCCTCCAAAAGTCATACGTTCTTTACTTGTATAGCTGGGAAAGGGTTAATCTACATTGCATTGGGGGCCGAGGGCAGGCGAGGGCGAGGGGGGTTTGGACATGCTTACCTGTTTGAGAAACCTGTTAACCATTTTTTCCTTCCATAACTTTTTCCTTTTGACACCCAATTCAGTATTGCTCTAAATGTAGCAGTGATATGTCAATGTCACCAGTGTCCTAGTTATTGAAGTCACTGCAGGGTGAAGAAAGTGTCTGTGTGCCATCCCAAAAGTATATTTTTTAACCTAAAGAAGGCTTATTCAACTGACTGTTTAAATTAATAAATAATTATTTGATCAAGAAACCTTGAGTGTAAGTGTTATTTGGATACTTGTCACCGTGAAACTCTATGTTGCAACCCTACAGCTCACATTGACCGCTCTTGAGATAAGCCTGGCTGGTCAGTTACTCTACCAACTTGTGTAGAAGAAACTTATACCAAAGGTTGGGTTAACTATTGCTAAGAGGACAAGGCTGGTGCAGTCTCCCACAGGGTACTGCATACAATTTTGCCTAACACTGGTGGCAGTGGTGGAATCTATTGTAGAGTTGTTACATTTAGTATTTTGCTTTGCTTGTGTTCAACTAAACCTCCATAAGGCTAAGAGGCTGCATCAGAACAGCAATTCTAACATGCCAAATATGGATAACTTCAGTCAGGAAGCCCTGATCATTTTGACAGTAGATCAACTGAAAGCAATTTGTAAAGTCAGGAATCCTCTGTAAAAAGAAATAAAAATGAGTTGACTTCAAGGTCGTTGAATCACCAAAGTTTGGGTAGTAGGCCTTCAATACCTACTAACTGAAGAAATGTGGAAAATAATAATGAGGATGACAGTTCAGAGACTAACTCTAACGTCTTGGATGGCTTAGAGGAGGTAGAGGAGTCCCATGATAGGAGCCCGCTTTGACAAACACTGCTCCTTTGCCTTAAGCTATGTCTACTGGGACCCCACAAGGTCCAACAGTGAGTCAAGAATATGTGTTTCTTGAAACAATGAGACTTGAATTGGAATTTAAAAGGTTGCAAGCTCAAGCTGAAGCCAAACATCAGGGAATTTGAAATGCAACATGTTCTTGAAATGAAAAGAGTCTCTTGAAAATGATTCCCTCCCAGAGTCCTCTAGGTCTTGCAGTCCCAAGAAGTGTTACCTGCCTAAAGAAGCAGTGAGTATGTATGATGTGAAACTTGATATTTTGGATTGGTTGGGTGCCTTTGAGTACCATCAGGGGATTCAAGGTCTCACAGGGAATCAGCTGACTCTTTGGCTTTTGTCTAGGCTCCCCAAGGTTGCAGCTGATGCTGTAATGGAGGTTGGTGAACTTGACAGACAGGAGTATGAGAATGTGAAACTGGCCTTGTTAGCCAGATTCGGGAAAACTCCTTCCCAGTACCTTAAGAGGTTTACGACCCTCAAAAAGATTGCTGGTACCCCTTTGGCTACCTGGGTGTGTGAATGTTTTAAAAACGTAGATGGTTGGGGTAAGGGTTGCAGAGAGAACACATTTGAAGGAATGAGAAATCTGTTTTTGTTAGAGTCTATTTTTGATGCCTGCTCTCCTGAGCTGAGAAAGCACTTGGCTCACTCAAAATAGATTGATCCCAAAAAGTTATCAAAGTCTGCTGACTTGTGGGTTGCCAACAAGGCCACTCAAATGGATCTGGGTTCACTCACAAAAAGGATGAGGGTAAGCCGCAAAGATGGAAAAGAGTATTCAAATTACAACCACCCAAAAGAGGTCCATAAACAGAAAAAGGGTAAACACCATGGGAAAACAGTTTAGTGAAACCTCTGGTGCTAAACCTAAGGCCCTCCTTGGTATTTTTACCAGGGTTGTTTTGTCTAAGGAGGTTATCTCAGATAGGGGGACCAATTTTATGTCCCACTACATGCAAGCCACGTGAAAAAAACTGTGGAGTAACCTACAACTTCTCAACAGTCTACCATCCCCAAACCAATGGGTTGGTGGGGAGGTTTAATAGAACTATGACGAGCATGAGGATTGGTGCTTTCGAGGAACCCCTTAGAAGAAAGTGGGACCTTCTACTGCCATGCCTTCTCTTTGCTTACAGAGAAGTCCCTCAGGAAGGAGTTGGTGTCTGCCCCTTTGAGCTCCTCTATGGTCATCTGGTTAGAGGTCAATTGACCCTAATCAAGGAAGGGTTGGAGAGTGCTCCTTCCCTCAAGCCAGTAAGAGTCACTGACTATCTGTTAGGTCTCCGAAGGAGAATGACACAAATGATGACAGAAGCTTCTGATAACTTGAAAGCAGGTCAGGCTCTGGTTAAACATTCGCATGACCAGAATGTCAACATGGTGGAGTTTACTCCAGACCAGCTAGTTCTAGTTTTGGTACCTACACGGTAGAGGGCCTTACAGGACAAATAGTGTGGACCCTTCAAGGTTGTGGGCAAACTTGAAGCGGTCAATTACTTAGTGAACTTGGGCAATCCCAAGGAGGCCTCTAGGGTCTTTCACACTAACTGCCCGAAGGTATATGTATCCGGACCAGAACTAGGAGCTTTGTTCTTAGCATCCGACCATGAGGAGGATGAACCTCTACCTGACCTTCTCACTGGACAGCCTTTAGATGGAAACCTAGAAGGTGTTCATCTCTCTTCTGATCTGTCTCTGGAACAGCAGGATGAGTGCAACATTCTGTTGAATCAGTTTGCCTCCCTGTTTTCACTGACCCCTTGGGGCCGGCATGATATACTCACTGGTGACTGTCTCCCTGTCACATATGGGGGGTTACAGAATGTCAGACCATGTAAGAACCCACATGAAGAAGGAGGTCAAGAAGATGCTTCATCTTGGGGTAATAGAGCCATCTACAAGTCCATGGGCTAGTCCAGTTGTGCTAGTGAAAAAGGCAGGATCCAAGAAATTGAGATTCTGTGTGGACTATAGAGCTCTGAATGCAGTCAACATGACTGATGCCCATGCGTTACCTAGGACAGATGAGCTGGTGTATAAACTTGGTTCAGCCAGTTCCTCAGTACATTTGACCTAACATCAGGCTATTGGCAAATAGCTCTGACAGATCAAGCCAAGGAGAAAACTACATTTTCTACCCCACAATGCCACTGCCAGATTAAGGTTATGTCTTTCAGACTTAAAAATGCACCTTCTACATTCCAAAGGTTGGTGAATCATATTCTGAATGGGATGGAGGACTTCTGCATGGCATACTTGGATGACATTGCAGTGTTCATCCCCACTTGAGAAGAACATCTTGACCACCTTGGATACGTTTCACAGGCTCTTGAACAGGCCCATCTGACCATAAAGGCAAGCAAGTGTCAAATTGGTCAGAGTAAAGTGGTCTACAATGGACATGAGGTAGGAGGAGGTGAAATAAGGACATTGCCTAGCAAGGTACTGTGGTATATTTTGACCCATTCCAATGTGCCCCACTGCATCACTTTACAAATGGTGAAAGAAACAGACGAAAATGTATGTGCTGACTCCTGTGCGTGCCAAAATCTTAAAACTGCGCTTGGGTCCCAGCCAGAAAAATCTGCACACCCTGCCACACACAGTCCCTGCCACAAAAACAGAGTTCTCACTGCAGGAGCATGCCAGTGGGCTCTGCCGCATTCAACATGGAGCAAAGCAGCAGAATTGTGATGAAAACCGAAAATGCCTCTAAAATGTTAGCTTTGCAACCTTCAAAAGTGCTGTTTTTGGCGCTTGATCCATTTATTTCCATTAAATCATTGAGATTAAAAGGGTACTGCAATTCCCAGGATCATCCAGTGTGGCTCAAATGAACTGGGCCTCATTGACTGACAGCTCTTTAAAATGTATCTAAGGAAAAAGCAGCACAGGAACCTTTGATTTCATTTCCATGTTAAAACCACAGCTACAATTGCAACAAATAACAGAATCAGCTGTGCAGAGAGAAACTCTAAACAAAGGCAGGATACATGTATCCATTCTGCAGACAATCCCAGTACTCAAGGGAAGAAATAATGCTGAATAAATTGTGTATGTGCTTCACAGGAAAATCAGATTTAAAAGAACTCAGTTTAATTTGTTTTTCCATGAAGAAAGTGCAAAATCGCCTGTTGTGACAGCATGTTTTTGTTTCAAGGCTTAACTCTTTAAGAAATGTCAAAGGATTGCTAATGTAAAAATCCACCTATAAACTATGTTCATTTTCTATGTTTAAATGAAAGGTTTAGGTGAATCTTAAAGTAACCCAGTTTTGAGTTAAGTAACTGTTTAAAAAAAAAAAAAATTCTGCTTGACAGTCCTTAGCCTGGGAAAGGAAGAAACGTCACTGCTGGCAGGAAAGAACTAATTGCTGCTGGGAGGCCTTGCATACTCATGACAAAGGACTTCAGTGGGCATTCATCTGTGCCCCAGGCAAAGACAATGGCAGGCTTGAACACTAATCCTTCCAGGGGAGGGGCAGGATGCTTTATTCTCCTGGGAGAGGCTTCTCATTGAACTTCAAAGGACTTCCCATTTGCTCCCACTTGGGAAGGAAGAAAAAAAACTGACATGTGATTTTTGGATTTAAAATGCTTATTTGCCACTAAACTTCAATACAACTTGGCAGCAAAAATAAGTAAACAAGTGAAAAATACATACATATAAATCTGAATTTATGCTAGTCATTTGAAGACTTGGTAGGATTTCTTACTGCGTAAGAAACTGAAGTTATAAAAAATGATAATTGCGCAGAAACTGTTAATGCTGCAAATCTAATTTTGTATACCCATCTCATAGGGGTGATTGCACATATATGTACCGAATTAGGAAATGTTAGGACAAACTTTTATGATTAAAATTGACACAATTCAATAGAAAACAAATCCAGGTCCCACCGACATGGGAGTTGGATTTAAATGTGACCCACTAAATATGTAATTTATGTATCTGATTTTCTTAGAGGGCATAATTATATAAATATGTATTTGTGGGAATATGTATTTGGGGGAAAGTTAAGATTTGGTCCCAATAACTATGGGAAGTTCTCAAGTCACATCGTAAAACATGACAACCCTTTCTGTCATCCAACCAGCAAAAAGCAAGGCGGGAACTGTGCCTTTGACCAATCATAGCCTCGTGGGTGTGGGTTGTAAGTCTGCCCCTACCATAAACTTAGTGATGTCATTTGGCAGGATAAATAAGGGAACCTCACAACACACAGACACATACTGATTCCTGATTCCATCCCTATTTCCATGTGGCGCCCTGTTCCTGAATTTTCCATCTTGTTCCTGATTCCAGATTGCTTTGCAAAGCTAAGACCTCAGCATTGCTGAACTTTTTTTCAGGTAGGCCGAAATCCTGAAACCATCCCAAACCAAAGGGAAGCATTTTGATCCTGTTTGGCTTGCTACCATTCATGCTTGCCTGCTGAAACTCGCCATCCCACTGATCTACAGTGTCCAGCAACCAGAAGGGCCAATCCAATCCAGTCCAGTATGATGTACCAGTCCAGTGACCAGAACCGCCCAGCTGACCTATCTCACAAGAAGTGCCATGCTGCTGTAGACCCGATCCGTGATGACCAGAGCCCTGAAGGTCCAAAATATTAATTTAAAGTGGACTGTAAGTATCAATAGGAATCATAGTAAACCATAGCATATATTGCCTTACATTGTCCTATCCCAATGTATAACCCATCCTATCTTTAAATTAAGAACTTGCAATATTGTCACCCAGTCTTGAAACCTTGCCTTTGATTCCTTGTGCTAGTGATAACATCTTTAAAATCCTTTTCTCTTGTGAATCCAAAACCGTTAATCCTCCCTCGTGGAATCGGATTGAGTCCTCCTGGGCAGACACAGAGGTGCTGGGGTTGGTTCCGCAGATCAACTCTAGAGCTTACTGTGTTTCAAACTGGTAACCAGCCTGAATGCCCTAGTGTAGAGCATAATTGTCATTGTAAAAGTTGATTTATGTTTTCTATGTTGTGCCTTTATTCTCCAAAAACACCTCTCATTCAAACTTGCATAACTTCCTCAATTTAATAGGTAGAGACTTAATTTCAACTCTGGCTTAAACCTAAGACTTGTAGCTACATTCCAACCAAACAGAATGCATCCAAAAACAGTGTATTTGACCGGTATTTCTTCAAAACCGTTTAGTGAAAATTAGGCGGGAATTCACATTTCTGCAAAAGTTTTGCACGAGCAAATTTCAATTCAAAGTATTTCCAAACTTCCATTCTGATTCAAAGTGTGTACTGTTGCTCATATTATAGCTTATGTTTGTTAGGATCTTTTCAGTGTTTCTCCCATTGAGATTTATATCAATTTAGGGACTTTTGCACACTTTTCATTGTTTTACATAGCCATTTTCAAATGTCATTTTAAAAGTGTAAAATTTCCAAAACGTTTTTCTCTCTGGTTGGGGAGGGAAGATTGCATTCAAACCCCATACACTGCTCTTTATTCCTGAATACCTGCTGCTCCCTTACATCTGTGTGGAATTGCTTCTTTGTGAGTTGAGAAATTTGCAGGGGGAAATAGTAACCTAAGGGCTATCTTTTCAAACAAGTCAAAACTGTTATATTCTATGTTGCTATGAGTGAATTCAACTGCCTTACCTACTTTCCTATTGTTTATTGTCACCACCTTGGTGATTGCTGCCCCATATATTAAAACATGTTTGATTTGAATTTTAAATAAATAAATAAATATTACCTTTACCAACCAGCCTGATTCCTGGTCGTTGTGACCTGAAGATATTTTGAAAAGGGGTGTGATATGAGTGGTATATCACTCAGAATATTGAACCTATAGACACAATAAATAAGTATTTCATTTGTGCATTGCATGCTAGGCTGAGACTGGGGTGTATTGCCTGATTGAAATCCTTAACAGATTTGGAAGCTCGTGCTGTGATTTTGAGTTCGAGTTACCAGCAGACTAGCCGGCAGGGCACAGACACCTTGTTTGGTTGGTGTACTGTGCTACACTGTACAAGCACCTCTCAAAATAAATACTCCAAAATCAGGCCTGTTTGTAAAAGTAAAAGTAAATTCACCCTAAAATAATTCACAAAGAAATTGATATTTCCAAAATGGCGATCCCAGTAGAAATCAGTATGGCTAGGGAACAACTCCTGCACAAACTGTTTGTCAGGGGTGAGTGGCCGGAACAGAATGAACAGGTCTGGCTGCAGGAACTCAAAGAACAGGTCACTGCCATAGACCTGGATACATGGCAGGACAAGGGCCTATTACACCAAGCTCTTAGTGAACTGTACATGGCCCAAAAAGCGAAAGAGGAGCAGAGTAACATTGCCAGAATAGCAGCCTACCTATACCTCCACATAGGAGTAATGCAGGAAAAGCATGCTGAGAATTTAGTTCTGGCAAAGAATCAAGTGGAAACACTAGACAGAATCCAGACTGATGTAGACTCTGCAGGACAAAGGCTTCAGAAGAGCCAAGAATTAGAGATAGAATCTAGACAGTATGTTACAAAATTAAAATCAGATCTGGCTCTCCTACAGCAAGAGAATGCAGACAAGACGCCCAATTACAGGTACTGAAAGAGGAGTGTCAGGAAAGGTTGGACTCTTTACATCAGAGTCATAAGAAACTGGCACAGCAATTAAATTATAATAGACTCTGTGCAGAACAGATAGTCACCCTACAAAACCACATGGAATCCTTCAAAGAGGAAAATAATAAATTAATCATTAAAGACCTCCACTCTCAAGAGGAATTTGATGAGGAGCACCAGAAATCCAATGCATTCAAAAAACAAAGGGATGGCCTTGCTGAACAGAGGGGCACCCTGATTCAGGAGAGGGACACCTTAGGCCAGGAAGTAAGCCAATTAAAAACCAAGCTAGAGAGAAGAAAGCTGGCCCTCCACGAGCTCAATGAGGTAAAACAGAATATGAGAAGCTACTAGAGCACACCAGGCGGGTGGAGGATGCCCTGGAAAAGAACACCCAGACCAATGATGCTAAAACTCAGAAGGTGAGTCTCCTGCAGCAGAAATTGGTCCAGTATTTCCAGACCAGGCAGGAAGCGCAGAGAGACAATGAGGCTCTCTGTGAAAAGAATGATGTGCTTCACCAACAGATAGCAATGCAAGAGCAAATTATTGAGACCAGTAAGGCCCTGATAGAGGAACAAAAGGCTCAGATTTTGACATATCAACAGGCAATAGGGGCGGAAAGAGAAAAGTTAGAGAGGGATAGAGAAACCCCTGATCCTAACATCAGGACCCCTGTACTCAAGGACTCTAACCCCTTCAGTTCCATGGACTGTGCCAGCTTCATGTCCACTGGCTCATATGAACTAAGGGCCACGGGGATGGTAGACTTCAACAGAATTGGTAAGATGGGACTGACAGATTAGTGCCTCCCAGAAATTGATGGACGGGCGTGTCTGTACAGATCCCAAATGTTAGGGCTAACATCTCTGATCAGGAAGACTCCTATGAGGGGAGAGTCAGGGAACTGGGTAGACAAAACTACCACCTTCCAAGAGATCAGTTTGTTAAATTTGGTGGGGAACTCCAGGAAATGAAGCCCAAAAATATCCTTAACACCTCTTGCCAGCCAGGGCAGTGGGGGGAGGGGGGGTACTCCACCAATCCTGGGAGCAGGGGAGAGTCAAAAGACTCTTCTGTACACCACAGGAATAGGGAAACTAGGCCCCCATATTCTGCAAGTCCTTCTCAAGCTCGTAGAATCAGGGAATGCCTAGAGGATCAGATAGCCACCTCCAGTAGTAGTGCCTCTGAGTCAGAGGATGAGTGGAAGGCAAACTAAATCAAGAGAGCTATGCAAAAAGATCCCCTGAAGCAGATCAAGGCCATTAGAAATGTTATAACTCTCTATCATAAAAATGCCAAGTATTCACGAGAAGAGATCACTGGACTGGTTCATAGAACAGGCGACCCGTATTTATGAGGTGCAGAAACGTGTAGATAGTAAGAACTCCAATAAAAACCCCAAACCAGCCAACACCCCTGCTGCTGCTAAGGTGGCAGAGGTGAAGGTTGCCCCCGTTTTAGATCTGGAGATGGGGGGACCTAAAAATATACCTGTACAGAGCCTACCCAATCAAGGAACCAGAAGGCCCTCAGGCCAATCCCCAACAGGTAGTCAGGGAGGTAATCCCACAAATGGGACCTCTAAATCCCCTGATTACATTAGCCCCCGATACAAGGGAAACAAACTCATCCTGGGGTATTTGTGGACTCCCCCAGCCCAAGGGGGGGATCCAACCAGGTAGGTACCAACACAGGAAACTTCCCTCCTAACTTTCCCCAGGAGGGTAGTAATCCCCCAAATGCCAGGTTGAGCTTCTTTCCCCGGTACCCTCAAAACCTCAACCCACAAAACAATCCCCCTTTCTTTCCCAACTTTCCTGAGCCCAGACAGCCCAATCCGGGAGAAGGGAGGCCAAGGGTGCAGCGTTACCCAAACTATCCAAACCCAGGGTACTATGGGAGAAGGGATAGCTGCCCTTCCCGTGATCCACCTAGGATGGACCAGAGACCCCCATACCAGCCAGAGTGGGTGTCCCAACCGGAGCGCCAGGTCCAGAACTTGTCCCAGGATCTGGGTCACATGTTGAGGGCTCAGCAGAACCCTCAGATGAACATGGCGGCCCAGAACTCCACAAACCAAATGTCTGGTGCTCCAGAGCAATGACGGGGAGAGAACCCCTGACAACTCACCGGTTCCAAAGGAGGAGGCACAGGAGGTAGGAGGATTGAAAGCCTTAGAGGAAGCTTCCTTCCCCACTTGTGAAAAGCCCCTGGAAACCCACGAACCGAAACCAAAGTCTCCTGCCCCCGAAAGTCTGCAACCTAAGGAACAGAAGGCGGGTAGGAGAAATAAAGGACCTAAAAGGACCCATTTTGTGGCAGAGGTTAGTGTGCTCCAATTTGAAGGAGAGGGGTCCTCAGAGGACTCTGGGAAAAAGATCTTCTTCTTTAAGGATGTGGGAACTCCTCCCAAAGAAAAATGGGTCCCGAGAGATGCTAATGAAGACTGGGTGAATGTGGGGACTGAGTTAGGATCGCCCATCATTGAACCCCAGAATGACAATCCAGAAAACCACCTTGCCCAAACTTATTCAGGGGACTGCCTCCAAAAAGGGGGGTGGAGCCCAGAATCAGAACCAGGGGAGCCCAAAACTCCCCCAATATCCAACTGCCACATTTCTTTTGCAGATCCCCAAGCTCCCCCACAGAATCCTGCCCAAACTACCCCTGTGTCGGAATCAAGATGCAAGAAACTAACCCACCAACTGGCGCAAAATGCACATTATCTTTGCCCCCTTGAGGGGAAGGAGGGAAGGTTTTATGCCCTGGTCCAAGTACAAGGGCAATGGACATTTTTGGCACTGGTGGACACTGGATTCCAAGCCACTCTTATGTCAAAGAGAGCCTTTAAACAGCTGAATTCAGGAAGGGGGGACAGATACCAGATCCCTCTCACCCCTCTTCCTGGACAACTTCAGAACTTCAATGGGAATGAAATTCCTGTCAAGGGGACTGCGGATTTGGAAATTAAAATTGGGCGACACAAGGTCAAACACCCGGTCATAGTCGTGACTCCGGAGGGCACACCATGTTTACTGGGGAATGACATGCTGCACACATTGTCTCCCCTTATAGACTGTAAACAAGGTGTCATGGTCATGAAGTCAGGGGCACAGGCATGCAGGTGTTGCATGCACAGGAGACCTGGGTGGACACTGTCCTGGCACCTTTGGCGCCAGGATCATAAACAAAAGTAAACAAGAACATCCATTTAACAACAAAAAGCTTTTATTATGGACCTAGCACCTCAGATGCATTAAACTTGAACATTCCATCCATTAAGCAGGATGCATTAACCTTGAACATTCCATCCATTAAGCAGCCCCAAGTGTCTTCTTGGGTGTGGCTGCTAATGGATTGCCTTTGCACATGCTCACTCTCTAGGAGTGGCAGGGTGTGGCTGGTAAGCCGGCCCCAATGGGTGTGCCCACAATCTCAGCTATAAAAGCTGCCCCAATCCTCAAGATAGATGCTTTGTGTTATTCTGCACTTGCAAGCAGCGTAACGCTCACCGTCACCTGAGGTCAGACTTACCTTAGAAGATCCTGCTTCCTGGACATCCTGCTTACTGTCAGCATACTTACCAACTGGGGGAAGCTGTTCTTACCTGTACATCTCTTCGGCAAACCAAGTATTCATCTGTACACTTTCCGGAACGCCAAAATCTTCATCTTGGCACCGCAGCACGACACGCTCCATCGTTGACCGCAGCGCCTGCAAGGAAAAACAGAAGACAAGGTTAGACATAAAAAAACAGTCAGTTTAAGGTTGCGCTTTGCCATACTTCACGCTTTTCCTTAAACCATCACTTACCTGCTGTCGAACATTGCGGTAGCATCCATCTTCCATCCGGCCGTGTCTCGTGTCTCACAGCTGCATTGATGCCACATTTCCATCTAAGGGAAGAAAACAGACGAGAGACATTATTGCGGGCTTAAATAGGAGCAACATATAAAGACATTAAACAGAATGAACAGCATCACAAGAGCTCAAGAAAGACTTACCAATCAAAAAGAGAAGCATAGTCGCAGCTGGAGTGGACTAATTCTTCTCAGGGATCAGTGAAAGAACTAGATCCCATTCGACGCGCCCCTGCCAGAAGTAGCAGGACGGAGAGCTTATCTTTCATAATTCACAGGTGAGCTTTATGGGCCGGCGTTTGCTTACAGAAACCGTACTTTGGGGTGAAGGGTTCGAGAGGTACAACAATCACAGATTGGCAAACTCACACACTGTTATCTCCACGCAGGAGCAGTATCACCATGTACCACCGCTCACAGCTTTTCTACTGAGAGGTCTGAAGGGTGTGATTCAAGTTCAGGGAGGGCTGCAACAGAGCCCCAACGCCTCCGCAGAGACCAGGTGAGTGTAACACAAGGTCCTCTGGACCCAGACTAACCGACCAATTAAATTAAAACATAGTGCCAACCATGTTAGTTTAAATGGCACATGCCACATGGTTGAACAAAAACAGGATCATATTGAGTTCCATTTTCAAAACAATCAAATCCCTGACGTGACAGTAATTGCAGTAGGACAACAAACTGGTGATGGGAATTCCTCTCTATTTCTGAAAAATAAACTTTCTTTCCAGTTTCAAGTGACATTTCACACTGGAAGGAAATACTCTGAAATTCTATACTATTTCGCAATCAGAAAATCACACTTCCATAGTCTAAAATGATGAGAAACCAGCTCAAAGTCTAGCTGATATTCAGAAAATTAGAGAACAGTTAAATGAGGGGAAGGAATCTGTTCTCGCCCGAGTGTGTGTGAACAACGGTAAGAGCTTCATCAACGAAGCCATGTTCTGAAAACTCCCAAAAGATCCATCGATTCCCACATTAAAACTGATAGAGAAATGGGAAATGGACCTGGATACTCCCAATTCTAAACATCTCCTGCCTAGCAGGTGTGTGCTCAAAAATTCGATAGGCAACAAAAGCATAGTACATAACTGTTGGGTCGTGCGAGATGTCCCTGCGGCATTCTACTTAGGCAGTGACATTCTCAATCGCTTTGCCATTAATTTGGACCTGATAAACTTCAAAGCCTGGTCCTGTTTAGGGGGTAATCCCACGGACTTCGATGATTCAGAAAAAGTATTTTGGTCAGCTCAATTGCTGCTGTATGTAGTTGAAGTTCAAATTGGAGAGGAAGTCCCCATCCCAGGACGGATACGACTAGTCCCACTTGAAGTACAAATTAAAAGAGGACAGAAACTGCAAAATCCTGACGCATATGTTCACCTCAACGCCCATCTCCAACAGCAAGGGTCAGGCTTAAACCCAACACCATTAGTCAATATAGAACACAACACCATTCCAATATTGGTGGATAACAACAACCTTAGGAGTATCACTCTGGGCGCAGACACCATTATTGATATGGTGTTTGATGACCGACATTTTTCCAAAGATTTAGGTAATTAACTGATAGGACCGATCCCCAATGACTGTTTTGACAGTGATAGCGACAATGACACAACACCAGACAGCAACACCAGACAGGATCTTCACCCGGCATGTGGGGAATTCCCTGGTCTACTCTTCCTGCCCTTATGGTAAGGAAGAGGTGACCTATGACTTCAGGAGGGATGAGGTGATCTTCCAAGTCCACAATGACTGCCTTCCCTGCCTGAAACCCTCTGTCCAGGTCAATACTTTAACCAGGGACTTCTCCACCCAGCTGAAGGAGGCCGCTGAGATAGCCAAACCAGAAGTCATTCCGGGCTTCAGGCAGATGGTTGAAGAGAGAGTCAACCTAGCTGATGCCTGTGAGACTCTGGAGCAAAAGCAAAAGTTGAAAAAAAATTTCTTAGATTTTCAGGATCTCTTTGCGGTGGACTCATATGACTGTGGTCGCACCGAAATCCATACAACAACAATCCCCACGGACCCAGGCATGACTCCAGTGTTTGTGAAGCAATATCAATGGAGTCCCTCACAGAAATAATTAAAAACCTTGAGTCCTGTGGGATAATTCGTCCAGTCCACAGCACCTTTAATAATCCGGTGCTGGGGATTTTAAAACCGAATGGCCAGTGTAGACTCTGTGCTGACCTAAGGGAGCTAAACAAACGGGTCCACACGTCCCAATGGCCTCTTCCCTACATTGACCAAGGCCTGGCCCAGATCCAGGGGCCAAGGGTATATACTGCCATTGACCTGACCAATGGGTACTGGACCGTACCTGTCATTAGTTAATGTTAATGTTAAAGGTCATTTGTACCGCGCACTATCACCACCGGAGTGGTCCCCTGGCGCTCTGGCGGCTCTGAAAGAGGGAGGGAGGGGTGGGTTAGTGGGTGGAGGCTGGAAAAGTGCAAGATTGCAGTGATGTGCTGTTGGCAGCCTCAGCCCGGTGGTTCCGTCGGCTGGGCCTGGGGTGTATGCGGCCGGTAGTCGTCGTGTGCTGATGTGCGAGTCTATGTGTGTTTTTGTTTTGTTGTTGCAGTGTAGTGAAGTTCGTGCGGTTTGCTGTGCTGGAGGTTTGTGGTTGTGTTTGGTTTGGAGTTTGAGAGGTGTATGCAGAGAAGGAAGTTGTTAGTGGTATTGGTTAGTTGGCATCTCTATCCTGGATTGAGCCGGTTGGGCTCGTGTAATCTTACACGACGGGATGCTTGTACACCCTGTGTCTCAGGAGGTACGTGCTCGTTTTTTTTTTTTTTTTTTTTTTTTTCTCCATTCGAGGCCGTTTGAGGATTTAGCTGTCCCCTCCGCCCGCTCCCTTAATAACTTTGCATGCTCCTCACCCCCCCACATGACTAGCGCAGCTGCTAGTGTCCATACTTCCGTTTGTGTGGTGATTAGTTGTGTCTTGTCCGTTCCACAGCTCGTGGTACCTAGTTGTGGCTGTACGGGTGATGGGGGATGGTGAGGGTTGGCTGGAGTCGTTGCCTCCGTCTCCCTGGGTCTCGCAGGTGGACCCCTGTGTCAAGGTCCTTTTTGTTGAGTCATTTGTCTTATTGTTGTTTCGGTTTTAGTCTCTGGTTTTGAAGAGCCAGGTTTTTAGTAATTTTCTGAATTTGAGGTGATCTTTGGTGTTCCTTATTATTTTTGGGATGCTGTTCCAGGTTTTCGCGGCTAGGTGGTAGAAAGCGGTTCCTCCGAGTTTCTTCTTGATGTAAGGTTTTTGTTCCAGTCGGATTTCATTGGTTGACCTGAGCGGTCTCGTTGGCTTGTAGATTGTTATTTTCTTTTGTAGGAATTCTGCTCCTTGTCCGCTGATTGCCCTGTGCGTTATGCACATTGTTTTGAAGATGATGCGCTGTTTTACTGGGAGCCAGTGTAGTGTTTTTAGGGCCGGGGTGATGTGGTCTCTTCTGGATAGTTTGAGGAGTAGTCTGGCTGCTGTGTTTTGGATCCTTTGTAGCTTCTTCAGTAGGTATTCCGGTATACCGAGGTAGAGGCTGTTTGCATAGTCGATGCTTGACATGATGAGGCCGACCAATACAAGCTGGCCTTTACCTTCAGGGGGCAGCAGTACACATGGACCTGGACTCCCTTCGGATACATGAACTCCAGCAATTAATTTAATATCTTCTTACACAAGGTCAAGCTCGACTTGGGTGAAAGGGGTAACCTGGCCTGTGTAGATGATATTCTGATCAAAAGCTTAACTGTTGAGGAACACATAGTGGAAATCCATTATGTTCTGACACAGTTGAGGGCTGCCGAAGAAAACCTATCTTTCCAAAAAGCAGAGTGGTGCAGGACCTGTGTCAATTTCTTGGGGCATGAGATAACTCCTGAGGGTCTCTGTCCCCAGGAAAAGAAAGTGGAAGCACTCCTGAAACTAAAAGACCCCACATCTCTGCGTGAGCTAAGGAGCCTCCTTGCACTGACTAATTACAGCAGAAAGTTCACTGAGGATTACTCAGAGATCACAAGAGCCCTGATCCATCTGTTGAAGGGGGGGTCAAGTCGGAGAGGGGTCCAGAACAAGCCAAGGCAGTAAAGCAACACAAAGAAGCCTCTAACAAGTACCTTGTGTAGCTTACCCTGTCAAAAACAAGGAGTTCTTCTTGGAGACAGTGTTCTCAAATAAATACTTGATCGCAGTATTATACCAAAAGTATGACAAGGTCAATAAAGTCATCTCCTATGCAAGTAAGACTTTATCCTCTGTGGAGGAAAAGTTCAATGATTGTGAGAAGGCACTCCTGGCAATGGTGTGGGCATTGAAAAATGACCGCCCGTTCATCCATGGGGGACACATCATAGTGGAGACTCCACACCAGCCTCTGAAATATCTTCAAAGTGAAAGAATCCAGGCAGGAAATGTGAGTAATTCCATGATTACTTCCTGGATTCTGTCAATGCAAGGCTTTCCTGTGGAGGTCAGATATGGCCAAAACAAGAAAAGTCCCCTTGCGCAAGATCTGGCTGACTTGCATGATTGTACCAGAGAAAACTGTCTCGAGGACGAAAGTCTTAAAATCCAGGACAACATGGAGGCATACCTGAATTCCCTGCATAAAGTCTATGAAGAAGGCAAGTGCGAGGGAATGCCCACTGTCTATGTGGATTGGTGCTCCTAGCATGTTGACAACAACGGGGAAAAGGAACTGGTGGCCGGCGTTGGGAATGCCTGGGTGAATGATGCCCCGGAACCCTCCGCTGGGTACAAAATTGTTCCACATAGTAGTCAGGTGGCAGAGCTGATGGCAGTTCATCAAGCCATCCTCACTGCTGTCCAACACCAACTCCACAAACTGGTCATAATCACTGATTCAGATTATGTCCGGAACAGGTTCGTGGAGCACCTGGTTAACTGGAAAACCAGAGGCATGCTATGTGCTAACAACAAACCACTCAAACATGGCAAGCTAATACAAAATATTGATGATCTGGTCACCTCAAGTGGGATGACCATCTACTGGAAAAAGATCAAGGGTCATTCCATAGTAGAGGGACCAGACAAAACTGGAAATGACTTAGCTGATCAGCTGGCCAAAACTGGAGCCATTCAAGGGGATCTCCTTGAGATTGAGTCCCTGTTGGGGCAAATCCAGATCACTGCTATCACTAGGTCAGACAATTGCTCACAATGAACTCTCAACTGCCCAGTGGAGTAAGGAGACCCCAGATGCTGATTTAACCACGGCTCAAAAAGGGGATCCCATCATTGGCCAGTTTTCTCAACACATTTAGGACCCTGAGAACTTTCCCCAGATGGATACAGATTGCATTGGGAAAGAGTACCTCAGAGTGTTGATAAAATGTACAAAAATGTTCTGAATCCAAGATGGTTTGTTGGTGAGGAGATCCATATCTGGCTGTGACCAGTGGGAGGTCCCTACCTCATTCCAAAGCCTGATGCTAAGTCACGCCTGTGATGCAGCCACAGCCGGTCATCAAGGGTTTCATACTACATTAGAAATTTTGTGAGAGGTTGCATACTGGCCACACATGGGGCAGGACCTCGACTAATACTTGAAGGGGTATCTTGTGTGTGCACAATTTCAGCCAACATCACTCACACACTGTGCTCCCCTTCAAAAGAGGGGGATTAGACTACCTTGGTCAGATTTACAAGTATATTTCATTGGGCCAGTGATTCACTCCTCTAGGGGGAACAAGTACATGTTAACCGTAACATGCTTGTTTACTAAGTGGGTGGAATGTCTCCCGGCTCCAAATTGCAAGGCAGAAACAGCAGCTGCCATAATTATCAATCACATCTTCTCGTGTTTTGGACTAACCCAAAGGATTGAGTCAGACCGAGGTAAACACTTCACCAGCGAAGTGATGACAAAGATGTGGGAGATACTTGGGGTAAAAAGGAAACTACTTCTAGTGGTGGAGTTGAGAGGTATAATAAAATCATTGTGAGCATATTAAAAAAGTTTGTGGCAGACTCTGGGCAAAGTTGGGATATTCGATTACCCCTTGTCCTGATGGCCATCAGATCTACCCCTTCTTCTGCAACAAAAAATGTCTCCATTTGAGCTGATGACTGGATGAAGGATGGTGCTACCCCAGCATCTGCTCTATAGATCCCAAGAGCAGACATTGATAAATGCCTCCACAACTCATGAGTATGTTGAGAATCTGAGAAAACACCTTCAACATGCTTTTGCGTATGCTCAGCGGAATCTAGAAGGATATGCAGACAGCATGAAGACCCACTATGACCTTAAGACAACCAACAGCAACCAAAAAGAAATATCAAGTAGGAGACAGGGTCTACTTATACAATGTCCAAAGGAACCAAGCCAAATGTTTGCCCAGCTGGAGGGGAGCTTTTGAAATTGTGGACAAAATCTCACCAGTCGCCTACAGATTCTGCATTCCCAAAGGTGACTTGATAGAATAGGACAAGTGGGTCCACATCAATCAGCTAAAGAGTTGCCACCCCAGGCATACTTTGCGGCAAATAGAGGAGCCTACAGAAAACCCAGAGGGAGAGAATTCTGAAACCTAGTAAATTTTAAATTGTCATTGAATACATGCAGGGAATATTGTAAATTGTCACTGAATGCATATGTATATCCCACGGCTGTCATCCCTATTGGAGGGCAGTAGTGGGAACATTTTCATAACTGGGTTGAGTTCTGTTTTCTAGTATTGGCACTTTGTGTACCTAACAAGCAAGGAGGACCTCCTCGGGGACCCAGGAGGAAAAGCCAAAGAAATCTGGAGTGTCGTTCCACACCGGAAAAGAAAGCAGGAAAGAAGATGGGGGCATCGTTCCTATTTCAACCAGAGCCCTGAACACAGAAAATGCCTTTAAAATGTTAACTTTGCAACCTTCAAAAGTGCTGTTTTTGGTGCTAGATCCATTTATTTCCATTGAATCATTGAGATTAAAACAGTACTACAATGCCCAGGATCATCCAGAGTAGCTCAGAGGAACCTGGCCTCATTGACTGACAGCTCTATAAAAAGTATCTAAGGGAAAAGCAGCCCATGAACCTTTGTTTTCATTTCCATGGGAAAAAACACGGCTAAAATTGCAACAAATAACAGAATCAGCTGTGCAGAGAGAAACTCTAAACAAAGGCAGGATACGTGTATACAGGCTGCAGACAATCCCAGCACTCAAGGGAAGAAATACTGCCGAATAAATTGTGTATGTGCAGCATCAGATTTAAAAGAAAGGTTAACACTTCACTGCTGGCAGGATAGGACTAATTGCTGCTGGGAGGCCTCACATACTCATGACAAAGGACTTAATTAGGCATTCGTCTGGGCCCCAGGCAAAGACAATGGCAAGCTTGAACACTCATCTTTCCAGTGGAGGGGCAGGATGCTCCATTCTCCTGGGAGAGGCTTCTCGTTGAACTTCAAAAGGACTTGCCATTTGCTCCCACTTGGGAAGGAAGAAAACAAAACTGACATGTGATTTTTGGATTTAAAATGCTTATTTGCCACTAAACTTCAAGACATTTAACTTGGCAGCAAAAATAAGTAATTGAGTAAAAAATACATACATATAAATCTGAACATATGCTAGCCATTTGAAGACTTGGTAGGATTTCTTAGTGCATAAGGAACTGAAGTTATAAAAATGATTAACTGTGCAGAAACTGTTAATGCTGCATACTAATATTGTGTACCCATGTCCTAGGGGTGATTGCACATATATTTACCGAATAAGGAAATGTTAGGCCAAACCTTTATGATTAAAATTGCCAAAATTCAATAGAAAGACAAAACCAAGTCCCGCCGATTTGGGAGTTGGATGTAAATGTGACCCACAAAATATGTAATTTATGTATCCGATTGTTTTAGAGGGCATAATTATATAAATATGTATTTGTGGGAAAGTTAAGATTTGGTCCCAATAACTATGGGAGGTTCCCAAGTCACATCATAAAACATGACAGCCCTTTCTGTCATCCAACCAGCAAAAAGCAAGGCGGGAACTGTGCCTTTGACCAATCATAGACTTGTGGGTGTGGGTTATAAGTCCACCCCTACCATAAACTTAGGGAAGGCATTTGGCAGGATAAATAAGGGTACCTCACAACACACAGACACATACTGATTCCTGATTCCATCCTGATTTCTGCGTGGCACCCTGTTCCTGAATTCTCCATCTTGTTCCTGATCCCAGATTTCTTTGAAAAGCCAAGGCCTCAGCATTGCTGAACCTTTTTTCAGCTATGCCCAAATCCTGAAACCATCCCACACCAAAGGGAAGCATTTCGATCCAGTTTGGCTTGCTACCATTCATGCTTGCCTGCTGAACTCGCCATCCCACTGATCTACAGTGTCCAGCATCCAGAAGGGCTAATCCAATCCAGTCTCAGGTCCCAGTCCAGTGACCAGAACTGCCCAGCTGACCTATCCTGGCAGAAGTGCCCTGCTGCCCGTAGACCCGATCCGTGATGACCAGAGCCCTTGATGGTCCAAAATATTAATTTAAATTCGACTATAAGTATCAATAGGAATCATAGTACACCATAGCATATATTGCCTTACATTCCCATTCTATAACCCATCCTATCTTTAACTTAGGAACTTGTAATATTTTCACCCCAGTCTTGAAACCTTGCCTTTGATTCCTTCTGCTAGTGATAACTTCTTTAAAATCCTTTTGTCTTGTGAATCCAAAACCCTTAATCCTCCCTCGGCTAATCGGATTGAGTCCTCCAGGGTGGACACGGAGCAGCTGGGGTTGGTTCCGCCAGTCAAGTCTAGAGCTTACTGTGTTTCAAACTGGTAACCAGCCTGAATGCCCTAGTGTAGAGCATAATTGTCATTGTAAAAGTTGATTTATGTTTCCTTTTTCACAGCTTTATTCTCCAAAAACACCTCTCATTGAAACTTGCATAACTTCCTCAATTTAATGGCTAGAGAATTTCAACTCTGACTTAAACCTAAGTCCTGTAGCTACATCCCAACCAAAAAAACAGTGTATTTGATCTGTTTTTCTTCAAAATCGTTTAGTGAAATTTAGGCGGCAATTCTAAGTATTTCCAAACTTCCATTCTGATTCAAAGTGTTTACTGTTGCTCATATTATAGCTAATGTTTGTTAGGATCTTTTCAGTGTTGCTCCAATAGAGATTTATATCAATTTAAGGACTTTTGTACACTTTTCATTGTTTTACACAGTCATTTTCAAATGTCATTTTAAAAGTGTAACATTTCCCAAACATTTTTCTCTCTGGTTTGGGGAGGGAGGAGTGCTTTAAAAGCCTGTACACTGTTCTTTATTCCTGAATACCTGCGTCCCCCTTACATCTGTGCAGAATTGCTTCTTTGTGAGTTGAGAAATTTTCAGGGGGAAATATTAACCTAATGCTATCTAATCAAACAAGTCAAAACTATTCTTTTCCCCGTGTTTTATATTCTGTGTTGTTATAAGTGAATTCAACTGCCGTACCTACTTTGCTATTTTGTATTGTAACCACCTTGGTGATTGCTGCCCCATATATTAAAACATATGTTTGAGTTGAATTTTAAATAAATAAATAAATAATACCTTTAACAACCAGCCTGATTCCTGGTCCATTGTGACCTGGCGGTATTTTGAAAAGGTGTGTAATATGAGTGGTATATCACTCAGAATATTGAACCTATAGACACAATAAATAAGTATTTCATTTGTGCATTGCATGCTAGACTGAGACCCGGGTGTTATGCCTGATTGAAATCCTTAACAGTACAAGCTTTACAAGACTGGGCCACCCCTACTACGCAAACCCAACTGAGAGCCTTTTTAGGTCTAACTGGGTACTATAGGAACTTCATTGAGAACTATAGGAACATAGATTCTCCCTTGAATGTGATCTCCTCACCCAAATTCCCCAAGAAGGTCAGGTGGAATGAGATATGCACCAAGGAATTGGAAGGACTTAAGAAAGCCCTTTGTCAAGCTGAAGTCTTGAGAGCTCCTGACTACAACCAATCCTTCGTTGTACAAACAGATGCTTCAAATACAGGAATAGGTGCCGCTCTCAGACAGCCGGATGAGAAAGGCAGGGAACACCCTATCTGCTTCATTAGTAGGAAACCGAAGGACTGTGAAACAAGGTGGCAACAATTGAAAGAGAATGTTTTGCAATTGTGTGGCCTTTGTAGAAGCTTAGACCATAATTGTATGGATCTACTTTTGTAATTCAAACAAACCGCCAACCCTTGAGATGGTTAATGAAGATGAAGGGGGAGAATCCTAAATAATTAAAATGGCCAATCAGCCTTCAGGGTTTTGATTTTACCATAGAACACAGGTTAGGGCGTTATCACCAAAATGCTGATGGTCTCTCCAGAAGGTATGACCAACTGGATTAGGAGATTCATCCAGGAGTGGATTGAATCCTCCTGTCCCTTAGTCTGAGGTGGTCGAGTGTTAGGGGGAATTCTCACCAATGTGCTAATTGCTGAAGTCTTGAGAGCTCCTGACTATAACCAATCCTTTGTTGTACAAACTGATGCTTCAAATACAGGAATAGTTGCCGCTCTCAGACAGCCGGATGATAAAGGCAGGGAACACCCTATCTGCTTCATTAGTAGGAAACCGAAGGACTGTGAAACGAGGTAGGCAACAATTGAAAGAGAATGTTTTGCAATTGTGTGGCCTTTGTAGAAGCTTAGACCATAATTGTATGGATCTACTTTTGTAATTCAAACAAACCGCCAACCCTTGAGATGTTTAATGAAGATGAAGGGGGAGAATCCTAAATTATTAAAATGGTCAATCAGCCTTCAGGGTTTTGATTTTACCATAGAACACAGGTTAGGGTGTTATCACCAAAATGCTGATGGTCTCTCCAGAAGGTATGACCAACTGGATTAGGAGATTCATCCAGGAGTGGATTGAATCCTCCTGTCCCTTAGTCTGAGGTGGTCGAGTGTTAGGGAGAATTCTCACAAATGTGCTAATTGCCTTCTACCTGAAAGACCCCCAGCTCTTTTGCTGGAATTTAGGACTTATAATTTTTATCCTGGGGAGAGTGAGACCTTTTTCCCATTCTCTCATGTATTTTTCTTTGATTTGAACACTGTGTTTCTTTTGGTTTTGGAGTCTGACAAACTCCATAGGCATCATCTTTTTACATTGTGACACACAGCACCTTTCAGATTTCCCAAAGGTTTAAATACTTTCTCTTGATTAAACTACTGTTTCCAAGAGCAGTAAAGTGAAATTGACTTCACTTACCTTTTGTAACTTTGTAGACCCAGCACACACTATCTTCTACAGAGTGCTGGAGGGGTTACTTAGTATCCCCTTTGTCTACTTTCTCATGTAACATTTGTATGTTACCCTTTCTACAATTAATGGCTGGTGGCAGTGGTTTACTTTTTCCTACCATTGTGTGTTTTTACCGCTAGCTGCAATTGCAGCAGCAGTATAGCATCCTTGGGTGCCCATTTTGACAAAATGACCCGCTCTTCTTTTTTCACCATTTCTTGTTGTAAAGCTCCTTCTTGTGATTTACTATGCACGTGGGGATCACTGCTGAAGCCCGGCTCTGACTCCAGCATGTCTGGCAGGGCAAGAAGCGAGGGAGGTGCCCGAAACTCCCTGTGCTTAGTCTCCTTGGTTACAGGAATGTACCCAAATGTGATTGGCCGTCTGGCTGTCCTTGCAGGACAACCACCCTGCTGTGTGAGTGACAGCTAGGCTACAAATGATCGATAGAAACCTGCATACATGGCAAGGTATTTTAGATAGAAGGATGAGTCAAGCACTTGACGTGGGAATCCGAAGAAGAAGCTGGAAGAGATGCTTGAGCAACTCCTGGACCATTGGTTTGCCCGGTGAAGGCCTGCTGCAGTGCTGAATCTCTGAATTTGGCTCAAATAGAGAAGCCCTGCAAAGGACGACTTCTTCCATTGGGTTGGTGGGACCAATTGACCCCAAGACGAACTGATCTGGAAATACTTTCATTGCTGCTGCAGGAACTGAGTGCCAGGGAGAGGAACACTAGAATCGAGTGCATAATTTTTAAGCCAGACCAGAGCTCCAGGAAGATCCTGTGCACTCCCTCGAAGCAGAGCTGACCAAGGCTGAGCCACGTCAACAGAGTGCTGGACCCCAGAAGCAAGGAAAGCCCTCAAGGTGTCCAAGAACCGCAGTGGTGCTATTTGCGAGAAGCTGAAACCGCAAAGGGCTGCTGATCTGAAGTTTGCCCATTGCTACCGCCGATCTTCAAATCATAGTTCAGGAGTCCCCAGACGTCCTCCCTCTTGTCCCCACAACTGAGACCCAGGAATAACAGGATCTGCCATACTGCAACAGGAACAGAAGCCAGCTGAAACCAATTTCTTCAGACCTAAGGTACTGTTAACTAAGGGGTACTTACCTCTTGTTGTGTAGCTTGCTTGCTCTCAGTTGAGACTTGCATTTTCTGCCTTTTGCAGAGTTGCTTGCAGCTCTGCCCCTCGCAAGCCTCCCAGCTTGTGGCCCAAACGTGATTTATTTTTCTACAAAGCTCTCTATAACATTGTGCAAGTCTTTTTACTTACCCTCAAGAAGTGCCTCGGCTCCCCTAGACTTTGCTCAATTGACATTGGCTGTCCTGGCACCTTGAAGAGTTTTCTAACCTCTGACTTTGTGTTTTGATCTGTCCCTCCAAAAGTCATACATTCTTTACTTGTATAGCTGGGAAGGGTTAATCTCCATTGCATTGGGGGCCGGGGGGGGGGGGTGTCAAACGTGCTTACCTGTTTGAGAAACTTGTTAACCATTGTTTCCTTCCCTAACATTTTCCTTTTGACACCAAACTCAGTATTGCTCTAAATGTACCAGTGATATATCAATGTCACCAGTGTCCTAGTTATTGAAGTCGCCGCAGGGTGTAGGAAGTGTCTGTATGCCATCCCAAAAGGGTATCTACTGATTTTTTGAAACTGAGAGTGTGTATTTTTGAAGTATATTTAGGTGTTACATATTTGCTCCCTTCTAAAGAAGTCTTATTCAAACTGACTGTTTAAATTAATAAATCATTATTTAATCAAGAAACCTTGAGTGTAAGTATTTATTTGGATACTTGTCACTGTGAATGTCTGTGTGATAGCCCTACAACTCACATTGATCCCTCTTGAGATAAGCCTGGCTGCTCAGGCATTCTACCAACTTGTGTAGTACAGACTTATTCCAAAGGTTGGCTTAACTATGATATGATAGGTTATTTATAACGCCCTTAATACCCAAAGGTTTCTAAGCGCGGACCCGGGGATCAAACCTGTGTTGCTCCGTGTCGTCTTGCTTCCAAGGTGAGCACATTGCCGCTGAGCTATCCTCCTGAGACTGCCAAGAGGACAAGGCTGGTGCAGCATCCCACAGGGTACTGCATACAATCTTGCCTAACACAGCCCATTATAGTCATGGAACACAAAAAGCTGAGAGAAATAAGCCGCTACTTGACGCAATCGCCATCGAAATTTGTACAGAGCACAATGATGCGATTCAGGTTTGACGTACTGAAAACACTGGAAATTCTAAGATTCTGTGCTCAGGGAAAAGGAGTTGATGCCTTCTGTAGATTCTGCAGCAAGGCATCTGTGAATTTTTAGCATGTTGTAAAGGCACGTCCTGTTTTGACTCACATTCGAATTTCATGTTTTGATGAATTTGTCTTAAACCACTCCTTTGTTTTACGGGAAAACTTGTGGGCTAAAATTATTTCAGCAGACTGTTTCAAGTTGACCTCTGCCCTCAGGAATGCCTTAAAAAGGATAGATGTGATCTCAAATAGTGTTTCGTTGTTATCCTGGCTGTTGTCTTTTTTATGGTATTGTTTTTTACAAATTGTGTATTCACTGTTTATGAATCGTAAGAGATGGTTTTAGCTCGTTTAATGAAGTTTTATATGGATTTATACAGTTCTGAGTATGTGTAAGGTTTCTGTAAACCAAATGCACAAATACAATTTATTTTAAATAAACCCTTGACAGATCATCTCCTTTACCCACTGGGTCTGACTTACACATCGTTTTCCAATGGGATTTTCAATTAGGAAACGACTTGTGTAAATCTGGACAGGTGTCTGCCCTCAGATACCCCTGCTTTCCTTCCTTTTCTTGAGTCCAGCATTAGCACCCCTAGAGCCACGTTCTAAAAGTCCCTAACACCGCGTTGCAACCGAGCAAACCTAGATCTAAAAGATACAAAGAATTACCAATAATTACCCAGACAACATTATTTCTTGGAATCCTGTTCATCCTGCATTGCAGTTCAGTGACTTTGAACAAATATCGGCCATGAAAGGAACATTTGAAAGGCAGCATGTTTGCATGCTCTCCATCAGACTTTTTTTCATGAATCCAGAGGGTGCTGCAGCCCCCAGACCCCCCCGCCCCGCAGCACCTTTAGTTCAGGTGTCCCCAGAAGCTACAGGAGTATAGCCATGTCAGAGAATACATAGAACCTAGGTCAGTTCCCACATACATTCTTATTCACTAGCACAGAAGCCCCCACACACCGCATGGCCCATGTGCATTCTCTCTGGAAGTGCTGCGGATCCTGTAGCGAACTACATGCATATTAAAACACGTTACCTCGCAAATTACAGACACGTGCCCCAGAATTCACTCTGCTCCCCTCTTCAGATTACTTCACATGTTCTGAAACTCTGCCCTCAAAAGGAAATGACGGTTCCCTGCGCCAACAGAGCAAGCCTTGCAACCTTTCTAGCCTTGCCCCTAAATCCACCCCCGTACTACACATGGTTTAGGGGTTATCCTAACCTTAAGGAAGTGGTTTTCAAACTGTGGACCTGCCCCCCTGGTGGAGGGCTGCAGGATGTCCAAGGGGGCGTCAATGACATTGCAAAAGTAAGGACGGTGGCTGCTTTTAATAGGGAATATAGGCAAATATGCCATGTGGGGGTTCCCAGCTTAAAATAGTTTTCATCAAGGTTGCCTCAGCATATTGAAGTTTGAGCACGAGAGTGATAGTGGTCATGGCCAGCCACATTATTTTGGGGACGGGGAGACTTAAGCAACAAGGAAATGGAGCATTTCACTGAATCACCTGCTATGGAAAATGATACAGTCGCCGGGTTCGACATGACTCAGTTTCGACACTCAAAGTCCCTATTTTATGTTCTTGCTGAAAGTGTTTAGTTTAATTTATTATGGTTGATATTTGGAGATTTGTTCTGACAAATCTAAAATAGGGATTACATGTCAGGGATGGCTGAGTAAAGGATGCATATTTCTATACGAGTATTCAAGGGGTTTGCTGACAAAATGAGAGGCACGAGTGAATAGGAGAAGGCAAGCAACGTCATGTTGGATGTGAAGAGCACTGGAAATGTTCTATTTTAAATTGTCTAATCAAAACACCAAGCTTCTCACCCGAAAGCGCTGATTTTTCCTGACATCTCTGCTCTTTGTGTTCAGTGTTTATTGAAGTTATCTTTTGCTGGTTTGTTCAAGATCAATATAGAACCACTAGACAGAAAGGGCGCAAACAGACATTTTCCACTGAAAAGCTGCTGTGTATCAATATTTAAGCATATTATTTGGGCATTTCTGCTCAGATCCTTAACTTTTGAAACGTCCATTACATTGCAGTTGAATTGCCGTCATTATGCTAAAGCAGGTGGTGAATCTGTGTGCAGTTTCCGGTGGGTCGCCATCATGTCCTTCATATGTAAAGCATTCAGAGCATTTACATTCAATTTCAACTCCCTTTGGAAGTGACACCATCTCTAACCTATACACGCTTTAGAGGATTTTGACATCTCTGTAGTGATGGATAATCTACAGGAAATGTGTATTCACTAACATTCTGGAGAAGCAAGTTTTTAGGGGGCGTGATTTACTATTTCAAGGCTCTCCTGCAGTCGGCACCCGTGACCGCGGTGGATCTGGAGATACAGTTTCACAAGAGGTAAGTTGGACCAAGAAAAGTGGCACTCTCCAGGCAAATGATGGAACGTTTCTCGTGCATCCACTGTTTCTACTATGGAAACAGTTTGATGGCAACACATTGTGTGGGAGTTGAGCTGACACAATAAAGGGTGGTAGAAATGTATTGTGTCCCACTGGGGGTGTTTATTTATTTATTTGTTGGGGGGTGTCCCAAGTAACATCGGGTACCCTTTCCTGCACAGACTGGGCCTGTAATGCCCTCCTACCTATTTAGGAGAGGTGGTCGTGTGGCACAGTGGCTTGCTCTTGAAAATGCAGTGAGTGCAGCAGGAGCCATGTTAACACCATTGGCCGGAGCATGCTACACAACCTTAATTGTGGGGTAGAGGGTGAGGGCCTCACAAAGTTCAGCATCTTCTTGGTGATGGGTAAAGCCAGTTATCGAAGCTCCATGACAGGTTTCTCCATGGACCTCATGCACCTGCAAAGTCAAAGAGTTTACGGCTGTGCCTCTGCCCATGCTTTTAGCCCCCACTGGCAGTGAAACAGGTAAACCACTTGATTGTGCTGGGCACCCAGGAAGAGGATTTCAGATATTCATAATGCAGCTTTATTTCTGAGTCAAGCTCCACAAAAGTGCAACAATAAACACAGTTAATGCACTAGACCGTATCACACATTAAAAAGCTAATCACATACAAATAGGTCTGCAGGTCCATAGCTATGACCTCAAAACACATCTAAAATCTTACAAATGTAGATGTTAACAGCACCATTTAGGAGCAATGTGCCATTGAGAAACACGTGCGCATTCTGGGAAATAACAATACATAACATAAGCTAGGTCTACAGTTTCTGAAACCTCTCCTTTAGCACTGGGCTCAAATACTACCTTCTTATGGTACAGTGGACAGAACACAATAAAGTGCATTATTATTAATTCAGTTTTCCCTGCAGCACAGGAGCAGGTCATTTCGGAACTATCAAGGCCCTTCGATCTGAGCCTTGTTGCCCGAAGAGGAAGAACTTTAACTCTAAGAAGGGGTATTAAAGTGTGAAGTGAAAAAATGACAGCGGTGTGCGGTATAAATTGACATTGTCATGTTCGTTCAGCTTATCAAAGGACACATATAATGCATAGTAGTCTGCAATACCCTTATAAAAGCCTGCAAACATTTATTGTTTATTGGAGGATATTTGTGACATCACTACTGACATGTATTAAGAAAAATAAGCAATTGGTTATTACACTTCAGCTGTGTCTTCTGTGACTTCACAATGCCTGCTGCTTAAGCCAGCACAGAGCACAATTGCAGCTGTCACTGCAGCACCTAATTAAAGCTGTGTGACAAGCGTTTAGCATTCCGTTCGTATAAAATATATTTCTGTGACACTTTACAGCCACTGAACTGATAAAAAAACTGTTTACGGTAGTGTGTTTATTTTGTTCACTGATGGAATTTAATACATGGGCGCAAGAATCTCATGTATTACCAGTGGTAGAAGTGTACCCAAAAAGTAGTGGAACTGTGACTGCAGCGGGGGAGAGAGTAGGAAGGAAGGGAGCGCTGTGCAACACATTTTTGAAGAGTTGCAGTCATGCTGGTTGACAGCCAATTGAGTTGAAGCAGATTTCACTTTAGCTGTAACTGATATCCGGTGGCAAAGTGAAAATGTGGCTATAACTTCACAAAGAACAGTTCCAGAATAGTGATTATCTGAGAATTATGATCATCACAGGTAGCGCAGGTGGTGCATAGCTACATGAAACCTCAACCATATCTTTTGAAATGCCCAGACCCAGGTGTGCGTACATTTCGTTTACAATTGCGTACCAACCAGCTGCCGGTTCGAGCAACCTGTGGGACAAAATGGAAGTTGCCCTCGGAAGAACGCTTTTGCAGAATCTGTCAGGTATGGACACGTCTATTGTACATTTGTATATAACATTATTACCCAGTCTCTCACTATTAAATCTATCAATTTAAAGGCAAGAATACATCCTCTAACAGGAAAAACCAAAAGGCTAGACCTGTCTTGCTTGCACTAGGAACTTGCATTAGCGTTGTGACTGGGTTTGCCTTGATGAATTGAGGCAGCTAGTAGTTCAGCTTCATCACCCAGCAGTGTTAAAATCACTGGACACAATTAGTTCTGTTACATGTCGATGATGAAATTAGTTGATTTGAACTAACGTGCCCAGATTGACATTATAGAAGCTAACCAGCATATATTGCTGATTTGCTCCACCCACAAGCCTATTTTTTTGGAGATGTCATGACCCTTCTGTATACCATTCGTTGTACTGGCCCCCAAGTTAACTGCCAACCTTCTTTCCCGCAGCTCACACTAGATGCACTTTTCTAGATGGGATGTATTGATTGATATGTTATTTATTATGCGCCTATACACAAGTGTTTCCAGGCGCAACCAGGCAAGGTAGGGGAACAAAGCGATGACAATAAAAACGGTCTTACTAGGCCTAGTGTCATTTAGATCATGCAAGTGCGCAAAAACGAAGTGCAAGGGAGAGGGTATAGGGCAAAAGGCACCCAGAGCAGAAGAGCCCTGATGTAAGTGCAAAGAAGGCTGGGACTATTGGGGGCAACCCCAACCCGGTAGTGCAAGGTTAGCCAGGCAGCAGTGCAAGGTGGGCCATGCGGCAAGTGCAGGGCTACTGGTCGGGGGGGCCTGGTGTCCTGTAAGACTCAGAGGACACCGAGCAGCCAGTCAGCAGAATGGCACAGGAGCAAGGTTAGCAAGGGAGAGAGAGCGAGAAAAAAGGGAAAAAAAAGGAAAGTCTTGAGGAGCTTCCGGATCTTAAGGAGATCCGGCTCAAGGCGGAAAAAGGCAGGGAGGCCATTCCAGAGGGAGGCACCTGCAGTGGAGAGAGATCTAGCCCCTATTATCTGCCTTGATAATTGACACACCCGCAGAGAATTAGAAGTAGATGAGCGGAGGGTTCTAGGAGGAAGGTACTTAGGAAGAGAGAGTTGAAGGTAGTGAGGGCCACAGACCCAAAACATCTTGTGGATGATGCAGAGGGTCTTAAACTTGATCCTTGCAGCCACTGGAAGCCAGTGAAGGGATGTCAGGGCCAGAGAGATGCAGTGCCTGGGCTTGAGGTCAAGGATAAGTCTTGCAGTCCTGTTCTAGAAAGTTGAAGAGAGCAAAGTATTAGGCAGATTGAGAAAGAGACTGTTGTTTTCGTCCAGCCGAGAGAGAACCAGGGGACTGGAGAGTAATTAGGATGTTGTGGTTTACCGTGTCAAATGCAGAGGAAAGGTTGAGGAGAATGAGGACAGAGGGAGAGCTACAGTCAAGATTAGATAACAGAACTTCATGTGTGTTCAGGAGAGCAATTTCCGTCCCTCTGGCTGCTCTGAAGCCAGACTGATGGTCATGGAGACAACCAACAGATTCAGTGTGGAGGGTTAGCTGGGAGATAGCCAACTTCGCCAGGAGTTTGCAGAGGAAAGGAGTGATAGAGATCAGGCAATATTTTGCTGGAATGGTGTGTCCTACCACGTTGGCAAGCTCCTCTGACCAATTTTGCTGATAAAGAATTAAATTATATGAGATGTAGCAAAGCCATTATCCATTATTAATCTTACTCTTAAGCCCAGCAATATTCCATGAGAGGATCTTTAAATTAGCATTAGTTCTCTTTAAAACAACCATGCAGTGAAAGTGATATAATGAAGATGTGGTTACAATTCATGCATGCTTACTTGTGGATGTGTGTTAAGGTTGGTTTACAAGTATGTTGCAAGTGAGTGAATGTGTATGAGTGTATGTCGCATGAGTGCACACAATTTAATAAATATATATGTATATTCTAAACATGTATATGTTTATAAATTAAACTAAAACATTTCTAAAACAGAACTAGGGTTACTAGTTAAAAGTTAATGTACAAACTGTAGACATAAAAAAGTAAAGATACAAAAATTGACTATTCCACTCACAAGAAATTCACCCATGAAACTTTACTTTACTTTACTTTACTTTACTTTACTTTATTTAATTTGGATCGCACTATCCTAACCGGACCGGAGGCATACAGGTGCATACAATGATATCTAAAAAGAAAATCACAAATAAATAATGGTCAGTACATATAGGAATAACACAGACAAGGAATGAGAAGCAAGCTGGAAATGTGAGCGGAAAAGAATGTGGGAGCGGTGGAATAAAAGAGATCAAGATTGTGAGAGTAAGTAGAAGGTAGAGGAGAAGTATAAACATTGAGGGCCCAATTCATGGCATTATTTCCACGGTTCAAAGTTACTTTGCACTGCCGACACAAACCCTGATTCATGGAACAATGCAAAGTGCATTTTTGTAGTGCAAAGTCTGTGCAAAGTCATGTTGTACTGCAAAAATGACTGCAAAAAATTCTGTGAATCTGGCCCTTACTCTTTACCATTAGAAATCCAAGCATAATACTCATTTTAACTATAGTATTGTATGTATTTTTCGTGTATAGGTGTATTGCATATGAGTGGATGACGTATGTACATATCTATGACTGAATTGCATAGGATGAATAAGTGATGAGTGTATGGTGTTTGTCATGTGAGTGTACGGCATACGAGTGTATGATGTATGTGTTTATGTCATTTGTTTATATGTCACTTGATTGTATGGTTTATGAGTCTATCATGTGAGAGCATCTGACATATGAATGTTTAGTGTATGAGTGTCAGGTGTTTGGTGTATGAGTTTATGGTTTATGTATGTATGGCATATGAGTGAATATCATGTGAATGTATATTAATCCGCATGGAGTTTGTGGTGTATGTGTGTCTGGTGTCTGACATATTAGTGTATGACTTATGCGTGTGGTGTGCAATTAAATGCTGTGTGTGTGTATGCATAGATGTATATGGCATATGAGTGTATGGCATACAAGTGTATGTCATAGGTGTATATGATGTTTGTGTTTGTGCCAGTCAGTGTATGGCATATGGGTGTATGGCATATGAGTGTATGGTATAGGAGTGTATGCCCTATGAGGGTACGGCATATAACTATGGCATATAGGTAATGTATTTATGTTTACAGCATATGAGTGTAATGCATATGAGCTTTTGATATGTGAGTGTGTGACACACGAGTGTCCGGCATATGAGTGCTGTGTGTGTGGCATAATGTGATAGATATATCATATCATTGTATGTTGTGTAAGTGCATTTTGTGTGAGAGTGTGTCATGTGGTATTCACCATGAATGTGCAGCACAAGAGCGTGTCACATCAGAGTGTGGTACTCTTACTCCACACACTCTTAAGTGGCACACTCTTAAGCCACACACTCTTATGTCACACCCACGTATGCCCTGTACGTGGGGTAATTGTGCATGGTGTAAGTGTGCATGTCATTGGATTGGGTGGTCTAGGAGTGTGTGTGATGAATTGACCTCCGCCCTGCAGGAATACAAGGATGAGTAGGAGCAAAAGGCCTACATAGCCCTCACACTTCTACAAAACAAGAGCCAACTCAATCATAAAGGTACAACAGTAACAGTTAAGTGGTATACCTCCTTCCCCTTTTGTGGTAATGTGGGAAGAGGGAAGGCTATGCTCTCAAAAGAAGTGTGAATGTGATTCAGTAGCGACCCGAAAAGCAAAGTGTAACCGTCAAAAATAAAAGAATGCCCAATGAAGGTTTTATACAAATGTATCCGTTCATCAAACACACCATATGCAATAATAACTAAGCAGAAAACACTTCACAAAACCCATTCCTGTTGAAAGAATCCAGATTAAGCTAAATTAGCAAGAGGTGGCACTCTGAGAAAAGAATAATCGGTCAAAGGCAAATAAAGGCCACCATGCCCTTTGAAATGATATGCTCTTCATTGCAAAAGGGTTCAGAAAATAGTACCTTTGGGCGGTTCTTGGCAGTTTAATAGCACTGAAACAGGTTTTGAGGTGTTGTGTGGGCACAACAAATCTAGTTCAGGGGCTTGCATCGAGCTGCAGCTAATCTGATTGTTCAGAGCGGTTTCGAAGGCATCATTCGAGTGATGCAGATTGGAGTTTACACTGGAGCTTCCTCTAAGATCAGTTCGAGATCAAGCTGGTTTGAGTCATGTTGAAACCTCTGGATAGGGTTGGTGAGGTACACTTCTGTGGTTCAAGATGAGAGTTGGCAATGGTTCAAAGCAATGCTCTGGATGCTTCCATGTGTGGTGAGCCGAAGCAACACTTCAAGGTCAAGCAGGGTTGAGTTGTTTGTGCAACTGCTGGTTTCAGGTTGGCGAGTGAAATTCCTGCCGTTCAAGTCAAGGTCCGGCAATAAGCAGTTCATTCAAGATGGTGATGGGCTCTGCAAGGCACAATACAGCATCGAGCTGGTTTGAGTATGCTGGTTCAAAGAGTGTTGTTGCATGCCAAAGGTAGCATCTGCAGGTCCTGTGTTTTGATCAGTGAACCTGGAGAAAAAGAAGTTTGAGCAGTTTGATATGATGAAAACAGGGATCCTGGCTGACTCAGCTCTCAGGGTGCTTTTACTCTTCAACCTAGGGATTTCTGGAGCAGATTTGCCCTTGTTCACAGGCTCCCAAACACAGAGTAGGCTGGCACACAACTGCAGGGGTCGTTCAACATGGGGAGGTCCTGGATACCTTTTTAGCTGGCCAAAAGGCACTTCTTGGTCCAATAGCAGTTCACCACCACTGGTCCCTTGCGGATAGTTAGTGGAAAGAGCTTCCCTCTGCCTAGGACACTCAGTCTGTACTTCACTGGTGGAGGACTCCCAACAGAGTCACAATTAATTATTTTTTAAGTGTTTGTCCTAAAGTGAATCAAAGAGGAATTGCAGACCCCTTCTTTTAAAGGTAAAAGTCCATAGATGATTGGATTTAAGCCAACTTTCCTTAGGGGTCCGATCTCTGTTCATGGAACAAGCAGACTTTGGCCTCTGACATAACGGCCAAAGTGCTATGTGCTAAAGGGAGTGACTTCAGCTGTAAATAGCCCCCTCTGTTTACACTAACCCTGCTACTTCCCTTCTCAATAGGAACAAAGGACTTGTGTGATGCTACTCTTGTTATGAATGCGTGTGCCCTTTGGTTCATGTCCCCAGGACAGCTTCCTCTGGAGTAGTTGTCTCTTTGGGGAGCGTATTACTTGTGCTCACAAAGGAAAAAAGAGAGGCAATCCCCAAGACTACAGGCCTACCAGCAGTGGGAAGGACAGACTGTCTGGGGAAACAGCTTAGCTGTGCTCACAGTGCTGACACGTGTGATATCAAATTGCTGTGGCTGTAACAATTATGAGAAATACCATCTGCCATACCATAGCTGCATTACTGCTTACTTTTAAAGATGTATCTGCCACTAGAACAGAAAACCTATAATTATAGTGTTTTGATACATGGGTGCATGTCATGAATGCAGCAGAGACATGGTTGTAACTGCAGCTGTAAAATGGCCACTTATGTCCTCTGAACACCCTCTCTATCACTGGTAGAGCAGGTGTTTCAGATCTGGATACTGATGCAGCAGGGAACAGTGGTACGCTCACCTGGACCCCACAGGGGTGTCGATCGGACCCGGACAGCTGCGGTCTCCTTCAACGTGATGCGTAGTGCAGAGATGACTGTCTGGACTGGCCCGCCTAGTCTTGTCGGCTGGACCCGAAGAAGTATTGTCCTGCAAGTGGAGACAGGGATTAACCACCTGTGGGTTTTAGTGATGGCCTCCCAACTGTTCTCGCTCTCCCCCACTAATCACCTCCGATATTCCTTTAGTAACCTCACCTTATGTTTGTGAAAGATGAGCTCTCCATCCTGCGTGTCTTGCAGGGGCGCGTAGATACCAGTTACTTCACTGGTTTGAAGGCGTTGGGAGAGTTCCGGTAAGTATTGACTCTGAAGTCCCTGGCGGGATTTGTAAGTATCAAGTTCAAAGAGTTCAATGTGCCCGATGTTCACTCTTGTCCCCTTCCTTCCTTAAGTTGCAACTGAGTTTGTGAGAAGAAGGTCTCGTAGCTGCTGCTGGCGTTCAGGTAAGAGTCTGTGTTACCCAACGCTGTCCGGTAACTATTGCATGCGTTAACGTGTTGTTTTTCTCCCTCTTTACAGATGCGGCATATGAAAATGTGGAGAGTTATGGAATAATACCGCCAGTGGTAAGTCTATGGTGGTAAGAGGTTGTATTTGTTGATTACCTTGGCTCACCTTGTTTTTTCTTGTGTCCCCTAGGTGCCGGATTACGGCGAACAAATGATGAAGACAGTGCCGGATCGAAAGATGCTGTGAGAACTGGTGAGTATGGTGCCGTGCTGGAGCTGGTGAAGCGACGCGTGCAGGACTGATGTACTTTCCAGGTCCGGAGATGAAATGGTTCCAGAATTAGGTGAGGAATTTGAAATAAGTTTGTTTTCTAACCTTGTCCTTTTCTTCTTCTTTATTCTAGGAGCTCCGGATTCGAGGCAGGCGTGGCAGAAGACTGGATGCTGGCTGCAGGCACGCGTGCATGGCAGAAGATTGGATGCTGGCTGCAGGCACGGTGAGCGTCACGCTGCTGGATGCAGAATAACACGAAGCATGTGCTGCTGTTCGGGTGTGGTTTAAATAGCCTCCAAAGTAGTTCCAGGTAAGAAGTTCCCTAGAGCCACAAGTAAAAAATAGTTCCTGTAACAAAATAGTCCCATCCAGGCCTCATGTAGGCTTGGACTCTTTTGCAGCATGGTCTGCATCAGGTAAGTAAAGTCTATGAGCCTGGCGCCTATGGCGCCAGGACTGATTTCTATGATGAGCCTGGCGCCTAAGGTGCCAGGACTGAACCCAGACAGCCCCTAGCCGGGGCTGCTGAGGTTTAAACAAATGTCTGGATGCCTGCTCCCGGAGCTGAGGGCCTTGGTCCTGATGCCCGGGGGTAGGCATCATGACAGCACTCCCCCCAAGGCCCCTCCTAAAGTTTTTCTTCCCCCTGGCCCCGGTTTGTCTGGGAAGTTCCGATGGAATCTTTTCACCAACCGGGGTGCATGAACGTGGTCGCTAGGCTCCCATGATCTTTCTTGTGGTCCTTAGCCCTTCCAATCGATCAAATAAAAAAGTTTTGATTTAATCATCTTGGAGTCCAGGATATTTTTTACCTCGAATTCAGGTTCTCCATCCATAAAGATGGGGTCAGGTGGTTTGGTTAATCTTTTCCCTGGTTGAAATGCTTTTAGAAGTGAAACATGAAAGACAGGATGAATTTGCATATTAGAGGGTAATTCCAATTTGACAGCCACCGGGTTGATAATGGCCTTAATGGTGTAAGGTCCCAAATATCTAGGATTAAAAGTCTGAGTTCCCTTCAGAGGTATATGTTTTGTAGCCAGCCAAACTTGATCCCCAATCTGGTATTGTGGAGTTTCACTTCTATGTTGATCGTCATTTTTCTTGTATTTCTCTTTTGCTTGTTTCGAATGTTCTGTGGCTTCCTTAAAGGCTTGTGTAATAGTAGAGTGGAAATGACTAACTGCGGGCATTTCTAAGTGCTGAGGCGAATCGAGTTCTGAGGTTCGAGGGTGATGTCCATATATGGTATAAAAAGGGCTTTGTCCGGTCCCTGAATGTACAGAGTTATTGTATGCGTACTCGGAAATCCATAAAATATCTTTCCAATTGCTTTCGGTCTGGTGTAGCATGCAGCGTAGGTACTGTTCAAGGGTCTGGTTGGTCCTTTCCGTCTGACCATCGGTCTGGGGATGATGACTTGTTGATAGCCTCATGTCGATTTGTGCCAGTTGACAACATTTGTTCCAAAAATGCAAGATAAATTGACTACCTCGGTCAGAAACCAATACGGAAGGGAATCTGTGTAATCGAACAATGTTTTCGAGGAAATCCTTGGCCAGAATCGAAGCAGAAGGTAACCCCTTTAAAGGAATAAAGTGGGTCATCTTGGAAAAAAGATCCACAATAACTAGGATGGTGTTAAATCCATTACATTGAGGTAGATCTGTAATAAAGTCTAAAGACAAGGTGTGCCATGGGGTAGGTGGAATATCCAAAGGTTGTAAAAGGCCAGCAGGTTTTTTCTTCTGGCTTTTGTTTTGGGCGCAAATGCTACAAGACATCACAAATGACTTTACATCTTTTCGCCAAGTGGGCCACCAGAACTGTCTCTTAATTTTCGCTTCAGTTTTTGCGATACCTGGGTGCCCTTCCATCAGAGTCTCATGGTAATTGGAGATGACTAGTTCTTTTATTTCCTTGTGTGGTAGAAATAGTTGTCCTTGATAGTAAAGTAGGTCATTGACGACTGAGTAGTCCGGTCCTTTCTTTACCCAGTCCTGCAGGGTTGCTGGATCGAAGAGTTGTTGGATTTTTGAATGAATATCTTCTAGTGTCTGTAGAGTAGTTATGCCAAGAATTCTTTTCTCGGGAATTATTGTCACCGGTTCCGGGTTCGCATATGCTTCTCCCATCCCTATTCGGGATATGGCATCTGCTTTGCCATTTTTGCAGCCTGGTCGATAAGTGATCACGAAATCGAATTCGGCAAAAAACAATGCCCATCGAAGTTGTCGCGATGATTGGGCTTTGGCTGTTTTTAAATACTGCAGGTTCCGGTGATCGGTGATTACGGTAATAGTATGCCTGGCACCAAGAAGATAGTGCCACCAAGCCTTAAAGGCGGATTTGATGGCTAATAGCTCTTTATCGGTAACTGCATAGTTTAACTCAGGTGCTGAGAACTTTCTGGACCAAAATGCTACTGGGTGAAGTTGACCGGTTTCAGGATCCTTCTGGGACAGGACAGCTCCCATGGCTAAACTGGATGCATCAGTTTCTACTATGTATGGAAGCTCAGGGCGTGGATGCTTTAAGACAGGTGCTGATGTGAATTTCGCTTTCAGCTCTTGGAAGGCCTTTTCAGCCTCTTCGGTCCACAAGAAGCGTTTGTTTTTTCGCAAAAGTGCTGTGATGGGGTGTACAACATGGGAGAAGTCCGGAATGAATCTGCGGTAGAAATTAGCACATCTGAGCATGCTTTGTACCCCTTTGACTGAACTGGGTGATGGCCACTTGAGAATTGCGTCCACCTTTCAGGAGTCCATTCGGACTCCTTTTGGAGTCAGGATAAATCCAAGAAATTCAACTTCCGTAGCATGAAAAACACATTTTTCCAATTTTGCATATAACTTGTGCTGGCGTAGTTTCTTAAGGACTGCACGAACGTGCTTAACATGGTCTGATTCTGAGGAGGAGTACACTAGAATATCATCTATGTATACGATGACACAGACGTCAATGAGTTCACGAAGGACATTGTTCATAAAATACTGGAAGGCTGCTGTTGCATTGCACAACCCGAAGGGCATCACCTGATATTCGAATAATCCGTACTTGGTGCGAAAGGCAGTCTTCCATTTGTCGCCTTTCTTGACACGTACCATATGATATGCCCCTCTGAGATCTAACTTAGTGTAGATACAAGCATCCTTTACTTGGTCTAGTAATTCGGGGATCAGAGGCAATGGGTATCAGTTTTTTACCGTAATCTGATTTAATGCGCAGTAATCTATGCACGTTCTAAGGTCACCTTCCTTTTTTGGCACGAAGAATAAAGCTGAGGATGCAGGAGACTTGGAAGGACGAATAAAGCCATTAGCAAGGTATTGGTCCAAGTATTGCCGTAAATGACGATTTTCAGGTTCCGCGAGGGCGTAGATTCTACTGCATGGGGGTTGTGCACCGGGTAGGAGGTCGATTTGACAATCGTATGATCTGTGAGGAGGTAACGTATTGGCCTGTTCTTTTTGAAAAACATCCTGAAAATCTTGGTATTCCTGAGGTAACTGCACGATTGGGTTAACGACTGTAGCCAGGCCTTTATTCAAAGTTTTCTCCGGGTAACAGGTGTGTGCACAATCCGGGAAGGTTATTCTCTTCTCTCGCCAATCTATACAAGGATTATATGTTTCCAACCATGGCATCCCCAGTATTATCTGGAACTGTGGGGATTTGATTAGATCAAACAGAATAGTCTCTCGATGCCAATCTTGACTCAACAGTGTCATCACTGTAGTGGAATGAGTTACAGGCCGAGGCAATCTCAGTACCATCAACTGTGGTGATGACATCCGAAGTGGTCTTTTTGCAAAGAGGTAGATTCATCCTTGACACCAATTTGTGGTCCACATAGTTTCCTACGGCCCCGCTATCTATGTATGCCCTTACTGCGTGCATATGTGATGGCTGCCTGGGATCAAGTGGGACCATTGGGATGATCAGATACAAGGTCTAAGTGTCCTTCTTTAAGCTCGGCAAGCGGACCTCTGCGCTTGTCGGGTGTGGTCGTTTCCCGAATCAGGCTCTATGTGGCTTTTATCAGCAACTCCTACCACCTTCTTGGGTGGTTTTGTAGGGCAATCCCGTAGAAAATGTCCTGAGGTTCCACAGTAAAGACACAACTGCGTCTTCTTTCTCTTTCCTTTTGAGTTAAGGGTCCTTTAACCCCCCGATCTGCATAGGTTCAGATGCATCTGTTCCTTTGGGGGCAATGTTGGGTTTAACCAATACCCGGTTCTCGAACTTAGCTCGATCAGTCTTTCGGTTCTGAAGTCGGTGGTCTAGCTGGACCACTAAGTCTATAAATTCTGTGCAATCCTGAGGTGGGTTCACAACTTGAGCCAAAACATCTTTGAGTTCTCCCCGAAGTCCACGATGAAACAATGTAATTCGTTTTTCCTCGGGCCACCCGGTTTCCAACACCAACCTATTGAAGGTTGCAATATAGGTTAGCAGATCCTGGTTACCTTTTCGTAAGGATAAAAGTTCGTTGTCCAGGGCTTGACCCTGTGAGTGTCTGGCAAATAGTTTTTCCATGCTCCTTTGAAAACCCTGAAAATCCCGGAGAAGAGGATCATCCTGGTTGACTAATGGAATGGACCAATCCGTTGCGCTGCCACTAAGATATGACAATACAAAGGCTATTTTGGGTTGGTCATTTGGAAATGCTCCCGGTCTGCATAAAAAGTGCAAGCGGCATTGGTTCATAAACACAGTGAATCTTTTGGGGTCCCCAGCAAAGCGTTCGGGTGGAGCTAACAGACTATTTCCTGGTAAAACCACTTGCACTGGATTGCTTGATGAAACGGGGGTTGGGTTTCCCCCATATCCAGGTAGGCGCGTTTGCCTAGCTTGGTTTTGCAGTAGTTGCCTAGCCAGATCATCTGTGCGCTCCTTTGAGACAATCAGTTCTCTCCTGAGGGCATTAGTCTCTTGGCGAGCGGCATGTACTTCTGCCCTAAGTTCCCCCAATAAATGGGCCAGTTGGTCGGTTTCCGAGGTTTCCATAACACCCGGGTGGGTATTTGTAGAGAGGCATCACGTTCTGTTACGCTCACCTGGACCCCACAGGGGTGTCGATCGGACCCGGACAGCTGCGGTCTCCTTCAATGTGATGTGTAGTGCAGAGATGACTGTCTGGACTGGCCCGCCTAGTCTTGTCTGCTGGACCCGAAGAAGTATTTTCCTGCAAGTGGAGACAGGGATTAACCACCTGTGGGTTTTAGTGATGGCCTCCCAACTGTTCTCGCTCTCCCCCACTAATCACCTCCGATATCCCCTTAGTAACCTCACCTTATGTCCGTAAAAGATGAGCTCTCCATCCTGCGTGTCTTGCAGGGGCGCATAGATACCAGTTACTTCACTGGTTTGAAGGCGTTGGGAGAGTTCCGGTAAGTATTGACTCTGAAGTCCCTGGCGGGATTGGTAAGTATCAAGTTCAAAGAGTTCAATGTGCCCGATGTTCACTCTTGTCCCCTTCCTTCCTTAAGTTGCAACTGTGAGTTCGTGAGAAGAAGGTCTTGTAGCTGCTGCTGGCATTCAGGTAAGCGTCTGTGTTACCCAACGCTGTCCAGTAACCAGTGCATGCTTTAACGTGTTGTTTTTCTCCCTCTTTACAGATGCAGCATATGAAAATGTGGAGAGTTATGGAGTAATACCGCCAGTGGTAAGTCTATGGTGGTAAGAGGTTGTATTTGTTGATTCCCTTGGCTCACCTTGTTTTTTCTTGTTTCCCCTAGGTTCCGGATTACGGCAAAGAAATGATGGAGACTGTGCCAGATCGAAAGATGCTGTGAGAACTGGTGAGTATGGCGCCGTGCTGGAGCTGGCGAAGCGACGCGTGCAGGTCTGATGTACTTTCCAGGTCCGGAGATGAAATGGTTCCGGAATTAGGTGAGGAATTTGAAATAAGTTCGTTTCTAGCCTTGTCCTTTTCTTCTTTATTCTAGGAGCTCTGGATTCGAGGCGGGCGTGGCAGAAGACTGGATGCTGGCTGCAGGCACGCGGGCGTGGCAGAAGACTGGATGCTGGCTGCAGATACGGTGAGCGTCACGCTGCTGGATGAAGAAAAACGCGAAGCATGTGCTGCTGTTCGGGTGTGGTTTAAATAGCCTCCAAAGTAGTTCCAGGTAAGAAGTTCCCTAGAGCCACGTCCGAGTAATAAATAGTCCCTGTAACAAAATAGTCCCATCCAGGCCTCATGTAGGCTTGGACTCTTTTGCAGCATGATCTGCATCAGGTAAGTAAAGTCTATGAGCCTGGCGCCTATGGCGCCAGGACTGATTTCTATGATGAGCCCGGCGCCTAAGGCGCCAGGACTGAACCCAGACAGCCCCTAGCCGGGGTTGCTGATGTTTAAACAAATGTCTGGATGCCTGCTCCCGGAGCTGAGGGCCTTGGTCCTGATGCCCGGGGGTAGGCATCATGACAACAGGTACAGATTTTGCTTCGGACATGTAGCTTATAGAAGGAGAATCTGTTCAACAGATTACCATTTCAGAGATGGAATTACCCACATCATTATGTTAAACCTTCAACATTCCATAATCACAACTCATCTGGGTGAGAACAGCCCGAATTGGAACCTTACATTATTGTTGGGAGGCAGAAAGGATATTTAATTGAGTGACTATAACTGGGAATACTTAAAGAGTATCTTGGCAAGAAAAAGTCCTATAATTCTTTGTAGGCAAGAGGCAATTCGATTCCATGGATGTAAATCTGGATGCTATGTGCTTGTGAAAGGAGACAACATATTTGATGTTTGGGTAGAAAAAGTATTACTGGAAACTAAACACTTATTTACTCGAGGAGGAGGAGATAGTGAAGAAAATTGTGACTGAAGCAAATTATTTTGTAGAGTTAAATCAAACTGGTGAAATTGAGTTGGGTAAAGTCTGTGAAGCATTCAAGTGCACGACGAGGGGCCTCTTGATCAGTCTATTGATCAAAAGGAGGAAGAACAAGGAGGAGACTATTAAGAGGTTGGACCTAAAGATAAAGGACATGTAGAAGGAGGTGATGCTGAATAAAGATTAAAAAAAGAAAAAGAGTGTGCTATGTCACCTTAAATGCTTGTTTAATAAGCTGGTGTCCGAACGGGAAGAATGCATGTTATTCCACACTAAATGCACGTACTATGAGTATAGAAAGAAGTGTGATCGATGGTTGGCGCATAGGCTTTGGACTCGAAGAAAAAGAGCCATCCTCTCCATTGAAGAATCTAATGACTCTGTGATGTTTGACCCAGTAGAAATCAATGGTGTATTTAATAGCTTCTATAGGAAGATCTATGCTCTGGAAGAGGGTGATAAGGGGGATTTAACTGACCTTGGTCAAGACACAGTACATCCAGAACCTTCTGATGAAGAGAGAGTGGATTTGGAGGTGGAATTTTCAGTTGAGGAGTTGTGGAAATCAGATTTGCGTCTTAACTCTGGGAAATGTTTGGGTCCCGCCGGATTTCCCATGGTGTTCTGCAAAATAATGCCAAACTCTTTCTTTGAGCTCCTGAGAGACATGTACAGGGCCTCAAGAGTCCTCGTGTTCCTTCCAACCACAACACGTCCCGCATCCATCTCATTAATTCTGAAGAAGGATGAGGCTCCGACATCTCCATCAAACTACCACCCTATAAGCCTCATCAATCCAGAGAATACAATTCTGGCAAAATCACTGGCGAGACGACTGGAAACAGTGTTACCTGAGCTTGATACAGTCGAGCCAGTCTGGCTTTGTAAAAGGAACACATGTCACAACCAATATGTGGAGGTTACTCCAGACTATCACACAGGAAAATTACATGGATGAGGATGCAGATGTTTTCTCATTAGACACAGAGAAGGTGTTCCATCAGGTTAGTTGAAGCTACTTGTTTTCTTTGTTGAAGAGGATGGCCTTTGGAGAGTCCTTCATGAGTTGGGTTAGGATCTTTTACACAGGCCCCATTGCAGATGTGATGACCCATGGGGTGCGCTCAGAACCCTTCAGTTTGGAGAGGGGGATGCGTCATGGTTGCCCTCTGCCACCTTTGTTGTTCGTGATTGCAATTGAGACCCTGGACTCAAATATTTGCCATGACGAAGGAATAAAAGAGAGGGAGCCTTATCAAGAACAATATCAAATAAGACCAGTTTGAGGCAATGGTGCATACTCACCCCCTGCCTAATTAACTTATACTTTCTGACATTAAGGATTATCTGGCAACTAAGACACTAATTACTCCTAAATTGGGTGAAATAAAAGTCCCATGGCTTGCTTAGTTGGACGACTTTCTTCTCTTTGATAATTCTCAGGTTGGGCTGAGGCAGCTGTTGACAGCCTTTTTATATTATGCAGACGACAATGGCCTCTTAGTCAATCCATCTAAAACTAAAATCCTTGTTTTTACTAGGAGTAGAACACGTATAGCAATGGTATGGTCTTTTGTGAAAATGATGCTAAAACCCTCTGTGAACACAGTATATTTGGGCTTTTTTGTGTCTGCCCTGCCCACATTCCAGAGTGTTCATTAGATAGTGACGCAAAAGGGGGCAGTTTTGACTAATGAATGAAAATACGCAATCGTAAATATGGACGTTTTTCTATAAAACCTGTGATGAATTTATATGAAGGAAAAGTAGGCCCCAAGATCATTTATGGCATGAAACGTTATTTGCAACATGCAAATAAATGGTTGGATACCCTGGAAGTTACAATCTGGAGATGTGTATTAGGTGTTTCGAATGCAGATCCCCTCTCTGCAATAAAGTTTGAGTTGGGCTTACTCTCACTCAGAGTACGTATTGTATGGATTTTGATGACACTATTTAATAAAATAGTGTGTCCTATTAATGGGACGCTATGTGCAGTGTTGAATAAACATAGTTTCGGAAATGTCTGGAATGGGCTGTACTTCTAACTATGTGGCTCATATTGGGCGGACTTTTAAAACTATATGGAGTCATTTGACTATAGATATTGAGACTCTGATACCTAATCCAGACAGAGTCAAACATACACTCTTTGACATAGACTGGATAGAGACAGTAGAATGTTTTCATGTGTATCCGTCAATGAGCCATTTAGCCCATGAACACAGAAAGAGGGAGGTGATATCGCCTTACTTGTTGCAGATTCCCAACACATTTTTATAGATCCATACTATTGCCGTTTAGATGTAACTGATAGCTATGTGCAGATTGTGTAAGAATGAAGATACAGTGGAAACTCTCAGACATTTGGTCATACATTGACCTGCATTGAACACCCAATGGATGGGTTATTTGAGGAAACTGTTTTTGACTATTAAATGGAATCATTTGGAAAATGTGTTGCTTAGATGTTTGTACAGTGAAAACACAGCAGGAGGTCTGGCTGTGGCCACTTTTCTGAACTCAATTCAATTAGACCCTCAACTGCAGTGATGACTACTGGTTCTATATTGTTCATTCATTATTTTTCTTTAGCTCTGGGACATATGTAATTAGTATATTAATACCTGTTTTAAAGCTGTCAATTGTATTCATGAGGTTTTGATGATGATATTTTAGTGGATGTATAAGAAGTAAGGTATTTGTACATCTGAAAAGTTTTATTATGTATATGATATGCTATGTTAAATTATTTTTTAAATTTGAATAATTATTGAAAATTGCTTTTTTCTTATCATCTTTTTTATGTGTGTTTATATGTGCTTAGTAAAGTTTTTTTTGTAAACCATACACAATAAAAAAAGAAGAATGAAAAGGTGTTAATTATGGGGCAGACACCCAAAGACATTGGTTATATGCAGATGACTTACTCTTTTTGCTGAAAGTCCTAGACAGTTCACTGCCGGCATTGATAGAACTGATTGCTCTGTTTTATGTTTAGTCTGGATACCAGATTAACTGGTCCAAGTCGACGGCCTTACAAGTATCGACACGTTGTGGAAAGGAAATGGTTGTGGACTTAGAAGGGTTGTGCCCAGAAAGGTTACAATATGTGGGCGTCTGGCTGACCAGCAGAGTGGACAGGATTATGTTGGAGAATATGGAGGGTCTGCTCTCGGGTCTGAAATCATATTGGAAAGATGGAAGCTGTTGAAACTGTACCTTTGGGGGTAAGTTAACATGCTGAAAATGAATTATGCACCTAAAATTACATTCATGGTCAAAATGTTGCCTTTGTCCGTGGGGAAAAGGTGTGGTCAGAGACTGATGCCCTATTGCAGGGTTTCCTATGGGATGACAAACCTTCTCTGATGAGGTTTTGAAAGCTGCAACTGTTTATTGACAGGGGTGGCTTGGGAATACCTAATTTTCAGGCTTCCTAGTTAGTTTTTACGTCTAGGTGTTGGTTCTACTACTGAATGTAGAGCCGGATGAATGGGCGTGGGTGGAGGCCCGCTTGATCGGGCCATTGGCACTTAAAGCTGTTCATACAATTAAATCAATGCAGACCTGTGCCTCCACATTACTGAAGGGATTCCTGAGGGCATCTTGGAAGAAGTGTTTTGATCCTTTTGGGAGGGAACCCGTTCTGATGTCTTGCCTCTTCGATTTGATATAACCCTTTCATCATAGATGAAAAGAAAATGCTGTTCTGTCCGCGTTGGTTCCTTGGGGGTGTGCAATGGATAGGAGACCTTAGGGCGGATGGGAAATGGCATTACTTTTACCAGATGAAGATGCCAAGCATATACCAAACGGCACAATCCAAGAATGTTGCACTCTTAACAGGGTTTTCTCAGATGTTTCTGAGGAGGATGGGATTGATTTTGGATGGATGAAGTCTCAGGCTGAAAAAGAGGGGCATGAAGCCAGCAGATACAACAACTTGATTCTACCCATGGCCCATATTAATACTGCCTTACTGCAAGCATGGTCAGCGAGACTGTCTGGTGAAATGACTGTAGTGTGCTGGCCTAATGTCTGCAGAATGTAGCTCTATCTTCTATCAGCTTGGGGAAAAGGCTGAGACAGGTTAAGATCCTGAATAGGATGCCTGAGCGATTGTATAAGCGTGGTATGTCTGATACGGATCAGTGCTGGGGATGTTCTCATGGAGCAGGTACACTAGAACAAATGCTAGAGGAGTGCATCAAAGTGAGGATCCTCTGGGTAAAGTTGACCTTGATAGTCAATAGAGTGCTGAGGTTGTCAACTGGTTATGATTTTGAAACCTTAACACTGGGTGATGATCTGCTCACTGATGATTTGAATGTTGCACAGAAAAAATAGTTATTTACGGGCTCTTTCATGTATAAGAAACTGATCTTGAGGGATTGGAAGTCAACGATTCATCCAGAGGAGAGTACATGGATTGATGAGATGTGCATGCTTGCCTTGATGGAGAGAGTATTTTACAGACAACAGAAGAAAAACAAGTTATTTGAGTCTATCCGGGGCAGATTCCCACAAATGTAATACACTCTGAGACTCTTTGAGGGAAGACAGGGTTCGGTGGGATTCTTGCCATCTGTTCTGTAACTTTTATAAATATGTGAATAAAAAACATTAATAAATAAAAAGTATAGGCATTCTTCATTGGCAAGTGGAGACTACAGTTAATGACTGTAAATAATATTTTCAGAGAAATAAATAGGTGATGCTTGCGTATAAAAGGTCTAATAATTTGTTGTTGCAAGGCAAGAAAATATTCTGGTTGTAAAATAGTATACAATGGGCCTCATTACGACTGTGGCGGCCACGGTATGAACGCTGCCGGTAAGAGGTCAGCACCGTTCATACCGGGCTGCCACATTACGAGTTCTGCAGCGGATCCCGCTCTGTACGCCTGGCCAGACCAGACGTGCAGAGCGGCACCCGCTAGCAGAACAGGATGCTAACAACAGAAACAGGTCCGTTGTTAGCATCCTCCCCATTCTCATTCAGCCCTATGGGGGCTCAAATGGGAATGGGGACGTACTGGTTCCGGGTCCCGTGAAAGGGAATTACCGAACCCTCCAAGGTCCGAATGGCCCGGTAAGTCCTCTATTGCGGGACCCGGATCGGGACCCGAGTTTGGAGGTAGCCATGCTGCTAAAAACGGCATGACTACCTCCAAACTCGTAATGAGGGCCAATGTTTTGTGGTGAGGCAAAATGCTTGTTGTTTGTGAAGTTATGAATACAAATCTTAGAATTGTTTTTTGCAAGTGATTGCATTAAGTGGGCTATAACCGTGTGGTAAAACAAAATACTAGTTGCATTAAAACAGTCTTACATGGTTTTGTAGGCAGGAGGAGATTATATTTAATGGCTGTAAATCAATGTGGCATATTTTTGTGAGGAGGCAAAATGGTAAGTTTGTTGAAAAGAAATATTTTTAAAATATTTTGGCAACAGTGAATATATTTGATGTCTGTAACTGAGTGTGGTTTATTTTTGCGATGAGAAAAAATACTAGCTGCTTGCAAGTAAAAGTCTTACACTTCTTTTGAGGCAGATGATTATATTCTGTCGCTGTAGATCAGTAAGCCATCATTTTCTGAGAGGAAATACCATACGTGTTGCTTGCATAAATAAGTCTTATAATCCTTTGTTGGTAGGAGGTGATTATATTTAGTGGCTGTAACTTAGTGTGTCACACATTTTTCATCATTTAGTAGCTACTAGGCTACGAGTACTAAGGATATGAGAATCCCAGTGACCATCCTGCATGTCAGAAACACACTTGACATGTCTTGTTGGATTAAGACAAACACATAAGGATCTACATCATATCTCCTCGCTGTTATATTATCATGATAAAAAAAACAACTAACCTTCGCTTTCAGTATTCATTTATTTCTCAACTGAGACTGGTCATCCACATTTGCACCATTATTGGTTTCTATCAAAATGACAAAAATAAGTATTTGAAATCGCCTTCTTGTTTCCACCAGTTTATGCGTTGACTGCAACGTGCTAGAAACAGCATTCCTCAGATGGGCAAGACAGGGCTAACGTAGCAGCCATATTGAGACAGCTCTTGTTTCTGAAACTCTGTGTGCATACCAGTGAATACAAATGTGTTCTCTGAGTTAAATCACTGACTACCCAGTTCACTGGCCCAAGGACAGGCACATCTATCAATGATTACAAGATTAAACAATTCAATACATGGGCCATCATGGATGGCTCAGCCTTCCACTTTGATGCTCCACACATTTACATGAATAATGCCCATTTGATACTGAGGCCATGGTTCACTGTATTGAGCTGCCTTATTCACTTTTGTTCCAATTTGAATAAGGTAATATCCCTATCACCTCCTCGTGGGTGGGGTTTCACCGTTTGAATCACGAATGTCCGTGTGAGCTGATTTACATTGGGAAAACAAAAAGAGAAATCCGACAAAGGATCTGTAAGCACAGATCAAGCATCAAAAAGCAGGTAACCTAGAAGACACTTGTGGAACATTACATCAAGCAAAACCATAAGATGAGTGAAATCTTTTGGTTTGTGATTCAAATTGAAGAATCTGTTGCAGGTTACAGTAATCCCTGATATGTGCCTACAGGAGGCTAAAGGTAATTTTAAAGAAAATGAAAAACAAGGTGACCCAAATAACACATTGGCAACACGGGAGAAAATGATAAACGATGCAGTTTAGAAGCACAGCTAGAGTAAACAAAAGAAGAGTTGAAAAGGATGAAAAGCATAAAAGGAGGGGAACAATTAGCAGCAGTTACGCCAGGCAAATGGGTGGGAGGACAGATATTATTTAATAGAGACAGATAGAAGACTGACAATGACAATGTAAAGGTCTTGGAAAGAGAAGATGAACAGGAGAGAAAGAGAACGCAGTATGGGAGGGAGGTTAATGCTAATATTAGTAGAAGGGTCACATAGGACAGAGCAAAAGAGAACAAGAGGGAAGTTGCTGACAGCGTCAGTAGAAACATAATAGAAGCGATAGAAAGAGGAATGTATTTTAGGAAAGGTCTTGGAGGTATCAGCAACAAAATACTGCAAGAGATAGAGCGAGAGTAAGATGAGTGGGAAGATGAAGGGGAGGAAGAGGAAGAAGTGGGGATACCAGCTCCTCAAACGAGTGAGCCCCGAAACACTAGAGTATCCATTGATAGATTTGCGGGATAACGAGCTGCTACAGAGTGGGCGCCCACTGCTCCCGGAGCTTCTCCCAATAAAGTCAGGAAAGAAAACACCATGTGTGAACAGATTAAGGAATTTGCCAGGTCGTCGAACGACAGGTGTGGTTTCACCCATATGCAAGTCATAATGCCGCAGTTGCCCTTGCTCCAAAAGGGGAGGGGGCTGGCTCAGTATATACCGTGATGAACATACAGTGTAGAGGTGCACTCCCTTGTTTTCTAAAGTTACTAATTCTTAACTTTTCGTCATAACTTACTTAATTCAGTAATGTGATTCAGGTGCTCCTATGTGGGGCTCGGCTACAAGACCATGACAAATGAAAAAGGAGAATGGTCCACCTTGGAACTGGTGGGCAAACACAGGGCACACTTTTGTCTGACCGTAGTCAGTAATAGCAATAAAGGAATTTCTTGGTAGAACCAATAAATTGTTAATTTGCTTCGAGATAACACACTGGTATTATTCAAACATATATACTTCAACGAGTTGCACTTTTTATTTAGATCAGAAAATCTTTAAAGTTAAACTCAATGCATTAAATACATAAAAAGTAAACAATTTCAACAATTAGTCATCAGGTACAGTTTTCAACTTTGACTTCCCTGAAAATAACCAGAGAAAAGCCATGTGAAATTTAAATTAAATTTCTATGTAATTAAATTCATGGCTGCTTATCATTTGAAAACAAAGAACTGACCTGTGTTCTTCTAGTGTCCACTAGTGACTGGAAAAGGTTCTGTAGACTCTAATATGCTATTGGATTTTCAGAGTCTCAGCAGTATGTTGGGCTGACTCCTAATAGGGAAATATGTTTTTTTAATAAAAACCTGTCATGAATCTGGTTGTACAAAATCGTGTGTAGGACACAGTTGCTCAAAAAAGCGCTGGGTCCCACTACACGGTCAACTGATCTGTAGTTCAAAAGTATACAGTTCTGACTACTCACCATCTTCACGGTGGTGGTGGACTTGATGTTTTGATTTTCGATTGACACGTTGTTTGTTAACTGGGGCTCTGTCTTCCTGGTTCTGATTTCTACAGTTTCTACCTGCTGTCTCCGATGGATTTACAATCTGTAGATTATTGCATAAGTGTTAGATGCTTGGATGCCTGCATCTATTTTCAAAATAACATGCCGTGCTGCGGCGCGCAATGTTTTTTGTGCTGACTTACTTCCAGCTCTAGGTGCGTGGTATGCGGCTAGAGCTTGAAGTCTTCCTTTGTCCGTGTTGGGGGTGATCGTTTTGATACTCCGATGGTTGCAGAAATTTCCATTTGGCAAAGTGATAGTTCGTAGCTGCCAAGATCAATGGGAATGGCTTCCGTGTGTCATGGGACGAAACCGCGAGTGTTTTCTGTTTGTATTGACATTAGTAATGCCGTTGTCAAGGAAACGGTCAGGATTGATGGGTAATATTACCTCTGTTGTATATCATGTCTGTGCCAGGCGCCATCTTGGAATGTCGCTAGGAATAGTTCTGTTTATCCATTATGTGTAGTCTTCCATTATTTGCCAACTGTAATAGTTAATAAAGATGTTGCAATCATTTCCATTTAATTATTTTTCTATGGGTGATATGAATCCGAAATTTAAGATATTATGATGAAGGAGTAAATTGTATGGCGTGGTTGCCCACAAGTGAAGGTGCTAACTTCTATTTTTTCATTGCGCTTTTTCTAAACACTTTAATATGTTGATTTCTGATTCCATGGTCTGTTCGTACATTTATATTCCAAAGAGTTAATGAGTAGAATATTCATGCAGGAAAGTCACCAGTATTCACAGAGTATACGTTATGTCAATTTACAGATGACAACTCATATCCCAGTCGACGTTCATTCCTTTAGGATACATAGCTTCCAGTCTATCGATCCAGAACAATTCATGTTGTAGCAATGTTTTGCCATATTCCTTCCCCTTCTTGACAGTGTTACCTGTTCCAAGATGATAAATTTGATTTGGGCTATTGTGTGAGATTCCCTCAGGAAGTGTTGTGCTACTGGTGAATGATCATTTTATAGCCTAATCAAGCCTAGGGCCATCCCTACTTAGAACATTCAGCAGGGACATTTGATCCCATAGATGATATTTTTAGTATCACAGGTTGATGTATGCCATAGTTTGAACTTATATCTCCTGTGGGGTTGATTGATGTATTCCCCCTTTATCATATTATTGCAGTTTTTGCAATTATTGCATGGGAGAGTCCCCTTAAATTTCTGATTTGTTGTTTGTTTTGCTGAGAAGCTGCTCTATTACCCAACCCAGGGATCTTTGGTCATGAAAATCCCTCACCAGCTGGGTCATTATGTACTTCGATCACGCATGACAATAAGTGGTTATGAATTCTCTGGAATTAGTGCATACCTGCCTGGTAGTTTGTGCAAAGGCGTGCTTTAGTTCCTGCACCAATTCTCTTGGGGTCTGATTTTTCCGCATTGCACATTGTAGGCCGCTTTGCAAGCCTCCTGGGTGTTTCTGTGGGCAGAAAAGTGCTTCAAGATGGCCACCTTGTAGGTGGACCACCTTGAATGGTTTTGATCTTCCAGTCCAGCAAAGAAGCTGGAGTACTCTGGAGAGAATGTCCATTTGGCATAATCTATGTAGTTCTGGCTATCTTTGATGTGCAAAGTGTCCATCATGTGTTCATAGAGTTCCAGATGCTCCCAGACAGAACATTTTGCGTTTTTGTGGTACAGTGTTATGAAATTCCTAATGGCCTTGATCTGCCTAATGCGGTCTTTCACCAGAACTCTCCTCTGTTTATTAGCCTTCTTTTGCCACGTCACCCGAGTCCACTCGGCTTCAGACTCAGAGGCGCTACTGTTTTAGGTCCCCTCATGATCTTCTAGCCTCTCCATGATTCTGTGAGCTTGTGAGGGGCTTGCAGAATGGTGGGGCCTAGTTTCTTCTCCCCTGTGCTGCACAAGAGAATAGTCTTCTGACTCCTCCCTACTTCCAGGGTTAGCAGATGATCCCCCCCCACTGTCCTGATAGGGTAGAGGACTTCAGAATGCTATTTTGGGGCCTCATTTCATGCTGTTCTTCAGCAAATCGAACCAAATGGTCCATTTGGAGATAGTGCTTCTGCAGACGTAATTCTCTGACTTTCTCCTCATAGGAGGCTTCCTGGTCAGGGATATCAGCCATAATATTTTGGTATCTATACAGGGTCGCCCGTCCATCAATTTCTGAGGGGCGCTGACCTGTCAGCTCCATCATGCTAGGCATATTTAATTCTGACGTCCTCATGGTTTCTGGCTCATGTGAACCAGTAGACATGAAGTCAGCAGTGCACAAAGTATTAAATGGGTTTCAGTCCCTTAGTACAGAGGGCAACACACTGTGATCAGGGGTTACCCTGTCCCTCTCTACTTGTTCGGGTTCCCTCCAGTTTGGATTAAATCTAGCACACTCTTTCTCTAACAGCTCTCGTTTCTCATTCTCAGCCCCTACCTCTTGATAGTAGACAACGGTCTGAGTCTTTTGCTCTGCTATCAAGGCTTGACTGGCCTATATGACCCGCTCTTGGGCTGCCACCTGATTATGGAGTCCATTGCTCTCCTCACAGAGGACCTCATTGACTTTTTGTGCTGCCTGTATGGTTTGGGAACACTGGGAACATTTTTGTTGCTAGAGATTCACCTCTTGGGTTTGCACATTTTTAGTTTAGGTGTTCTCTTCCAGAGCACCTTCTGGTGTGCTCCAATAACTTTACTTATTCTACTTTTAGTTCATTTAGTTTCTGGTGGTCTAACTCTTCTTTTCTGTAGTTCTGTTTTTAGGTTGCACACTTCTTCACATAGGGCATCTTTGTCCTGATTTAGGGTGCCCCTCTGTTCAGCCAGGTCATCCCTTTGTCACTTGATAGCATTTATTTCTGGTGTTTTTGATCAAATTCTACTTGCAAGAGGAGTTCTTTAATAATTAATGTATTACTTTCCTCTTCTACTTTCTCAATCTGCTTTTGTAATATGGTTATTTGTTCTGAGCAAACTTTATTATATTTTAGTTGTTGATTTAGTTTCTGTTGACTCTCTTGCAGAGAGTCCACCTTTTCCTGACACTCCTCTTTTAGTGCATCTAATTGGGTCTCTTGTTCTGATTATTGTGTTGTTGTAGAGCCAAGTCCTCTTTTAGCTGTTTAATGTAGTTGCCAAATTCTACCTCAGAATCTTGGCTCTTTTTCAATTTCTCTTCCACTAATTTTAATTCAGCCTGGATTTGGTTTATGAGCCCGGACTGGTTTTGCGCAAGGGTTCTGTTTTCTTCATGTTTTGCCTGCAACACTCCCATATGGAGATACATGTAGCTGTGATTCTGACAATTTTAATCTGCTCCTCATTAATTATTGGAGTCATGTACAACTCGCTCAAAGCTTGATGTATTAGGCCACTTACAAGGAGAGGAAGCCCGGTATACTACTGTACTAATAAAAAATTAGCAGTGTATACTCTGTCTATGTCCGGGAGGATAATGATATAAGTATCAGGAGACAAAGTTATATCGCAGGTACTAAAGGAGTGTGGTATATATACTCTCAGTAGAAATATTAACAGGGACCAAGGATGGTTAAAAAGACAATCTCAAATTTTAATAACAAACAATTCATTCATATTAAAACCTCAATTAAATAAATAGGTTAGTAATACAGGCATTGTCAAATCCCATGTGCAACGGCAAAAATAGGGAATGCATAACAGGCTCGGTGGCCAGTTAGAAAGGTGTTGTAACAATCATACGACCAATGGGGGTACTTCTCAATCTGAATCCATAGTAAATAAAGTAAACATGTTTTAATTGTGTGCTGCAGTCCTGGTCAGATGTGTGTCGCCCCGTTAGAATCTTTAACAGATTGGGGCTCATCCGGGATTGAGATTGTGTTTTCACCCATGGCAGTTTAACATAGCCGGATAACCTTCAAGGTAGTTATACTTTGTGGGGTAGAAAGCTGTGTTACGCTGTAGAAAGCGCCTCCCCAAAACACAGATCCTAAGTACCAGGCCTGTGTGTAAAACTAAAGCAACAGAATTCTGGTTACCCTTATATAAATAAATTACTAAAGAAAGAACACTTTCCAAAATGAACACAGTAGTGATCAACATGGCTAGGCAGCATCTTCTGCACAAGTTATTTGTCAGAGGGGAATGGGCACAACAAGATGTGGTGGTCTGGCTACAAGAAATGATGCAACAGGTCACCGCCATGGGCATGGATATGTGGCTGGATGGTGGCCTAATACATCAGGAGACAAAGTTATATCGCAGGTACTAAAGGAGTGTGGTATATATACTCTCAGTAGAAATATTAACAGGGACCAAGGATGGTTAAAAAGACAATCTCAAATTTTAATAACAAACAATTCATTCATATTAAAACCTCAATTAAATAAATAGGTTAGTAATACAGGCATTGTCAAATCCCATGTGCAACGGCAAAAATAGGGAATGCATAACAGGCTCGGTGGCCAGTTAGAAAGGTGTTGTAACAATCATACGACCACTGGGGGTACTTTTCAAAGTAACAGGGTACCCTATCCAGGTATGGATAAATGTGTCATCAATTAAACTCTCTGTTTAGGGTTCAGAGGTCTGTCTCTCGGTGGCCAGTTAGAAAGGTGTTGTAACAATCATACGACCACTGGGGGTACTTTTCAAAGTAACAGGGTACCCTATCCAGGTATGGATAAATGTGTCATCAATTAAACTCTCTGTTTAGGGTTCAGAGGTCTGTCTCGACATGTTTCTGTTCCTAAAGAGCAAGGTGTGGAACATTCATCAGGAGGAAGTACATAACAATATCACCTATTTAACAATTGGGATGGAGAGCAAAAAAAATGCCACTACAGTATCATAGCACCTGCAAGAGAATAAAAACAACAATCATCAAAGGTTAACTATTAAATAGTTGTATATATTGGAAAGTTCCAAATATGAACTAGGCAACTATAAAGGAACACAATTACCTTATAGTGTGCCTGTGGGGGCTCTCTACTAACATTAGTAGGCATGGGGTAGTCCAAGTCACGACCCTAAAGCAACAACAAAGGGATAATAGCCAGTAAATCAGCTATAACCAAGCCTAGTAGTACTCCAAAACAAACAACAGCAGCCTAAACGGAAAGAGACACCAAATATCCAGATGAGTATGGCGGCGTGCACTGAGGAAACTTCCCTGGTGCAACCTCCCATGCAAGCGAAAGGCGCTTAACAAACACCTTGTACAAGGGACGTATATCCATAAAGGAAAGCGGTGTGGGGGTCCAGGTGTAGACCAGAAACTCGTGCCCAGCAATTTAGAAAAAGTGTAAATCACTATGTGATAATGCATAGGGCAGACAAGCATGCGACCGAGGTTAGTGAGTCGAAATGACACCGGAATAGAGTCAGGGTAAGCTGGCATTCAATACCATGTTAATAAACAGGGTGCCCATGTAGCCATAGAAATAGGGATGTAAGAAGGAATAATACCTTAAGGCGGTCAGCCTAGTGTCGTCACAGGCGATTTCTAACTATCCGCACTGTAAATGAAAAACAAAAGAGAAATGTGATAAGCTATACAGAGATGCGAAAGCATCGCAACACCGTCAGTAGGTGACGAATCAGAGAGAGTCACAACATATTGCACCAAACTCAATGCGGTGACTTACCCTATGCGGCAGAGTGAAAGGCAAGCAGTTGACTCGCTCGCGAGGAGCTAAACAAAGTGTCCGCTGTCAGCGCGAAGCTGCCGATGCAGGTTCATAGTCAAGGACAACCCTTGGTTAGTCCTACTATTATGTTCATGTATCTAAAGACATGTGTTGAGGTTATGTCAAACATGGCAGCCATCTTACAATGGAGTAAAAGAGAAATGCCGGTGGGGAACATCAAACACTAACTATAAAAATTAATCTCCAGCAATAGAGAGTGTCCCACAAAAATAGTGGCGTAACCCTGATTCAAAGATAACTACGAATCAGTGGGGGACAAGAGAGTGATGGGCTCAAGAGAGGGGACAGTGAATCTTCGAGTGATACGATAGAGGTGCCAGCATAGGTATCAAAAACATGATGATAAAATTATGACGATATATACACAGAGAAATAGCACGGTCATTATATATTATGCCAATCAATCGACTCGTTGAGTCCAATAACATCACTGTGTAGTGTAAAAATCATCTTTTGTTCCATTTTCAGCAGTTTCTTTTCTCGTGCTGTGTTCTTAAGTCCTTTCACAACCAACAGGATCGTCCAGGTAAAATCCTCATACTTGTGTTTCAAAAGATGGAAGTGTTTCACAAGGGGGGCGTTCTCAGTTTTATTCTTCAGACAGCTCCGATGTTCCATTATGCGGGTTTTAACTTTTCTGATAGTCTTGCCAATATAGTGCAATCCACATTTACAGGTAATCATATATACAACAAAATCAGTGTTACAATTAGTTAAACTCATTTGGGTCCAGGGTTTTGAAAGACCAATATCAACTTCTTTCGTTCTCATGGTTAATTTACAAACGCCACATGAGCCGCAAGGGTAGTGTCCCGTGGCTTCTGGGAGCCCCCAGAGTGAGGTTAATTTAGGTTCCGAAGTGTTAATCGGTTTCAATTTACTGTTACTCACTATATTTCCAATGGTGGTACTTCTTTTATAGGCGAAAATCGGCATAGGAATCGGTTGAGTTGCGGTTCTGAAGATTTTCCAGTTTTTCTTTATGATATTGGTAATTTCAAAACTCCGGTCCGTAAAAGTATTCACACAGACAATCCTATCCTCTTTAGGTTTCTTGGGCTTGGGTTCTAATAACGCCTCTCGGTTGTTATTAAATGCCCTTTTAGCTGATTTGTTTATGAGTTTTTTGGGGTAGCCTCTCTGTCTGAGCTTTTTACTAAGGGCTGACGCCTCAACCTCATAGGTGTCTTTATCCGAGCTATTTCTCTTTAGACGGAGAAATTGTCCAAAAGGGAGGTTGTCGCGGAGATGTTTAATATGATGACTGGAATAATCCAAAAGAGAGTTCTTGTCCGTGGGTTTGTGATAAGGTTTTATTTTCAGGGACCCATTAAGGGGATAAATGGTCAAGTCCAGAAAGTTAGTAAACTCATTACTACAAGTCATAGTGAATTGTAAGTGGGGATTCAGACCGTTGAGCCAGGTAAAGAAATTGTTAGCATCATCCCGTGAACCTTTCCACAAAACGAGGATATCGTCAATGTAACGACTCCACTTGGTAATATTGTTGTTGAAAGGGTTACTGATGTTGTAGATATGTAATTTCTCAAATGTTTCGACATAAAGGTTAGCCACACTCGGGGCCATCGTGGCTCCCATCGCTGTGCCTTCAATTTGTTGATAAAATTTCCCATTGAACTCAAAGTAGTTACGTCTCAAGGCGAGTTCTATACACCAGAGAATAAATGAGGTAGGTACAGGGTCATTATCTTCTCGGGTCAGTAATATTTCTTCAATAGTATCAAGTGACGCCTGTTGTGGTATGTTGGTGTAAAGGGAGACAATATCCAAACCTATAAGTAGGTTGGATAGAGGATCAAACTCGAGACTTTCATAGGTATTAATAACATCTCTGGAATCTTTTAGATAAGATTGCATTTTTTGTACGTATGTTTTAAGATAATGGTCCGCAAAGGTAGAGAGTGGCTCCAAGACAGAGTCTATGCCAGCTACAATGGGACGACCAGGAGGGTTCAGAAGAGTTTTATGGACCTTAGGCAGGGTATAGAATGTGGGAATGCATGGTTTCTTATTAACAAGGAAGTCTGCTTCCTGTTTAGAAATCCATTCCCGATCTTTCGCTTTGCCAACCTTGTCAGCAACGAGGTGTTGGAGTTCAAGTGTGGGGTCATAAGTAAGTAGGTGGTAGTAGGAGGTATTGCTTAGTTGTCTTTCACATTCATCAATATAATCTGAGCGGTTGAGAATAACAATCCCTCCACCTTTGTCCGCCTTCTTAATAATGATCGATGGATTGGAGGATAAAGAATCAAGAGCTTTGCGTTCCTGGTTGGATAGATTGTCAAAGGTTCTACGATGTTTAGCTTCAAGGGCCATGACCTCAGTAATAACTTTCTTTTCAAATACTAGTGATTCAGGAGAGAAACTTTGGGCAGGAGGGTAGAACGTCGATGGATTACGTAACCCAGTACAGTTAATGGGGCCCTCCACCGTGGTGTCATCAGAGGAGGAAAAGAATTCCTTCAAATGGATTTTACGCATCAGTTTTTTGAAATCGATCTGGAATTCGAATGGGTCGTGTTCTTTCGTTATAACATAGCCTAGGCCTTTGTTCAGCACTTGTTGTTCCGTCGTAGTGGGTAGGTAATTCGACAGGTTGATTAAAAGCGACTCCCACTTCTGGTTTGTCTCGAACCGTCGTCCCAATTGTTTCTGTTCTGGGCCTGGTATAAAAAACGGCCCTGATTAGATCTCCTTCCTCCGTTGTTCGGCCGTCTTACAGGTTGACCTCTGCCCCTTTTAATAGTTGCTCTGTTGCCAGAGGATGTTCCTTCTCCTGAATCCTCGGGGTCACTACTGTCATGACTTGTGCTGTAAGACGTGTTACGAAACCGTACTCGTCTGTTTTGTCTTGTGGGTCCATTTGTTTGTAGCGATTTATTGACATAGTCCGCTTGCACATAGGGGAAAGCTTTCTCATGTGTGAAGCGAGCCAGATCTTTTTTCATTCGTTGAATTCGCTCCTTAGTATTAATAACCTTAAAATCTTTCATTTCTTTTTCTATTTCTTCGAGTCTTTTTTTATAAGTTTCTAAAGGGAGCTGTTTTTTTAAATTATCTTCAATCTTGTGTAATTCAATTTCAATTTTGGCCGATGTTTCTTTCGCAGTGTCAATAATCAAAATGAGCCAATCACGACCACAGCGGTTAGCTATATAGCTCCATTGCACACGGAATTTTTCATTATCTAGGAATAATCTAGGTTCATTAAGGACTGTCAATCCTTGAGGTAATGCTTTATTCTTAAGATATTCGAGCATAATTGCCCCATGTAATTCAGTTCTTGTAAGTCTTTTACCTAGTTGGGTCAGTTCATTCCATTCATCTTTATCTTGTGAAATCTCTTGGATATCATCATGATTAAGGATTGAGATCGCTTTCATAAGGGCTGCTGCATAGTCATCGCTATAGGCGAGGATTCTGTCTTCAGCCATATTGAGGACAGGGGAGTCCAAATTTCCAAAGGAGCTGTTGTATGTGAGGGTATTACTAATAACCCACTTAGAAGAGGTTTCCTGTGACCAGAAGGCCACTGTGAGCTCCTTACAAGGAGAGGAAGCCCGGTATACTACTGTACTAATAAAAAATTAGCAGTGTATACTCTGTCTATGTCCGGGAGGATAATGATATAAGTATCAGGAGACAAAGTTATATCGCAGGTACTAAAGGAGTGTGGTATATATACTCTCAGTAGAAATATTAACAGGGACCAAGGATGGTTAAAAAGACAATCTCAAATTTTAATAACAAACAATTCATTCATATTAAAACCTCAATTAAATAAATAGGTTAGTAATACAGGCATTGTCAAATCCCATGTGCAACGGCAAAAATAGGGAATGCATAACAGGCTCGGTGGCCAGTTAGAAAGGTGTTGTAACAATCATACGACCACTGGGGGTACTTTTCAAAGTAACAGGGTACCCTATCCAGGTATGGATAAATGTGTCATCAATTAAACTCTCTGTTTAGGGTTCAGAGGTCTGTCTCTCGGTGGCCAGTTAGAAAGGTGTTGTAACAATCATACGACCACTGGGGGTACTTTTCAAAGTAACAGGGTACCCTATCCAGGTATGGATAAATGTGTCATCAATTAAACTCTCTGTTTAGGGTTCAGAGGTCTGTCTCGACATGTTTCTGTTCCTAAAGAGCAAGGTGTGGAACATTCATCAGGAGGAAGTACATAACAATATCACCTATTTAACAATTGGGATGGAGAGCAAAAAAAATGCCACTACAGTATCATAGCACCTGCAAGAGAATAAAAACAACAATCATCAAAGGTTAACTATTAAATAGTTGTATATATTGGAAAGTTCCAAATATGAACTAGGCAACTATAAAGGAACACAATTACCTTATAGTGTGCCTGTGGGGGCTCTCTACTAACATTAGTAGGCATGGGGTAGTCCAAGTCACGACCCTAAAGCAACAACAAAGGGATAATAGCCAGTAAATCAGCTATAACCAAGCCTAGTAGTACTCCAAAACAAACAACAGCAGCCTAAACGGAAAGAGACACCAAATATCCAGATGAGTATGGCGGCGTGCACTGAGGAAACTTCCCTGGTGCAACCTCCCATGCAAGCGAAAGGCGCTTAACAAACACCTTGTACAAGGGACGTATATCCATAAAGGAAAGCGGTGTGGGGGTCCAGGTGTAGACCAGAAACTCGTGCCCAGCAATTTAGAAAAAGTGTAAATCACTATGTGATAATGCATAGGGCAGACAAGCATGTGACCGAGGTTAGTGAGTCGAAATGACACCGGAATAGAGTCAGGGTAAGCTGGCATTCAATACCATGTTAATAAACAGGGTGCCCATGTAGCCATAGAAATAGGGATGTAAGAAGGAATAATACCTTAAGGCGGTCAGCCTAGTGTCGTCACAGGCGATTTCTAACTATCCGCACTGTAAATGAAAAACAAAAGAGAAATGTGATAAGCTATACAGAGATGCGAAAGCATCGCAACACCGTCAGTAGGTGACGAATCAGAGAGAGTCACAACATATTGCACCAAACTCAATGCGGTGACTTACCCTATGCGGCAGAGTGAAAGGCAAGCAGTTGACTCGCTCGCGAGGAGCTAAACGAAGTGTACGCTGTCAGCGCGAAGCTGCCGATGCAGGTTCATAGTCAAGGACAACCCTTGGTTAGTCCTACTATTATGTTCATGTATCTAAAGACATGTGTTGAGGTTATGTCAAACATGGCAGCCATCTTACAATGGAGTAAAAGAGATTGTCGGCATTTCTCTTTTACTCCATTGTAAGATGGCTGCCATGTTTGACATAACCTCAACACATGTCTTTAGATACATGAACATAATAGTAGGACTAACCAAGGGTTGTCCTTGACTATGAACCTGCATCGGCAGCTTCGCGCTGACAGCGGACACTTCGTTTAGCTCCTCGCGAGCGAGTCAACTGCTTGCCTTTCACTCTGCCGCATAGGGTAAGTCACCGCATTGAGTTTGGTGCAATATGTTGTGACTCTCTCTGATTCGTCACCTACTGACGGTGTTGCGATGCTTTCGCATCTCTGTATAGCTTATCACATTTCTCTTTTGTTTTTCATTTACAGTGCGGATAGTTAGAAATCGCCTGTGACGACACTAGGCTGACCGCCTTAAGGTATTATTCCTTCTTACATCCCTATTTCTATGGCTACATGGGCACCCTGTTTATTAACATGGTATTGAATGCCAGCTTACCCTGACTCTATTCCGGTGTCATTTCGACTCACTAACCTCGGTTGCATGCTTGTCTGCCCTATGCATTATCACATAGTGATTTACACTTTTTCTAAATTGCTGGGCACGAGTTTCTGGTCTACACCTGGACCCCCACACCGCTTTCCTTTATGGATATACGTCCCTTGTACAAGGTGTTTGTTAAGCGCCTTTCGCTTGCATGGGAGGTTGCACCAGGGAAGTTTCCTCAGTGCACGCCGCCATACTCATCTGGATATTTGGTGTCTCTTTCCGTTTAGGCTGCTGTTGTTTGTTTTGGAGTACTACTAGGCTTGGTTATAGCTGATTTACTGGCTATTATCCCTTTGTTGTTGCTTTAGGGTCGTGACTTGGACTACCCCATGCCTACTAATGTTAGTAGAGAGCCCCCACAGGCACACTATAAGGTAATTGTGTTCCTTTATAGTTGCCTAGTTCATATTTGGAACTTTCCAATATATACAACTATTTAATAGTTAACCTTTGATGATTGTTGTTTTTATTCTCTTGCAGGTGCTATGATACTGTAGTGGCATTTTTTTTGCTCTCCATCCCAATTGTTAAATAGGTGATATTGTTATGTACTTCCTCCTGATGAATGTTCCACACCTTGCTCTTTAGGAACAGAAACATGTCGAGACAGACCTCTGAACCCTAAACAGAGAGTTTAATTGATGACACATTTATCCATACCTGGATAGGGTACCCTGTTACTTTGAAAAGTACCCCCAGTGGTCGTATGATTGTTATAACACCTTTCTAACTGGCCACCGAGAGACAGACCTCTGAACCCTAAACAGAGAGTTTAATTGATGACACATTTATCCATACCTGGATAGGGTACCCTGTTACTTTGAAAAGTACCCCCAGTGGTCGTATGATTGTTACAACACCTTTCTAACTGGCCACCGAGCCTGTTATGCATTCCCTATTTTTGCCGTTGCACATGGGATTTGACAATGCCTGTATTACTAACCTATTTATTTAATTGAGGTTTTAATATGAATGAATTGTTTGTTATTAAAATTTGAGATTGTCTTTTTAACCATCCTTGGTCCCTGTTAATATTTCTACTGAGAGTATATATACCACACTCCTTTAGTACCTGCGATATAACTTTGTCTCCTGATGTATTAGGCCACCATCCAGCCACGTATCCATGCCCATGGCGGTGACCTGTTGCATCATTTCTTGTAGCCAGACCACCACATCTTGTTGTGCCCATTCCCCTCTGACAAATAACTTGTGCAGAAGATGCTGCCTAGCCATGTTGATCACTACTGTGTTCATTTTGGAAAGTGTTCTTTCTTTAGTAATTTATTTATATAAGGGTAACCAGAATTCTGTTGCTTTAGTTTTACACACAGGCCTGGTACTTAGGATCTGTGTTTTGGGGAGGCGCTTTCTACAGCGTAACACAGCTTTCTACCCCACAAAGTATAACTACCTTGAAGGTTATCCGGCTATGTTAAACTGCCATGGGTGAAAACACAATCTCAATCCCGGATGAGCCCCAATCTGTTAAAGATTCTAACGGGGCGACACACATCTGACCAGGACTGCAGCACACAATTAAAACATGTTTACTTTATTTACTATGGATTCAGATTGAGAAGGCACTCAACCCATCTCACACGCCCTGTTACAAATACCCCGGGCCACAATGGACCATGAACCAGGTCAGTGGATGGTAATATAATATTTATTTATTTTAAAATTCAAACAAAATCACACAAAATTAACATTGGGCAGCAATCACCAGTGGGGTGATAATTACAAGGCAGATTGATGGAATGCACTTAGTTAGACTTTTTCATGTTAGATAAACACTACACACTTGAAAGAAAGCAAAATTCACTTTTGAATGGATTTTAAATGGTAACACAGTTAATGATTTCCCCTGAAACATGCCATCAAACCCCTGTTAATCAAAATGTGCATGGATGGGGAGGTGTAGCAAGGAGTCAGGTACCCTTTGCAGATTTAGCTCCCTGAAACTGAGCAAAACGGCCCACAAAATTACTAAATGTTTATTTCCAGGTACGGTTGAATGAAGAGAGCACAAATTGGGTATAGCATTATCAGGACACTAGCCACTATGAATCAATGTCCTAAGCAGTTAAGAAATCGACTTGGAAATGAAAAACCCAGTGCAGCTGAATCACAATTTGAAAACTTTCATTTTCTTATTTTTACAGGTTAAAATGTCAAAACGGTTTGAAAAACTGCTTGGATAGGCAGAGTAGGAATGTGGTTTTTATGCTAAAGCATAGATACACATCACAGGAATGATAGGTAAGTGAAAGGGTACATCTAAATGAATGCTAAATTGAAATTCATTATAGAAAAGGAAATTCGGGTTGCAAATAAAAGCAGTTGTCAAGGAAAATCGGTTTGCAAGGAATGACAAGTTTTACTTAAACTAGATTTTAGTGACTATATTTTTAAAGATGGAGACGGTACACTCGAAGGTTAATTTGCAAGGTTAACCTTCACACCGTGTTCAGCTCTATATGTAAATTAATTAACTAATACAAAATATGACTAAGGATTTAAACAAAGAACGGTAAGGAAAACACCTAGAAATCAAGGAACAGAATATACAGAGGATTCGGATCATTTAAACAGTTACTAGTGTACTTTCAGGATTACTTTTGGCGTGGAACAAAGGCAAGGTATCAAAATGGGGTACGCTATGTTTTGCTATAGGATTCGGCGTTTCTCACAATCAAAACTTCGGTTTGGGATTTGGGACAGCCAAACGGGTTTCTGGACTCAAAGGATCTGGTCACGGCACATCGGCGGGCTCTGCAAGAAGGGGACAGCTGGTAACCGGGGTAGGGTCTCAATAGATAGCGAGGTGCATCAGCTGAATAAAACAGGTAACAGGCCTTACAGGCAGCGCTGGATAATCCCAATGAGCGTTCTGCCACCTTTCCCCTTTCTCCCAGAATTAGTGGGATTTTGTTATGGGGTTTGGTTCTGAAGGGTGGTTCTGCCTTGGTAGGAGGGTCTGGATCAATTATCCCTTTCCTGGCAGTGGAGTCTAGAATCTTGCAGGGTGAATCTGGAATGTCTGGATATCGGGAAGCACAGGAGCTGGAAAATTCAGAAGAGAGTGTCCTTTGTCTCTCTGAGTTTCCCCCTTTTATAAGTCCGGTGGCATCACAGGATTTACCATGGGGGCAGGCCTTTGGCTTGACATGCCTCTAACAACTGGATTGGTCAGAGTTTACTGTTACCACCCTCCTGTCAACTGGTTGGGCTTCAAGGACATGACATCAGTTTCATGGTGTGAGCTTAAATTGCCCATTTGCCTCCCACAGCCATTTCTCCCAAAAATCAGTTATAACGTAAATTGCACATTTTTACAGTTGTAGTATTTTTGAAAATCACATAGGCAAATGACACATTTCATACAGAGCATGGAATTCCAACTCCCGAGTTTGTACTTTGTCATTTCACCCTCCTAATAATCTTTCGCACTTTTCTGTGGGAAATATTTCACCTAAAATTCTACAATTTTATACATGTGTACCTATTGTCACATAGCATGTTTGCATTACATTTTAAAGTTGCACCATGTACACTTTCCCCATGATTTCCATTTTTCTGCCATTTGCGACCCCTACATACTAGGGACAACTACTATGTCTTGTTTGAATGATACAGAAATTTGATTTAAATTGTTAACCTTGTGCATTGCTGCGTTGTTTGGTTGCAGAAATAAAAGTCTGAAAGTTTATTAAATAAAATAGTCTTTTGCCCCAGATGGGCTGTCTTTTGTCTTCCAAATAAGGACATGTCCTTCCAACCCACAGCCAACTGTCAGCCATAGTCCTGAGTTGCAATGGAGTTGCCTTTGAAGCTCCCCAGTTTGAGTTTGAGGGGATGTGCTACTAAAAAAGTCATACCTATGTGTCTCAGAAATCCATTCTGCCAGGCTGGAGCACAGCCACAGAGTCTGACAAGGGTGCTAGAAACACCACCATTGTCTATTCATATGCCTCGGGGGCTGGTCTACTGGAAGGGTTACAGATCCTGTTCCCAGGAAGCAAACGTCCTTTGAAGCTAGGCCAGGAAGAACATGCTCGGTGGCTTCAGCACAGTAAATGCATTTATTGATTTTTTTTTTCTGAACCAGAAAGCAAATCTGTTGGAATTAAATATCCCAAACAAAACCCCCTCACATTTCTAAGCAAGGACAGGGCCCTAATTTAACATTCCATTTTTAAACAGCATTTTCCTGTTTGTTGAAAGGACATATTACACGTAGGTTAATTCTGCTGGGATGTCACTTTCAAATGCAGCTTTTCCTGGTATCTTTATTCTGAGCATTTTCATGGCCGTAGTTAATTTCTACTACGCAAAAATCTGTTCCACACAAGGATCCTTTGAAACTGACATGCTAAGAGAGAGAGGGCTTCTTATGAAGAATTTAGTTGTGATATTTAGTTGCAAAGTAAAGCGTTTTTCTTTATACGGCTTGGAGCAAAGTTCTTTGTTATTTCACAGGTCTTGCCTGGCACAGCCTGTCATTCAGTGAGAAATGCCCCCTTTTGCTGGAGCACAACCTAAATATTGGTGGACAGAGCTGGGTCTCACTGGATCAGTGCAGTCATTTTAAATATATTTTAAATATTTTTTATATTGCCAGATTATTTCCTGTTTCAGTGAAAAGCTTTGGGCTGGCAGCCTAGCAGCGCTGCCTTTGAATTCTTTTCTTTTTGGTGCAAATGAACTTTTCTCTGGAGCCACTGAAGAAAATACTGGCAACAATTCTCAGGGTATTTGGTGTTTCATCTCACCCATGTGTGGCTGGTAAAACAGCGCACCCATTATTTTGGTGCCTGCAAAACGCAGTTTTAAGGCAAGGCGATAGTGCTCAACAGTGCCAGCACATCCATTCTGATGTTGACTGCGTAGATCTGGTTTGGTGGTATAGGGGAGTTCTGTTGGGCGGTAGATGTATCCCACAGAGTGGGGAAAAAAGCTCTCCCTGTATGTCCTGTTGCATATACGAGGGCCACACTACCTTCCGACCCTCCTGATATTAACTCGGAGATGATATCCTTTGTGGGCAGTTGAAACATCTCCTCCTGTAGTGTATGCTGGTCTTCCTCCTATTTTTGTTGGCCCAAAATAAGTAAGTGCATTCTTTTGGTCAGGTTGGGGCTTTCCTTCGGTATGAAAAAGGAAACATGAAAAATGTAGTCTTTATCCTCATTCTTTACTGTTGGCAGTCAGACTATCCTGGGTTAGGTATATGTTCTTTGGTGCCCCACAGGTTTTCGTCCTCCCGATCCATATTAGACTCTCTCAGGTCCATTGCATGTTTTCCATATCAACATTTGGGGAATTCTAGGAGGCACGCTGCTTGACTGTTCGCCTCTCCACAATGGGATAGGTGACTTTGGTGTTGGGGATACTGTTGGTATTAAAGACTTGGTACGCATCCTTGGGTCCATATAGCGATGACTGTGTGGTTACTTTATCAAAACATGGACGTGTTGATTTGCAATAGCAAAAAATCAAACATGTGAAGGATCTGCCTTCCGTAGAGAAAACTTGAAATGAAGACCGTCTTCAAAACCTGACTCTGTAATACAAATGTAATAAAAAGGGATATTACTTTAATACTATCTTTGAAAGATTTTGAAGATTTTGCAAACATTAGTGAGCATTCACAAGGAAATGATACACCTAACATACCAACAGCTGCCAAATATTTGAATATTATTCTCAAACACACTAAAGAGAGTGGGATGTGGAAACTTAAGAAAAGAGAACATAATTCATCCATGTGAAGAACTATGGCAATATTTTAGATTTTTTCCAAGAACTAGTTACCAAGGACTTGCAGGGAAATAGGTACAAGCAACACTAGCAAAAAGAGCATTTTATGCACAATTTATTAAAGAACTGATAGCTTTTAATAACATTCACAAATAAATGGTCTCCCAATATTACCTACAAGCAGGAATAAACATTGACAAAACTACTCCTTTAAGAGTCTCCTGACCGAAAATAAAATAAAATGAATGCAAATGCCAGACCCTTTTATGATGACATTCTTCCAAAGATGCACAACAGTATAAAGTCCTTTCCACCTTGCAAACAGAACCTGGCCAAATTTATGTCAGCATACATTTAATCAATTTGTACTTCAAATAGTCATATCACTTGTTTAGTATATTAAGATGACAGGGTCTCATTACAAGGTCCGTGGTAACCCCCCGGTGGTACGGTGGGTTGCCGCTGACCACGTAACACTGTTCCACTTCCAGAGATCCCAGTGCCACCGGGACATTAAAAGTCCTGGCGGCCCGGGATGTCAGGTGGCAGAAAGCGTAAGGACTCAATGGGATTGGGGACACGGAAGCACCAACATCATTGCTAATAGTGCAGGTGCTTCTGTGAAGCCATGCCTGCAGGGGCTGGTGTTCCCGGCAGAGGCCCCTGCAGGCATTTTCATAGTCCAGCAGTCCGGAAAGGGTGCTGGTACATTGCTACCGGCACCCTTATTTCCAGAGCGCCAGGCTTATAGTGAGGCCCTATGAATGGTGTGCTAAAACTATTCCCTGTTGTGATAATTACAGATTAATGACCTTAGATGTACAGGTTCCCTATGGCAGCATTAGACATGATGTATAATTTGAACTAATAGCATTTTTGTAAAAGGTGCTCACCCTCATTGTTCAAATATAATATGAGATTGAAAATGAACGAATTTACATTCCACCACAAAAAAATAATATACCTCATTATAAGTTTGCCTGTCCGGTAACTACGGTACTGGTAAGCTTTCCAGTACTGTAGTTACCAGACCAACAAACTACGAGTTCTGCTGCCTTTTCACCCGCCAGGTCATACATGGCGGTCAGAATGGCACCCGCAAGCACAGCATGTCGGATGCACCAGCACTATTCTGAATGGTGCTGGTGCATCCAACCTCCCCATTCCCTTTGAGCCCTATTGGGTTCAAAGGGAATGGGGAGTAGCAGTTTCCGGCCGCTGGCAATGGGAAAATACAGCGTCTGCCAGGGTTGTAATGGGCCTGTACGTCCCCATTGCCAGGGGCCGGAAAAATTTGCAAGTGTGGCAGGAGCCTGCTGGTTTTACAGGCAAGGCTACCACCAAACTTGTAATGAGGCCCAATGTTTTAAAACTCAAATATAGTGACAAATAAAAGGAGCACTAATGAGTGGCAAGTATGCTCACTAATATGACATCCTGCACATTGGGAAATATGAGACCCTCAATGAGTTACAACACCAATGTTTTGCAACAGAAGAAGTCACATACTGGGATTGCTCTACTGTTGACATAATGATGAATCTTCTGAAAACGATATTAACTATAGCAGTAACAACAGATACAACACAAAGCTGTCTTTTAATCGAAGTACAACGATGAACTTATTGGGGCACATAATCAGTGTTCAAAATAACTTACATGTTCCTGTGTTTATGCAAGAAACATCAAGAACTCCATCCTTTAGGTCATCAGTATCGATTCACCACATTTGAGCAAAAATATATCTTATGATAAATCTGTGAGAATACAAAATGAATGTTCGGAGGATACATAATTTAACAAGCATTCAACAAGCACGCAAAAGATAAATGAATATCGTTGTAACTAAAAAGGACCAAACTACTTTCAAATAATAAGTCATTTGGTCACAAAAGGCAAGCAATAAAAGAAGAGGTGTTACTCAATACAATGCTAAGAGTGGTATTGTTACCCATGTATTTTTCAGATGTTGTCCCATTTTCCAGATAGATGACAATATCAAAAACAACTTTTATGACAAACCATTAATACCATAGAGAAACTGTGAAAACATTTAAGTGCATTGTAAATCCCCACGTTCTCAAAATATTAACACCAAAATCAATAGAATCACTTCCATTATTACCATGTAGTTGCCACAAATTTGGAAATATTACGAAATAGAATCACTTCCACTATTACCATGTAGTTGCCACAAATTTGGAAATAGTACGATCTGTTAATACATAAATAATGGTATCCACAGTTTCAAAAACCCAAATGACTACATTCATGAAATAAACTCCTGCATCAACTCCTTGATATTATATGTCATATACGCTTTCTAGTGTGTCTCTTTGTTAAACTACATTAAAGACCAAATAAAAAACATTCAAAAACTGAGAACAGTTTGTACTGATCAGCAGCAGATTGGCAAAACCAGCATAAGATTTACAACATGGGGCATCCGAGGATATGCCATAAAGCATGTACCAACACATTAAAGAGCGGATAAATAAACACGGCAGCTATGCAAGAAAGAAGCAATCTAGATCAACCAACTGGAAACATGTTTCAAACGTAGAACAGGGTGTCCTTTCCCACACAAAATCAAAACACCCACATTTCTGGTGATTCATCCAAGATGAACCTTGGACAACTGTGTTTAAAACATTTGTTCATGGTTCAATCACGCTTGGAGCTTCTATATGCAGTCTTAGGTAATTATGGGAAGAGGTAATAAACTGGATTTGAGACAGAATTGTTGTAGGAAGAAGGGTAGTAAGAACTGGCAAGGTGCTGGGTCCCAGTAAGAGAGTGTAATGTATGGTTACTTTTAGCTAGAGAGTGCTGTGTCAGTTCACATATGGCATCCAATGAATAAACATCACACGCATGTCAACATTTTGTTATAGATGCCTCAATCCAATTCCCTTTGTCTAACACATGTTTCATTTGGAGAGAGCATCAGTTACTGTGCCTTCCAGCGAGCTTCTTCAGAGGCTAGATATATCTCCTTAACAAAAACCATAAAGTCACTTATGAATAAACTCATATTAGATGAATGAAGTTTCCTGTGTAAACAAAACAGACTTCAAAAAAGAAAATACATGTATTGTATCGTAAAAACTAAATCACAGATGGAATAAAGGCAACTAAAAGGAATGTCCCAGAAAACATGCCAATGAGAGATAATGTGCCATTTTAATGAAGCATTTCAGGGACTAGGTGTATAATAATTGCATCAGAGTAACTTCACTAGACTATGACAATCAAAATTACTGTATCTCTGCTCATCACCAACATTCCATAGTCCCATGAGCTGGGCACTGACTACTGAGCATTGACCACGCTTAACACCAGAGTTGCAGCCAAGAGGCATAGATATGAAACAGTTTTACTCCCTAAAAACAGGGAAATGTGCCCAACAAAAATAATAGTGAGTAAAAAATAAGCCCAAAAAAACAATTGGAAACAATGAATACATAGGAGCCTATCAACAGGGTTCCACTGATATTTCATTGGCCAGCAGAACAGAGGCACAGGAAGCATCTCTGATGATATGACTGCCCAATCTCAAGAAGAACTTCAAGGGGAAAGAACATATTTTAATATGCATAAAATATCCCTATTGGAAAAGCAACTTTTGACACCGTGAAAAATCTTTTGTGTGCAAGTACGGAGTAAACTTTATCAGACCCCTCCTTGTAACCCTGACATAGGAAGTGAAATGACAGAGTACATAATACAGCCTATAGTTTTGCCCATCCTTCTCCACCACAGGCTTGCTGAAATTTAACAAGAGGCTCAAAGAGTTCTTTAGGGCACACCTTTGAAGACAATCCCGCAGATTTGTTGTTTATGTTGACAGCAGGAGAGTGGTACATCACATGGATTGCCTTTGCTTGTAACTGTGGGCCCTCTTCTGCAATGCACTGTTATCAATTTAACAAGATGCATTGGGAAGTTAGAGGCATTAAACAAAGACCAAGTTCTTATACTGAAAAACAAAACCCCCAGCAACTGAACCTATGAAGACACAGAAGGTGCAGTTTCTGAGACTGTTACTAGACTTTACTATCCTTTAATGCCAGCAAACACCATATTTACTTCACTATGCTGCATTATTTAAGGTCTGAATTGTTTTTTCAACATTTCCGATCTGTTTCTCACCCCCAAGGATTGTTCTACTGTGCTCTTACCCTTTCTGCCCGAAACCTGCACAGCCTCCAAAATTAATTGACAGGGCTCTGTAAAAAGTGGAGGACTGTAGCAGTAAAACAGTCCCTGGGATATTTGCATACCGGCAATACTTTGCAAGCAGAACATTCTTAAAGCATAACCATAATGGTACGGGCAGTCTAAGAAATGTTCATGAATCAGCATACACAATTATTTTGCAGTGCTTACAAGATTGATTGTGACATCCACCACCCTAATGTTGTTGAGTATGATTACACAAGTGCTCAGTGAAACCATGTTTGTTTACCAGAGAGTTACCATAGCATTTGTTAAGGTCTGTGCCCAGAGGAACTCTAAAACCTGGAAAGGATACAGATTGTATGAAATGTATTGTAGCTGTCTGAATATCTGTTGCCCTAATTCTATAGATGAGTAGTAGTGATGCATATCCCAGACCCATAATTTTGTGTCCGCCAAGTAAATGATATTTTGATTTTGCTCTCTGCTTATAGGGTAATGTTTTAATGCTAAAGTAGAAGCGGGTGAGCATGACATTTTTTTTAAACGTTTGGTTTGCATTCAAACCTTTCATCTTACTTTTCTTGTGATCTTTACTCAATTTACAGAGCGAGTGCTATGGGAGCTTTGCCCTTTTTCTTACTTCTTGTTTTCTTTCCTCGTGTATATGTGTTGTCTTATTCATCTATTGTTCATGATATTGTACCAGAATGATATTAGGGCAAACACCAGTTTTTTCTCATTCCCAGATATCATCCTCGCCCAGCGATCTTCAGGTGTTAGTACAGTCTCGGTGCTCATGAACCATTCTCTTGATTGTTGTCTTTTTTCATTCAATACCGGGCATATCATGATTATGTGATGTAAACTCTTGGTCATCTTGGGATTCTTGCAAAATCGACAGTATTTTTTGCTTTTGGGGATTTGTTTTCTGGCTGCCATTATTTCTCGAGTCGGGAGGATGTTCAACCGAAGTCTCATAAATGTATCTCTTATTTTTGAAGATGGAAATATTTGCAGGTATGAAGGTAGTTGGTTAATTCTTCTATTATCAAATGGGTTATGTATATTATGCCAGTATTTATTTTTCTCTTGGTTAGTCTTCATCCAGTCATTCTCTTTTAGTTTTGTTTTCGCTTTTTGCGGTCTCTCTAATAACATTTCCATCGTTATATCTTGCTCTTCTCTTTTCTCTTCTGTCGCTGTTTTCCATTTTTCTAAGACATGTTCTGTATTGCAATTTTTCCCCGTTCTGAATATTTCCAGGGGTGGGGTGTTGGTTTTGGTCATAATTTTCCTGTATAAATCAAGTTGTTTCCATGAGGTGATGGATTTGAGCTATTGAAGTGCAAGTTCTTTTCTAATTCGTGTGATGGGTAGTGAAATCGGCAGGTTTAGTACTTTTTTCCAGAAGCACCCTTCTAGTTTGTCCCAGATGTTGGCGTTGGTGTTTATCATGGATTCTGCTCCGTATGTTAGTATGGCCATTACTTTTTGTTTGTAGAATGTAACTACTGGGGTCATTGAGAATTTTCCGTACTTTCGGTGGATTATTTTCGCTTGCCGGGCTAAGGATAAGGTTTTTTCTTTGAGGTGTACCGCCCATTCTTCTTCTGTTGGTGATTGGGAGATCCATATTCCAAGATATTTTATGGTTTTTACTATTTCCATTTTTTCCATTCCTATATGGAAAGACGGGAGCTGGCGATTGATCTTATTTTCTTTCTTTAGAGACATGACTTTCGTTTTCTTTGTGTTTATTTTCAGTTTATTCTTTCTCATGTATGTTTCTAGTTTTTCTAGTGCAATCTGCAATCCTCTCGGTATTTTTGCGAGAAGCACTATGTCATCAGCATACATAATGCAGGGTATGGCTTTATTGTTTATTTTTGGAGGATTTATTTGTAGTGTGTAAATTTTTGTTTCCAGATCGGCCATGTAGAGGTGGAATAGAGTAGCTGCTAATGGGCATCCTTGTTTTAGCAAAACAGAAAGGTGATGGCTGGAAAGTTTTGAATTAATCATAACCACGGGCAAAGCTCTGGGAAAACCTCCAGACCATCGTTTTTTAGCCTGCCAAGCCATTACAGAAGGGGAAAAACCATATGCAAATCAGGCTTGGTCCTACCCCAAAAGGGGCAGTCCAGCCCGAACTGCTAGGCCATATCCCTTCTGCACGAGACCACAAGCATCCCCAGACATGTTTCAGCCTTTTTGGGCTTCATCAGTGAGAAGTAGCTTGGGTTTCTAGGCCCGGCAGACTCGGGACCCACGTCTGGGCATACCCGTCCCACTCGGGGTGACTTTAGCAAAACAGAAAGTTGATGGCTGGAAGGTTTTGAATTAATCATAACCACGGCCAAAGCTCTGGGCAAACCTCCAGACCATTGTTTTTTCAGCATGCCAAGCCATTACAGAAGGGGAAAAACCATATGCAAATCAGGCTTGGTCCTACCCCAAAAGGGGCAGTCCAGCCCGAACTGCTAGGCCATATCCCTTCTGCACGAGACCACAAGCATCCCCAGACATGTTTCAGCCTTTTTGGGCGTCATCAGTGAGGAGTAGCTTGGGTCTCTAGGCCTGGCAGACTCAGGACCCACGTCTGGGCATACCCGTCCCACTCAGACCTAGCAGTTCGGGCTGGACTGCTCCTTTTGGGGTGGGGCCAAGCATGATTTGCATATGGTCTTTCCCCTTCTGTAATGGCTTGGCAGGTGAAGAACCGTGGTCTGGAAGGTTGCCCAGAGCAATGCCAGTGGTTAAGATTCATTCTAAGCCTTCCAGCCATCACCTCTTTGTTTTTGCTTTGTCACCCCGAGTGGGACCGGTATGCCCAGACGTGGGTCCTGTGCCTGTTGGGCCTAGAGACCCAAACTACTCCTCACTGATGAGCCCCAACAAGGGCGGAACATGTTTGGGGATGCTTGTGGTCTTGTGCAGAAGGGATGTGACCTAGCAGTTCGGGCTGGACTGCCCCTTTTGGGGTGGGGCCAAGCATGATTTGCATATATGGTCTTTCCCCTTCAGTAATGGCTTGGCAGGTGAAGAACGGTGGTCTGGAGGGTTGCCCAGAGCAATGCCAGTGGTTAAGATTCATTCTAAACCTTCCTGCCATCACCTCTTTATTTTTGCTTTGTCACCCCGAGTGGGACGGGTATGCCCAGACGTGGGTCCCGTGCCTGCTGGGCCTAGAGACCCAAGCTACTCCTCACTGATGAGCCCCAACAAGGGCGAAACATGTTTGGGGATGCTTGTGGTCTCGTGCAGAAGGGATGTGACCTAGCAGTTCGGGCTGGACTGCCCCTTTTGGGGTGGGGCCAAGCATGATTTGCATATAATCTTTCCCCTTCTGTAATGGCTTGGCAGGTGAAGAACGGTGGTCTGGAGGGTTGCCCAGAGCAATGCCAGTGGTTAAGATTTATTCTAAACCTTCCAGCCATCACCTCTTTGTTTTTGCTTCATCCTTGTTTTAGGCCATTCCATGTTCTGATTTGTTCCGTGAGTGAGCCGTCTCTCGATAGTCTGACTCTCACGCTGGTGTCCCAATATAAGAGTTTGATTGGTTCGATGATATCAGTTGGGCATTTCCATGCAATCAGTTTTTTTTCCATAGAATGTCTCTGCTCACAGAGTCGAAAGCTAGATGTAGATCTACGAAGGCGGCGTAATTTTGTTTCGTATGGCTTCATGTTTCAGTACATTTAGTAAAAATAGATTGATATTAGTGCCCTTGTTGCGTATTTCTTTTCTTTATTTGCCCATCGGTCCAGTTTTCCTAGTAGTATTTTTGCTAAAATCTTACCCAAAGGGTCTAAAAGTGCCAGAGGTCGATAGTTTTGTGGTTCTTTTGTGTCTCCATGCTTGAATATGGGTATTATAACGGCTTGTGTCCATGTGTTTGGAATTTTTTTTCTGTTTTGTATCATGTTGAAGATGCTCTCGCATATCGCTGTCCAGACTACTCCATTCTGCTTGATTATCGTGTTGGAAAGGCCATCTGGATCTGGGGCTCTGGAAGTGTTTAGGGTATTTATTACCTTTTCTAGATCATCATGGTCCCATTCCCATTGCCATGCATTTTGTTGTGTATTATTTTCTTCTTTCATTGAATCATTGTTTCCGTAGATCTCTTTAAAATGTTCCATCCATCTTGCTTCTGGTACATCAGTGACCATGCTGTTCTGTGTTTGCGTTTGGTCGTGTAATAACAACCATAGTTGTCTCATGTTTCTATTCTTTAGTGTCAGGAGCATTTTCTCTGCATCGTCTTGTATTATCATAGCTTTGTTTTTCTTTATCCAATTTCTGTATTGTTGTTTTGCTGTTTTAATTTCCTTGTATTTTTCCAGTGGATTTTGTTTCTTTATCATCTTTATTTTTGCTCTCAATTCTCTTTCTTTATTATTATTTTCTCGTTATATGCATGGGTGTGTTTCTTTGTTATTTGCTTTCCATTTGATGTATTTTGGCATCTGTATGGTAAAAGTAGCCATCCATAGTTGATTTTTTCTAGTTCATCTAGTGTTGAGTTATGCATTATTTTTGGCAGTTCTTCCATTATTTTTTTTCCAATTCTTAATCTGTTTTTTCCATTGTTTCTTTCGATTTTTGTTGAGTCCAGTTTGTTGTTTGCCATTTTTCCAGTGTTCCACGATCTTTTTATTATGTAGTGGTCGCTTGCTTCTGTTTTAATATTTCTGGATTCCCTCAGTTCTTCATGTATGTTTTCAGTCATGTAGATATAATCTATTATGGCGATGGACTTGCCTCTTGCCCAGGTTTCCTTTTGCCTTCCAGTTATTGCATCGATGCTATCCGATCTTCTTAAGTTCCTGCATATTAGTTCTTTGGTCCAGCATTTGGCTCGGGGTGACAGATGAGATTTTTCTATTTCTTCTCCTTTTTCGTTAAATATGTGGATATCTAGATCTCCACATAATATAAATTTTGTCTCATTATATTTTCCTTTGGTGTTGTCTATTGCTGATGTTACCAAATCTACGAATTTCTCATCCGTTATTCCTGCCGGGTTCCAATATAGGTTCATTATCGCCCATATGCTGTCCTTCTTATGATTCACGGTTGGGGATTCTTTCTCTTTGTTTCCCGTTTTGTGCTTAAGTATTGTAATTTGTATCCACGGGTTTAAGTTTTCATATTCTAATATGTCGATGTTTCGTCCATTTTTGATTATAGTTAGAAGTCCAGAGGACGGTCTGCCTTTTTGCTTTTGGATTGCAGGGTTCATTAGTATGGTATAGCTGTCAGCTATCGGTTGTTGCATAATCCATGATTCTTGGATGCAGATTATGTCAGCCGATATAAGATTCGGGTTTGTTGTGTTGAATAAATGGCTATGTCCCCGGGTGTTCCATGAGCATAACGTGGTGGTTTGCAGGTTATCTTCTTTTAATTGGTATCTTTTTTAGTTGCATCTTTCTTCTGTATTTATAGGTGAATCGTCTTGTTGCCTCAATATTCCGTATTTTCTGTAGAGGTCGTGACGGTCTTGATAGTATTTTTTGTCGTTTTTTTATTCTCATACTTGTCATCTTTGCTCTTATGTTCAGATAGTGTCTTCTCTCATAGCAGCCATTCATTTCGCAACTACTTTCGTTCATCCCAGACTGGCTCCAATTTAATATTTTTTGTTTTTTCCTCCGCTCTGTATTTTGCAATTCTTCGATCAAGATCACTTCGAAGCCTATCTGCTTACAGATATGTTTATTGTCTAGCATTCTGTTCAGTGTTTTTTCAGATTCAAAGGTGATCTTCACTTGGTCCATTGTTATTTCATCACAAAATTCTACTGTTCGTATATCTTTCGTTGTAATTTCTGTCATATTTGGGATAGCTTATATCAGTCTTAGCACATTGGAGCGGTTCATGATTAAGTTGTTGCTTTTTGTTGTTGTTCTCTTTATTTTTATTTTCTTGTCTATTTTTTCTGTCTGCTGATTTTGTGGGAGCACAAAGATTGGTAGTTTTATTACTTTTCCTGTTTGTTCATCAGTTGTTTCATCATTATCATTGTTATTTTGGTATTCCCTTGTCGGTGTGAATTGATTATTTACATCCACTGTTGTTTCGTTGTCATCTTCCCATTCAATTTTTGATATTTCATCAAGTGTCATTTCGTATCCGGATTCTTCCTGGTTTTGGTCTTCTTCTGGGTGCTCTTCTTCATATTCATCTATCATAATCAAAAATGTCTCTGCCATTTCGATTTGGGCTTCTTCAGATTGATCAATTTCATCTTCCGTATAAGTTGATAGGTTGATTAGTTCATCTATTTCTATGACTTCATCATTGTGGTCTAGACTTATCTTGTTCTCTTTGGGTTCAATGTTTTTTTGCTTGTTCTGCTGTGATAATTTGTTCGTTTTTGGATGCAGTTCTTTTGGGGGATTTGTCAGGTTTCTTAAGAAAGCGCGTGATCCTTTTTGCTTTTTTTTATTGGGTGTTATGCCTTTTTTATCTTGGTCTCTGTAGATTTCTTTTCCTTTCCGATCGGGTATAGGTCTCTTGTCATCAATTGGTTTGCTTTCCTTTTTTCCTTTGTCTCCATCTATGTGGTTGTTTGTATTCATCATTTTAAGAGGTTCCCCAGTAAGGTCAATTAGATTTATTTCTACGGAGGTGAAATTGCTTTTTGCTTCTTGTCTTTCTGCAATCTTTGGGGGATCACTGTTGTCTATCCCTTCTTGCCGTGTCGACGTGTTGCTTAAACTGTGGTGATTTGAAAAGGGCATCTGCTTTTATTTTTCTTGGTTTCCTTGTGTCATCATTGTAATTAGTGCATGAGTCAGATCTGTTTTTTCGGCTCTGTCGCTGCGTGCAATGTCCAATAGCCTAGTTTGCCAGAGGTGGCTATTTTGTGCTTCGATTTCTAGTCGCACCAGTATTTTAATCATACATTGTTCTAAGTAGCTTTGTTTTGAATATATCAATGCAATGAGTGTTGTTTGGTCTTTTATTGAATCTACTAGTGCCTCTTGCAGCTTCATGTATGGCAATAATGATTGTGTTGTAGTTGTGATCAACATATTTTGTAGGTCTAGCATTGAAGTCGGTATAGATGCTAATTCTTGTTCAGTATGTTGATCGCATCTACATTTGTCTGATAATTCTTGGTTTGGATTTTGTGTTTCTTCGCATTCGATTTGCCAATCATTTTTGTTTTGTGATCTTCTGTCATTGTTGTGGATTTCTTGTTCTTTTGGTGTTAGTACTTTTCCTTTTTGTTGCTTTTGTATCCAAGTGTCTGTCTCTTTTGTCTTTGCGAGTGACGGTGGGCTGCCGAAGACCTCTTTTCTTCTTTCATGATTCTTCATTAGGTTTTCGATTTCTGTTATGTCAAGGGATAATCTTGCGGTTTTAGGATTTGTCTGCTCATTTTTCTTTGAGTCCAGTTGTTGCGAGTGTCTACGACTTTCGTATAGGGCCTGCCATTTCTTTTGTGCTTTGGCAGCCTTTTCCTGCTGGGTAATGATTTTTCTTTCTTTTTCGTCCTTTCCTTGTAGGGCCAGAGCTTTGGAATCTTCTCAATTTCCTTTATCTCATCCTCCTTCTTTATTTTGATTTTGTTCTTTTGAACAGGGGTGGTATTGTTGCTTCGTTCCACATTTATGGGCTCTTTTTTTCAAATTTCACGTCTCCTGTTGCTATATTCTCGTTTTTGCTTTGTGTTACAGGCTTCTCTTTTGGTTCGGATGTGTTTTGTATCTTTTTAATTGGGGAGTTCAACTTCATATCTTCTTTCTAGATTGGAGGAGAAGGTTCCCTGGTGTTTCCGTCACATTCATTTGTTGGTGCCATTATTTGAATTCTATCTGTTGCTCCGCTTGTATTGGTATCACTTTTGGTAGTTGTTGGTAATTCTTCGGTATTACATTCTCTAGAGGTAGTATTTGTGTTGCTACCGCAGAGTTTGGTCATTGCATGTTGTAGTTCTGGTGTCTCCATTGTATTTATTCTGAGATTCATGTGCGGGGGTGTTAGTTCAACGGGTTTCCCGCGCTTTGTTGTTCGTGTCATTCAAAGAGTGAGTTTTAGAGATGCACACTTTCTAGCCCATTTGGGCACTGTAGGGTATGTTTTTCTCTTGTATGTAGTTTTTAGTTACTGGTTTGCAGCTTGTATTTTACTTGTCATGGGCGTTGTTTTTTTTGTTTTTTATGTTTTTTTTTGTTTTTTCCAGAGAGAGTTGTGTTCTTGAATGCCAATTTCAGGGGCTTTCTCCTGTGTGTGCCTCCCAGATCGTTGTTGCGTATAGTGGATCAAAGGCTAATTGCCTGCAGTCTCCACTAAATATTTTCTGTCTTCCCTTTTAGATTTGGGGGCAAATCAATGTGGCTCAGACTGTATTGATTTCAGCGTCTTATCGTCTTGCCAACGCCACCAAACAGCCGCACAACAGTCACCGGCCTTTACCCCTGTCGGGCTTAACGCAGCGAGGGTGGATGGCTCGGCGTTATGAGGAGGTGATGAGTCACGTGATGTGTCACGTGTGCCGCACAAGCCCTGCCTCCTCCAGGAAGCGCCCAAGCACCAGTAAGATCCCCTTCACAGCTCGCAATACTGGTGAGCAACAAAGGTAAAAACGTTTGTTTTTCAAAGCACAATTGATGTGCAGTAGAGCAGCAACGTTCGCCCCTCGGGAGGATGGCTCGGCGTTATGAGGAGGTGATGAGTCACTTGATGTGTCAAGTGTGCTGGTCAAGCCCCGCCTCCTCCAGGAAGCGCCCAAGCACCAGTAAGAGCCCCTTCACAGCTCGCAATACTGGTGAGCAACAAAAGTAAACACGTTTGTTTTTCAAAGCACAATTGATGTGCAGTAGAGCAGCAACATTCGCACCCCGGGAAGATGGCTCGGCGTTATGAGGAGGTGATGAGTCACGTGATGTGCAGTAGAGCAGCAATGTTGCTGTATGACATTTGCATACTCAAAATCCTTAAAAGGAAAACGTATATTTATTTGAGTTTTTAAGGGTACCAATTCAAAGCATCTGTGTGGCACATTTACAAAGAATAGGAAGCATGGGATGACGTTACACATCCAAGTAGCCTGCTTACTTGCAGTTAGTATCTGCTATTTGATCTTACTTTTGGGGTACATAGTGTGAGTGATGCTTTTGCTAAGACACTATGAGTAACAGAAATTCTGGTGCTTGACCATTATTTATATTAAAAACCATAATGTTGCCTGGGTGTAAGTTAGAGTGATGAGGTATAAGTATGGTAAGGTCCAGTATCTGAGTCATGAGTGTGGAGGGTAGGTTATTTGGTTGTGTGCAGTCATATTTTGCTTAGCTATTCAGTTCCTGGAGCCAGCTGTTCATATTAGTTTTACACCTCTTGGGCATATATTCTATTTTTAGATTTTTAAGGTCACACTTGTCTCGTAGGTTTATGTAAATAGGCTATACGAGAATATTGCCACTAGTTAGTAACATTTCGCTTTATTTAGACAGAAAGCTTATGTCATGCAACTGCTGTAGCTTGTGCCTTATTCATTCTTGAGAAGGTGGGAATTGTCTGTTTGAGCTGCCAAAACTATTCTCGGCGGCACCGAGAGGGAAGCTGGTTGAGTGCACTGCACATAGCTTAAAGAGAACATTGCCGCTCTCAAAATCCCTCACACAATGTTCATGGAAAACCCAGGAATTTACAACATTCTTGCAGGCAAACCCATTCTGATATTGCTTATGGATTTGGTGGAGAAATATAGTTGCAATCAGGACAGACAATGGTCATAAAAATGCAATGCCTTTGGTGGCTCTACTACAGCCGTACGCATCTGATGTTTACTATGACACGCGACTGCAGAAATATACTTAAACTGGATCTCCTAATTAAGGCTGCAGATGACTACCCGTACATGCCACTATATTCCAAACCCGCAGACGCTATCTGCCCTTTGACGTTTGATAGGTTCAGCACAATTCTCATCACATTGATCCTAATGAATGGACAATGTATTTTCTTACACAAACATTGTAGTACAAATTCTTTCAATAAAATGCCGAAATCCAATCAAAACCATCCGTGTCCATCCTCAGCCTAAACAGATAATACAGCAGTTGAAGTTTAGAGTGTGCATATCACAAGAAAGGTTCGTCTAACCCATACAAAGAAAATATTTTGAAGCTTGAATGCAATTCTCATCTCATTAAAGAGGCTTTGGATACAGAATAATTATCAATATTTTTCTTTCCAAAATGTGAAAACATGCATAGACATACAGAGAAATTAATGGCTACGATGAACAAACTAGACTGGGGCTTTTCCAGATACTTCTGACACACCATGGATCTGGCATCTGTGCTGTCTGTCCTTCTAGTACTTTCGAACATGGAGGGCATAGTTGTCTCCTGCACTGTTTTCCAATTGTTATCCTACTTATGTGCCATAATATCTATAGTGCGGTTGTGCATTACTATACAGAGGTGTGCCCACTCATAAACTCATTATTGAAATAGGTAATCATCACTCACATATTTGCAATGGCTTCCCCCAACAATAAAACACAGGGTGTTCAAATGGAAAGTAAGCAACATAAAGCTACTTTTCACTAGATGAGGGCAAAGGTGAAGCCTGGGTCTAGATCTGGTATAATGAGGCTGATGCTTAATTAACTGCATTTTGGGTTGCACTCATTGCAGTTGTGAGGCTAATCCATATATTTCCAGGCAAGCTCCTGCTCGGTGGGGCTTTGACACTATTATAATTCCAGGTTACATTCTCCAAAGTTGCATTTATTATTTCATATTGAATTAACCCTCATAGTTTTCTATGTGGCAGAATCCAACTGCAAATTAATTCGATTTCTGGATAGTTGCCATCCATAGCTTAAATAATAGCATGTGTAATAAATAGTAGTGCAGTATATTTGACAGGCAAGGTGTGGTTAGGCATCGGGTGTTTATAGAGCAGCATTTAATGAAGATGCTTCTATTAAAGAATACATCAGTATACATTACACCAAGAATCTGTTCCACACAAGGAAAATCAACAAAGATGACTATTCCCTGTTCATGCATTTCACTGACTCTGTTGTACACAATGGGCTTCATTGCGAGTTTGGAGGTAGCCATGACGTTTTTAGCAGCATGGCTACCTCCAAACTCGGTCCCTTGTCCCGCAAAAGGGGACTTACTGGGCCATTCTGACCTTGGAGGGCCCGGTAATTCCCTTTCGCGGGACCCGGACCCGGTACATCCCCATTCCCATTTGAGCCCCCATAGGGCTCAATGGGAATGGGAAGGATGCTAACAATGGGCCGTTAATGACGGGCCCGTTGTTAGCATCCTGGTCTGCTAGCGGATCCCGCTCTGCACATCTGGTCTGACCAGGCGTCCAGAGCGGGACCCGCTGCAGACCTCGTAATGTGGCGGCCCGGAATGAACGGTGGCGGTCCCTTACTGGCACCGTTCATTCCATGGCCGTCTACCTCGTTATGAGGCCCAATGTTTATAATTACGTGTCACATCCTTCAGAAATGTACTTGTGAAAGTAGCAACATGTGTTTAATACACGGCACTGTTGATAAAAACGGATTACAGGCACGCCAGTGTCTTGCACAGAAGGGCTGGGACAGTTTGTCAATCCAAGTGGCGCACATGTGAGTCTAACTGATCGGTAGGGAAGGTCTCATTCTGATTCTGTGCATGTGCCTTCACTTGCCGACACCTTACCATTAGACAAGAATGGTACGCATTGTCTAGACTAGGATCACACTCTGTCCATGCCGGTTTTTGGAAGGGTGGGTCAGAAAGGTACCCAGGATCTGAAACGGATCGGAAATTACTCTGCAAGTTCCCTGCTGTAGCCCCCTGCACCTATGGTGCAAGGACTGGTCTGCATTGCCTCAATCGTTTAATCTGGAACTGTAGGAACGGTTACCTTGTTTGACTACAAACAAGATGGCCACCACCTAAACTGCAACTATATTTCAGATTTAGGGCCTGATTTACAAAAATGTTTTTAGTAGGACTTTCCCCATTTAAAAATTCCAATTAGGCCCTTAGTATTGATGGCTATTGAATATGTTACCACTTGGAAAGATCCATTACACTGAATGAATCAGCATTCTTTATTATTTTACTTTCAATGACAAAGTAACACTTACAAACTGTTTAGTTTCTTCTTATTTGGATTATTGTATTACAATGCATGCTGGAAACTTGGAACAACCGAACAGCTGATCAAACATATGCATACTCTTCAGAATGCAACCCCTGAACGATCTTAAAGCTGTGAATGCTTGCCCTCAGGACGCTATAGGATCTTCTGAATCTCAGAAAAAAATGAATATTGTCCTTTTTGACTAATCTTTCCAATAAGTACGTTTAGCTAGTACTTATTTTTATACAACTAAATGTACTGCTTTTTAAAAATTCTTAGCCGCTGGTTTCTTCTTGTTAGCAGTAATTTGCCTTTTTGATGATAGTGCACTTTAGAAATGAAATTAGAAATGAAGGAGGAGCCAGTTTGTACGGCTAAATGCAATACCTTGGTGGAAGGACTGGTCACCACTGGCAACAGGGGGTGATTAGAACTGCTCCCCAGCCTCTATAGGGTGTAATTCAGTCATCTTAAGGAGCAAGGGCATGAAGATGGTGGAGCTTTCATGTTGTTTCTACCACGGGTTGCATCCTCAGTGACTGTGAGATGTGTATTCTACCCACATTATGGGGGGAAGGAATTTGTTCGGAAACAAATGAAGCAAGTGGAAAAAGAAAGGAACCCAAAGTTTTGCTGAGAGAATGGCAGCACTCTCCTGTGTGCAGCAGGTATTCTCCCACCAGAGCAAGGTGAAGTAGAATGATAAGGAGATGATATGCTGGTTGCTCCACCAGTGCACTCATGAGCCAAGAAGGAAGTGGGACCTGAACCACACGGGCACGCAGTTCTAGAGATCTAGTCATTAACCAGAGATGAACTGCAGCTCATTTCCCCCTCCTCGGTGTCCCGGTAAGTGCAGAAGGAGTGTCACAAGGGGAGGGAATGTTTCTGGAGCTGGAAGTCAGTGGTGCTTCTACATAACAAAAAACAATGCCAGTGGTGTAAGCAGCACTCCGATTAGCGGGGAAGGGATTGCCCTTTTGCATCTTTAGGGTGGGCCCCATTGCCTGTTGGGTCCACCTGTGCTCACCGCCATGTCTGCGGCTCTTTGGGATCTTCAGGATGGGCTCAGTTGGCTGGGGGCCCACACACACTCACTGCAGCGGCGGTGGCATGCCCGAAAGTCTTTGGGGTGACCGCATTAGCATGGGGGCCACCCCAATCACCATGCGGCCCATGCTGCCTTATTGGAATCAGCCGCTGCACCCGTGGCCATGTTATGGTCAGGCGCCCATGGCAACAGGGGATGCCGTCTTGGGTCACAACTGCATGCCACAGCCTTCTTCTAGCCTGCCCCCTCAGCAATGCATCGTTAGATATAGGGGAGTGGACTACAACCTTAACCTGGGCTGCTCAGCTGGGCAAGCTGGGGCTTCCTTCACCTGGGCCGCTCAACGGAACAGCTCAGGAGTTCCTCCTCTCCTTCTCTTCATTCGGGTTGGTGGGCGAGGCCAACCCGGGACTTTGCCCTCTATGCTCCACCCAGCAAGCTTAACCCTCTCGCTCTTCGCCTACCGTGCTGCACCTAGCATATGCAGCCAAGGAGGACTTTTATGAAGGGATGGCTTTGCTGGCCACAAGACGGGCTGTCATGGGCATGACCGGGCTGTTCTTTATTGGCCCAGGCAGTACCTGGCATGCTGCCTTGGCCTTGAATACAGGGAGGCCCTGACGATCTTGACCCGAGGCAGGCCGACAGGTGCCCCGGGTTGCCAGGCTTCCCCTTGTATTAGCAGTTCGGCCCCCTGGCTTAATCTCTGGGAGGGATCTTCACGTGCCACCTGGTGCCATTTTCAGGAATTAGGCCCTGGGGGGCTACTCGAGGCAGGAACCCCACCAGTAAGTCTCTTTCTTTGTCTGTCTCCTACTCTCTTCCAACTGTCTTTTTTCAACTGTCTCATGTTTTAATCCTCCTGGATTCTTTTCTCTCCCCTGCCCATATCTATTCCTTTGTTCTTGTGTTTCTCTTCCTTTAATGAATGTTCCATCCAGCCCCATAATGGACTGGATGGTTTAATCCAGCCCTTTCCACTCCAAGTTCCCTTCGTGCAGCGATTCTCTATAACAGAAGACAGAAAACTATTCACTGGCTCCTTGCCGGCACTTGTGAAGCACAGTTGACTCTTGGGAAGAGTTACATAAAGGGTCTAAACCTGATGACAGACGTAGTCTGAAATGGATCTGCCTAGAAAGACCTATATATAGACACTGCTTTATAAATGTGTTTTTATTTGACACTCCTATATGCCTAGGTATATTGTTTGAATTATGAGCACTGAAAGCAATACACATTTGGAGATGATATAATGATATAATGATATGTGCAGCTCATTCTAAGCCAAGTGTGAGCACATGGCTTTTCTGAAGGAGACTTTGGAATTTAGATTTAGCCATTTGTATTCTAGTGCCTAGAGCAATAACATTGTCTTTCGATTACTGTTTGAGAACATGTTATAGAATATTTGAGGGAGACACACACATTAACAATGTCTGTATCTTTATTTCTAGATGTTTCCCTTAGGGGACAAGCATGCAGCCGCTACTAGTTGGGCTACATGGGTCCACAGGCTACATTACTTCCCCCTGTCGGAAAATCCCTGTCCTCGGGAATGCCAGTGACAGTGACGCCAGCGAGCTTCGCTATGAAGGTACCCCCGAGCCCTCAAAGGCCTAGCCCATCACACCAGTGCCTCCAATACAGACCCTGTTTCCGGCGCTGGTCCAAGTATGGGTTTAAACTTCCCTCACCCCGGACCAGAGACAGTCCCCATTGGCACAACCAATCCCACCCACAGACCAGCCAGAAGGGAGGGATGCTCCACCTCAAAATAAAGATGATGATAACACTAGATAGGCTACTCCCTGTGTTTTTAGATCATGAAGCGACACAGACACCACAGTGAATGTTATAGAGTTCAAAACGTAGACCCGTCTTTATTTATGAAACTCACTTATCATTTAAACATGTGTGTGCACCAACTTACTGCGGACCTGCTACACCAGCTCACCCTTCCTTGGAGGAGACTCTCTGACTCTCAGGGTGATCCTGATGCAACAGACCCCTTACCTAATTCAGGTACCACCCACATGGAGTGTGAGGCCAACCAGAGGATGACCTCATTAGGCGGCCGCAGGAAGGCTGCAACTCTTTCTCACTACCTCAAGCCAGGGTACCTAGCGCCTTTCAGTATTTAACTTTCCTATCAATCATTAACAGCCTACCAGTACGTAATGCTGAGCCCTGCTTAACATTCCCCAGCACTTACCCCAAATGCTAAACTACCCCCCTACTTAGCAATTGCCCTACATAGCCTTTAATTAATACAGACATACATATAACTAAATACACATTGACATACAACACAAACTGCAGAAAACACTAGTTCACAATCCAGTGACTGTTGAAGTCAGTCACCCCCTTCCAGTAACTTCTGGGATTGTCCTTAGTGGCACTGGTTCTGTGCTGGGTGCGAAGCTGGCTGTCGGCAAGACTGGCTGGTGGCTGGCTGGTAGCTTTGCTGGTAGCTTTGCTGGTTGGGGGCTTGTTCCCTGTGGAAGATTTTTTTTCAGGGTGACCCGTCCACCATCGGGGGCCACCTGCACTCACGCACAGCCCACACTCTTTTGAATGTCCTGGGAAGCTGCCTGCATGAGTGGGGATACACCCATAATCACCACACACGATGCAGCCTTCTTCTGGCCTGGCCCCTCAGCAAAGCATCGTTAGACGAAGAGTGCGGGCCGCAGTCTTCACCCAGGCTGCTCCAATGTGCGGCTTGGGGCTTCCTTCAACAGGACACTACTCCTCTCCTGCTCTTCACCCGGGTTGGTTGGTGAGGCCAACCTGGGATTTTATTTTTGGCGCTCCACCATTCTGGGTGGAGCCAGCTTCTCTGTCTTGGCTTTTCATCTCCCAGGCTGCACCTAACCTAGGAATCTTATGAAGAACCTGCCTCCCTGACCACAAGTCAGGCTGTCACAGTCTGGTCTGTGCCGCCCCCCACACAAGGCCTGGGTCAGGCTGTTTTTAATGGCCCAGACTGCAACTGGAACACTGCCTGTGCGATGAATACCACTGGGCCCATCTGGCTGACCCCTGAGCAGGCCAATAGGTGCCATAGCCCCGGGGCAGCCAAGCAGCCCCTAGCATTAGCAGCTCAGCTCCCTGGGGCAAGGGGGAGTCCTCACATGCCGCCAGGTGCCATTTTCAGGAATTAGGCCTGGCAGGGGGGGGCATCGAGCCAGCAACCCCCAAAGGTAAGTCTTTGGGCCTCATTACATGGAAGGCAGTAAGGGTTAACGGTCACCGCTAAGGGTACCAGTGACCGTTAACCCTTACCGCCTTACCACGAGGTCCCTTTGCGGGACCCGACCTTAACGGCTGGTGTAGACCAGCCGTTAAAGTTGGGACCCGCAAAAGGACCTTGGTGCTAATTACGGTACCGCAATTTGCGGTACCATAATTAGCTCCTTCCCCATTCCCATTATGCCCTATAGGGCAAAAATGGGAATGGGGTAGGGCTATGGAGAAAGGGGGAATTACTGCCCCGCCAACCTTGGAATGGGGTGGTAATTCCCCTTTCCTCCATGGTGGTACCGGTATGGTACCGGCGGCAACCATGGTGCTAATAGCACCATGGTTAACTGCCTACCGTGTAATGAGGCCCTTTGTCTTTGTCGGTCACCTCCTCTCTTCCAACTGTCTTTTTTCAACTGCCCCCTGTTTTAAATCCTCCTGGATTCTTTTCTCTCCCCTCCCTAGCCCGTTCATGGGTAAGGGAGTTCTCTTCCTTTGTTATTTTATTTTTATTTCTTTAACGAGTGTTCCACCTAGCCCCATAGATGGTTGGATGGTTTAATCCAGACACACACACATAAATAAAACACACAGTATACATTAATTAAACTGCTTTTATTCCTTGGTGTCTGTGTCTTTATTTATGGGAGTTTTACCTTATGGAACAAGCATGTAGCCCCTAATATGTGGGCCCTGTGGGGGCCACAGGGTGTCACACAGCCAGGAAATAATGCATACAATAAATACAATGGAGACCTTTGAGGTGACTTCCCTGCAAGAGGGAGCTGTGTGGGCCAGCTCAGAACTATTTTGATTTTTTTTTTATATGGAGTAAGCAATATGAATACAATCTTGCAAAGCGACATCCGCTAAACCCTTCACTAAAGTTGGAACCCCTTGCACACAACATTCCCACACACCATATATATATATATATATATATATATATATATATATATATATATATATATATATATATATATATATATATATATATATATATTACAAGGCTCGCGGTAGCGGTCGTGTAGCTGGAGGAATCGTCACCAAACGTTGCAAAAAAAGTATATGGCAGGCTCTGAATTTTTTTGCCAAGTTGGCTGAGGTTTCCTGCGGGTGGAGCAAAGTTATAGGGGGGGTCCCAAAAAAATGTTTTTCCATAGACTAAATGGATTTTCACCAAATTTGCAGCAGGGGCGGTGGTTTGGGTCAAAAGGCGTAATTTTTTGTGTTTGGTGGAAATCCAACCTGTACTTGTGTTGCAAAGAACTAAAATGTACGTCCCAAAAAATGTGTGATCTCTGGATCCACTGCGCGGACCCATTTCTCTGTTCGATCCACGGACCAAAGTCTCATTGGCCTGCAGTACGCCATGATGTCGGCAAACATTGGACGCAGCCGGTGGTTGGCTGGAGGGAAGCGTGCTGTGCATCAAAGTTTTTGGGAAATGCCGCCCTGGTGTTGTGGTCTGTGTCGAAAGGCTCTAAGCCATTGTTTGCATGGCTGGGCCTCTTGTACGTAGCAGTGTGTGCACTAAAATTAGTCATATCTGGCTTCGCTATGGCGCCATATTTCCCTGTTTGCTGCACGGTCAACATTTTGATTGCACTGCAGTGTGCGGTGACGGATGTGTGTCAAAAGTGTTCCATGCTGGCAGGCATGTTGTATCAGAAAACAATGTGGTGGCGAAAGGGCATGCAAAACATAGTGTACGGCATCTGGTGGTGGGAAGAACGGATGGAAAAGGTGCGGGAGTTAGAAGTGCTTCATGTGATATATCTCATTGGAAGAAGATGGTGGTGTGCCAGCGCTATCCGAGCATTCTCTTCCAATGCGCAGATACCTCAACAGGCAACAATCTTGCATGGTCATTGCAGGCAGCCTTCGTTATGGCATGCCAGCTGCAGTGGCAATGTCTTTCTGTGATGAGTGGTGGCAGGCACATTTGCGGAAGTGGAGTGCATTCCATGAGACAAGAGGATTTAAAAGTATAGCGTGTACTATGGTGTGCTGTGTGAGGAAAGTCTGTAGCCTCTTTGATGCATGGCTGCAGCCCTATTACAGAAAAGTATGTCCACTGGTTGAAAAGGTATGTCCACTGGTTGAAAGTGTGTGGTTTGGCTGCAGTGCACACAATGTTGGTTGCATGGGTGTGGTGATTTGTAGAACAACCTACAGTTGACGGTGTATGGGTGGAGATGCTGCACTGACCAGTCATGCAGTGTGGCCACGGGGTGTACTAACAGAATAGTGTGCATATGGAAGAGGTAACGCTGCAACTGGTTCTTACCATTGGTTCTATGCATGTAGAGTGTTGGGAGCAGGCCTAATGTTATGAACATTGTCTGCATGCTTATAATGCTTTGTGATTGGAAGTGGGTAGCGGTGCCAAACACAGCAATATGTTTCTGAATTACGGTAAGTGGAACACGTGCCCTTGCCTCCCGGCTTAATGGTGCAGCGGTTGTGTGGAAGAGCTGGTGCGTATGTTGCCTTTGTGATTTCTGGCCCATGCCTACATGGTTTCATGCATGGCTCTGTTATGTTGTGGTCAGTGTTGTCAAGGCCTAGACTGTTGGGTGCATGGCTGAAGGCTTAGGCCTTCATCACAGCCACCACAACATAATTCAGCGATGCAGTTATCACTCTGCATGCATTTGAAGTTGGTGGGTAGCACACAACGGTTGTGGAGGATATTGTTCACTTGGCAGAACAGCAGAAGTGAGCTGCTATGCGTACATTAGCATATGGTGATCATAATTGCTCCTGTTGCACAATAGGGTGCCACATGTCACCATTTCCGTATGCTATGGTTAGGCCCTTATAAGACCCTTGCTTGAGAAAGTGTTTGAACACATTGCGCCATGAAAAGAAGTCATCAGCATCAGAAAGTTGCAATATGGACAATGTACACAGCCACTTACATACCATTCAGCACAGGCAACGCAACGGCATGGAGCCATGCATGTAAAGATGTGGCCAGGGTGAAAGTTGGCAGGTGCAAATGCAGTTGGGGAGTGCATTAAACATGATATGAGGAGTAAAACATGGGTTGTACTAGGGTGTGCTGTGTGTGGTGAGGCCCTAGCAGTCAGTGATGGTAGACCAACGGCAGAAGGGGAGTACAATGAAGACCACATGAAACTTGAAATGTACACTGCTGTACGGTGTGCTGCGTGTGCCCGTAGCCCATTCGATTAATGGGTGGCCACCTTGCACCGCCAAATATGTGCCCTGGGGTGAAGTAGTTCTCACATTGTTGCCTTCGGTGTGCGGTTTGTCATCATTGCATAAAATGTTGCTTTCATGGTTGTGGGGATTGGTTGCAATTCTTACACTGTGTAGTACATGCCTGGACCTGATGGAGTGACGACTCCTCTAGTGTGTCCTTTGGGTGCAGTGGTGAAGTAGTGGATGCTTGGAAGGGGTTAGGGGTGACCTGCATGTACCTGGACACTTGTTCACCTGCATGACTCTATCAAGTTGTGCTGGGTGTGGCCAAGGCCTACACTGTTGGGCGTATGGCAAAAGGCCATAGGCCTTAGGCCAGGCACCGAAGAGCCTAGGCCTGCACCATAGCACGCCACCATAACGCAGACATCCAGTTTTAAATATGCATGTCTCAGATGGTGGTGACGTTCATGGTGGAAAAGCACAAGTGACCTGATAAGCGTCCAGTACCATATGGTGTAGATTATGCCACAACCTTGGACATTAGGGAGGCACTTGGCGCTATTTGCGTTTGGCATGAGTTGTCCCTTGCACCACCCATCCTATGTTACGTTTGTGGATTGTGGTATGTGGCAAATGTTTCCCTTCATGAGGCCATTATGTTGTGCTGGGTGTGGGTAACGCCTAGACTATTGGGAACATGGCCAAAGGCCGTAGGCCGTTGGCCATGTACACAGCGCCTATCCCTTGACAACAGCCAACACACCATAATGCAGCCATGCAGATTTGCCTCTGCTTCTCTCTGAGGATGGTGACCTTTGAATAATGGGTGTGTAGAGCATTTTACACTTGGTAGAACAACCAAAGTGACGTGCTGTGCATTCATGAGTACATGGTGTAAGTCATTGCATGTGTTGCACACTAGGGAGCCATATGTTAGCATTTCCGTTTGCTATGGGATGTTCTTTACAAGACCCTTGCTTGAGGAAGTGTTTTAACATATTGCGCCATGGAAGTACGTCATCAGCATCAAAAAGTTGCAATATGCACCATGTACAGAGCCACTCGCTTACCGTTCAGCACAGCCAATGCAACGTGATTGAGCCATGCATGCAAAGATATGGCCAGGGTGAAAGGTGGCAGGCACAATTGCAGATGGGGAATGCATTACACATGACATGAGGAGTAAAACGCAGGGTGCACTAGGGTGTGTTGTGTGTGGTGAGGCCCTAGCATCTTGGATGTATGGTTGGAAGCCTTACACAAACAGCTATGTGGGTTGCTTTCCACTACTCCTCAGACTGTTGCGTTTATGTGTTGTTTGTGAGTTGTGCATGCATTGTTGATTCCGTGGGTGTGCTCATTTTTCACACATGGTACATTTTCCAGTGCATAGCAGGAGCTTATGGAGTGAACAGTTCTGCAGTGTGTTCTGCAGTGTGTCCACTGAGTGCTGGGTGTGAAAGTGTGTGTGTACCAGTGCATAGGGTTCAACTGCATAGTGTATGTGTTTGAGTAGTGTGCGTTGCACAGATTATTAACTACTGTACTGCACTTTGAAGTATTGTATCATTGGAGTTGGTGGAGTGCTGGGAGGAAAGAAAACTATGGCTACTTGCAGTTTGCGGTCTCGGTGCCGCTCTGGGTGAATGTGGACACTGAAAGCATGGATCGGTTTGGAGAGCTGTTACCTGGAGGTGATTTCACATGACACAAGACCTGTACTGTCAGTGCGTAAAGATACATCTGCAGTGCAGTGCAGAAATGATAGTGTTCGATGCAGAGGTCTTGGATGTGAATGCAACATGCGTGTGTGAATATTGAATATGACCTAATGCGGTAGTGTTGCATTTACAATAGTGGAAATGGAAGAAGGAGTGCCTCTGCTTTACTGTGGGGTTGTATGGCTTCACCTGGAATGGGGAGGTGACATGGGCGCAACATTACAGAGTCACCAGGTAACCAGTGCAGAATCAGTTTACGTCAGGCAGTTGGCCGGGGAGAGGAGTAGAAACAGCAGAAATTAAGAGAAAGGCTTTGAGGTGCTTCCGGAACCGGCAATGGTTCCCCTCAATTGTCAGGGAGGCAGGGAGGCTGTTGCAGAGGGAGGCACAGGTGAAAAAAAGCATATCTACCAACAACTGTTTTTTTGCCGAAGCGCCTGACCCTGAGGGTGTTGGAGGCATATGAGGGAAGAGCTTGCGTGTGCAGATATATAGGGAGTTAGAGTTTAAGGTATTGAGGTCCCAGGGCAGAGTCTTCTCACTTTATTCCTCGCAGCCACTGGGAGCTATTGGCAACATTTCAGTGCAGGAGAGATACCATCCCAAGTCACGCACTCCTCTTCTGGATGAGTTCCAGAGGGCGGAGAGTAGAAGGGGCAGATTTAAAAAGAGTCTGTTGCAATAGTGCAGCCTAGACAGAAGTACAGCTGCGCAGACAGTGATGTTTTGGAAAGTTGTTTTCGCTTGGTACGATACATTCAATGCTGCTATTGGTGGATTTTTTTTACGATTTATGTAGGAGGTGAGTTAGTGGGGAAAGCATTTTGTAGCATTGTCGGAAGGAAAGCAGAGAGTTCCTGTTTCGATATTACACTGTATCATATGGGTAAATGAGAACATTGAAAGCACATATCACTAAAAAAAAAAAACAGTATGCTTTTAAAGAATGTAATGGCCGCTCAGTGGCAGATACCATGCACATACCATGCACAGAGGCACTTATAACACAGTCATACACACAGAGCAGAAAAAGTTTCCGTACCTGCATTTTGTGGTGATTGGTGCGCATGTGGATGAATGTGAATGCACAAATCTTGCAATCTTTTACTGCAATTTCTACTGGATGTGTTGTCCAGTGACAGCACACTACCAGGCTGAATTTGTAACTATACCTATGAAGTGTTGTGCAGAACTGACAGTGTTAGATGCTAACGTCTTGGACGGCATTGGTGGAATTGTGTGTGCCTATTTACCCATACCCAATGAGGTTGTGGTGGTTAAAAGGCAGGGGTGAGGGACGAAGGACTGCTCCTGCTTTATTGGGGTGCGGCCCTCGCAGTACTTTGGGCACCGCATGTGCCACAATCTGCGCTTCTTACCTTGCTGGCCAATGGACATGGGGCTTTCGAGATTATCCAATCAGGTACTGTGGGTGTGGGTCATAGGAAGGGGCCGTCAAACTGTTGTACATTATACTCTGCGTAATGAGGCCGGGTCGCAAAACACATTGGGCCTCATTACGGCTTTGGCAGTAGCCATTCCGCTATTGGCGGCATGGCTGCCTCCAGAACTGGGTCCGGGTTCCCTGAATGGGGAATTACTGGGCCATTCTGAGTTTGGAGGGCTGGTCATTCCTCCCTCAGGGAACCCAGGCCCAGACCTTCCCATTCCAATTCGAGCCCCCATAGGGTTCAATGGGAATGGGTGCAGGGAGCTAACAGAGGGCCGATTATGACCGGCCCGTTATTAGCTCCCTGGTCCCCTCGCGGGACCCGGTAAGGATGCCTGGTTTTACCAGGCATCCTTACCGGGTCCCGCGAGGGGACCTCGTAATCAAGCGGAATGGGTTTAACGGGTCCACATCCATTTGCGGCACCCATTAACCCATTCCGCCAGGGTCGTAATGAGGCCCATTGTGTTGCCTATAGGTGATGCCTTTCTACTAGATCTACACTAGTATGCCCTGGAAAGAAACTTTGATGGCAATTTTGGTTTGGAAGGAGTGGACGCATTGTGGAATGGTGTCTATGGGTGCAGTTTCGCTGACATGCATGCACTTTTCAAAGACCTGGTCAATTTTGCTAGAGCCGATGTTTTTGTCATCCACTATGGTGGCATGCATATTGGTTATGTGTCTTGTTTAGGCTTGTTCTGTCGACTGAAGAGGTTCCTAAATCTAGTGAAGAGGCTTTTTCACACTGCCAAGGTGCTTTTCTCATCCATAACACCACAAAGAGTATGTGACTATGCTCCTGGATGTTGTTCCGAGCCATAGTCAGGAAGATGTGTTATCAACAGAAGCATGTATACTTTTGTGTCCGCTGCTGGGATGTTCTTCTGCAACAATGACCTCATTAGTTGTGGAAATGCTGATTTTTTCCAAGCAAATGCTATTTTTTTGTCGCCCATTGGAATGCTGTTTTGTTTGCCAATGCAGTGAAGAGTTTACTGTAACAATGTCTGTACAAGAAAACACAAAATCAAAATCAAATAAAAAGTTAAAAAGATGTTTCTCTAGAAGCATCTAAAAAAAAGGCTCTTTTCAGAGCCGCCCCTTAAAATAAACTCCCCCTACTCTGGTTGCAAGTTATTCCCCCACACTCGCACGCAGCACGAAAGCCACATCCAGGGATTTTCAGGATGGCGGCCCTGGAAATGGGACTGTGGAGCAACAGGGATTGGGCAACAACGTTTCTGGGCATGGTGTGTACACAGAAGACTGTTGTACAGAACTGCTACTGTTACCTGGAGAGCTCTTCAATGTCATTGGTGGAAGTGTGTGGAACTTTTTAACAGTACGCAATGATGGCGTGCTGCAAAGAAGAAACTGGAAAGGGAAGAAGGAATGTTTCTGCTTCATCGGGACACAGCCCTCGCTGCATTGGGGAAACGCACGTGCACATACTCCCGTTTTCCACTAGTTACCCATGAGATTGTGACATTGGGGACTATCGCTGCTTCGGGTGTGGGTCACAGCAAGGCCCATTATTAATGTTCTCCATTACTGTGCATACTCATCCGGACTGACATGGTTGCTATTAGTTACAGACACACTGTAGCATAGCAGATTTGGTGCACCAATAATTGCAGGGCAAACCTATGTGGCCTGCTAGTCTGTTCTGAAAAGCTGCAAACAGATTGCACAGCACCTCTGGGGTGTGCACTTTTGTAGGATTGTTGTGGAAAACTTTCACCCGGAAAGCAGGTCTACATTGTTCCAAAACATACATACATGTGCATCGGCACATTGTGGTGTGTTTGAAAGTGTGTACTTTCCGAAAAAACCCTCCGTACATTGCTCAACCCTGTACTTTGCTGCTGTTCGAGGGTCTGGCTCCTGTCCATAAAATAAGGGCCCACGTGCAGCGTGGGTGCTGTTGCATGGTGATGTCGCCACTGTTCCCCTTTGGGACGGCTCTCCGCTGGATGAGATTTGGGTGGAATAAGTTGTGCACATGTGCATGGGTGCCCTATGCACACCATTGCCACTTCTCTACTGACTAATTGCACCACATGTGCACCAACCATTTTGGGAGTACAGCAGGTGGGATGTTTATCTGTATAGCTACCTTTAGTACGTGGGTGGACGCCCAACCTACTTAACATTCCTTTGCATTTGCAGCACAGTGGCGATGTTACCAGGTCACAGAGGAACAGATACACATGCATGTACTTGCACTATGCACAAACATCCGCTCCCACATACATTGATAGGTGGTGGACAACATGCGGACAGGCAGAGCCTCCTGGCAGCATACAGATGCCTCCATTGCCATTGTGAATAGGCCGGACAGCTGCGGTGTCCGTAGGACACCTACCTTTTTCTTACTTGCAGTCATTGCAATGAGGACTGTGTGATGCTGAGTAAGAACCCCATTTAAGGAAAAAAAGAAACCACACAAACACTTAGCAACATTCTCATTATTACTGTTTACTTGTATGCATGCATACACCCCATTACGAAAGGGAAGGTGTAGCAGAAGTGTTTATTTATTGTGGGGAAATGGGGATTTGCAAAACTTGGTTGTGAGGGGAGGAAGATATTCATGTATCACCATAAAGGGTATGGCAGTCTCCGGCATGGGTAAGGAGTACATGTGCAGGTGTGCCAGTGCTGTTTCATTTTGTCCAAAATATATCCTTGTATGCTACCTTTAAAGCAGTACAATTGTTCACCAATTTTTCCACTTTGACTTCCCTGCTGTCCATTTCCCTATGTACCTTTCCTATGCCCATATGCTGTTGTGGAAGAGTTGCTGCTTGTACTGCCCTGCTTTCCTTTCCAATATGTTCTCTTATCCAAAAGGAGAATGTGTTTGGTGTACATGCAGCAATATATATTACATAATTTACGGTTCACACTACTGTGCGTACCAATGGGGCTACTATAAAACATCACTGCGTCATGAGGGAGATGTTCTTCCTGCCACTCTAATGTCCACAGGAGTAACGTGAGTTATGGTTGCTTAGCTTACCATAACTGGCAAATTTCTGTTGGTTTTCGGTTTTACCTGTAACCATAATGTCCCTGTAACAACGTTTGTCCATTGAATTACATAGGTTTTTACTAGTGCAACTTAACCATAACGTCCCTTTAACAACGTTATTTGTCAGTGAATATATATATCAACACACCAAGTTCCAACACCCACTAGAATCTGAAAATAATTAGATCAGTAAGTATTTAAAACACAAAGAAACCAGGGCACTCCATCTGCGCTATGTTTAAAATATTTCACATTTCATTCAATTAACAGTCTACAAATTCCATAGTTAAAGACATGGGGCCTCATTACGAGTTTGTAGGTAGCCATGTCCTTAATAAGGGCATCCAGGTCCCTCAAAAGGGGACTTACTGGGCCATTCTGACCTTGGAGGGCCTAGTAATTCCCATTCACGGCACCCGGACCTGGTACATCCCCATTCCCATTTGATCCCCCATATTGCTCAAGGGGAATGGGGAGGATGGTAGCAGCGGTACCGTTAATAACGATACCGCTGCTACCATCCTAGTCTGCTTGCAGGTGATGCTCTGCACGCTTGGTCTGACCAGGCGTCCAGAACGGTACTCTCAAGCAAACTTAGAATGTTGCAGCGAGGTAACACCAGTGCCGGGCCTGAATAAATGTTAAATCTTACAGTTTAATGAACACAGATTTCAGTATATATCACTAGTGCTCTCCTCCAGTTCTCCCGGGAGGCTAAATAAGCCAAACAACTACCACCCAACATGCTATTCTAGAGCCAGAAGTAGTTTCGACCCAGCGGGCTACCACCCAGTGTTTAGCTATCGACCCAGTGGGCAAACACCTTTATATCTCCACACTGATAGCAACTTTCGCTCAACTTTTCTTTGAGTTGGGTGCTTGCATAAAGGGTGACAAGAAGGAGAGGAGGAGCCACACAGTCTAGTGTTTTTTTTACTTGGTGTGTTAGTTTAATGTGGCTAGTTCTGAAGCCTCCCAGGAGGCACACAACAGCTGAGCGCCGGCTTATTCAGAACATTGAATATAAATGTGAACAATTGTGGGTTTATGGCTGGGTTTGTGACTTGGTGAAGCATTGTTCCTTATACAACTACACACCAGTTCACTAATTTTCACCAAATTCTGCATAGTTACCTGTTAGGACCCTACAGACAGTACTGGCTACATGCCATTTTGACACCCACCCTTTCCCTGGACTCCAGCAGCTTCACACATGAGACGGTTGCCTGAAATCGGAGAAACATCAATGTGGTCTTAGAAGGACCGGCCCTCAACCCTAGAATGCACCATTTCTTGGACATTTGCACCGTAAGGAACTGCACCATGCCATGGTGGGGCAACAGGTGGGGAGAGAGCACAGTAGGTGTCAATATGCAGCAGCACACCAACTCTCGCTTCCCTCCAACATCTGCTCCGGGATATGTCAGCGAGCCACACAAGCACATTCTCAGTGCAATTTACTTCAGAGTGCAAAGCACATCAAGCGATAAGTGAATCAGAACAGCGACCTATAGGATCATTGATTTTCAACAATTGATGAGAGTGTTGTCATGTCTGTCCACAGAACCCCTTCAGAGAATGGATATTTTATATAAATATATATATATTCAGTGAAAAAACTTTGTTAAAGGGACGTTATGTTAAAGTTGTGCTACTAAAAACCAATGAAATTCAGTGAAAAAACTTTGTCAAAGGGACGTTATGGTTCCAAGTAAAACCGAAAAACCCTGTTTTTGTTTCTGTTTCTGCCTCACCTTCTCTGTCATAAATTATTAATATATGTTAAATAAAGTTTAATTTTTATATTGTGTTGTAAATAGTTTTTTAAAAAAAAAACAATGTAGGTGTCCACGGACAGTGCAGGTTTTCTGAAATGTTCGTAAATAAACGAAAATGGAGGTGTCCTGAAGAACACTATACCTGTTCGTACTGTTCGCTAGCAAGATGAAACTCTTCTAAGAACACACGCAGTGTCCTGAAATGTTCGTAAAAAAAAAATTAAAGTGTCCTAAAGAACACTATATCTGTCCGTAGGGTTCGCTATCACGTTTAAACTGTTCTAAGAACACAATTGGTGTCCTGAAATGTTCGTACGTAAACGAAAATGGAAGTGTCTTGAAGAACATTATACCTGTTCGTGGTGTTCGCTAGCAAGTTCAAACTGTTCTAAAAACACACGCGGTGTCCTGAATTGTTCGTAATTAAACGGAAATGGAGGTGTCTTAAAGAACACTATACCTGTCCGTACTGTTCGCTAGCAAGTTGAAAATGTTCTAAGAACACAATTGGTGTCCAGAAATGTTCGTAAATAAACGAAATTTGACGTGTCCTGAAGAATACTATATCTGTCCTTACTGTTCGCTAGCAAGTTTAAACTGTTCTAAGAACACACGCAGTGTTCTGAAATGTTCGTTTCATGTGTGATGCAATTTTAATTAGTTCAGGACCCGAACAGTGTCCGTAGAACATCAACGCGCATGCGCTAGCCAATCTCCGTGCATTTGGTGTCCTGCGGACATGCGCTTCCTTCGCAGACCTGTTCGCGAACGGATCATATGACCGCGCCCACACTGATCGCGTGTTCTGAATGCAGACACTGTGCGTGTCCCCGAACAAATTAAAAGTACATTTTCAATTAATCCATAATATTTTTTAATAAAATCTCACCATGGCACAAGTCCCACATAGTAATCCTGAGTTTCTACATACCTTTTGAAACTTTTCGAACTTTTTTTTGTGTTCGATCTGTCCGCGGACAGCGTGCATGTCCACGGACCGCGCACAAGCACCCCTATAAAAGGCCACGCCCCAGAGCTTATTCTCATTGTGTTTCTGGCTATTCTTCAGAACACAGCGATATTTGCTGCCACCTGCAGATTACACCATCATTGAGATGGCATCCCTGGCTGCTGAACTGCCACCTGGTGCTGCACCTGCTTCAGCACCACCCCCACCCCCTCCACCACCACCACCTCCCCAAGGGCCTGAAGAGGGGAACAGGAGTGAGGATGCAGAGGAGGAAGAAGAGGATGATGAGAATGAGGTAGAGGAAAACCCTACTACCCGCACTAGGCGTGAGTATTGGGTGTGGCGGTTATTTCCATTCATGGGAATGTTCCTAAGGCTTGTGTGAACCGTGTTACCTGGAATGAGTGCAAAATGATACTCAGTCGCGGGAAGCACGGTAAGTACAGCTTTGGGACCACTACCATGAAGCGACACCTGAGGTCATTTCACTCTGGGGCTATTCGCAGGGTTGTACCTTGCGAAGAACGTAGCAGGTTGATTTCCTCTACTTCATCCTCTGTTTCTGATCCTGTCACCACAAGGACCACCTCTGTGGGATTGCGTCTTCCTCAAGCTGCCTCACAAGCCATACAAAATGCTGCTGATCCTTACCTTTCGAGGGTCACAATTGTATGTATGTACTGTGACACAGTACTCTGCAGGGGGGAGTGACTTCATAGTGCTTTTGAGACTATCGTCTAAGAGCACGAGAAGATCTGTTCACTACCCAAATAAAACCCACTCTACATCTTCCTCTCTCAGCTCGCCCTTTCTTATCACTGTGGTTGGTGTCCCCCCTTTACCTTCCTTTCCCCTCCTCTCCTAGTGTGTCGTGTATAAAAAAACAAAAAAAATACAAAATATCAAAAATCAAAAAGAAAAATAAGGCTCTTTTCAGAGCAGCCTTTCACAGTTAAAAAATAGAAGTGAAAATAAATGAAGCAGGGCCCTTGGTATTTTTTGGAAGTCCGTGGACAGTTCGCGAACATTTAAAAAATTGGGTTGCTACCCTATCACAAACATTGCAATTTTCTCTGGGAGGAAGTGGTGGCTCTGAAAAGAGCCTTTGGGAGGTGTTCGTAAGTCAAAAATTATAAATGCTTAACACCTACTTCAAAATGGATGTTGTAATTCCAAAAAAAGGTCGCAATGCATTTTGTACATTTCTCAGAAAAATCTGATTGCCACCATAAGTAAGATGGACTCCATCTTTGTGAAAAATGTTTGTACTACGAAACAGAATATTTTCATTGTGAAAAGAAGACATGCCAAAATCTTTTAGAAAGGCACAAATAGCTTTATTGACATTGCGCCTTGCTTTTTCCATTTGTGGACCAAATGAAGAAGAACGAAGCCACATTTGTCTCTGCGCAATCCGTGAAAATATCACTTGAGAATTAGGAAACATGTCCATAACCTTCCCAAGTCCTTCTTTCATAGAAAATTGCAAAGAAAATCCAGTCACATGTCCTAAACTGTTCCCTCCAAAATGAATTACAATTATGTCTGGATGTTGCTCTGTCTCCAAAGTAGCACAGAGAGGTAGCAAGTCCAACCACTTCATTCCACGTACTCCATGCCAGTGTATTTCCACATGTGGGAATCCAAGATCTACAGCTACTCCACAGCTTTCTGCATGCACCTTCAACCAATATATCCATGAATCTCCCAAAACCCATACAATCTTTTTCCTAAACTTCACAGACATAGCTATCTGTTGTTCTCTCAGCAAAAACAGTGTATGAGAAACTCTCTTCTGGCACAACACACCCACTAAACTTTCCAGACCAATCCCTTTTAGTAATCATTCTCATTTGCATGACTTCTGAACCCAAAAATCCCCGAATGTAACTCCCGATGTCTGAGAACAACCGCCATGTCCGCGGACATATCGTAACATGAACAGCCCTTCTACCATTTCCACTTCACTCTCTCTGCCATTGCCTCATTGGATGTACTAAGAAATCACATGACTATGCACCAATCACATTCAAGGCCTCTACATCTAACTGCATCATCATAGATCAGCACTGCAAATGTACTGTGAATCTCTCTGAGTACAAGTGTCATATCATTGGCAAGCACCATCTAGCAGAAATACTGTACAAGTCTCCAAGATTTCTACTTGCAGCTCCATGCATATCCATATGCATGAACACAAACTTCAGGTATGCATATTTTCTGTACAGTAGATGCACACATTTTCAAACAGACTTTTAGCTTGTGTAATCTGTAAAATGAATTTACTGTATTTTTTCAATTTCCTAAAATCAACTATCACTTATAAACCTTTATACTATTTACTTTCTTTATACACACACACTCAAATCATGTTAAACTAACATTTTTTAAATGAAATATATAGACTACATATATTCAAACAAAATTGCATGCAAGCACAATCTATGTTTAAATCTTTAAAAAAATACTTATACAATTTCATATTTTTTTGTTTTTATTTATTTATTTACTTAATTACTTTAATTTAGACATGACATTGAGGCACTATTACCTAGAACAGCTTAGTTACAGAAATAGTGGTATTCACTGGTATATTATAAATTTCACAAGACATAGTAAAGATATTTTTTTTGCTATAGTTAGTCATTCAATACAATTTGTTCATTAAGAACATATCATATGTACTGAACTGATGCAATGTATCTTATGTAAATAAATTAGTTTAATGGTTTTAAAGAAGGCACTGAGGATTTCAATTAAAAAATTCAATATCTAAATTTAAAACAGCGCTATATACAAACAAAGTTACTAATTTGAAGCTTTTACAATTGCAGTGAAGACCAGTCTCCTGAAAAGAAGCAGCACATTTGAATAACAAAGAAGAACTAAGAAGTTACCTGTTAATTTAAGAAAAAAGGTAAGTAGAATATCACCATAATATTTGTATTATTACTCAAACATACTATAACGTTAATACAAGCTATTTCTGTGCCTAAAAATAGAGATTGTGTACCATTTTCAAAAATCTCCATGTCTTAAACAGCGATTTATAACCAGAATGGCCCACAAATTCCTATTTTTGGACACACAAGTTACCCAACTGAACCGCTACAATTTTCATATTATAGGACAAACAACTGTTTTAATTGTATACATTAGATTTACTAATTGTACTTTTCCACACCACTAACTTACTTTTTTTTGTCATCTGAACCCCAGTTTAGTAAAACATAAATTCAAGAATACCTATCCCTACTAGTTGTAGTTCCCAATGCACAATCACACACCATTACATACATTTTTATCATCTTACTCAAACACTCATGCACCCAGCACACATCCATTCCAGAACACCAGAACCCATACCTTCTTTATTTTTTAAGTCCGTAGAAAGCAACGCAAAAGTAGAGCAAATGAAAATAAAAGTGTCCAACATAAGCATCCATCTCTGGCAGAATTTGTAAAAAAAAATTGAAACAAAACAGCTAATACAGTCATTTAGTGAAACACAAGAAGTTTCAATTACAAGATCTTTGCCTCCTCTATCAAAATGTAAAACATTCCAAAAAACAATTAAAAGAAAATGAGCTATCACTACAGATAAAACTACTTCTTCAAATTTTAATATAATGAAAAGTAAGCATACCAAGAAAAGTATTTTAGCCAAAATGTACCGTCACAAAGTCCTTCAAAATCTTATAAAAACAGGAGAGAAATTAGGTTCAATGCTTAATGCTTAAAGAAAGTCATTAATTTTGCTGTTAAACAAAATGAAACCACTAACAAAACTAATAACTAAATTACAAAAAAGACTTCTCAATAAGCGAAATGTCAACAGAAAGAACTTCTTCAGTATCTCCGGAGGTGAATGGAATCACACTACGAGCACAGAACCATATTTTAATGAAGAAGCATACAAACAAAAGCAAACAAATCCAATTTCCATACATGGCAGTGGTCAAGGTTATGAAAAAGTGAATAATACCATAATGAAACAAGAAGTACTCCTTGCAAAAAAATGCCCTGAAAACTTAGAATTACCCCTCCATTCAACTGAATCAGAACGTCTAGTGTACAAATGGCCATGCACGTCAATGTGTAACATTCCCAAACAATGTTTCAAATCTTTACGCAAATTCCTCAATAAATATGTAAAAAGCAAAGACAAAATCAAAATTAAATTACTGCAAAATATGGATACCTGTCCAGTGCGCAAGTACACAGGACTACAAGGACATTCATTGGCCTGCATTACAGGACCTACTTGTAAAACCACTTTCCATGATATCAAAAGGATATCAACACATCATTCAACTATAAGAAATCTAGTCTATAAACTGTACTATGCTAAAAGTCCTGCTTTAGCACTAGCAAAGTTAAATAACATCCTTCTACATGGTACAGCAAAAGACCTACTTCACTATATCCAGAAAAAATATTTTGGAAGTGAAAGCCATTTACAGAATGAAATAGCTGTAAACCAATTAAGCAACAATTCTACACATGGCAACCTTTTGCTAAACACATACAAAAAAGAAATACTAACATTTAAAAGTACACCAGCTGAAGTACCAAACCATGTATGTGTATGTTGCCGTAGAACTTTTTATAAAAGTAACACAAAAACTGTAGACCTATCATACAATATAGGAGACAATGAAGATTCTAAATGGTTTGAATTAGCTCTCTACCTTGTAGCAGAAAACGAATACGAAATAACTGAGCCCTTAATACTTTGCAGTTACTGCACTACAAAACTTGACAACAACCAAACTCCTTCACGTGCTATCACAAATAATTTGGAATTATACCCAGTAGCAAAAACCCTACAACAACTTAATTTATATGAGAGCATCATAATTCAAACAGTACACCCATTTCAAGTAATAATACGCCTTCAACCAAAAACAGCAAAATTACTTCCCTCAGAATTGGTAAAAGGCATTTGTGGAAAAGTAGTTTATTTACCAATAGATCTAAAAGAAAATGTGCATACTCTAGGAGTGCAACGTCCAATGCAGCAATCTTTAATTATCTTAGTAAATGGAGTACCTACAAAAGACAAAAAAATATGGCACAGCTGGTAGATTTATATAAAGTTAGACAAGCCTTCCAATATCTTAAAGAGAATAATGAATATTACGAAGAAATTAATATTGAAGAAAACTTGAAAGATACAACTGAAATAATTCAAGAAACACAAGAAGGTGGTCAATTTGAGCTACTAGATCCTGCTACAGTATCAAATACTTTAGACCATTATACAATTCATCCTTTGCACTGTAATGACACCGCAGAAGATTTACTGGAAACGTACCAAATGCGTCAAACAAAAGGATCGCCAATCAGCATATGGGAAAAAAGTATAGAAGCATGTGCTTTTCCTCTACTCTTTCCTACTGGCAAAGGAGGAAGGTATGATGATAGACCTATTCAAATATCAGCTTCAGAATACCGCTCATTACGGATGTATTCTGAAGATCCCAGATTGAGACAAAATGTGGAATACATATTCCACCTACTCTTTGAAAGTGAACTAGCAACTTTATGTTACGGAGTTGCACACATATTAAAATCAGGATCACACTTTCAAAATATGACAGCTACACAATTATTAGAAAAAGTGCAACAAAAGGATGAGGTTTTACAATCAAATATTACAAATCTATTAGCAAATATGCGTGGTATTAAAGTACTGGTTTCGACGTCATGGAGATGTACGTTGTATGATCAGAAACCTTGGCCCACCCACTTGGTTTGTTACATTAAGTTGTGCAGAATATGCATGGGAAGATTTACATGATTTCCTACGCATATCAAATAAAAACAACACAAACATAGATATACTAACACCTGGAGAACTTTGTTCTTTGGATCCTGTTAATGTTTCAAGATATTTTCACCATCGCTTCATTGCTATGCTACATTTTATTTGTAATAAAACTGTTCCTCCCCTTGGAGAAGTGCAACACTTCTTTTGGAGAAAAGAATACCAAGCCAGATGAGCACCACATATCCACATGCTTTTATGGATCAAAGATGCTGCTAAATTTGGTCAAGACAGTGATGCCACTGTTTTACAGTTTATTGAAGAATATATCACTTGTGAAATTCCATCAGAAGCCACAAATAGTGATCTTCATGCACACATTTTACAATTTCAAAGACACAAATGTGGAAAACATTGTCGTCGCAAATACAAACACAAAGGGAAATACTACACCAAATGCCGATTTGGTTTCCCTAGACCAGTTACAAATACAGGTCAAGTGAACAACCTCATGTCTTCAGTTAGACATAGTGTTAAAGGTAAGTCACCTAAAAATACATATTACATAAAAGGAAAAGAAGAAGAAAAATATATCAATGATTATAATGCAATCATTGCCCACTTATGGAATGCAAACATAGATGTGCAGTACATTGCAGACAATTTTACTGCAGTTGCACGATATGTCACAGCATACTTAACTAAAGCAGAAAAGACAGAGCTCCATGACCTCTGGAATGACCTGTCATCAGATAAAACAGTGTCTCAGAAATTATACAGCTTGAACATACAAATGCTCACCCATAGAGAATGTGGATCATATGAAGCAGCTGATCGTTTAACTGGTACTGCATTGTATGGTAAATCTGAAAATATAGTATGGCTAAGTCTTGGTCCAGCTAAATCTAGAAAAAGAGTTCTATAATCATATGAAGATATAGAAACAATAGCCAAACATGATCCAAACAGCGAAGACATTTTAAAAAAACAATTTATTGGACACATACTACCAAAACAGAAGTAATACTTTGGAAAACATGTGCCTATACCACATAGCCCAAAACTACACATACAAAAATAATATGAAACCTGATGAAAAAAAGGTAAATATAGAGTGACAAACTGTGAAGGCAGCTTAGTTAAACTCACTAAACCAAATTTAATTAATCATATCAAATTGTATTAAAGACTCCTCAACATAAAGAAGTATATGACATGTCCCTGTTAAAACTCTTCAAAACATGGTGAGAAAAGAAGAACAATTACTAGATAACTATGACTCATAGGAAGACGCTTTCAAAGCAAATGAAAGCACTATAACTGATGTAAACTTTACACAGTACAAAACAATGTTGCACAATGAACAGCAACATGAAGAAGAACTCCAAGCCCAACTAGATAAGGACACTCCTGACAGTAGTCAACCTTCTGTAACAGGAAGCCAAGAACCACTGGGAGAACCACTAATAATAAATGAGGCAGAATTAGCTATGATAGAAGTAGAAAACACCATGTGTCAGTATGAAGATAAAGAAGACTTAACTATACTACAATCAAAACTAAACAATGAGCAAAGTAGCATTTTTCAAGAAGTAACAAAACGAATTGCACATGGTGTAAAACATGAAAATAAAGAATGTTCCTGCCATAATTATAAACCTATACTACTGTACATCAGTGGTGAAGCTGGTTCTGGCAAAACATTCCTAATCAAAATCATTAGTAAGTTCCTTCAACAATTGACAAACAACAAACTGTCAGCTGTTGTCACTGCCCCCATAGGTTTAGCTGCCTACAACATAGGTGGTGTTACATTACACCGATTACTACTATTACCAGTAGAACACCAGAACAAATTAGACTATTACAAACTTTCTGCAGAAGCTGCAATGGAATTACGCAGAGTATTGAAACAAATGAAAATGCTACTGTTAGATGAAGTGAGCATGGTCTCCAACCTGATGTTAGCTTTGATTCACCTCAGATTACAAGAAGTACTCAAAACAGACTATGAAGAGCTCTTTGCAGGAAAACACATTATTGTTTTTGGAGATCTGCTTCAATTAACATCAGTAAAAGGTGATCCTATTTTTAAAACATTAGGACACAAACTCTGCCGTAAAACGGTTGGCAGCATTGGGAATGTCAACCTTTGACAACATTTCCAATACAGAGAATTAACAGAAAACATGCGGCAATCTGCAGATTACACTTATGCCAACATTTTAAAAAGTATCAGAGTTGGTATACTATCTAAAGAAGCAGAAGCAATATTGAAAACCCGGCATATTAATGCACTTTATGGCGATAATGCATGTGCTACAGATGTTATGGAACAATTAGCCCACAAAAATGTCAATTGTATGGCCTTAATGCCAACTCTTGCAAGCTGCTTCAAATTCAATTAAATCATGCTAAGTAAAGAAATGCAACCAATCATGGAAATTAGCGCCACAGACAAACTAGATGTACATGGTATGACACTACCCATGTTTGACCAAGCCATAACAAGACTAAATAGTTTAGAAAAATCAATCTCAAACACAGCAGGCTTAGAAAAGATATTAAAATGATCCTTAAATTGCAGAGTAATGCTTAAACGTAACCTTGACGTGGACCAAGGACTAGTTAATGGAGCACTGGGTACAGTTGTTGGCTTTCAAACATACCCACGCGACAACAAAATTCAGTTTGTCAATATACTCTTTGACAAACTTTCAGAAGTAAAAAGGATAGGATGCTCAACAGCTAGATTCCTTCTCCTCAAAGATATGTATGTACGCAGAGAACAATTTTCTCGAACTCTTGCATACGCAGTCACGATTCATAAATCACAAGGTCTTACCCTAGACAAAGCAATGATAGATATTGGTAACACAGTCTTTAAAGAAGGCATGAGCTACGTAGCACTATCACGCTTAAGTACACTTGACAGTCTATTTCTAATCAACTTTGATGCAAGTAAAATAAACGCTGATATTCCTTGCATTTTAGAACACGATAGACTTCGCTCACTATACACCCCCCACCTAAACACATATTCTGTTCCACAAAAAGTAAAACGTTATAAAAGAAAAATAAATCAAACAGAAATGCAACAGGATGTCACTGCAAATCCTCCAAAGAGAGTAAAAGAAACTAATACATCATCAAGTACCACAAGCAAAAAAGAATCAATTAGGGAAAGTAAACCAGGTACTTCTTTAAAGAAGGAAGACAAACTCCAAAAAAAGCAGTTAGATACAGAACTACCTGGACCATTTAAATTCTCAAATATAGTTAGTGTAAGTTGCTACGCAAATGTAGCAATGAATATTCTATTTCAATTACAACCAATTGTTGACAACATTTACTTACACAGTACAGACCCATTGTGTTTGCAAATGTTAGTACTTCACAGAAATGCAGCAAACAATCCCGACAACACGTATAGTGTTTATGGAATAAGACAGCAATTGGACTACTGTGCTGGAATGGTGAAATTCACTATAAACTCACAGGAAGATCCACAAGAATTTCTAATGTACTTACTACAAGTACTGGAAAACAAACACATACCTATAAATGAAATCTTTCAGATTTCATACATGTGGAAACATACATGCACTCTCTGCAACAATGGGACACAAGAAGAAATCCCCAATGAACGCTTCATATATATATATCAATACCAAATTGTGAATCCATTCCATTTCAGCGACTTGTACAAAATGCAAACCATGGTAGATTATGCTCTACCTGCAATTCAGATAATCGCTCCACGTTAGTAATACAAACACATAGTAAATACATAATACTAATGCTTCTACGTTACAATGCAGATGGTACCAAAAACAACTGCAAGCTGACTGGATTCACACATGGTCAAATATCACTTGGTAAGAAAGCCTTCACAACAATAGGTATAATCTACCACGCAGGAGCCACAACCAATTTAGGGCACTAGACTGCATATATAAAAAAGAAATGTGGATGGTTTGAATGTAATGATAGTACCATTACTCTAAAGCAGAGATTACCAGGAAATCTTACAAACGCTTATTTGATCTTCTTAAAACCAAAATTTGATAACTAAACTGTATTTAAACCCTAAGTAAACTTGTGTTATAAACATATAAATTGTTAGAATACTTCAAAAGCTATCTAACTGCTCAAAATTTCTACAACAACTAATCAGATAAATGAATACCACTAAATTAGACCAAAAAATACACAGTTAGAATACGCCAATTGGTATCTAACTGTCCCAAAATTTAACAATATCCAAATAGATAAATCAATACCACTAAAATATATAAAAAAATAGACAGTTAGAACACGCCAATTGGTATCTAACTGCTCCAAAATTTTATAATATCCAAACAAATAAATAATATGTTACTGCTCCAAGAAAATGCAACAAGCCAAAGTATAAAGCATTAGTCAGAAACAACAAGTGAACACTGAAAACAAACAAACAGATAAACTGTAGCATAACAGAAGTTTTTTTTTTATCCAACATGGATTTTTTTTTCTCCCACAGACCCAATGATTTTAGAAACAAATACAGAAACTGAGCAAATTGCACAGTACTCTGATTTGTAATCTACTAAATATGAGGGTCCAAAAAAAAAAAAGTATGTTGATTATACAATGTAATAAGTCATTACAAAATACTAATACTAACATGCTATTTTCTTTTATCACAGAAATTAACAAGAAATACATATACTCCGGTTACTAGACCAAACAGTAAGTATACAATAATAAGGTGAACCATAGCAGCATATTACATCCATAGTATCTAATACCTTTGTTCCTTATACATTTGTTTTTCACCCAAAGTTATAAGCAAATATGAATGTGATATGCTGCAGTGGTTGTTGCCAGGGCATAGAGTCTTGGGTGCATGGCCAAATGGCCATGCACCCAAGACTCTATGCCCTGGCAACAACCACCACAGCATATCACATCCATAGAGTCAAACATTTCAACTATGGTCTAAGGAAACTTTTAATGTCCGCGGACATTATGAGTGTTCTTAGAACACTTTCAACTTGCCAGCGAACAATACAGACAGGGTTTTCAGGACACCCCCTACGAACATCCCCTACGAACGCGATAGATCTTAGAACACTTTCAACTTGACAAAGAACAATACGGACAGTGTCCTCAGAACACCTCCATTTCGTTTATTTGCGAACATTTCAGGACACCATGAGTGTTCTAAGAACACATTCAACTTGCCATCGAACAATACAAACAGCATCTTCAGGATACCACCTACGAACATTTCAGAACAACGCGAGAGTTCTTAGAACACATTCAACTTGACAAAGAGCAATACAGACAGCGTCCTCAGGACACCCCCATTTTGTTTATTTGCGAACATTTCAGGACACCGCGAGTGTTCTTAGAACACATTCAACTTGCCAGCGAACAATACGGACTATGCCTTCAGGACACCCCCTATGAACCTTCCAGGACACCGCAAGTGTTCTTAGAAACATCTTCAGAACACCCCAATTTTGTTTATTTGCGAACATTTCAGGACACCGCAAGTGTTCTTAGAACACATTCAACTTGACAGAGAACAATACGAACAGTGTCCTCAGGACACCACCATTTTGTTTATTTGCGAACATTTCAGGACACCGCTAGTGTTCTTAGAAGCGTCTTCAGAGCACCACCATCTTGTTTATTTGCGAACATTTCAGGACACCGTGAGTGTTCTTAGGACACATTCAACTTGACAGAGAACAATACGGACAGCGTCCTCAGGACACCCCATTTTGTTTATTTGTAAACATTTCAGGACACCGCGAGAGTTCTTAGAACACATTCAGCTTGCCAGCCACAACCCCCATTCATATTTGCGAACATTTCAGGACACAGCGAGTGTTCGACAACGTCTTCAGTACACCCCCATTTTATGTATTTGCGAACATTTCAGGACACCGCAAGTGTTCTTAGAACACATTCAACTTGACAGAGAACAATACGAACAGCGTCCCCAGGACACCCCCCTACGAACATTCCCCTGACACCGCAAGTGTTCTTAGAAACGTCTTCCGAACACCCCCATTTTGTTTATTTGCGAACATTTCAGGACACTGCGAGTGTTCTTAGAACACATTCAACTTGCCAGCCACAACCCCCATTCATATTTGCGAACATTTCAGGACACAGTGAGTGTTCGACAACGTCTTCAGAACACCCCCATTGTGTTTATTTGCGAACATTTCAGGACACGGCGAGTGTGCTTATAACAGATTCAACTTGACAGAGAATAATACGGACAGCGTCCTCAGGACACCCCCTACGAACATTCCCCGGACACCGCAAGTGTTCTTAGAAATGTCTTCAGACAACCTCCATTTTGTTTATTTGCGAACATTTCAGGACACCGCGTGTGTTCTTAGAAGACATTCAACTTGCCAGCCACAACCCCCATTCATATTTGCGAACATTTCAGGACACAGCGAGTGTTCGACAACATCGTCAGAACACCCCCATTTTGTGTATTTGCGAACATTTCAGGACACGGCGAGTGTTCTTAGAACACATTCAACTTGACAAAGAACAATACGGACAGCGTCCTGAGGACACCACCTACGAACATTCCGCGGACACCGCAAGTGTTCTTAGAAGCATCTTCAAAACACACCATCTTGTTTATTTGCGAACATTTCAGGACACGGCAAGTGTTCTTAGAACACATTCAACTTGACAGAGAACAATATGGACAGCGTCCTCAGGACACCCCCATTTTGTTTATTTGCGAACATTTCAGGACACCGCAAGTGTTGTTAGAACACATTCAACTTGCCAGCCACAACCCCCCATTCATGTTTGCAAACATTTCAGGACACAGCGAGTGTTTGACAACGTCTTCAGAACACCCCCATTTTGTGTATTTGCGAACATTTCAGGACACCACGAGTGTTCTTAGAACACATTCAACTTGACAACAAACAATACGGACAGCGTCCTCAGGACACCCCCTACGAACATTCCCCGGACACCGCGAGTGTTCTTAGAAGCGTCTTCAGAACACCACCATCTTAGTTATTTGCGAACATTTCAGGACACCGCGAGTGTTCTTAGAACACATTCAACTTGACAGAGAACAATACGGACTGCGTCCTCAGGACACCCCCATTTTGTTTATTTGCGAACATTTCAGGACACCGCGAGTGTTCTTAGAACACATTCAACTTGCCAGCCACAACCCCCCATTCATATTTGCGAACATTTCAAGACACAGCGAGTGTTCGACAATGTCTTCAGAACACCCCCATTTTGTGTATTTGCGAACATTTCAGGACACCGCGAGTGTTCTTAGAACACATTCAACTTGACAACGAACAATATGGACAGCGTCCTCAGGACACCCCCATTTTGTTTATTTGCAAACATTTCAGGACACCGCGAGTGTTCTTAGAACAGTTTCAGTTTGCTTGCGAACAAAACGGACACATATTGAGTGCTCAGAACACCCCTCATTCAGTTTATTTAGAACACTTCAGAACACCTGTGATGTCCGCAGACAAATCGAACACAAAAAGAACGTCTAACACATAAAAAAACACAACTTTCATCCTATCTCATACACTCCCACCCTCCCCAAACACTCCAACACACCAACACACTCTACTAAATACATATTTTGAACAAAGTTTCACCACGCTGTCCGCGGACGAACGCGAATCCCAGATGGTGGGCGCTACCGAAAATCTGATGCGCTTCACGCTCCACACCATCCAATCAGCAAACATGTTGCATGTCTGCGGACATCACGCAAGCCGATTGGCCAATCAGGACACTGTCCGCGGAGCGAACAGGGAAGTGTGTCCGCGGACCGAACACATATATCACACTTTTTTTTACCTACTTTTTGGTCATTTAAAAAAAAACTACTGGACGGATTTTCACCAAATTTGCAAAAGCACGCTTTCGGGACCAAGCCGCTGCTCCTGGTCCAAATTTGGTGAAAATCCGTCCAGCGGTTTGGGCTGTAGACGCGAGCAAAAAAAAAATCCCATTCAGTCTATGGGAAAAAAAAGTTTTGGGACCCCCCCTATAACTTTGTCCCCCCTGGACGAATCCTCACCAAACTTTCAGAGTGACCCAAATACTTTTTTTGCAAAGTTTGGTGAGGATTCGTCCAGGGAGAGCCAAGTTATAAGCCACCCAAAAAGTGCTCTTCCTATGGAAACAGCAACTTAACCATAAATACATGGCCACTACCGTTTGTGGTGAGCAGCACTCCCAGTTCGTGGATTTTACAAAAAAGCATTCCATGGAAAAACAGCCAAAAACTTGCTAAGGTTGGATTTTTCAAACAGTAAAAAAAGAAAAATCCCAGTTTCCCAGAAGTATGTGTGCCAGCAGGCAGCCTGACGTGTTTTGCCACAGACTTGTGGCTTGATCACAGTATTTATGTAAAATCTAGTTGCTTGGAGAAAGAATGAGAAGAAGAAAGCACAAACCCATCAGAAGAGGACCAGAGCAACCCCAATGCTACCTGCAGTTTCAATGGCCAGCAAGAAGGAAAATGAAATAAAGGAAAACAAAAAGAGAAGTAGAGTAAAATTAAAGAAAATGTTGCACAACCCCAAAGTCCCCCGTGGTCTGAGGGATGCCTGTAAGTCAACCCAATGTCAACCGCGGTGCAGGAGTGTCTAAGAGACACAATTGTTTTTCAAGGGAGGAAACTGAAATTAGTGGACATCTCGGGATGCTCTAGACCACTTGCAGCCTGTGGGCCCTACGGAGCTAAAGCATCTAGGCCACTCAAGGCCTGATGGAACTCACAATTATTTCAGCAATCTAAACAATCTTATTGTTTCAGTCGTCTCCGCCTGGGGGAGACTGTATTTAAGCCCTCCCTCATGAGATTCTGCAAGAAACCCTCTTAATAAAGTCACCCATGCCAGAGTAAGTTGAAAGGAAGTAATGGCAAAAATATGCATGACCTCTGGAGACACACCATGGGCGCAGGTAAGCCAACAGATGTATACTCTCTATTTCTAGGGCCGAAAGGTTTGATTTTCTTTTCTTTATTCTTGGTAGATTGCCACTGCTATAGGTTTATGTTATAAAATAAGTCTGGTGGGTAATACCTCATGTTTTAAATTGATTGAATGAGTAACAAGCGTTCTAAACGTTGAACATTCATTATAGATTTATTTCCTGACAGTTCACTTATTATGGAGGGGTGCTTGGGTTCTACCGAGAGCTTAACATCTTGTTTAAGAATTAATGTTTTAGCTGCATTTAAATGTCCATGCTGGGGGCCTACAAATGGTTGTGCTTAGGTGCAAAATACAAAGAATTCCCCCTTTTGGTGTTGTTGAACACCACAGGTGCAGCAGGGGTATTTGCACCAGATTATCTGTTTATTAATTCTCCTGTTTGTCAGGTGGAGTCAAGTAACTAGGTTTTAATGCTTTCCGGACATACTTTGCGGCTTTACAACTGTTATTGGGATATAGCCCGCTTTTCTTTTATGATGCTGGGTTATGTCAAGGGTTACAAGTTTCGTAATCACGCTTATAGTAAGCACTCTAGGCCTTCTCTACAAGGGCAGTGTAGCTGTCCCCTGCATATTTCGCCATCAAAAGTGCAATTGTGTTTCTGTCTTCTGAGCTATGCCTGGGAAACATCCCCCTAAGGATTAGAAGGGGACACTCACCTGCAGTTCACGAATGGTTATTAGTATTCATTTTAATTGGGCATGCTCCTCTGCTCCCCTACCCAAGGTGCAGTCTCCCTCCCCCACAGGTAGATTATGTTATGGTGGATGTAATCTAAAGGAGTTGGTCAGCTAGGAAGCGGGAGTAGGTGAAGGAAAAGGTGGATGACCAAACCTTTCGTCGGTGCATTTATTTTAGGGGGAACCTTCTTGATTAAAGCATGCAGGCTTTTTGTGTATGTATGCATGTATGCATGGGATTTATAAAGGGTAAACAAATCTGTGTAGCAATGGAGTGCTGTACATAGGGGATGAACTGAGGGGTTAAAATCAGAGTGCGGGCAGTAGCAGTGAAGACCGGGATGAGTAGTTTGAGCAGGCTATAGTGGGAGCACCAAAGAGGTAGAAGTGTGGTTGGGTGGGATAATCATCAAATGGGGAGATCTTTGTGGTGTGCAGTGTTCACTGGGTTCACAGGGAGCGTTTTTAATTACTGCATCAACTGTGGATGTTTTTAGCTCTTTTTATACTTGATATATTTAAGAGGTTTTTTAGACTTGGGTGTTGAAATGGAGAAGTGTTATAATTGGTCAATAAAATATTTTTTTTAAAAAAAACAATTGCATTACTCTTTAGAAAGTGCTATTACAATAGTCTTGGATTGAGCATATATATTCTGGTTTCCAACCTGCTTCTAGTTTACCAGGTAGTCTGCCCCCATGTCACAGCCTTGAAATGAGCAGCCTTGACAATAACATTTTGTTGCAGCTAATCCTATAGCATATAGCAATTATTGTGCAAACATATGGCAATCTCTCCTGTGTCTCAATTCCCATACCTGGCATAATGCCTCCTTTCAAACAAGCTCCGTCTCAGCCTCTATCAAGGAAGCTTGGTCACCCCCTTCATCAAAAAACCCACACTCAATCCCACTCTCCCTTCCAATTACTGCCCCATATCTACTGTTCCCTACCTACCCAAAATACTTGACCACACAGCATACGACCATCTCCAAACACACATTTACTCTAACCACCTGTTGGGCACCCACAAATCCGGCTTCAGACCCAAACACAGCACTGAGGATGCCCTCGTTGATCTGAATGTCCATCTAGATGGCATTCATGATGCTGGCAAACTAGCCATCCTCTTCCTCGACCTCTCTGAAGCCTTTGATCTCGTTGACCATGGCATTTTTTGTCAACACCTTGCCATGACATTTAACTTCTCCAGTAAAGCCACCAATTGGATCATAGCTTTTCTCTGCCAGCGAACCTCCAGGTTCTTCGCAGGCTTCACCTGCTGACCCTCTACCTGTACCCTATGGTGTCCCTCAGAGCTCCTGTATCTCACCCACACTATACAACATGTACACTAAGCCCCTCTGAATCCTCTATACAAACTTTGCTGATGACACTCAAATTCTGCTAACATTAACCAGAAACCACACTGACTCTGCTAACATCAATCAAGTCTACAGCATCTTTGAGCTCTGGATGGCAGAACTCCATCTCTGCCTGAATGATGACAAAACTGAACTCTTCATAGTAGGCTCCCCATACTGCCTCAACTGGCTAGACCTTGCCTTTGCCTCCTTCTACATTGATGGAAACCACATCAGCATCGCGTCATGTGAAAACACTGGGTGTTCACCTGGACGCAGAACTTTCCATGCATAAACATGTCAAGGCCCTCGCCTCCTCTGCAGCCTACACCACCAGACTCATCAATGCCTACACCACCAGACTCATCAATCTCAGCAGAAAATTAATATCCACTGACAACTGCCTCACCCTAGCCAGAGCAATTATAGGCAGCATACTGGATTATTGCAACACCATCCTTGCAGGCACCTCCTCAAAAAATCATGTTAAACTCCAAGTGATCCAAAATAATGGCCTCTCGGCTGTCTGGAGCCTCAAGCGCTCAGACCACATCTCTCATGCCAAACGTGATGCCCACTGGTTGCGGATCAAAGCACGTATTGATGTCAAGATCTTCACCTTAACACACAGATGTTTCCAAAACACGGCACCCTCCTTCCTCATCCAACTCATCTACAAAAGAACCAAACTCCCCTGCTTATGATCCTCATCCACTACATCACTAGCCATCCCACACCTTCTTCACAGTCATTGCCCCAACCCTGCCTCTCCACATCCAAGAGAAGCCTTCCTACCTTAGCTTTAGAAAACTGCTAACACCTTGGCTGTTTGACAAATATGACTAAACTAAATTGGGGTAAACCCACTACTTGGCTATCTGCAGCATCTACCATCATGCTTCTTTACCTGTCTGTTTTTTCTCTACCTGTCTCTTTTTGTCTTGCTCACCAATATACCAGTGCTGTGATACTTACGGATGTGGGCACTATAACCAAATACAAAAAATAAATACAAAAATAAATTGGGAGCACTTAAAATCAAGCATAATACTACGATCAATTTAGCTGTGGTGCAAGTACAGACGGTGTCTAGTCAAAGGATCGACAGGACAAAGGATCGACACCAAAGGGTCGACAGGACAAAGGATCGAATTTTTTTTTTTAATTATATATTTTTTTTAGGTTTTCGTTTTGGAAAAAAAGTGATTTTTAGCAAAAAAAGGAGGAATGGGGGGACCCCCCCCCCCAAAAAACAAAAAGTAAAAAAAAAAAAAAAATACATTCGATCCTTTGTCCTGTCGACCCTTTGGTGTCGATCCTTTGTACCGTTGACCCTTTTTTTTCGATCCTTTGACCTACAACCAGTACAGACCCCACCCTCAAACCTACCTGAAACTCTTAGATATAAAGGGGCAAGAGATACTGGAAACTCGAGAATGAGTAGAGTACGACAGTGAGTCCAGTCTGATCCAGCTTACCAGCAAAGAGCTGCGTGGACTGACTGCACCTTTAAACCAATACAGAGTGCCATCATGTAGAGTCTGACAGTGAGTCCAGTCGGATCCATTCAGACCCGAGTAGCCCGAGAAGCCTGTGCAGACAGCGGGAGCTGTGGCTGCTGCTCACCGGAAGCTGTCTGACTCTGCTTCCAGCTTGCATTGTACTGCCGACAGATAAAGCCGTTGCTGTTGACATCGTGAGCAGGGCCACAGGGGCGGGCCCATGGACGCGGACTCGACATAAAGTACTGCGATTTCTAGTGGGAGATGGACACCCCGCAGTGATGCTGGCTGAGGCCATAGAGGAGGTGACTGGTGCTGTGTTAGTTGGAAACTAGCGTTTTCACTCGGCTTCCACCTCCCCGCCCTCGACATTGCATTTGCCTCTCCCATTGTCCATGTCCCTGCTCTCACTACTGTGTGGAAGTGAAACTAATAGTCCATGTAAAATGAAGGGCTCATAGCCCATGGTTCAACTGAACTGAGTTGGACCGCCTGTGCTTACATTGGACATCACAGACGCTGAGCTGTTGGAAGACAGACTGTCACAAGATGAAGTTTGGCTGACGAAGCCCACTCTCGCAAACCGGGTATCTGACACTTCTGACGTATTCACAGGAAAGAATCTGAGCCAAGTGGTGCTAGACCCGAAGTTGCAAGCGCTGCCATCTGATAATGTTACTTCACTTGCACATTTAAACAATGCAGTACAGGATACATCGAACGTAAGTGACACTGTGAGAGCGGAGCATCCAGTACTAAATCCGGCACTAAATCTCTATACCCGCGGGTTGCTGGATGACACAAATGGGATTGTGGCTATGGATGTTGTATCCCCATTCTAGAAACAACTGGGCACCCGCCTAATCAGGGATGGAGATGTTACCCACGCAGTGGCTCAAATCAAGAAGAGACAAATAATACATGGTCACTCATTAAGATCATTTAGTGAGCATGATGGAGAAACACAAGAGAACTCGCCAAGTAAGTACAGTGAGATGGCGAGGGGAGAGGCGGCTTAACCACACAACTTAAATCTGACTTTCTTAACCTGAGAGAGCGGCTAAACAAAGGTTGTGGATATTCAGCAGCAAATGAGGAGGCCAGGGTAAAACAGCATGGCATCTCATCCCTCATCCACATAAATATTGCAGAAATGATGGCGGTCGGAGTGGGAGGGGGCAATGCAAATGGAAAAAAGATGAGTACCCGTACAAAGCAAATAAGTTACCCATACTAACAAAAGGCAGATCAGCCTGGTGTCAAATAACCACAGAACAAGACAATCAAGGTTTTAAGACCTGTACGCAGCCATGTACATGGAATACATCATGTCTAGATTCCTCATGCTCACCGAGCGAACAGCGACAGGCATATCTGGCAGGCGATAGCAAAAGCCAGCTTTCTGTTGCAGCGGGCCTGCAGATACACAAAAACGTGATGGCGAAATTAACAATGTCGATGGCCCTGTTTGTCAAACTATATGAGTCCATGTATGACAGTTTAAAAGATCATGACACCCTTGTGGCAATGGTTTATTCAAAGCACATCTTTTTATAAGCCTTCACTGGAAAAATTCAAAAAAGGTTAGACGAGGAAGCCGAAACATCTGCACACTGGCACAATAGGTTAAGTGATCTGGCAAGACATGAGATGGCAGAAAAAATGCATTTAATGGAAGCAGTGATCAATTGCACAAAATGGATGCTGCATAATTTTCATAAAATGGTCTCGAATGAAATGAAGTGAGAATGCCAGTGCAATAAAAAGGGAAATGAAAAAATGGCGGACAGTAAGGAAAGAGGAAACATCGTGAACGATGCAATCAAAAAAAGTGCAGAACTTGAGAAAGACATGGAAGAGAAAAAGCTTTGCCAAAGGTGGGCGTCATGGTGGACAACTATAACAACAGCAAATGTCCAACAATACACCTGGTTGACTTAGCTCAGATCTCGCAAGTCAGATGAGAAGATGGAGTGAAAGATAAGGGGATGTAGTTCCACCCCGTATGATAAATGAGGAAGCAATAAGTAGGGAGAGATCAATTATAACAGTTGATATACAAAAAAAAATGGAAAACAACATAAACATTACTGGCAATAGAAATGGGACACAGAATAATTTCTCAATTAATAATACAAGCGACACCTAAAGCTTTGGTATTTTTACCAACATTTCCCGAAACGATTTAGCACCAGTAAACCACAGGGAAAATCAAAGAAATAACTAATCGAAAGTCAAATAATCCCAGAAAAGGGAAATCAAGAGTGTTCATTAGAAACTTGAAGGCTCCATCACCAACGGCCCTATTTCATCGGATAAGTAGCAAAAAGGGACAAGATAAGAGTAAAATAACGCAAGAAAATTCTAATGCGCAACTAGCCAGAATAGGGCTGAATGCTAATGCAAAAAAAAGGCTGAGAGTTGAAGATGCGGAAACTGAACAAAGCCAGATAGAGGAAAACGAATTACTAGATAATCTGTCAATATACTTAGATGACAACAAAGAGTGGAGTACATCATTGCAAGAGTCAATGCAGGAAGAAGAGTCCATGGGTACTTTGAATGGGGCAATAAACAGGTCCAGAAGTCAGATTGAAGAGTCGAAAGTAGACCCTAATGAGAAGCAGGATGGTAGATCAAAACGGGAAAATAGAGGCAAAATATGGACGGTCTCAACTGAAAAGCGAAAGAACAATCATATACAGCCTGAAGAGACCAGCAAAAAAACTGGTAATCGAGAAGGACCGATTCCCAATTTAAATCCAAAATTTACAGGGGCCCAAGCACAAAGGAGGCGAGAAAAGTGAAAATGTGATACCCATGGAGGAGCTAACACAGGAAGAGTTACTGGGAAATTGCAAATCGAAAAAATTCTTTCTAAGAAAAATGAAGTGAACCGATACTGATGTAATATAATGAAACGTCTATATTGTGTTCCCACACTGAGAACCATATCATCTGACAATATTGACATTGTCGAATATGTGACTGAATCACGTTCAGACTGGGTAATCCTACACGCGAACTCACAAATCATCTAAAGTACCCTGTTAGATGCAAGATTTGCACTAGCCTCATTTGGATATGTGTTGACCCATTATACGCAAGGTCCAGGTGATTACGGAAAAGTGGTAACGTTCTTAAAGAAGGAAGATGGTAATGATACGATCTTAAATAAGCGAACGAGAGAAATCCTAAAAATATGGCAGGAAGGAAGAGACACCAGTAGAGAGGTCAATAATCACCAGGACAATAAATACAAATGGGGAAGCAATGAGAAGGAGAGAGATTCCCACCAGTATAAGCAAAATAATCTCAAGATGCGTGGTGAAGGCTCCCTAATATCGTGGAGCACAAGTGGCTTCATGCACTTGTTCAATGTGGTGGGTGTGAACAAGGAGGCACACACTATAGTTTGCCTGCAAGAAACCTGGCTGTGTGAAACACTGGTGAGCAATGGGTACACAATTATACTCAATGCAGCAGGGGAAAACTCGAATGGGAAGGCTTTTTTCAGGCCTAATAACTATGGTAAGAAGCACATCAAGTTTAACAATAATAAAGTCTACCAATCCAAATCTATTTGTTCAAGGAACCACACTACAAAATGCCAGTTGTGACAAAGATCATGCAGCATCCTTGTTGGTTATTAACACTTATTGGAATACAGCAGTGATCACCTCAGGAAACCTAATTTCATCAGTAATGAAGTTGATAGATGCGTGTGCTGTTGAATACAATAATACTCACATCATTGTCTGCAGTGATTTGAATATAGGACGCGTTGACATGCAGGGGGAAATAATTGAACAGATGGAGCATCAGATTGCCTCAATCAAAGATCGAGGAAAGCGATAGGCACACGAACTGAGCACAAGGGACTGTGTAATTCTGAACGGCCAGAGCAGTGGGCTATTCCTGCAAGACCAACATGGCAGAGGAATGGGTGTCATAAAACATTATATTAAATATGGTCTTCGAGAAACTTCCTACACAACATAACAGTGATTGGAATGGAAAGCCGTGATCACAATGCCTTAAACATGAAATAGAAGATGAAAGCAAAAAAAGATGCGGAACAATACACTGGCCATCTGAGAATAAATCATGGGCAAAACCGACTGAGAATAAATCAGAGAGAGATTTTAAATCTAACAACGGTTTTCGATAAAATAAACAAAGCACTGCAAGTCCAAACTATTTGCCTCTTTTAGCAGATTATAAAACAACAAAGACTGGTTTTAAACAGGGTTATCATCAAACAAAGCACATATATAGCCAGAAGGTTGTTGAGGAAAAATAATAATGAGAAAGGATATCAAATGGAGACAGGCAATAAAGAAAACAAAACAAAGATTTCGGAATTGGCTCATTTCACTTTAGATGCTTTGCGATCAAAAACAAGCAGAAAAAATGCTGAAATCCATCTATGTCCAGCATGCAGGAGCATGGGCAATGATAAATGAAGGGTCACTGACACAGAAAGCTGTATTGAGAAACAGTGTGAATGCAGATGGATGGGTTAAACACTTTTCTAATGTCTTTACAAAATCTACTCTATTGCAGGAAAATGTATGGAATAAAACAGAATTCCTGTGGGATTTCTGTATCAAAAAAGATGAACTTGAGGATGCCATATCAAACTTATAGAACTTGGGAGCAGCAAGTTCCGATGGGCTGACTAACATCATGTTAAAGTAGAATAAAGAACACTTGGCAGCATCCATTGAGGTCCTCTTTTATCATATATCCAGTATCATGGTAATCGGCGGTAGGTGTCCCTATCTTTAAAAAAGGGGATAGAGCTGACCCAAACAACTACCGACCGACCGCTCTATTAGACGTCATTGGAAAGCTATTTGCCTCATTATTACAGAAGAGGTTGTTTAAATGGGCCGAAGATGAAGGAATTACAGACGTGAGACAAACTGGCTACACCAAAGGAGTGGGGACAGATTTAAATCTTGTACTATTAAATCTGTTAAAGCTTAAGTCTTTAAAAGGGAAGAAAACCTTGTTGTTGGCCTTCATCGATCACCGCCAAGCATTTGAAAGTGTTAATAGATCTATTCTGTGAAAGAAACTGAAGTCATGGAATTGTCCCACTGACCTGCTGCAAGCCATCATAGGGCTGCATTCCAAGACATCTATACATATCAGACTTAATGCCGAAGGAGACCTTACTGAAGAAATAAAAACTGAAAAAGTAGTGAAGCAAACTGGTCCTTTAGCTGCCCTAATTTTCCAACTATATCTAGTGGATTTACCAGCGGCATTGAAAAACAGTAACATATTTCCACCGAGCATAAATGGGCACCAGATATCATGGGTCATATATGCCAATGACCTGGTACTACTCGATATGAAACAAATTGGGCTCCAGAGGCAGATAGGTCACCTTGAAGATTACCTGAAAACAAATGAGCTGGCAATAAATGTAAAAAAAATAAAAAATTATGTCATTTGGCTCAAACCTAGGGAAAAGGGGAAAGAACCTTCGATGGACTGCAGGTTGTGAGCAAATTGAGGGTACGGATTCAATTAGATATCTGGGAATCCTTTCCAGCAAATCTGTGAGAGAGTGGAAATGGATGCAGGACTTAAATGTGGGGATGAAAAGGCAGGCCCTGCAAGGGATGATACTCCATGCAAAATACGGGAAATTCCCACTGACACCATTAATTATGTTCTACATGCAGAAAGTCACAACTGCAATAACATTTGGAAGTGAAACAGGCACATTATGGAATGTGCTGGAAGGTTACTTCTGAAGAAAGGTCTTGCGTATTCCAAAATATGTTCCTATTGTAGCGATGATCTATGAATTAGGGCTACAGTCATTGCAAGCAATAGTATTATGGAAAACAGCGTCACTATTGAGATGAGTGACAATTACATTTTCAGAAAAAACATACCATATACTCCGTCTACCAACATCTGAGACATATACAGGACTATTGAGCAAATGGCATAAGAAATGTCTACAACATTTAGATCATTTAGACATTTCGATTGAGACACACAAAATAACCCATGCACGGTTAAGAGAAAGCTGACCCATGGGGACTGGATTGAAACCATTATGAAAAGATCAAAATACATGTCCTCATTGGATCTAATGTGTCGAGCTTGAGAAATTAAAAGTATCCCGAATTATCTGGAGAGGTTTGCCAGTTGTTATCACCGCAATCAGTTTCTGCAGTTACGACTGAATCTGTATCCAGCTAAAGAGATGATGCACTTGAGACAATATGAGGAAGACTTGGATAACCAGTGTCACTTTTGCAAAATTAATATGGATTCAGTACAACACTAGATAACGGAGTGCTGAGCACTGAATATAGAAAGGTGTTTCTTTCTGGGGAAGTTTGCTCCGAAAAGTCTGGATATGGAAGAGTGGTGCCAGTTAATTTTGTTGGCTGGAAATCATATGTGCACATGTGCGGTAATTGATTTATTTTGGACAAAATCCTTAGTAACAACTAGTGGAAGTGAGAGATAGGGGTTTTTGAGTCAAACATGTAATATTTCAAGGATTATATCAGACTAATGTACTATACGACTGAAAGTATTGGTAATAACGAGATAATGATTTAACTACATTGTCTGGAAGGAAGAGATGTTTAATGTAATTGAGATGTGAAATGAGATTTTAAAAGGAAATGTAATAAAAGGTTTGTAATAATCTGAATTACAATAAAAATAAATAGGAATGCAGTATTGGAAAGCCCATCATATCCCCCACCCACTAAACCCCTGTCTGTCACTGTCAACCCAGCACTCTTCATAATCCTCCAGCCCTCCCCTTTTTTACACCAAGGTGCAGCATGTGTATTTGAGGAATCCACACCCAACCCTCCATCTTTTCTGCTCCACCTTTCATCATGTAGAATCCCTTGCACGGTTGCAGCATCACTCTGATACTGAAGGCCTGGTGCCACATAGAAATCTAGTGAGTTTGTTTATGTTGGTGGCAGTGGAGGGGGGATTTTCATTTTGGACTGTGTGAGAAGCATTTGGGGCCTGATGGAGACAGCAGGGTGGTCCTCTGGGAGAAATGAGCAGATTCTAGCCCCTACCCCGGCCAATGCTGGATAAACACCTTCTTGCCCTGCTCAAGAAGGGCTTTGCCCTCACAGGCAGAATTTCCAGTAGGCCACTGAGCATGATAGTGAGCTTCGAGGTATCGCCCAACCTTCCAACCAGCATGCTAAGGAAGGCAAAATGGGTGACGTTTGCCCCACATTTCAAGTAGCCCCTTCTCTGAACCAAAGGTTCTTGCCTCCCATCACTCTCAGCTCTAGCTAATGGTAATTGCCTGGATTTTATAGACTGCCCTTCCCCTCATCTGACAACTCGTAGATGCTTGTTTTGTTGCACATGGGATAGAACATATTAATGTAAGAGAGAGAGAGAGAGAGACAGAGAGAGAGAATTACACAGGCAGTGTCAGTAAGTGAAATTGGACTGTATGCAAGAGGCCATTGGTGGAAGTAGTTGTTTTGCCTTGCAAGGCCTACTCTCCTGTTTGCCTAAAATCTCCCCTCTCAGATCTGCTATCATCTTACAATGCACACACAAAACCCCCACAGATGACCACCACAGGCCTAGCCATGAGCACATTATAACCCACAAATATCGCTGCCAAACCTGTAGAAAGCTGATTGGAACTCAGGAAACAGGTACTTCCGTCCAGCACCCATCAACACCACAGGTTTCTATTCCTACAGATCCAACTGCAGGGACCCAAGGAGGGGCTAAACATGAAAATGTACAACTGGTGCAACACGTGCCTGGTTATACAAGTGCATCAGCCAGATGGATTCCTGAGGTGATGGCAACTGAGTCACATGACTTAAGTAACTAAATAAAGTTCAGTGATTAGACAGATCAATCCAGCATAGGTATGGGCTGTTCTGCTTTGGCTCTGAGTATGAAAGGTACAATTTTCCAGAGTTTCGCTCCAAGGCATTTTCCTCTGTGGCAACGTGGGTTGAAGGCAGATTTGTATAGTTTGCTAACATCTGTACCTTATGTTCCTGGTTGGTTGGTGTTTATGTAATCTTTAATGAAAAACATTAAGCCCACAAAACAGTAAACTATGATGTAGGCTTCAGAGGATTTGAATACAATTGCCTGTTCTATTTGAAACCAGTGTAAAGGCAATCGTGCTAGAGGCGATGTGGTGTTTAACTCTGAGGCCCTGTATAAATTGGAGTTTGTCACAGGTTTCTTGATGAGCTTCAAGGCAAACGCTGTTTCAGTAATCTAACCTGCAGAGGGATAATGATTTCACCCTGTATGTACCTTGAATGCCATGTCTAGAAGTGGGAGGCTGCACGTTATTGGATGATAGTGTAATTATGTCTTGCAGGACACTGCATTTACCTACTGAGATTGGGTAAGGACAGAGTCAAAGATCACAATCTGGTTTCTGGTTTCTCCCATTGGATGGGTAAAGGTATTGGCTGGATGATTTGGAGAGTCTGATGGTTATGAATGTAAAAACAAGTTGATTTCTGTCTCTGATGAATTTATGCACAAGTTATTGCCTATCATCCAATCCTGGAGTTGTGCCAAACACTCAGTGATTTGAAAGCTGACTTGCATATCACAGGTATTTGTCCTGGAATGAGGCAGGCAGTGATTATTAATGTTCTGAAACCAGAGTGATGATCACGAAATAGGACATTTCTTTATTGAATGTTTGCACTTACTTATCCATCATTATTTTCAGTACTTTAACACCACTTAGGAGGTTAGATGTGGAGACACATTCGTAACAAACACACACTCTTACAGGAAACAATATCGGGCTGGTGTGTTGTATATGGGTTTGTTTACATGGATTACAGGTAGGAATGTGTAAAGTGGGCATGCATTCCTCCATGGAGACATTAGCGGTTCTGGGTAAACTGCCCACTTTGCAAATTTCATCATGGCAGCAAGATTTGGCATTGTATTCATTTTCCACCTGAAATGTTGTTACTGTGAAATGTGTCAACCACCTAATTAGCCGAAATTTCTTGCACCCAAATCAGAACTTCCAAGAAAATGGAATTCAACCAAAAGTGGCGAATCCGTGAAAAGGTCTGCCCAGCTGGTGAAACTCAAATGGCGGTGAATTTCACCTATTTCGATTTGCTGGTGGTGATTTCGCCCACTCTTAATTCTGGGTAGGCAGACAAAGTGTCCAGCACGCTAAACACAACTATGCTTGATAATAAGACTGTGAGCAGCAAGTGGACGCCACACAGCCCATTGTGTAAGGAATCTCACGTAGGGAAACATTTTCCTTTCAGCCACCCTGATCCTGAGAGGTCTCGGCGGGGACATTCTGGATTTGCATCTTAATGTGAACTGAAGTGAGGACATAGTTGGAAAGATGTCCGGTTGATCATGTTGGAACATGTTGAAAGCACAGGGTCCTCTTGTCAGAGGAGCCGTTCAGGACTGTTGACCCCACATTATGCACTATGTTTTTTTTAACTAAGTCATCTCTGCGTGCTTTCCTGTGGTAGACAATCAAGGTATGTGGGGACTTGTGACTTACGGCTCCTGTCTAAACCTCTGAATGTCAAGTTTGCTGGAGAAACGGAAACCTGCAGCTTCTTTGTCAGGAGTTCGGAAAAACCCAGATTTCAATATCATTATTATTTGGACCCAAGATCTCTTTAATTTGGGCAATACAGCTTTGTTCATACCTGCAAGGTGAGAGATATTTTAAATACCGTATTTAAATTAGAAAGGAATAATACAAAATGTGTTATAGTGTTGCGTGTTTACTGTTTCTTTACATGTACAATTGTGTCTTTTTGTGTCAAATCCAAAGGTGGCTCGACCATAATGCGTGATGGGGCATTGACCCACCCATTTTGGATGAGCCATCGAAAAGTGAGCCCATGAAAAACACTGAGTGCTCCCTCAGCTCCAACAAGCAGCTGAGGGGCGCTCATGAGATGCCTTCTTCAATTGTCAAAGGGAAACTTGGTTTCCCTTTCAGAGTTCTTACCCTTGCATGCAAGTACAATGTTTTTCCCCTGGGTTGCAAGGACCGTTGAGGAAGGAGGCTGGGGTACTGAGGCTCTGAACATGTGGCGCTCCTGCACCTCCCCGCACATGCAGCACGGTTGGAGCGTCCTCCAGGGGATGCTCTAGCGCCTGCTCAGATATTCAGGAACAAAGAAGCATTCCGCCATTCTTGGTTCCTGTTTATGTTGCACAGAGTCGGCCTGGAGCAGTGGATGCTGGAGTGAGATGGCTGCAAGTAAGTACAACACATGTGAATGTGTGAGTGGTTGCGTGTGTGATGAATGAGTGTATGTTTGGGTGTGCAAAAGAAAGATTGTATGTTGTGTTGTATGGTGCGTGTGTGAATGAGAGATTTAGGATGTGTATGGGTATGTGAGTGAATGTGTGACAGAATGCACCCTTCCGCCAGCACTCCCAAATCAGATCCTGCTCTGACTTGGGGAGGCAAGGGGGTGCCCCCAAATCAGAGGGACACTCACCAGCCTGGATCTCTTATTTGAGGATGCTGTGGAGGGGTGCATTTTTTAGTGGACATCAATGTTAAAGCAAACATGAAATCATGTTTGCTTTAACAATGATGCCCACTACAATAATGCCATGCCAGATGCACACAGTGTGACCAGGCCGTTCACATGCTAAGTATCGTTACATGGATAGACTGTACTGTATTGCTGCAGCCAGTCTGGTTACATTTTCTACCTCTGGCATGACATGCTTTACTGCCCATTTATGATAAAGCAGGCATACTAAGATCTATTGGGTGTCTTAGCTCGCATTTTGGTACAGCCAGTCTAGACACTTCTTACTGTGGCATGGCATTTATACTGGGCATCTATGATAAAGCAAACACATGTTTTTACATGTCAGACATGCTGTCTGATTGTGGCATGGCGTTTTTAATGGAACAGCCAACCAAAGTGTATTATTATGTGCAGGTACTGGCATATATTGGCAAAGCCAGCATGGGCATGGGAATACTGGCATGTGTAGGTGCAGTCAGCACGGCATTATATGTGCATAGACAGCTGAAGCATCTTTTTATGCTGGCACATATTGCGGGAAAGGCATCATTAAATAGTGATGATGGCTGGCCGGGGTTTTGTTGGTGACAACTGCGTCAGCGCGAGGAGACTAACTGGAAAATGTTCAGGTGGGATTTAAACCCGAAAATCATTTGGATTTCTTGAACAAGCTAACAAGCGTGAACTGAGTATGTACACTCATGTATATTATTTTCCATGTAATGTGTACGTGAAGAATACAAGGATATTTGCCCCGATTTGAAAGAGGCACACGAAGTGCAGAAACACTTGGGATCAATAGGGCGCATGTTCTCCCTCGGGAGATAGACCTTATCTTGAAAAAATATTAAAAAGGAATTTTGCTACAAAAAAAACAAGTGTGGAACAGCTATTTTTGTGAAGGGACTACTTTTCTTTATCATTAAATAGTGCTGGGAAATGCTCCTGTGTGCTGTTAGTGACTTGCATCTACTGGATCTTTTTCATGTGTTACCCTACGCAAGCGATTGCAAACTGTCTACCTTGTTTCCCAATTTTTCACAGTCTGCTGCATAATGCACCATTTTAACCCATTATCCAAAAATCTGTCTCTAGGGAAGAACAACCCCCCGCCCCCCACACCCCACCCGCCATTGGTTGGTTTACACTCCCTGGCTATGCTCGATCGCTCATGCATATTTGCAGCAAATATATACCACCACCAGTCACTAGCGGTCAAAGAATTGCAGGTTGCAGTATGATACTAATATCATTCCCCCTGGCAAAGCCCGTGCATTCTGAGCTAGCATCTCCAAACTGGGTCAGTTAACAATCTGGGGGCAGTTTATCAAAAGTGCGCAGTACTGCAAATGCGTTCTTGGCCGCCGTCTTGAATATTAAACCAACAATTGCGTTTAGCATTATTTGAGTGTGAAATATGGGGAAATTCCTGCATTGCGATTGATTCTGATTTTGTATGTAATACTTCAACAACCATGCTACACCCCTTTGCCTCTATGTTAACATAGGCACAGCATGTACTGGAGTCCAGTTGAGATTATCAATGTGGTCTGGTGGGATGGTGGGGGCTCAGTAATAGTTTTCTAGGTGGGCCCATATGTCGCAAGTGGCTGACGCTGGGTTTCTCTGAGACTGGGGAGGTGAAGCTGCTATCAGTTGCCATGACAACCATTGCTTGTGCCAGGCCACCGTCAGCTGCTTGCCTGTGAACAAAGCCTCATTCGAAAGACTGCACAAGTCCCTATGCCTCAAGATGAAGTGCTTCGCAACAGAATGTGCTGTGGGAAAATTATACTGTCAAACGGCGGCTGGATGCATTGCATTTCATATCATTGGCATGCTTATTTATGTTGAATGTGACCCCTTTACAGATGATTTTTAATTCCCCCACATTTTCCAATTATCCCCTTCGTTTCATAGCCTAAATCTTCCTCCCAATCCCCAAACACCACCCCTTTCTTCGTTAATGTAGGGCGCCTTTTTTTAACAATATTCACCGTATTCAGAATGTCATCTAATGTACACCTTGTATGCGCAGCTCTATTAATTCCATGCAAGAGAGCGTGCGTGTGAGGACACCTTCAGCATCCAATCAATAATGCAGACTCATTCCACACATAAATAAAGGCCTCACAAAGAATAACACTAAAACCATCTGTAACAAGTTCAGAACTATGGCCCATAAAAACAGACAGACACAGCCAACGAGAATCAAGTCCAGGGGAAACGTTACTGTTGATTATGAATGCTAAACACCTGCTTGCTAATAATGTTAGCAGCAACTAGTGCATCTCATCACTTGCGTCCAAAAAACGTTTTGAGAATCTGTTCGACAGTGTCACTGAAAAGCGATTTAGCACCTTGCTTACAAGGAGAGATTATGCAAAAGAAACCAGCAGAAGAAGTCAACAAAGTAATCAGAACGTCGCGAGACACCGAGAGAGGCTGAGGTGACGACCTGAGGATGCCAGCAAATGCTATCATGCACTGACAAACCTGGAGAAGGTGCTAACAGCATTACATTTCCTGGTGACAGGATTATTCCTGTGCACCTCAGCCATTGTCGGGGGCACATCACAGCCCACGCAATCTGGGTGATTACATCAGGTATTGCGCTGCATACCACCACATGTGCATTGACACATATACATGCCACACACACTGCAGGCAAGGCAGAGAGTGTGCCTGGAGTTCTATATAATTGCTCAGTTTGCACAGGTCATGCAGAAGCCATCGACTATACACATGTAACGTTACAGCCCCTCCTACCCCCGAGAGAGGCAAGCACATGTATCGCAACCAGAAGAATTGGCGTTCCATTAATACACAGGTGATCTGTGATGTCAAGGGACATACACATCATACATGTGAATGCCAATTAAACTGTAAGCACACTTGATAGTTACATATATCGCCGTTCTCTCTTATACCACACCCTTGCATCGGGAACCTTTGGGAACACCTAGCTGCAGGGCAAGGATCCACTGTCTCACACATACAAGCAATCACTTGACACACAGAAAAACAAGCCATGACGATCAATGCTAATAAAAACCATTTCTACCATTGCAGGCGACAGTGCCTACCCGCTCTCACATTTCCTGCTCACAACCTTCAGGAATGTATCCACCCTAATTGAGGTAAGATACAACGCAGCACGCATAGCCACTAGGAGAATAGTGAAATGCAGGCTTGGAGTGCTTACGTCACACTCCCGCTCCCTTGTAGCACCGTCTGTAGTATGTAAGATCATCCTTGCATTTTGTGTCCTGCACAATATTACAACTCGTCGTGACATAGCAGTAGAGCTGCATGAAGGACACCACCCTCACCCACAGGTACCACCCATTCCTCCAGTCAGTCAAAGGGCACAGGGACAGGACACGTGGCATCAGATCATACAAACACACTTTTCATGAACTGCAGCCCCCGTGGAGCACACAATGAAGCCACATCCCTGATGCCCTTCAATGACGAAATGGGGCCAATCCAGCTTGGCCATAACAACACCCTCAGAATGTTCGTCTGTCAGAGGCAAACTGTGTGTGCTGCACATCCATCGCATAGAGTGCGCAAACCATTGACACAGTCATAGCAATGGAAACAACAGTATGCTTGTCACTGACACAAAATCACACAACACAATCAATACATCCTCTTACCAGTTTGTCCTGCTCCCCACCAATTATTGTGCACTTACACAGACAATAACAGACAGGAAACCAAAAGTAGAAAGGGACAGCATATAATGTAAGCAGGAACCAATGCATGGGAGGACTGCTTGGGACACCCTATGCATGTCTCACCCTAATATACAGGTGGTGTGCCTATTCCATTGTCCGCCAATAATACAGATCATAAAACAATACTTCACATAAGGAGTGATACAGACAGATAAAAGTGCAAGTTGTGATGAAGAATAATGTCAGTGCATGAATCAAAAACAACTGGACAGCTTTGAGGTGTCCTGTATGGAACAAGAAAACATGACAACAATGTTCTACCTAGTGGCACCCAATTGTGTGGTTGCACCCGGGCCCCCTGTGAGGAACACTACTGGGCAAAGTGGCTGGTGCACTGAATCGGAGGCTTGTGCACAATGGCTGGATTAGCACCAGTGGATGCCAATGGCTCTGGCTGGAACACCTTTGAGCATTAATCTCCTGAGAGGCCTGGGGCCCCTGATGGACTGGCCAGCCTTGGTAGAACTTCCCTGTGACACTTACTGTACCCTGCTCCCACCAGGGCCTTTAGCTGCTGAGCTTGCTTAACCTTTGCCTCTGCAGCCAGGCATGTTGGTCCCCACCTGCTCTGGGGACCCAGTCAGAGTATGGAGTCACACAGGGAGACACTTCCCGCCCACTATTATGAAGCCTGGCTGCAGAAAAATGTAGGAGACAGCCATGCCAACTGCGACACAGGCTATCTGGCCTGAGTGCTGCGGACATATGGCAAGTTGGGCCCAGCCGAAGGAACAGATGGCCTGGGAGGGTCCACCCCAACCACATGGCTGATCATGAGGTTGTGCCTGCCTTAAGGCCACCATCCAGGGTCTGGGCCTTAAGCTGCCATCTGCAACGGAAGCCCATCCTCTCTACCCTGACTCCCAGAGGAGGATCCTGCCATTCTGCTGCTGACTGGGCCAAGGCTGTCTCGTCTGCAAGGCTCACCGATTGTAATAACTGCAAATGATCAGGGTGATCGAACGTGATGTACACACTGTAGATAATTTTTCATTCATATGACAAACGACATTCTTTGAAGTTGGAAAAAATTAATTATAGTTTTTACCAAATGCTTTAATGCAATAATGAGCGTTGGAACAACATTCTAACAGGACATACATTAGTGACAATACCGTATCCTAACATGATACATAAAAAAATGTCCAAGCTTTTTGGCCTGGACTTGAATTTCAAAAAACATAGAAAGTCCCTTACTGCATTCCGGGATCATAGTGATCAGATGACACATAACAACAATGTAAATCACATTACAACATTTTCAGTGTTGGCATTTAACACTGGTGGGGGGATGTCGACACAAAGGTGTTTCGGCCAATTAGGAGCTGATCTGTTCTGCTGACGAATGGATGGCCTTCATCAGGACAGAGGGGGAAGAGTTAGATGATTGGGTCCTGTTTTACTCGTTTTCTGGTATTTTCACTGTGTTTTCAAAAACAACCACTTTGAATTTTTGGGTATAGAAGACAGCAAAAAGTCCTTATCTTTCTTGTTCCCATGGTTCCCTGTGTATTGATCACGGCGGAGGGAGAACTTCTCAGTATATGGTGGGGTTAATCATCCACACTGGCATTGCTGAAATCCAAAGCTGTAAAAAGTCTGGAGCAGCTGCCCCCACCGGAAAGGGAGAAGAGCACTCACCGGCAAGCCCACATCCCCACAACAGGTGCACTGAGGGTGTCTGCGAATATCCCGTACACACCGTGGCACAGCAGGAAGAGGAAGAATAGAGACCCTTGCAGCATTGGCACCAAACAGCGCATGTGGCAAAACTGTACCTCAGAGGAGGGCTCTGAATAGATTGCTGCAAACTAGCTGCTCTGCTACTTATAAATCCCTGACCCAGAATAAAGCACTCTACAAATGATTATGCACCACATTCCCTGTGAAAATGTGGTACACTACGGGTGTGAGAGGTTGCCCCGTTATGTCCACACACTTGAGTTGTGAGGAAAGCAGCTACATGCACCGGCACACTGACTGGCTATCTTAGGCCAACCAAGACTGCACAGTGCTGTGTTGCCATCATAGTTGAGAGGGGTTACTGACTTGGAGGTATTCAGTCATAATCCCTCAGATGGCTGCTTCGCCCCATTGGCTCCACAGTCATATTAAGTCTGAGAATAGGTTGAGATTGCTTTGGCCCCAAGACTTCTAATCATGTACCTCACGAGATGAAACTGGGATACCAACCATTCTGACTAAAACGCCAGAGGGAACCAGATACCAGATGGCTCCATCGGTCCTCTGCCCCTATATACAGGTTGGACAAATGATTTGCATGTCAGGACTGATATGGACCTCCACCACAGTACCCTCTGGCTTCACCCTGCCCACGCATGCTGCACCACATCTTGGGTCCTCTCACACACACTCATGCAACACTTCCTCAACAGAGTTGACCAGAGGTGGTGGTGATGTGCAACGTGAAATGTGATACCACTTTATCTGGAGTATGGTGGCCTTCAGCTCCATGGTGCTACAGGCTATGGTTTGGCTCTTCAACTCATACACGTTGGTCAGTGTTACAAGATGTGTTGGGTGGGTAACCAACATCACTGCAGACCCCTGGTACCTTTTTTGCGATCTCCCTCCCTGGCGGTGCAATGTGGTTGGGGTACACTGAAGAAAGTCCACCCCAGTTGACAGTTTCAAAGGGAGCAGGGGACTCTGACCCCTGTCTCTGCCCTAGTGCCCCCTGAGCGTTGCTGGGATGGTTGCCAGAGGAGGGCACACTGGTGGTCTCCCTCAGCCATGTGGACATGTTCAAACTGTAGCGAGGGGTCAATAATACTCATCACCAGAGTGGAGAGCCATCTTCCCCCTGCGGCATTCCCAGCCAACTTGGAGCAAGTCATGGTGGACCACCACAGAGTTAATGCAACCTGTCTTGCCCGGATGTGCTCAGGGGGCAGTCCAGCAAGGGGATCTGTTTTTTTGTGTGACCAACCTGTCCACAGTGTAAAATCTCTACCTGTTTAACTCTCAATGGTCCCATGCCCTCATTAACTCACTCTTCAAAGTACTCTTCAACTTTGACTCATGGTAAATGTTGGCAAGCAGTCTCTCCACCATACTTATCCTTGGTGTCACGTCCTCCCGACACTTACCCGGCAGCACCCGTTCCCCTACCACGTCCTCCCGACACTTACCCGGCAGCATCCGTTCCCCTACCACGTCCTCCCGACACTTACCCGGCAACATCCGTTCCCATACCCAACACCCATACCAACGGGGAAGACACGGCAGGCGGGATTTACGAGGGGTCAGTACCACCTCTTTCCGCCCATTTCCATGTTGGCGTCTGCCCTGGCGCCTCATCCATGCCCGACGGCATCGTGGTCGCCGGCTCTAGCTCCCGCTTACGGGAGCGATCACGTGACTGGTCACGGGACCGTCTATAGCCAACGCTGGCGTCCACTTACTGGCAACCAATCATGGATGGCGTCCAACCTCACGTGACGCCCCTGTACGTCATGTGACCAATCACGTGATTTTTCGACTTCCTTTAAAAGGAACCGAGGAGAAACACTCAGTGCTTCACAGCTGTTTCGACCAGAGACCTGTTCGGCCTTACTCCTCGTTCGCCTTGCTTCTTTTCTGGACCTTGCCCATGGAACGTTAATTGGATTTGAGATTGGATTACCCTTTGGCTTTGGCGTTTTTCTTCTGGATCATTGGAACTCTTGACCTACGTCTGCTCTTGGATTTTGCTCTGGATTATCCTTCTGTTTTGGCGAACTTTTGAACCACAAACTCTTGACCATCACGTTCTGGCTTCAGGTGGCAGTTGGAGGAACTGCAGTACTTTCCAGCCTGCTGTTGGTCTTCCCTCGTTGTCTAATCAGGTTTCCCACCTATTCCATCATCCCCTGGGTAAGCTGTGTTGGTTAGTCTTGATTGCTTACACTGCCATTATTGATCAAGCAAGTCTGATCCTGACCTTTTGCCTTACAGCGCTCAGGGGTCCTTCCGGTGTTCCCGGTATCCAACAGACAACGCCACTCATCACCTGTGGCCCCAAAGATTGCTAGGGCAGTATACCTTATCTGCTCGAGCGATACTTGGGGACGGAGGTATTCTATGGCTGCACGACCATCAAGGCGGAACACCAGGATCAGAACAGACTGTGAAGCCTTTTGGTCGTCCAGCAATGGATACCTCCTCCGGGGACCCCGTGACGGCTTTAATGCAGGCAGTGACAGCTCTCAGGGCTGATATGGCAACCGCTACCGCAACACTTCACGCTGACATGACTACAGCCACCACAGCATTACACCATCGCCTCGACACGGTATTAAGTGCACGTCAGCCCTTGCCTGCAGACGCTGCATTTGATGAAGTCAGTCCTCCCCAAAACCCTCCTCCTGTCGTACCCCCATCCTTCCCAGCCACTCCTGTGGTGATACAAAACCCTTTTCCCTTGGCTGCTCCCGAAAGATACCAGGGCGACCCAAAGAAATATCGCACTTTCATCAATCATTGCAAACTACATTTCATGTGTCGTCCTCAGGCTTTCCCCGATTCCGTGTCGAAGGCAGCTTTTCTCCTCTCCCATTTATCCGGGGTAGCCGCCACATGGGCCAACCCATTGTTAGAAAACAATCACCCTGCGCTTTATGATTTTGAGTTATTGACCCAAGAGATGGCTATAGTATTCGACACCAGACACAAAGCTCAGTCCAGAGACATGGAACTTCTGGATCTCACGCAGGGTCGATCAACCGTCATAGAGTACATCACTAAGTTCAATCAGTTGTCTGCTGAGACTTCCTGGCCGGAAAATAAAAAAGCTGTGGTATATTACCGGGGTTTATCCGGGGTCATGAAAGATGCCTTGTCTGTTGTACCTATGCTTCCCACGGTATATGCGGATCTGGTAGATCTAACGTTACAACTTGATGCCAGACGAATGGAGCGGCGCGGGGACGGTCCCTCTTCACTATCTCTGCCCTCCACTGCCACTACCACTGTCACTCCCGAACCCATGCAGATAGGCGGGATCCGCAGCCCCATATCACATGTCGAACGAGAACGCAGGCGTACGGACAATGCCTGCTTTTACTGCGGTCTCCCTGGGCATTTCGTAAAAGAGTGTCCCCGCCGTCCAAAAAATAGACATCCGGGTTTTCAGAAGACTCGCCCCTAAGATCAGAGGTGGGAGCGAGCACTATCCGGAATACCTCTGAACCTACCTTCGGTCCCGTACGCCCCATTATAGTTCAGGCCGTTTTGAAACATGCCACAGGTTCACACGTAGTGTCAATAGTGATAGACTCAGGTGCCACAGGCTGCTTCATTGACATAGCACTGGCCCGTTCACTGAACCTTCCTTTGGTCACGAAGAACTGTCCCGAACCAGTCCAGGCGGTGGATGGTTCTTCGCTTACATCTGGTCCGATTCGGCAACAAACAGCCCCATTAGAGTTGATTATTCAGGAAAACCACAAAGAAACGATATCCTTTGACCTCATTGCCACCCCTCAGTTCGGAGTGATTGTAGGCATTCCTTGGCTAAGACTACACAATCCCCTCATCAACTGGGGGACGGATCAGGTTTTGTTCGAATCGGAAACCTGTCAACACTATTGCCTACTGGCAACACCCCAAGTCTCCGGTCCCGCGAGAATCCTGGGTAACCTCAATTCCATGGCTATAGAAGACAACAACGATCGTCATGATACTCACACGGTAGGGGTTGTCACGGGTGGGATACCTGCTGTTTACCACGATTTCCTGGCGGTATTTGACAAAAAATCTGCAGAAGGTCTTCCCCCGCATCGATCTTACGATTGTCCTATCGACCTAATTCCTGGTGCATCTATCCCGAAGGGTCGCATCTACTCTCTGACGCAAGTAGAAGAGCAAACCTTGCAGGACTATATCCAGCAGGCTTTACGGCTAGGGCATATCCGTCCATCGACTTCTCCTGCTGCAAGCCCCATATTCTTTGTTCCGAAAAAGGAAGGGGACCTCCGTCCCTGTGTCGATTATAGGCGCCTAAATGCCATTACGGTGAAGAACCGTTATCCCATACCTTTGATCACTCCTTTACTAGACAAACTCACCCATGCTACCATTTACACCAAACTTGATCTTCGCGGGGCTTACAATCTCATCCGCATACGTGACGGTGATGAATGGAAAACTGCTTTCTGCTCACGACAAGGTCTGTTCGAGTATACGGTCATGCCCTTTGGACTATGTAACGCCCCGGCTACGTTTCAGCATTTCATGGACGATGTTTTCAATGATATCCTGAACACTTATGTGGTTGTTTATCTCGACGACATATTGGTGTTCTCCACCTCCCTTGATGAACACATAACACATGTCAGGGAAGTATTGTCGCGCTTACAGAACAACGCTCTTTATGCCAAACCCGAGAAATGTTTGTTCCACACTAATCAAGTTGAATTCCTGGGGTTCCACATCTCGCCCAAGGGACTCTCTATGAATCAAACCAAGGTTCGGGCGATTGACGAGTGGCCGGTCCCGACAAATCTAAAGCAGTTGCAGTCATTTCTGGGATTCGCAAACTTTTATCGGAGATTCATATCAGGGTTCTCATCGGTTGTGGCTCCACTCACGGCACTCACTAGCCCTTCCGTTTCTTACGTATGGTCTACGGCTCAACAAACTGCTTTTGATTTATAGAAATCCCTGTTCACCACCGCTCCGGTATTGCAACACCCTGACCCCGACCTTCCGTATCTTCTCGAAGCAGACGCCTCTTCTTATGCTTTAGGTGCAGTTTTATCCCAGATCTGCCCTACCACCAACCGTTTGCATCCAGTGGCGTTCCATTCTCGTAAATTCACGACTACTGAATCACATTATACGGTTACGGAAAAGGAACTGCTGGCTATTAAGGATGCACTACAGGTCTGGAGACATCACCTCTTAGGTGCCAAACACCAGACCACGGTGTATACTGACCATAAGAATCTCCAGGACCTTGCCTCATTGAAATGCACAAACAGTCGACAGGTTAGGTGGCATCTTTTCTTTGCCGCGTATGATTTCGTGGTCAAACATAGACCCGGAGTTGGTCATGGTAAAGCCAATGCCCTGTCCCGTTCACCTGGGGGGCGACACTTCCCTGTTTTCCAGACACCCTGTTAGGAAAGAATCATGTGATTTGTCTGTGCACACCGACTCCTTCCTTGTTGTCGACCATTCGCCAATGGGTCTCTCAATATCCGCAATCAGTGGCAGAATGGGATCCGGTCATTCAGGATGGGCTGCCCTTTGTTCAGGGAGGTAAACTCCTTCTACCTACAAGTGAGACCCGGAACCAAGCGTTGATCTGGTCCCACGACGCTGCCATCAACGGCCACCCCGGACAACTACGCACGTTGGATCTCCTTAAACGATGGTGCTGGTGGCCCACGATGAAGCGTGACGTGTGTGACTACGTCAATACCTGTGCGGTGTGTGCCCAGGGCAAATCGCGCAGGGGACGGCCATTGGGTCTTCTCCTCCCTCTCCCCATCCCTCCACAACCTTGGCATACGGTCTCCATGGACCTGGTCACTGACCTCCCTCGCACTCAGGGATTCGACACTGTTTGGGTCGTAGTCGACTCGTATACCAAGTTTGCACGATTCATACCTTGTAAAGGGATTCCCTCTGCCCCAGTCTTGGCCAAACTCTTCTTCAAACATCTATTTTGTCTTTTTGGATTGCCCCATGTGTTAGTCTCTGATCGTGGGTCCCAGTTCACTTCCCGTTTTTGGCGGTCCCTTACCACTCTGTTAGGCATTGATGCCCGGTTTTCCTCTTCGTATCACCCGGAGAGCGATGGTCAGACTGAAAGGTCAACCAAACCATGGAGCAGTATCTGCGTTGCCTAACGCTGCAGTATCAGGACACATGGCTCAATTTATTACAGCTTGCAGAGTTTGCCTATAACAATGCTCTACACTCATCTACTGGTCACTCCCCTTTCTTTTCCCTCTACGGTCAACATCCACGTACCCTTCCCATTCCTGACTTTTCCTCTTCCAGCACCCCCGCAGCATCAGCTTGTGCCCAAGACATTGTATCTGTCCACGCTCAAACTATGGTCCACTTACGCGAAGCACAAGCTACCATGAAGGCGGCTGCTGACAGAAAGAGGGCTGTTCCGCCCGTTTACAGGGTTGGGGATAGGGTGTGGCTTTCCACTCGTCATCTACATATCCCTGGCTGCCGCAAGTTGTTGCCCCGATTTGTGGGTCCTTACAATGTGGATAAGGTGTTGAACCCGGTGGCGTTGCGTCTGGCGGTGCCATCCGCCTGGCGGATCCACCCGGTTTTCCACGTTTCCCTCCTTAAGCCTTGCCCTGGTCCCACCCGTTTGGGTTCGCCCCCTGCTCCTGTCTCTGTCTCTTCTCCCGACGTTTATGAGGTCCGGGCTGTCTTGGGTTCTCGTATCCATAGGGGTGTCCTGCAGTATTTAGTGGACTGGTTGGGTTATGGCCCTGAAGAACGGTCGTGGGTGGCTTCCCGGGATGTTCATGCTCCCCGTTTGTTGGCCCGTTTTCATCGTGACCATCCTTCGAGCCCACGTGGTCGTGGGCCTTTGGGGGGGGCTCTGTCACGTCCTCCCGACACTTACCCGGCAGCACCCGTTCCCCTACCACGTCCTCCCGACACTTACCCGGCAGCATCCGTTCCCCTACCACGTCCTCCCGACACTTACCCGGCAACATCCGTTCCCATACCCAACACCCACACCAACGGGGAAGACACGGCAGGCGGGATTTACGAGGGGTCAGTACCACCTCTTTCCGCCCATTTCCATGTTGGCGTCTGCCCTGGCGCCTCATCCATGCCCGACGGCATCGTGGTCGCCGGCTCTAGCTCCCGCTTACGGGAGCGATCACGTGACTGGTCACGGGACCGTCTATAGCCAACGCTGGCGTCCACTTACTGGCAACCAATCATGGATGGCGTCCAACCTCACGTGACGCCCCTGTACGTCATGTGACCAATCACGTGATTTTTCGACTTCCTTTAAAAGGAACCGAGGAGAAACACTCAGTGCTTCACAGCTGTTTCGACCAGAGACCTGTTCGGCCTTACTCCTCGTTCGCCTTGCTTCTTTTCTGGACCTTGCCCACGGAACGTTAATTGGATTTGAGATTGGATTACCCTTTTGCTTTGGCGTTTTTCTTCTGGATCATTGGAACTCTTGACCTACGTCTGCTCTTGGATTTTGCTCTGGATTATCCTTCTGTTTTGGCGAACTTTTGAACCACAAACTCTTGACCATCACGTTCTGGCTTCAGGTGGTAGTTGGAGGAACTGCAGTACTTTCCAGCCTGCTGTTGGTCTTCCCTCGTTGTCTAATCAGGTTTCCCACCTATTCCATCATCCCCTGGGTAAGCTGTGTTGGTTAGTCTTGATTGCTTACACTGCCATTATTGATCAAGCAAGTCTGATCCTGACCTTTTGCCTTACAGCGCTCAGGGGTCCTTCCGGTGTTCCCGGTATCCAACAGACAACGCCACTCATCACCTGTGGCCCCAAAGATTGCTAGGGCAGCATACCTTATCTGCTCGAGCGATACTTGGGGACGGAGGTATTCTATGGCTGCACGACCATCAAGGCGGAACACCAGGATCAGAACACTTGGATTGAGTCAACAACCCACTTTGTGCTGGACTCCCAAGTGCCTGACTCAGAGAATACCTCATCCTGCCCTGCTGTGGACGCTACCAGCCGAGCACCAGCCATGTGATGTGGTCTGAACAGAAGAACACGTTCCCCCTGAGTGATGCTGGGGAGTTGGTATTCTGTACATCACATTTCCTGCACCCACCGCTGGATGTGTATGCAGAGGTGGGCTCTTCCCTCTACACATACCGTTACTGAGGGAATTCTGGTTAGTTAATTCTGCTCCAATTAGTGAGATGCTTATATTCAGTGGCTCGCCAAAGTCCACCTGGGGAGTGGTTACCTGATGGACATGGTTGCGAGGTCTTTACCCCAGGCACGTCCCAATGGGTAGAGGAATGTGTGTTGGGGTGTTTAGCTCACCTGACCCCACGAGGGGTGAAACAGGGAGGCCAGTAGGCGCCAGAGCCAAGCAACTGCACCAGGTCCATGGATCCAATGATGGTGCCGATTGGGGTCTGACCTTGGGGGGACAAACAGAATGGGATCCCTGTGAGAACCCCAATATTACCCTGGCAAGCACCCCAGGCCAATTGATGTTGAAGCGAGGCTCACATGGCCTCAGGGGGAACACAGGGCTACAAGGTGTGATCGAAGTGTTGATGATCAATCTGTCCTAAAAATCATAGTAATACATTTCAGATTCCTGTGTCCTTCATTGACAGACAATTGTCATCCAACCAGACATCGGCCTGAAGACGCTGGTGTAGGAGAGGCTGGGGGAGGCAGTACCACTCATCCTGCCTGCATGCAGAGATGGACCGGTGCCCTTTTAGCTTCCCCACTTGGAGGTCTACCAAGACCATTGTGGTACATTACAAATGGCATCCAGGGACTCATCCTGTAAAGGTCATCTGCTCTCCTCTGTGGAAGCATGACAGGACAGCACATGGTGACCGTGGCAGGAGATGGAACAGGCATTAGCGTGCCATTTGCCAGACCACCAGCTCAATCACAAGATACAACTAAGAACATGTTAAGTGCAGTTACTACAACATATGCAATTGGAGCTGGAACAGCCATAGCTGCTGGAAACAGACTTGCCCTCCAATGAATACTCGGTAAAGGATTTGAAGTATACACATTCCAATTACAGCTCCTCAAAAGAGTTCTGTAACATGAATTGACATCACTACTTCCCCAAATTGTAAGTGGGTCATTTGAAAGCCTGCTGCCATTTTTGGATATGCAAGTTGTTGCTCAGGCTCACTCTCTGGAACGGAATCCTGATTCTCCCTTGACTGTGATCACCATGGTAGGCACAGGAAATACCATTGGAAGTTGACAGGGCAGACATAAGAGTGTACTGTTGTTGTCACAGGGACGTTCAATTTGCCAAAGATTAGCTACAGTTAACAAAGTGGCTGTGCAAGCCTGGATTGGCCCTGCTCTGATGAATGCATACTTCCTATGAGGCTAGCGTTTATTGACATGTATTTGCTGTAGATGAACCACAGTCATCCAACTAACAGATGAAGCCATCAAAGGAACCATTCCTAATTAAATGAGCCATTCAATGTGTCACTGTACCAGCTGTGTGTACTTACATGTCTATGGCTCAATCTTTGATACAAGCACATGCTACTTTAGGATCAACCCATTAGCTACACCTGCTGAAGGGTGGCAAAGGCGAAGCTTGTGCACACCTTGGGCTGACCTTCACACCCTCGGGGCAGGCTGTGAGACAGAAGCATGAGAGCGTACCACCACCAACACTGAGGGCAGATGGGTGGACAGTTGAACCACATTGGCACTGGTGTCCCAGCCTGCTCCACAGGGGTCGAAGGGGAGAGGTTGGACCCAGGCAGAGCTTAAAGTCAGAGGGGTATCACCAAGCACCCCTACCAGTGTGGTGACGGGCACCCCACAAAACGATTGTTCAAAACTCCTGTAGAAATGTGCTCAGTGAAGAAGGGGCAACACTGGGCCTGACAACATCTGACCCTGTACACTGTGATCTGACCACAAGTGAGTTGCCAGCCTGCTTGGCCTTTGCTCTACTTGGAGGGGATAGCCATCCACTTAAGTAGGTCCTACCCAAGGGGGCATACCCTTGACGTGGTCCCAAGGAGGGTGTAAACTGAATGTTAAAAACAGCAGCCCAGGCAGGCCAAGCAGTACTACCCTTCATGGACCAAGGGCCCCAAAACAATCCTGAAGGAAGGCATATGGGCAGGCTGACTTTCCGTGTGTGTGCAAGTCAGATGAGGGTCTTCTTTCAGCCAGGCACCCTGATGGCCTCAAAAAGTTTGGCCTCCCGGAAAAGCAACAGAGAATACATTTTCTTTCCCACCACTGTAGGCCAGCTGGGCACCCCCAGCAGGATAACCTGTCCTGGGACTTAGCGTGGGGTGTGGCCTTGACTGCCTTGGAGGAGGAGGGGTTCTGTGGTTTCAGCACAGGGCTTGAGTCGGGCAATGAGAACCAAGTGGAGCACATTCAGGATCCATACATACTGTCTTGAGCACTCCCGGGAGAGTGCTTGAGTTTTCTTGTTATGTGTGTACCATGGTGGCAGAGGGAGAATTCTTGGCAAAAGTGCCCAGCCTCCTTATAGACCCAACTGGAGTAAATAATCAAATTCGCGCCCATCCGGAATTCAAGAGCAGGGCAGCCATCGTTCAGCCAACCATTTAGATGGGGAGAGCGGAATCTGGTAGTGCAATGCATTCAAATGGACCCAGGTGGTAAAGTCCCCTGGTGCCTGGCACAACCATCCTTGCTGCGTGGTCCCATGTGGCAACACCCAAGCTGTTTGGGCGGGGGAGGCTGTGGGGCCCTTGGCAGGGCCGGAAAATGCTAAAAACATTTAAGCTTTGCTGGGTTGAGGGCCTGAGTGTGCTGCTAGGTACACCATAGCTGTCTAGTGGTCAAGTTCCATTCAGGACTACTTTAGCCAGTGCTTGTTAAATGCCTCACTGCATACCTATGCGAGTGGGTGAGTAGGTTTCACAAGCCCTGTTCATGATGTCTCACGCAGCAACATTTCTGCTGGACCGGCTCACCTTCCAAAGACAACACCCCTCCACAATGGAGGGGCTGCTGGGTTGGGCGGGCAGTGGTGGGAATCCTGTAATCAGAGTCTGTTCTCTGTAGGGGGTCCTCACGGTCTCAATTGGAGGACAATGGGGTGAGCCCTTTGGTCATCCTCCCCCTCCACCCTTGCTGTCCGGCAAAACCTGGATGAAGAGAGGTGCCAGGCTGTAAATGGCCAGGCATACTGGGGTGGAGGGGGTGGGCCGGTCACCTTACGTGGACAGAGTTGACCCCTCAGACGTCCACTGGGAAGCAGTCTGGTATGGGGGGTGGCACAGTTTCCTCTAATTGTCACTGGAGTTACACAACAGGGCCAGCAAAGGGTTGGGGATTCCTCTGGCCTACTAATGGTTGGCATGGGGTTGTGGGACTCAGGGGATGAATGAGTATCCACATTTTGGGGTGGCCCAGCCCACTGGCAGGGTGTGGCCCCACTTTGTGTTGTTGAGCCAGACAACAGTGAGTTTACCAAAGACAAGTGTGCTGGGGGGTCAGCAGCTGGGAGGAAACTCATTGGGCAGAGGCCACCCAAACTCTGGGGTGCAGACCGCTGTGTCTCAGGCCACTGGTGCATCTCTCTCCCTGGAGTGGTCTTGGGTACCAAAGACAGGTGTCACAGAGAACGAACCAATGTGAGAGGGAATTACAGGTATTCCAGAGGGCTATGATTTGGTGGGTGGTCCCAGAGGGCCAGGGGGCAGGATCAGTGGGCAGTTGGTATAGGTACAAAGTAAGGGGCTCATGGTATCGCACCCAAAAAGGCCACATCGGGGAAGCTAAGAAGGGAAAGGGGCCTCACCACAATGTGTCACTCACGGTGCGAGGGCTTATGGCTCACCTGGACCACCTGTTGGAATGCCATGTGATATTGCTATGCAAAGATGATTTTGCTCTGTCTTGAAATTTGATGTGTTCATAAATGTTCACAGGTTGCATTTGTTGAGTGGAATGGTTTTTGCTGTGTTAATAAATTTGGCTGTGAGGAATTCCAACTAAAGGTGTCATGCGCTATCTCTGCCATTGCGTGCTGCCACTTGAAAAGTCGAACACACCACAGCCACATACATGCTCCTGAACTGGGGAAAATCAACAGCTGCATGCCCCACCCCTCCACATGCATGTATCTAATGACCTTCGCATTTTCACCCAACCAATCATGAAGATCCTCACAAGGAATACCAGAAGGCAAACTAGCCAACCACAGGATCCGCAAGCAGGAATGAAAAGTTAAGGTAACACACCCCTCTCCCTCAACATTCCTTGGCCATATCAATAGGTACATACACATCACCAACATGACACATGACACATGAACAGGATATACCAGCATCCCACATTTGCAGCTCACAAGCAATGCACTGCACACTACACACATCACATGCGGAATGTAACAGTAATGTGTTTTGCATGCCGATGCAACATGGACAGGGGTGGACCGGACGGCCAACCCGATTCTCCTAACAAAATGTGGAAACACCACACAAATGAGGCCCAGGGTGCAGAAGCTGACCATGAGTTCACCACAGCAACCAATAGGCCAATCCACCCCTGATTATGGAGTGGCCACTGGACATGATACATGGCAGGAGACGGAATGTACATCTGATGACAGGAGTGCAAGTGGAATACCACACTTGAAAGTGAACTACTGCATCAGCTCCTACTATGAATATTTTCACAGGAACATCCCAAGGTGACTCTCTCCAAGCACCCAGTTGAGGTGTGCCACCAGAAATCCAAAGCTTATGCATGGCTGATCAAGGAGGCATGCACACACACAGACCTATAGTATAAATCACATCTTCAACGACAGTGACTATCACCAAATCACATCATCTACGCAAAGCCCACAAGGGCCACGGCATGCCACTATTGTATTGCAAATGTCAGCAGCCATTGCATTGTGTTCTAGTGTATTGTAATTGTCATTTGTATAGCGCCTTTCGCCATTGGTAAAGCAAAGCAAATTTGGGTAGGTGTGGTCAGGTCCCTGCTAGCTACCCATATCGAGATGGCAAATGGATGGGTGAAGAAAAGTTGACAAGAGAGAATGCAAGAGTGGTGGATACATTATGTGTCCAGTAAGCTGAATCATTGTCGTGTGGGGCTGCATTATAATGGCATAGGTGTTGTGCAATATGTTGTTAGGAATGGAGTATGGTTGCAGATGTGTCCAAGGGAGTGGCTTTGCAATGGCTGCATCCAACCCAGAAATGTTACTGGGTTGGATGCAGCAGGCTGTGGGGGGCCTAGGGAAGATGGGCAGGTGGTGAGTTGAGGGAAGGGAGCTGTCTTTGCAAAGAGCATGATTTGTGTTGTTCCTGGATTGAGGAGGTTCTGGCTGGCCATCATTCAATGGTCGATCTCTGTGAGGCATGGTACAAGGTCAGGGTGGGGTGTGCAGATGGACTTTGGGATCTTAGAGATGATTAGTGTGTCATCTACGTAGTTGTAGCAGGTGAGGTTTTGTGAGTGTATAAGTGTGGAGAGAGGGCTCATGCAGCAGTTGAAGAGGAAAGATGATATGTAAGCACCTTGTCGGACTCCTTGAAAGATGGGACGAGGTGAAGGGAGGGAGGTGGGTGATTTGGAATCTGATACCGATGAAAGAAGAGATCCATTTTACTGCTGTGTCCCTTATGCTGAGGGATTAGAGTCTTTCAATGAGGTGAGGATGTAGTGGTATATAATGCTGAAGGCCACTGATAGGTCGAGGAGTATGAGTGCAGCACAGCCCTCCGAGTCTGCGGTGTGTATGAGGTCATCCCATATGAAGATTATTGATGATTCAGTACCACAAAGGTGTCTGAAGCTGGGCAGGATGGGGCCGAGAAGGTGATTGGCTTCCGTGAAAGTGAAGAGCTGGGAGTAGGCCATTTGGTCAGTGAGTTTGGCTAAGAAGAATGTGTATGAAATTGGGCTGTAGTTGGCAGGAAGGAGAAGATCAAGTGAGGGTTTTTTTTTGTATAAGGGGTTTGACGTGTGTTGTTCTGGATGCTGCAGGGAAAATGGTGAGGTGGGGAGGAGTTAAGGATGGATCTTGCGATGGAGCCTGCACAGGTTGAGACAAACATTTACTTGAGTAGGGTATGTGGGGCTACAGATGGGAGAGAAAAAGGAGAAGATAGGGAGTGTTAGAGGGTTCATGCAGGCTTTAGGTGGTGGGGTTGGGAGTGCTCCTAGTTTGTGCTGATAGTGTGGGTTCTTTCTAGAACTGTGTTGTAGAAATGGTCTGAGAGGGTGTCACAGAGAGACTCGGTGATGTGTGATGGGGCTGCAAGGGAGGGGCCATGAATTCAGTGATGATCTTGAGGAGTTCCTTGCTACTATTACGGGCATTAGAGATTATATTTTCATAAAAGGATAATTTGGCCTTGCATATTTTGGCTTAGTAGACATGGGCCTGAGGGACGTAGACTGTTTTGTGTTGGGGGGATGAGTCAGCCCACCATCTGTGTTCTAGGGATTAGTTGAGTGTTTGAAGGGATTTGATTTTTGGTGTGAACCATCTGGGTGAGGAGCCTTGTCTGTTGGGAGTTGATCTTAAGGGCGTGAGCGGTAGGAGAACGTTGGATAGCCATGTGTTGAAGTGACTGATAGAAGGCACTTCTCCTTCGAATGGTAGGTTAGTGAGGATGGAGAGCAGGGAGTCAACCAGGTCTAGGGTTACTGTGACCTTGTTCCATAGCAGGACATGGGTAGATGGACCAGTGATAAGCATGTGTGGAAGACGTATGGATGAGAGGAGCGAGACAGGGAAGGCTGCATGGCATGTCCATATGATCGGTCATGAGGGGAGCCTAGAGATCAGGTTGGCGGAGATTAAAATTGCATCAAGAGTATGTCCTGCGGTGTGAGTGGCATCTGTTATGGTCTTCTAGGTTGTCCAGCAGTGGTTGTGTCATGGGGCTGTCTTGGGTATCAAATCATATGTTGCGGTCTCTTAGTATGGTGAGGGAATGGTTGGAGACCAGGATTGCTGCTATGGAGTTGCTAAGATCATCAGTGAAGTGTCTATTGGAGCTGGGGGGTCTGTAGATGAGCAAGAAGCTGTGGGTGTGCGATGAGGTTGATGAGAAATTTCACTAGGAGAGTTTCACAGTCTTCACTGCATGTCTTTTAATCAGAGTGTGAAATAGTTAGGTGAGGTTAATAGATGGTGGAATCCAGCCTTCTCTGCTATCTCTGTTCTGAGTGATGAGTGTGTAGTCAAGGGGAATGCCTTGTGTACGATGTTTCGGAAGTCGTCGGAGAACCAGGTTTCTGTCATGAACAGGATATCTGGCCTTTCAGAGGAGATGAAGTTGTATAGAGTATAGGGGTGGCAGGGTGGGAGAGGTAGCTATGCTGTTGTGTCAGGTAAGATGATGGTATGGTAGGAGGGTGGAGTGGGGGTGGGCGAAGGGGAGGGAGAGAGGGGGTATTTGTTTGTGCAAGGCCAAATGTTTCTACTTTTATGATGGGGGTTGGAGGTTCTGAGTATTCCTAGGGTCTGTGGGAAGATTGTATGTTATGTGTGGCACTGTGGGGGACAACGGATGTGATGATGGGGAGAAGAGGGAGAGTGTTTGAAGGAGTTACAGGTGGAGGCACAGAGGGGGTGGGTGTGCAGGTGAGGGTGCAGGGTGGTGAGTGTGCTCAATGAGAGAGGGAGTCAGAGAGTGTAGTTGGAAGAAGACGAGGGATGTGAGGTCACTGGAATGGGGGGGCATAGCCCCTGCGGTGTGTGGTTGGCCACAACTCCACATGTCCTGTGAGGGGGCCCCCACAAACTTTTAATTTAAAAAAACAAAATTGTTTCTTTTTCAAGTTGCTGTGTCTTCATAAAGACATTATTTATGTTACAGCGTAGCAGACATCATGTCTTTATGAAGGCACAGTGACTACAAAAAGAAAATATATCTTCTTGAAGTCCAAGGGCTTCAGCCACCCCATGACATGGAAGCCTCCAGGCTTGAGGCCTCTATGTCATGGGGTGGGGGAACTCTATGTCTTCCAAAAGAAATAGTTTCTTTTTCACGTACCTCTGCCTTCATAAAGAAATTATTTCTGTTACAGTTTCATTCTTTAACGGAAATAATTTTTTTATGAAGTCAGAGGACTCACCTGCACCCCATGACATGGAGGCATACAGATTCTCTACACATGACAAGAACAAGCGTTACTGGCTGCTGCAGGGAGCCAACGGCCTTGTTCCCTGGACCAACAGATTAAAAGTACAACATTTATTTTCTTAAAATGGGGGGGGGGTGTGTGTGTGTGTGTGTGTGTGTGTGTGTGTGTGTGTGCGCTTGTGTTCAGGGGTCAATGAAACCTAAATTTCATGGGGAGCTAACCCTTAAAATAATGGGAGAGGCGCTAACTTCACAGTCGGTGGCAGAGGGAAAACACATGTGTGTGGGGGCATCTAACTTCTTTAAGCATTCTAATGAGACTATTTTAGTGCAGCGTCAATGTTGAAAGCAGTTAACTCTCTCCTTTAAGATTGAAAGCACACACTTATAGACTGCTGTGAGAATGAGCGGTCTCCTGTCCCCTCCTTACCCTTCCAATCACTCAGCTGTCATGCAAGTGCTAAACCCAAGTCACGATTTCAATTGCCTAAAAAATGTATCATTTTAAAGCAGGTACTAACAGTGAAAAGCTTTACATTAGTCATTGCCGGGACTTTGTTAACAGTGAAACTCAGGCACTGTTTCCTGTTCTGTCCGGCAACAGCTCTGTAGGTCAGCCAGGTCACATGAAGATAGCCCAATGGTTTTACGCCACTGCTTGTGTTTAATGCCTTGATTACTTATTGGTAATCTTAAGTACTCGTAGCACTATTCTTCCTCGTCAAGTACTTGTGTAAAAGGCATTTTGCTACATACACTAGTACTGGGATGAGGTAGAGTGATGAGGTGGACGGATGAGGTAGAGTTACCTGTAATCTTCCTTACTCCTAGTCCCACTTCTCCTCATCCTAGTTCTTCCCTATGGGGGCAAGGCCATTCTGTGCAGAGGAGCTGATTTTGGTTGTTGGGGGAAGGGGAAGGAGGGAGAGGGGATGTGTGGACTGTGGGGTGGGGCAGAGATTGTGCAATAAATGGTAATGGTCATCCATGTCCAGGCTAAGCTGGCATGATATGTGTTAATAGTGGCTAGAGAAGCATTTTGGTGCCACCAGTCTAGTCATTTCTTAGTTTGGCTTCACTTTTTTTGAACTGGGTATCTCTGATAAAGTTGTCCTGCTAAATTACCTGGCTAGACTGGCATTTGTGTGCTGGCAGTTTTTAATGAGGCCATTAAAGACTGTCACCCCAAAAACAACAATTAGGATACAGGATGTGCAACGTTAGAAATAGGTTTGCATCATCACAAAAACAAAAATGTGGATATGCGATGCACAACGTTAGTAATAAGCTTGTGGCACCCACAAAAAAACATGTGCCAGGAAATGCGTGCTGAGATGCACTAGTCGTCCATCTCCATACCATTCTTGTGCACCTCAGGAAATACGCATTGCAGCCCTTAAATCTTTCACTGCGTTCGGGTATATAGGCGTGCATGATGCGTGCAGTGCCTAATGCGTAAATTACATGATGGGGACCCTTTTGCTTATCTTCACACTGCTATCTACGTGACTACATTAGCCACACCAGTTCCTCCTGCCTTGCCATTCTTTGCCTCCTCCTGCCCTGTGTTGCCTCCAAACACTCTCTGCTAATGCCTGGAAGTGTGTTAGTGCCTGCTGACCAACAGCACTGCCTTTGAGTGCTTGCTGTTCCTCCATTGCCTATTCTCATGTGGCTCACCTGTATGTTCTTTGACCACCTCATCTGCTATCTTGGGATTTCCACCTCTCTGTTCCATCACCAGAGCTCTACAGCATATCCAGGAACATCATTTGGGGGGTCACCAAGGGTCACCACGGATTGCACCTGCGACCCCTGAGGTTTCCCTTGTGACCCCTGTGGTCTCACTTGCTACAAGTTTTTTAAATGGATGCTATTGGGCTGTGGTCATTACCATGTGGCTCTTTGTTTCTTGAGTGGCTGGCTTTCTTGTTCAGGCCTCTTTAAAAACAGGGGGTTGCACAAGGATAACACTTTGAGCAGTGACCCTAAATAAGAAAGAATAGGAATAACAAATAATGTGTCTTTCTGGAATTCAATACAGTAATTGGTAGACCCATTAAAGATTTATTTCAGGTACACTTCATGGGGTGAGTCACTGATTTAGTCTGTTCCTAACCACCTCAAATACACAATGCAGACAAAAACTTCCAAAAATCATGTAGAGTAGAATAAGCAACCATTTCAGAATAACTTTTATTTTTTCACAAGTTGAAGTTATAGCATGTTTTTTCTGCTATTGTCTCTGTTACGATCATCACAAGACATTCAATCTCTGTGTCCTCGGTCACTTGACAAAATCCTTGTGCCTAAAAGTTTGTGTACAGTGTGAAAAACCGTAGCACATAAAGTGGCCCTTGATTTCATTGTTACAGAAATACAATGTGAAGGTGGGCACCACAGAAGTTAGGTCCTTTAATATAGATAAAGTTCATTTAGGAAAATTGTGTAATATTTTAACCTGGAGCTGCCAGTCTATGATTGATCCTGTGGCATCCGGATCACACTAAACGAATTCCAAGAAAAAGTAAGGTAAAAATACCGTACTTAAGACTGGTGCTCTCAGTTGACCTTAAATAAGGTTGCTCAATCATATATAGCTCTTGCGTAAAATAATTCAAATGTCAGACAAAATATATTTCCAAATGGTACAAAGTTTTTCCAAGAGAAATGTTTAATTCACATTTCCTGGTTTTATATCTTTCTTGATTAGTTCAGATATTGCGAGGCAACTCAAAATCGATAGGTCAATTATTAACAATAGTACATATGCCAATGCATTTCGGTCTGAGACCATCTTCAGGGCTGTACTGAAGTGAGTGTAGAATCTGCACCGTGTTAACATCAATTATTCATCAGAATACACATAAATATAATAGATAATTCAAAATAAAGCAAGGCACATACCCCAAATAGATCCAAATGGATGTTGTACATGTAAGAGAAAAATAAATATGAAAAATATGTCAACATACATTATATCGCTAACCATTCATAGTTGTTTTTCCTCTTTGTATTTTGTGTCCTGTACCTGCTAATTGTGAGTTGTCCTCTCCTATGAATGCGTTCGTAGAACGTCTCCAGTGTTCCTGTTAATTGCCAGAGGGGAATATATATTACTATTATTCTAGCTATATCCAATTGTGAAGCTATTTCAACCTGAAAAGTTAAATGGGCTCTTACCTGCACTCGTATGATTCGCGCGCGGGACCGATCGCGCTCCCTGTGAGAGCGAAAGTGAACTGCGCGCGGCCAAAAAATGCTTTTAAGGGTAGTCATGGGAACCTGGGCGGGGCGTCGAGCAGCAGCAAAGTTGCTGTCGCACGTACGCCTCGGGACCCACCGCCCTACGGGAGCGCAGGGGGGCGGGACTGTTGCCATGACCCCAAGGTGTGTGTATGCTCTGTGTTACTGATGATGGAATTAACTCGAGTGAAAGAGAGGTGTGGATAAAGCCTAGGCAATTAGTGGAAACTATACACGTGACTTCGTTCTATATCTGTGTATATGTTCTATGAATGTCAACCAATGTAGGTGTCAAAATAAGGATAGATACTGGTTGTGTGGAGTGGATCATGCGATCCATACCCATTCATACACTCCTAAATATTTTAAACTGTTGCATGATGTGCAATTAATACATGTAAGTGCAAAAACACCAGAAAACAACACCAAGTTCAATCACACGTTTTCAATGTGTCCCCAGTTGTATCTGGATCTAAGTCCATTGCGCTTCTTCATCCACGAAGAATTCAAAGACTTATTCTTGAACCAACCGTGAATCTGGCTTTTTTAGAGAAAACACATATAATTGATCTCTTCATTGATTCCCTTCGGTGTAAGGGAACTTAGTCTGTCTATCCAAAACGTTTCTCGTTGATCAATTCTTTTTTGTAGATCCTCGTATCTTTCTCTTCTTTGGACTCTTTCCAGGACTACAAATTTAATCTGTGCCAGATTGTGTTGTTTACTCTGCCAGTGTCTTGCTACTGCAGAGCTTGCAGTCTTGTTCCTGATACAAGATCTGTGTTCGTTCCACCTGATCTTTGCTGTGCGCTGTGTTTGTCCGACGTAGTATAAACCACAAGGGCATTTAATTCCATATATGATTCCTGCCGTGTCACATGTGGCATAGCATTTCAATTTGATTTTTTCTCCAGTATATGGATGATTTATGGTTTGTCCTTTCATGATATATCCACAGTTGCTGCAGTTGAGGCATGGAAATGTACCTATGCGGTCCGTGCTTCTCTTCTTTTGTGGGGGTCTCGTGTGGACTAATCTGTCTTTCAAATTAGAACTTCTCTGGTAGGCAAATGTGGGGGTTTCTTTAAATAGGTGTTCTACCCTTTTATCACATGTAACAGTGTTCCAATTTTTCTTTATGATTGACTTAATCCGATTGCTTTGGCGTGAATATTTCGATACAAACACCAGTGGGGGAGAGATATCCTGTTTGTTGATTTTAGGTTTGAGTAATTCTTCTCTATCTTGTGTAGCCGTGCGTATTTCTGCTGATGTAACTTCCTCTGTTGAATAACCGCGGGCTAGAAATTTCTTGCCCATTTCTCTCACAGCTCTTTCGTATTCACTTTGGTTACTCACAATCCTTTTCACTCGAAGCAACTGACTGTAAGGTAAATTCTTGATCAGACTGGGTTGATGAAAACTGAGTCTATGTAGCAGACTGTTCCTATCTGTGCTTTTCCGATAGATAGTGGTTTGATATCCAGTTTCTGTGACATTAATCTCAACGTCCAGAAAATGAATAGATTTACGTGAATATTCGTATGTGAACTGTATACGTGGGTCTATGTTGTTGATGTATCCAAAAAATTCTAGTAGGTGTGATTCTGTGCTCTTCCAGATGCCGAAAATATCATCTATGTACCGGATCCAGGTGATAAGTTCTTGATTCCATACGTTGTTTGTCAGAACATGTTCTGTTTCGAATTTGTGCATGAAGGAGTTTGCATATGAAGGGGCCATGGTTGCCCCCATGGCCGTGCCTGCAACCTGTAAGTAAAATTTATCTTTAAATTGGAAGTATGAATTGTTACTAATGAATTCCAACAATCCCATAATGAACTCTTTTTGTGCAGGTATTTCTCCTTCCCTCAGGAGCATCCACTCCACCGCTTCTCTGCCCAAGTCATGGGGAATCGATGTATATAAGCTTTTTACGTCTACTGTGAAGCAAATGTTGTCGTTGTTGAATGGAACACTTCTTAGGTGTTGTAGGAAATGAGTAGAATCTTTGATGTAGGTACTTGTCTTTTGAATCAAAGGTTGCAAGAAATAGTCAATGTATTTTCCGAGTGGTTCGAGGATGCTGTTGATTCCGGCTACTATAGGTCTTCCCGGAGGTTTCTGTGTATCTTTATGTATCTTCGGAAGAGTATAGAAATGAGGAACTTTTGGATATGTATTCGTCAGAAATTTCTTTGTATTATGATTTATCCATTCTAATTCTTCTGCTCTTTCCAAAAGTTTGTCCAGGTTACCCCGAATCTCCTCTGTAGGATCTGCGTCTAGTGATGCATAGGTGTTGATGTCCCCAAGCTGTCTAAAGCATTCTTCTTCATAATCGCTTGTATTGAGTAGAACTAAGCCTCCTCCTTTATCTGCAGATCGTATTGTTATCCTGTCATCTCCATACAAGTTCTTAATGAGTTCCAACTCATGAGGTTTCATGTTCTGATTTCTCGGATGCCTGAATTTGATCTTTTCAAGGTCTCTTGTGACCTGTTTCTGGAAGATATCCACCGAGGGGACTGTTATTGGTGGGATGAAATTGCTCTTTCCTCTGAATTCTTTGAAGTCTGAATCTTCTGTATTTCTAGGATTCTCTTCCTCTAGTTCACTGAAAAAAACTTTCAATTTCATTTTACGAACCAGTTTGTATAGTTCAATCTTAGAATCAAATAGGGTGCTGTCGTATGTAGGAACAAAACTGAGTCCCTTTTGTAATGTTTTAATTTCAGACAGGGTTAGATTTCTAGAGGACAAATTAATCACTATGTTCTCTTCTGTTGTTGTCTCGTATTCGGTTTTGTCTTTTGTCTTCCTTTTCCCCCTTCTTGTTCTCTTCTTCCTAATCCTAAAAAAGGCTCTCTTTCTCTGTTCGGTGTTTCAGTTGGGTCTGCTGTACTTGATGCTCCTGGTGTAGCTTCTTCTTCTTGATTCTGTATTTCTCTCTCAGTGTCCGTTCCAGAACTAGAAGTCTCGCTTGTGAAGTTTTGTTTTGGTTTCCTTATTGGAGGGCCATATTTTTCCATCCATGTATAAACTTCATCTTTGAGATAATCGTAAGTATCCCGTTTGAATTTTCGGATTTTTTTGGTTTCTAATTCCGTCTTGTACCCAGATAATTTCTTGTTGATGTCTTCCAAGATGGAATCTACTTCTTCTCTATTTAATGTTGCCACTAAAGACTTCTCAATTTCTAAGATCTCCTCTCCCAGATCTTTAAGGTCTTTGGCCAGTTCTTGTATGGTTAATAAAATCAAATCCAACGAACATTTATTCAGTATAGCCTCCCACTTCTTTACGAAAGCTTTACTTTCTTTGCATAAGGTGGGCCTCAATTGTAGACGTAGACCTCTTGGTATTCTTTGACTTTTATGATATCTCCCCAGTGTTATCGCATGTAGTTTACGATTGATCTCTTTTCTTATTAGATATTCTAGCTGTTTAATTTGACTGGTTGGATCCTGTTTCTTATTGCTTGTGCCACTAAATCCACTGTCGGTGATGAGACCTAAGATTTCGTTCGCCTCTTCGGCTGTGAAGCCTAGCGTGTCCGCTCTATTTGTCGTTAAGCCTTCAATGTCCGCAAATGACATTATTCTTGATGATTATGGTACTGTAGAGGATTTCTAAAATAAATTCTTTAAAGAGATGCGTGCCTCCACCTTGGATATGCCTAGGCCAAGTTACAGAAATACAATGTGAAGGTGGGCACCACAGAAGTTAGGTCCTTTAATATAGATAAAGTTCATTTAGGAAAATTGTGTAATATTTTAACCTGGAGCTGCCAGTCTATGATTGATCCTGTGGCATCCGGATCACACTAAACGAATTCCAAGAAAAAGTAAGGTAAAAATACCGTACTTAAGACTGGTGCTCTCAGTTGACCTTAAATAAGGTTGCTCAATCATATATAGCTCTTGCGTAAAATAATTCAAATGTCAGACAAAATATATTTCCAAATGGTACAAAGTTTTTCCAAGAGAAATGTTTAATTCACATTTCCTGGTTTTATATCTTTCTTGATTAGTTCAGATATTGCGAGGCAACTCAAAATCGATAGGTCAATTATTAACAATAGTACATATGCCAATGCATTTCGGTCTGAGACCATCTTCAGGGCTGTACTGAAGTGAGTGTAGAATCTGCACCGTGTTAACATCAATTATTCATCAGAATACACATAAATATAATAGATAATTCAAAATAAAGCAAGGCACATACCCCAAATAGATCCAAATGGATGTTGTACATGTAAGAGAAAAATAAATATGAAAAATATGTCAACATACATTATATCGCTAACCATTCATAGTTGTTTTTCCTCTTTGTATTTTGTGTCCTGTACCTGCTAATTGTGAGTTGTCCTCTCCTATGAATGCGTTCGTAGAACGTCTCCAGTGTTCCTGTTAATTGCCAGAGGGGAATATATATTACTATTATTCTAGCTATATCCAATTGTGAAGCTATTTCAACCTGAAAAGTTAAATGGGCTCTTACCTGCACTCGTATGATTCGCGCGCGGGACCGATCGCGCTCCCTGTGAGAGCGAAAGTGAACTGCGCGCGGCCAAAAAATGCTTTTAAGGGTAGTCATGGGAACCTGGGCGGGGCGTCGAGCAGCAGCAAAGTTGCTGTCGCACGTACGCCTCGGGACCCACCGCCCTACGGGAGCGCAGGGGGGCGGGACTGTTGCCATGACCCCAAGGTGTGTGTATGCTCTGTGTTACTGATGATGGAATTAACTCGAGTGAAAGAGAGGTGTGGATAAAGCCTAGGCAATTAGTGGAAACTATACACGTGACTTCGTTCTATATCTGTGTATATGTTCTATGAATGTCAACCAATGTAGGTGTCAAAATAAGGATAGATACTGGTTGTGTGGAGTGGATCATGCGATCCATACCCATTCATACACTCCTAAATATTTTAAACTGTTGCATGATGTGCAATTAATACATGTAAGTGCAAAAACACCAGAAAACAACACCAAGTTCAATCACACGTTTTCAATGTGTCCCCAGTTGTATCTGGATCTAAGTCCATTGCGCTTCTTCATCCACGAAGAATTCAAAGACTTATTCTTGAACCAACCGTGAATCTGGCTTTTTTAGAGAAAACACATATAATTGATCTCTTCATTGATTCCCTTCGGTGTAAGGGAACTTAGTCTGTCTATCCAAAACGTTTCTCGTTGATCAATTCTTTTTTGTAGATCCTCGTATCTTTCTCTTCTTTGGACTCTTTCCAGGACTACAAATTTAATCTGTGCCAGATTGTGTTGTTTACTCTGCCAGTGTCTTGCTACTGCAGAGCTTGCAGTCTTGTTCCTGATACAAGATCTGTGTTCGTTCCACCTGATCTTTGCTGTGCGCTGTGTTTGTCCGACGTAGTATAAACCACAAGGGCATTTAATTCCATATATGATTCCTGCCGTGTCACATGTGGCATAGCATTTCAATTTGATTTTTTCTCCAGTATATGGATGATTTATGGTTTGTCCTTTCATGATATATCCACAGTTGCTGCAGTTGAGGCATGGAAATGTACCTATGCGGTCCGTGCTTCTCTTCTTTTGTGGGGGTCTCGTGTGGACTAATCTGTCTTTCAAATTAGAACTTCTCTGGTAGGCAAATGTGGGGGTTTCTTTAAATAGGTGTTCTACCCTTTTATCACATGTAACAGTGTTCCAATTTTTCTTTATGATTGACTTAATCCGATTGCTTTGGCGTGAATATTTCGATACAAACACCAGTGGGGGAGAGATATCCTGTTTGTTGATTTTAGGTTTGAGTAATTCTTCTCTATCTTGTGTAGCCGTGCGTATTTCTGCTGATGTAACTTCCTCTGTTGAATAACCGCGGGCTAGAAATTTCTTGCCCATTTCTCTCACAGCTCTTTCGTATTCACTTTGGTTACTCACAATCCTTTTCACTCGAAGCAACTGACTGTAAGGTAAATTCTTGATCAGACTGGGTTGATGAAAACTGAGTCTATGTAGCAGACTGTTCCTATCTGTGCTTTTCCGATAGATAGTGGTTTGATATCCAGTTTCTGTGACATTAATCTCAACGTCCAGAAAATGAATAGATTTACGTGAATATTCGTATGTGAACTGTATACGTGGGTCTATGTTGTTGATGTATCCAAAAAATTCTAGTAGGTGTGATTCTGTGCTCTTCCAGATGCCGAAAATATCATCTATGTACCGGATCCAGGTGATAAGTTCTTGATTCCATACGTTGTTTGTCAGAACATGTTCTGTTTCGAATTTGTGCATGAAGGAGTTTGCATATGAAGGGGCCATGGTTGCCCCCATGGCCGTGCCTGCAACCTGTAAGTAAAATTTATCTTTAAATTGGAAGTATGAATTGTTACTAATGAATTCCAACAATCCCATAATGAACTCTTTTTGTGCAGGTATTTCTCCTTCCCTCAGGAGCATCCACTCCACCGCTTCTCTGCCCAAGTCATGGGGAATCGATGTATATAAGCTTTTTACGTCTACTGTGAAGCAAATGTTGTCGTTGTTGAATGGAACACTTCTTAGGTGTTGTAGGAAATGAGTAGAATCTTTGATGTAGGTACTTGTCTTTTGAATCAAAGGTTGCAAGAAATAGTCAATGTATTTTCCGAGTGGTTCGAGGATGCTGTTGATTCCGGCTACTATAGGTCTTCCCGGAGGTTTCTGTGTATCTTTATGTATCTTCGGAAGAGTATAGAAATGAGGAACTTTTGGATATGTATTCGTCAGAAATTTCTTTGTATTATGATTTATCCATTCTAATTCTTCTGCTCTTTCCAAAAGTTTGTCCAGGTTACCCCGAATCTCCTCTGTAGGATCTGCGTCTAGTGATGCATAGGTGTTGATGTCCCCAAGCTGTCTAAAGCATTCTTCTTCATAATCGCTTGTATTGAGTAGAACTAAGCCTCCTCCTTTATCTGCAGATCGTATTGTTATCCTGTCATCTCCATACAAGTTCTTAATGAGTTCCAACTCATGAGGTTTCATGTTCTGATTTCTCGGATGCCTGAATTTGATCTTTTCAAGGTCTCTTGTGACCTGTTTCTGGAAGATATCCACCGAGGGGACTGTTATTGGTGGGATGAAATTGCTCTTTCCTCTGAATTCTTTGAAGTCTGAATCTTCTGTATTTCTAGGATTCTCTTCCTCTAGTTCACTGAAAAAAACTTTCAATTTCATTTTACGAACCAGTTTGTATAGTTCAATCTTAGAATCAAATAGGGTGCTGTCGTATGTAGGAACAAAACTGAGTCCCTTTTGTAATGTTTTAATTTCAGACAGGGTTAGATTTCTAGAGGACAAATTAATCACTATGTTCTCTTCTGTTGTTGTCTCGTATTCGGTTTTGTCTTTTGTCTTCCTTTTCCCCCTTCTTGTTCTCTTCTTCCTAATCCTAAAAAAGGCTCTCTTTCTCTGTTCGGTGTTTCAGTTGGGTCTGCTGTACTTGATGCTCCTGGTGTAGCTTCTTCTTCTTGATTCTGTATTTCTCTCTCAGTGTCCGTTCCAGAACTAGAAGTCTCGCTTGTGAAGTTTTGTTTTGGTTTCCTTATTGGAGGGCCATATTTTTCCATCCATGTATAAACTTCATCTTTGAGATAATCGTAAGTATCCCGTTTGAATTTTCGGATTTTTTTGGTTTCTAATTCCGTCTTGTACCCAGATAATTTCTTGTTGATGTCTTCCAAGATGGAATCTACTTCTTCTCTATTTAATGTTGCCACTAAAGACTTCTCAATTTCTAAGATCTCCTCTCCCAGATCTTTAAGGTCTTTGGCCAGTTCTTGTATGGTTAATAAAATCAAATCCAACGAACATTTATTCAGTATAGCCTCCCACTTCTTTACGAAAGCTTTACTTTCTTTGCATAAGGTGGGCCTCAATTGTAGACGTAGACCTCTTGGTATTCTTTGACTTTTATGATATCTCCCCAGTGTTATCGCATGTAGTTTACGATTGATCTCTTTTCTTATTAGATATTCTAGCTGTTTAATTTGACTGGTTGGATCCTGTTTCTTATTGCTTGTGCCACTAAATCCACTGTCGGTGATGAGACCTAAGATTTCGTTCGCCTCTTCGGCTGTGAAGCCTAGCGTGTCCGCTCTATTTGTCGTTAAGCCTTCAATGTCCGCAAATGACATTATTCTTGATGATTATGGTACTGTAGAGGATTTCTAAAATAAATTCTTTAAAGAGATGTGTGCCTCCACCTTGGATATGCCTAGGCCAAGTTACAGAAATACAATGTGAAGGTGGGCACCACAGAAGTTAGGTCCTTTAATATAGATAAAGTTCATTTAGGAAAATTGTGTAATATTTTAACCTGGAGCTGCCAGTCTATGATTGATCCTGTGGCATCCGGATCACACTAAACGAATTCCAAGAAAAAGTAAGGTAAAAATACCGTACTTAAGACTGGTGCTCTCAGTTGACCTTAAATAAGGTTGCTCAATCATATATAGCTCTTGCGTAAAATAATTCAAATGTCAGACAAAATATATTTCCAAATGGTACAAAGTTTTTCCAAGAGAAATGTTTAATTCACATTTCCTGGTTTTATATCTTTCTTGATTAGTTCAGATATTGCGAGGCAACTCAAAATCGATAGGTCAATTATTAACAATAGTACATATGCCAATGCATTTCGGTCTGAGATCATCTTCAGGGCTGTACTGAAGTGAGTGTAGAATCTGCACCGTGTTAACATCAATTATTCATCAGAATACACATAAATATAATAGATAATTCAAAATAAAGCAAGGCACATACCCCAAATAGATCCAAATGGATGTTGTACATGTAAGAGAAAAATAAATATGAAAAATATGTCAACATACATTATATCGCTAACCATTCATAGTTGTTTTTCCTCTTTGTATTTTGTGTCCTGTACCTGCTAATTGTGAGTTGTCCTCTCCTATGAATGCGTTCGTAGAACGTCTCCAGTGTTCCTGTTAATTGCCAGAGGGGAATATATATTACTATTATTCTAGCTATATCCAATTGTGAAGCTATTTCAACCTGAAAAGTTAAATGGGCTCTTACCTGCACTCGTATGATTCGCGCGCGGGACCGATCGCGCTCCCTGTGAGAGCGAAAGTGAACTGCGCGCGGCCAAAAAATGCTTTTAAGGGTAGTCATGGGAACCTGGGCGGGGCGTCGAGCAGCAGCAAAGTTGCTGTCGCACGTACGCCTCGGGACCCACCGCCCTACGGGAGCGCAGGGGGGCGGGACTGTTGCCATGACCCCAAGGTGTGTGTATGCTCTGTGTTACTGATGATGGAATTAACTCGAGTGAAAGAGAGGTGTGGATAAAGCCTAGGCAATTAGTGGAAACTATACACGTGACTTCGTTCTATATCTGTGTATATGTTCTATGAATGTCAACCAATGTAGGTGTCAAAATAAGGATAGATACTGGTTGTGTGGAGTGGATCATGCGATCCATACCCATTCATACACTCCTAAATATTTTAAACTGTTGCATGATGTGCAATTAATACATGTAAGTGCAAAAACACCAGAAAACAACACCAAGTTCAATCACACGTTTTCAATGTGTCCCCAGTTGTATCTGGATCTAAGTCCATTGCGCTTCTTCATCCACGAAGAATTCAAAGACTTATTCTTGAACCAACCGTGAATCTGGCTTTTTTAGAGAAAACACATATAATTGATCTCTTCATTGATTCCCTTCGGTGTAAGGGAACTTAGTCTGTCTATCCAAAACGTTTCTCGTTGATCAATTCTTTTTTGTAGATCCTCGTATCTTTCTCTTCTTTGGACTCTTTCCAGGACTACAAATTTAATCTGTGCCAGATTGTGTTGTTTACTCTGCCAGTGTCTTGCTACTGCAGAGCTTGCAGTCTTGTTCCTGATACAAGATCTGTGTTCGTTCCACCTGATCTTTGCTGTGCGCTGTGTTTGTCCGACGTAGTATAAACCACAAGGGCATTTAATTCCATATATGATTCCTGCCGTGTCACATGTGGCATAGCATTTCAATTTGATTTTTTCTCCAGTATATGGATGATTTATGGTTTGTCCTTTCATGATATATCCACAGTTGCTGCAGTTGAGGCATGGAAATGTACCTATGCGGTCCGTGCTTCTCTTCTTTTGTGGGGGTCTCGTGTGGACTAATCTGTCTTTCAAATTAGAACTTCTCTGGTAGGCAAATGTGGGGGTTTCTTTAAATAGGTGTTCTACCCTTTTATCACATGTAACAGTGTTCCAATTTTTCTTTATGATTGACTTAATCCGATTGCTTTGGCGTGAATATTTCGATACAAACACCAGTGGGGGAGAGATATCCTGTTTGTTGATTTTAGGTTTGAGTAATTCTTCTCTATCTTGTGTAGCCGTGCGTATTTCTGCTGATGTAACTTCCTCTGTTGAATAACCGCGGGCTAGAAATTTCTTGCCCATTTCTCTCACAGCTCTTTCGTATTCACTTTGGTTACTCACAATCCTTTTCACTCGAAGCAACTGACTGTAAGGTAAATTCTTGATCAGACTGGGTTGATGAAAACTGAGTCTATGTAGCAGACTGTTCCTATCTGTGCTTTTCCGATAGATAGTGGTTTGATATCCAGTTTCTGTGACATTAATCTCAACGTCCAGAAAATGAATAGATTTACGTGAATATTCGTATGTGAACTGTATACGTGGGTCTATGTTGTTGATGTATCCAAAAAATTCTAGTAGGTGTGATTCTGTGCTCTTCCAGATGCCGAAAATATCATCTATGTACCGGATCCAGGTGATAAGTTCTTGATTCCATACGTTGTTTGTCAGAACATGTTCTGTTTCGAATTTGTGCATGAAGGCAATTAACAGGAACACTGGAGACGTTCTACGAACGCATTCATAGGAGAGGACAACTCACAATTAGCAGGTACAGGACACAAAATACAAAGAGGAAAAACAACTATGAATGGTTAGCGATATAATGTATGTTGACATATTGTGCTCTTCCAGATGCCGAAAATATCATCTATGTACCGGATCCAGGTGATAAGTTCTTGATTCCATACGTTGTTTGTCAGAACATGTTCTGTTTCGAATTTGTGCATGAAGGCAATTAACAGGAACACTGGAGACGTTCTACGAACGCATTCATAGGAGAGGACAACTCACAATTAGCAGGTACAGGACACAAAATACAAAGAGGAAAAACAACTATGAATGGTTAGCGATATAATGTATGTTGACATATTTTTCATATTTATTTTTCTCTTACATGTACAACATCCATTTGGATCTATTTGGGGTATGTGCCTTGCTTTATTTTGAATTATCTATTATATTTATGTGTATTCTGATGAATAATTGATGTTAACACGGTGCAGATTCTACACTCACTTCAGTACAGCCCTGAAGATGGTCTCAGACCGAAATGCATTGGCATATGTACTATTGTTAATAATTGACCTATCGATTTTGAGTTGCCTCGCAATATCTGAACTAATCAAGAAAGATATAAAACCAGGAAATGTGAATTAAACATTTCTCTTGGAAAAACTTTGTACCATTTGGAAATATATTTTGTCTGACATTTGAATTATTTTACGCAAGAGCTATATATGATTGAGCAACCTTATTTAAGGTCAACTGAGAGCACCAGTCTTAAGTACGGTATTTTTACCTTACTTTTTCTTGGAATTCGTTTAGTGTGATCCGGATGCCACAGGATCAATCATAGACTGGCAGCTCCAGGTTAAAATATTACACAATTTTCCTAAATGAACTTTATCTATATTAAAGGACCTAACTTCTGTGGTGCCCACCTTCACATTGTATTTCTGTAACTTGGCCTAGGCATATCCAAGGTGGAGGCACACATCTCTTTAAAGAATTTATTTTAGAAATCCTCTACAGTACCATAATCATCAAGAATAATGTCATTTGCGGACATTGAAGGCTTAACGACAAATAGAGCGGACACGCTAGGCTTCACAGCCGAAGAGGCGAACGAAATCTTAGGTCTCATCACCGACAGTGGATTTAGTGGCACAAGCAATAAGAAACAGGATCCAACCAGTCAAATTAAACAGCTAGAATATCTAATAAGAAAAGAGATCAATCGTAAACTACATGCGATAACACTGGGGAGATATCATAAAAGTCAAAGAATACCAAGAGGTCTACGTCTACAATTGAGGCCCACCTTATGCAAAGAAAGTAAAGCTTTCGTAAAGAAGTGGGAGGCTATACTGAATAAATGTTCGTTGGATTTGATTTTATTAACCATACAAGAACTGGCCAAAGACCTTAAAGATCTGGGAGAGGAGATCTTAGAAATTGAGAAGTCTTTAGTGGCAACATTAAATAGAGAAGAAGTAGATTCCATCTTGGAAGACATCAACAAGAAATTATCTGGGTACAAGACGGAATTAGAAACCAAAAAAATCCGAAAATTCAAACGGGATACTTACGATTATCTCAAAGATGAAGTTTATACATGGATGGAAAAATATGGCCCTCCAATAAGGAAACCAAAACAAAACTTCACAAGCGAGACTTCTAGTTCTGGAACGGACACTGAGAGAGAAATACAGAATCAAGAAGAAGAAGCTACACCAGGAGCATCAAGTACAGCAGACCCAACTGAAACACCGAACAGAGAAAGAGAGCCTTTTTTAGGATTAGGAAGAAGAGAACAAGAAGGGGGAAAAGGAAGACAAAAGACAAAACCGAATACGAGACAACAACAGAAGAGAACATAGTGATTAATTTGTCCTCTAGAAATCTAACCCTGTCTGAAATTAAAACATTACAAAAGGGACTCAGTTTTGTTCCTACATACGACAGCACCCTATTTGATTCTAAGATTGAACTATACAAACTGGTTCGTAAAATGAAATTGAAAGTTTTTTTCAGTGAACTAGAGGAAGAGAATCCTAGAAATACAGAAGATTCAGACTTCAAAGAATTCAGAGGAAAGAGCAATTTCATCCCACCAATAACAGTCCCCTCGGTGGATATCTTCCAGAAACAGGTCACAAGAGACCTTGAAAAGATCAAATTCAGGCATCCGAGAAATCAGAACATGAAACCTCATGAGTTGGAACTCATTAAGAACTTGTATGGAGATGACAGGATAACAATACGATCTGCAGATAAAGGAGGAGGCTTAGTTCTACTCAATACAAGCGATTATGAAGAAGAATGCTTTAGACAGCTTGGGGACATCAACACCTATGCATCACTAGACGCAGATCCTACAGAGGAGATTCGGGGTAACCTGGACAAACTTTTGGAAAGAGCAGAAGAATTAGAATGGATAAATCATAATACAAAGAAATTTCTGACGAATACATATCCAAAAGTTCCTCATTTCTATACTCTTCCGAAGATACATAAAGATACACAGAAACCTCCGGGAAGACCTATAGTAGCCGGAATCAACAGCATCCTCGAACCACTCGGAAAATACATTGACTATTTCTTGCAACCTTTGATTCAAAAGACAAGTACCTACATCAAAGATTCTACTCATTTCCTACAACACCTAAGAAGTGTTCCATTCAACAACGACAACATTTGCTTCACAGTAGACGTAAAAAGCTTATATACATCGATTCCCCATGACTTGGGCAGAGAAGCGGTGGAGTGGATGCTCCTGAGGGAAGGAGAAATACCTGCACAAAAAGAGTTCATTATGGGATTGTTGGAATTCATTAGTAACAATTCATACTTCCAATTTAAAGATAAATTTTACTTACAGGTTGCAGGCACGGCCATGGGGGCAACCATGGCCCCTTCATATGCAAACTCCTTCATGCACAAATTCGAAACAGAACATGTTCTGACAAACAACGTATGGAATCAAGAACTTATCACCTGGATCCGGTACATAGATGATATTTTCGGCATCTGGAAGAGCACAGAATCACACCTACTAGAATTTTTTGGATACATCAACAACATAGACCCACGTATACAGTTCACATACGAATATTCACGTAAATCTATTCATTTTCTGGACGTTGAGATTAATGTCACAGAAACTGGATATCAAACCACTATCTATCGGAAAAGCACAGATAGGAACAGTCTGCTACATAGACTCAGTTTTCATCAACCCAGTCTGATCAAGAATTTACCTTACAGTCAGTTGCTTCGAGTGAAAAGGATTGTGAGTAACCAAAGTGAATACGAAAGAGCTGTGAGAGAAATGGGCAAGAAATTTCTAGCCCGCGGTTATTCAACAGAGGAAGTTACATCAGCAGAAATACGCACGGCTACACAAGATAGAGAAGAATTACTCAAACCTAAAATCAACAAACAGGATATCTCTCCCCCACTGGTGTTTGTATCGAAATATTCACGCCAAAGCAATCGGATTAAGTCAATCATAAAGAAAAATTGGAACACTGTTACATGTGATAAAAGGGTAGAACACCTATTTAAAGAAACCCCCACATTTGCCTACCAGAGAAGTTCTAATTTGAAAGACAGATTAGTCCACACGAGACCCCCACAAAAGAAGAGAAGCACGGACCGCATAGGTACATTTCCATGCCTCAACTGCAGCAACTGTGGATATATCATGAAAGGACAAACCATAAATCATCCATATACTGGAGAAAAAATCAAATTGAAATGCTATGCCACATGTGACACGGCAGGAATCATATATGGAATTAAATGCCCTTGTGGTTTATACTACGTCGGACAAACACAGCGCACAGCAAAGATCAGGTGGAACGAACACAGATCTTGTATCAGGAACAAGACTGCAAGCTCTGCAGTAGCAAGACACTGGCAGAGTAAACAACACAATCTGGCACAGATTAAATTTGTAGTCCTGGAAAGAGTCCAAAGAAGAGAAAGATACGAGGATCTACAAAAAAGAATTGATCAACGAGAAACGTTTTGGATAGACAGACTAAGTTCCCTTACACCGAAGGGAATCAATGAAGAGATCAATTATATGTGTTTTCTCTAAAAAAGCCAGATTCACGGTTGGTTCAAGAATAAGTCTTTGAATTCTTCGTGGATGAAGAAGCGCAATGGACTTAGATCCAGATACAACTGGGGACACATTGAAAACGTGTGATTGAACTTGGTGTTGTTTTCTGGTGTTTTTGCACTTACATGTATTAATTGCACATCATGCAACAGTTTAAAATATTTAGGAGTGTATGAATGGGTATGGATCGCATGATCCACTCCACACAACCAGTATCTATCCTTATTTTGACACCTACATTGGTTGACATTCATAGAACATATACACAGATATAGAACGAAGTCACGTGTATAGTTTCCACTAATTGCCTAGGCTTTATCCACACCTCTCTTTCACTCGAGTTAATTCCATCATCAGTAACACAGAGCATACACACACCTTGGGGTCATGGCAACAGTCCCGCCCCCCTGCGCTCCCGTAGGGCGGTGGGTCCCGAGGCGTACGTGCGACAGCAACTTTGCTGCTGCTCGACGCCCCGCCCAGGTTCCCATGACTACCCTTAAAAGCATTTTTTGGCCGCGCGCAGTTCACTTTCGCTCTCACAGGGAGCGCGATCGGTCCCGCGCGCGAATCATACGAGTGCAGGTAAGAGCCCATTTAACTTTTCAGGTTGAAATAGCTTCACAATTGGATATAGCTAGAATAATAGTAATATATATTCCCCTCTGGCAATTAACAGGAACACTGGAGACGTTCTACGAACGCATTCATAGGAGAGGACAACTCACAATTAGCAGGTACAGGACACAAAATACAAAGAGGAAAAACAACTATGAATGGTTAGCGATATAATGTATGTTGACATATTTTTCATATTTATTTTTCTCTTACATGTACAACATCCATTTGGATCTATTTGGGGTATGTGCCTTGCTTTATTTTGAATTATCTATTATATTTATGTGTATTCTGATGAATAATTGATGTTAACACGGTGCAGATTCTACACTCACTTCAGTACAGCCCTGAAGATGGTCTCAGACCGAAATGCATTGGCATATGTACTATTGTTAATAATTGACCTATCGATTTTGAGTTGCCTCGCAATATCTGAACTAATCAAGAAAGATATAAAACCAGGAAATGTGAATTAAACATTTCTCTTGGAAAAACTTTGTACCATTTGGAAATATATTTTGTCTGACATTTGAATTATTTTACGCAAGAGCTATATATGATTGAGCAACCTTATTTAAGGTCAACTGAGAGCACCAGTCTTAAGTACGGTATTTTTACCTTACTTTTTCTTGGAATTCCTTGATTTCATTGTGCCACAATTAATGCTTGGTTGTAATGTGTCTATCTATCCTATCTCCATGGCATGCTGTTTAGGATGTTTATTTGCATGTATGAGGTAACGAGTGCCCAGAGTGCAGGATGCCGTGTGAGTGCACTGCTTTCCCTGTGCTACTCTAAATTCTTTAAGACACAGCTTTGAACTGTCTGAAAAGTATGGATTTTGCCAGCCTCTGAAGCCTGCAAAGTAGATCCACGCAGGCTTCACATGTGGCCAACTTGGCACCAGAACTGCAAGTGAACTGGCCTGCTGTTAAATCTCAGTTACCAGTTTAATGGTATCCACTACAGAGTGTCATTTGCTTTCTAACTTTGTGAACATTCAGACAGGTAATCGCTCATTTTACTATAGCTGGTCAGATAGCTATAGGAGGTAAGATAGCTCAGTGGGTTTAGCGCTCGCTGCTGCAATGTGTGTGTAATCTGCAGGTTGTAGGTTCGAATTTCCATAATGCCAACTCAGCCTTTCAGGCTTCTGATGTCGATAAATGAATACAAACACAGGTTGGGTGATATTGCATGTCTTTTGTAGTGTATAAAATGCTTAAGCATAAGTGCTGCATAATAACACATCATTATCATTTCGCCTTGGACATCTTCTTGAATTCACAGCAATTTGGTAATATGGGCCTATACACACTGATGGTAACGATACATATGGTGATCCATTCTTGTATGAAATGTATATCACATTACAGTGATATTGAATCCATATTTTTTGGAGTGTACTTAGGAACAATGCTATGCGATGCCACTACCTGTTTTTTCAAGGGTGAAAGGTCATGTTCCATCGCTTCCCATGAAGACACTTCAGGGTGAGGCCATATGACATCAGTTCCTGTGATGTCATCAGAAGTCAAGGCTCATGTGATGTCACTTCTGCTACCCCTAGCATTTTGGTGAAATTACGTCCCTGAGCACATCGTCAGGAACCAGCTGCTCCCCACCTGCCTCAGGGGTGCCATTTCTGCTCCATTGTCTCCTCCATTGACCAGCAGCCCCAGCATGCCCAAGGTGAGGCAGAGGGCTTCCAACTTCATCTCCACTGAGGGTTGGCATTCTGGGTGATCGGGTCCTGGTGAACTATGATGCCCTTTTCAACCTGCAGATGCAGCTGGACAGGCCGGATGTCTGAAGATGTGGGAACTCTTCATGGCTGCAATCAACGCGGAGGGGTGGAAGTCCGTACCATAGAACATGTCAAGAAGCACTGGGATGACCTCAAGCACTGGTGCCAGGAGAAGGCAAAGGCGGCCCTCGCTGGCAAGTGCTGCCATGGAGGTGCACTGTGTGACCCACCATCAAATAACATCCCTTCACATTTGGATCCTGGAGACCTTCAACCCAGAAAACCATGCCCAGATTCTTGACTAACACGCACAGATCAAAGCAGCTGGTGAATAATGTAAGGAAGGCATGGCTTCAATAGTAAGACAGACACAAGTCATCACAGTTCAAGGGTGTTTATTGAACTTTAACAAGGATGTGATGAACACCTAACTAATTCTTAATCTACAGATGGGAGCTAGCTACGACCATCAAATAATAATAATGCAGTCCTGGTGGCGTCTCGTCAAAATAAAAGCGCCTATACTATTGCCAATCATTACTGCTAAATACAAATAGTGTAGGGCAGTGTTCATGAAAAAGAAAGAAGCGTTCACAAAAATGATATGTCAGGATGTTCAGGCCATTGGCCTCCCTCCCCCACATTTTCAGCACTGGACAAGGTGGTTCACTCAAGCATAGCACACTTTCGGGCTTCTTCGGCACAAGGACACAGTTCCATTATCAGCATCAGGGCCTTCTGGGCCCAAGTCTCTTTACTTATCAAAGTCTCTAGATGCAGAGGGCCTGATATACCAAAATAAACAAAGTGTTCCTTTCCTATTACAAGCACTCAGGTTAGGTGATTCACTCTTCACTCTGGAACCCCTCTCAGCCAGGTTGAGATCCCTTTTATACAACAATTGTTACAATCGTTACTTTGGATCCCCCTCTTCTGGGCTCAGATCCCCTACTCCAATTTTCACAGAATATCTTTTCTCTGTTGACTCACGGTACACCCCAGATACCCCTCAGCCGGGCTCAAATCTTCATCGGACACAACCAGTGTCCCTTAGCCGAATTCGAATCAATTGCAGTTCGTATTAGCTATCAAAGACATTTGAATGTGCACAGGATTTAGATTGACCCATTGCAGGACCACTTTGATTTCACAATTCACATTTCACCTCTCAGTTGGATACCTAACAGAGACCTTTAAATGGGCACAAACGTGGTACCGGATCACACTGTTTATGGTATCTATTTTAGCTTCAAAAGTTCAGTCACTCCTTGGATGTTCAATTATATTTGTGTCGCTCATCACATATGTTTCACATACTGTTTCTTCAGATTGCTTCATACAAAGTTGCCACTTGCAACCTTGGTTCTAACACAGACCGGTCTGCTATCAGTCTTGCTGACTCACCTGCTGTGCTGACTTCACTGGCGCTGCTTTGTTGTAGGAGCCAAGGACAGTAACACAGCAGCAATCACTCCTCCCCAATCCCTCCCTCTCTACGTGGGAGAGCCCCGGGTACCTCTGACACACAGTGCACCTTTCTTCAGCTTTAATTCAGGGTATTATGTTTCTTATTCTCAAGGGCTCGTGAAAGTAGTGGTTTTCCTACAAAAAGGACAAGGGCAATTCCCTCCTTGAAACCCTTTCAGTTCTTGCCGCCTTTCTCCTCATATTAAACTGCCATCTCAGAACTGCTGCTTCCTCGTGTGTTTTGCCTTTCTCATAGTGTGATTTAATGCTCCACCTTTTATCCTTGTGGGGAAGTGTGATGGAAGTCAGGTGTATGTAATTATCAGTAATTGCCTGACTCTGCCTGACCCTTGCGATGGAACATGTCAGGTATACGTCTCGGGTGTTAGTCCGTTTTCTCTCACAGTGAGCTGTGTGAGAAAGTTTTTGTGTCGGGAAAGGGGCAGGGGGTTGAGGTCCTAACTATCCTACCTGGTAGGATGGGGAAAATGTGGTAGAGGGAATGGGATGCCACATCTCACAATCCAGTGTCCCACTCTGACTCCCCTAAGAACCCTTATCCAGGTGATCCTCCCGCACTGGTCGACCCCCAGGAAATGGGACCAAAATCAATGGTAGTGTCCTGGCCACCTGGATGGCAGATCCCCAGGGAGTAATGGGTGAGACACCTTCTGGTTTCTCACATACCCTTCCCCTATGCATGGTGGTTATGACTGATCTTTGTCCAGGTTCTTCATCGTTAAGACCTGGGAAAGAACATGAGTGAGATATATCCAAGGACTCTTCAATATTCCACTGTTCTTTTTTTTACTGTGTAGATAGAGGTGAGTTGGTTTTAGTGGTCTCTCGAAAACAATCAACAAACTGGTTTCTAGGAGTTGACTCAGGTTTAATGGGTTCTTTATACCTGGTGGGAGGTTCAAGGGATTCTTTCTTTTCCCAATCCTATATGGGAGAGTTTAGGGAATAGTGATTAGAGTGCCAACAGTCCTGGGGTGAAACTCTCTATAGGGAGGTCGGGGTTCCTGCAAAAGTGTTGAAAATGTAGCGAAATCCTGACCCACAATGACCTCCCCGTGGAGCCCAGAAATGATGGCTGAAGGTATTAAATATGACTCTCCCCTGATGTTAATCTACACATGGATCTTGGGGTATATCTCATTATCCCCATTAACTCTAACTAGGGTAGCATTCTCGAGGTCCGTTGTTGTGACCAGGTCAGCTCTTATGGTGGTTTGCCTGCTACCTGAGTCAATTAACGCCTTCACTTGCTACCCATTCACCAAAGATTTTTCATATGTGAAGTCAGCAGAGGACTGACATAAACATATGCTGAAAGACTCTCAATCTTCTTTGGGTTCTTCCCACTCTTCTCCCTTTAAACAGTCTGTTTACATAGGTTCTTCTTTTAAATGTCTTGGACATTGCCTGGCATTGCACAGTTTCTCTACATGAAAAGCAGATAAGGGGAGGTGGTCTGTTTCCTTCAGGTTCCTCCCTTTTACATTCTTCTCTCCTTCTAGGGTCGGATTGTTTGGCTTCTGTTCTTTCCTTTGGTATCCATTCCTTGATTTTATATGCCACTCCTTGTCTTTCTACTACCTGAGGTTGGGGTCATGGGTAGGTTTGTAATTCTTCTGTTCCTAACCTCGATGTACTGAGTGGAAGTGTTAGGCTGCATCCGAGTGGTTTGTGCAGTTTCAATGGTCATAGCTAAGGTAGGCTGATTTATTTGTAATACAACCTATTGCAGGAAAGGGTGTAAGGAATTTGTGAACTGTTCTAACGTAATCATTTCTATCAATTCTTCCAGGGATTTGTTATTGATCCAGAGGGCTACGGTATTGTTGATGCGTTCACCCATTTCAAGGGGGGTTTCTCCCACATATAATCTAATGACCCTCCATTTTTGCCGATAGAAGTTACAAGGTTGGCCCACTCTCTTCAATAACCCTTCTTTTATGGATACAAAGGTGGCTCCCTCTGCAAGATTGAGTAGTTGGTAGGCGATCTGTAATTCACCTTTCAACAGGGACCTCAAATAACACCTTTTTAGGTTTTCTTTCCATCCTAACTGTTCGGCCAATCGTTCAAAATTCAGAAAGAGGTTCCCCAGATCTTCGCCTTCTAGGTATGGTTGAAGTATCCCCTGTAGGTAGTAGAGGGCTGGCTTGCATCTCAACCAATTTCCTCAAGTTTTCCTGAAGCTTAGCTTCGGCCTACATTTGATGGGGGGTCAACTGGGTTGGGTCGGCCATTTCTTCCGGTGGGGTAAATATTGGTATATTTTTCTGAATAAAGAAAAACAGGTTTCGAGTGGGAGGGTATCTAATAGTACTTGAGATTTGAAAAACAGGTCTTGTTGACTAGTTGGGCAATTTATTTGAGAGAGGAAAACCTCTTCAAGAGTAGATATACGATCAGAGTCAACGAGTTCATGATTCTATTTTTCCCCTCTGGCGGTAGGACGATTATCAGCATGGATTCTCAATTTGTATCAATTTAATCATATCCCACTTTGACACCATATGTAAGGAAGGCATGGCATCAATAGTAAGACAGATACAAGTGATCAGAGTTCAAGGGTGTTTATTGAACTTGAACAATGATGTGATAAACACCTATCTAATTTTAAATCTACAGATGGGAGCAAGCTACGACCGTCAAATAATAATAATGCAGTCCTAGTGGAGTCTGGCCAAAATAAAAGGGTCTATACTAAAAAAAAAAACATACTGCTAAATACAAATAGTGTAGGGTAGTGTTCATGAAAAAGAAATAAGTGTTCACAAAAATGATATGTCAGGATGTTGAGGCCATTGGCCTCCCTTCCCCATGTTTTCAGCATGGGACAAGGTGGTTCATTCAAGCATAGCACAGTTTCGGGCTTCTTCGGCACAAGGAAATAGTTCCATTACCAGCATCTGGGCTTTCTGGGACCAAGCCTCTTTACTCATCAAAGTCTCTTGATGCAGAGGGCCTGATGTACCAAAACAAATGAAAAGTTATTTTCAACCTAAAGGCACTCAAATTAGGTGATTCACTCTTCACCCTGTTTCCCCCTCAGCCAGGGTCAGATCCCTGTTATACCAGAATAGTACTTTGGATCCCCCTCTTTAGGGCTCAGATCCCTTTCTCCAATATTCAGAGAATATCCTTTCTCGGGTGACTCACGGTTCACTGCGGAACCCGATCAGCCGGGCTCACATCCTTCCTCTCACACAACCAGTGTCCCTCAGCCAGGCTCGGACCAATTTCAAGTTGTATTAGCTATTCAAGACTTTCAAATATACACAGGATTTATCTTGACCCGTTGCATGACCACTTTGATTTCACAACTCATATTTTCCTCTCAGTTGGATACCTAACAGAGTTCTTCGAATGGGCACCCACATGTTACCGGACCACCCTGTACATGGTATTGATCAGGACTGTGTAAGGTGACGTCTTAAAATCCATATGGGATAATATAAGTAGAGGCGAGGAATGAATACCTCTTCCTATGAATTATTATAGGGAAAAGGGAAGGTGATCACAAGAGTTATTAATGTGTATTGTGTTATTATTTTGAGTATTATTTGATGTATGATGTTTTGAAAGGTAACAAGCTGTGAAGGTTAGAAGTAAGGTTGTTTTGAGTTAAGTGTAGTAAACGATTGGCGGCAATCAGAAGATAGATATGTTGCTGAAACAAAAAAGGATTGAGTGGCAATTGATGGTGCTTGCTTATATTTATTGTTTTGAGATTAAACGTGTTGAGCAATAACCTCAGAGATAGGTAGAGATTTCATAACGATCTGGTAAGTATCGACAGTTAATTGTGACTTGTCATTATGGAGGATACTCCTCTTATGTACCTTTGTAAACATTACCACTACATGCACCCAAGCAAAACCAGTACAGTGCAGAATGGGTTAAGGGCACAGCTGACAAAATGTTGATGCCATGGCCGCAAGGGGGATCATTGTCAAAGGCAGTATTACAACACATGGCCACATATGTGCATGTTGCGTACACGGGAAAGAAATTTGAGAAAAGATTGGCAGTTTTAGAACTTTGGGAAATGTACCAAGAGGAGAAAGAAGACCCATTACAGGAGGAGTGGATGCTTATTCAGCATAAAGGTCAGGGCTTGAGCCCTCGGCTCCTCTTACTCCACCCGATACTAAGAGTGTAGATGTAGAGGATCCTTCAAAGGAATTAAAAGAAGCAGCGGGTTATAGTAACCCGACGTATGAACCCCCGCTTATAGTAGTGATGGCAGTACAGAAGAAAGTAAAAGAAAGGAAGATGCCTGTAAATTCATACAAGATAAAAAAGAAAGAGCCGAGATATCGAGTATATCAACAGTTATAGATAAAGAAATTAAGAGACGGAAAGGAGAAAATGATAGGGCCGATGAGGTAACACTTGTAACACTTGTACATAATGAATTAATGGGAGGACAGATATTACTCAAGTTAGGTGGGAAAAGCATCGAGGAGGTTATGCAAAAGGAAGACAAAGACGATCAAGAAAAGAAGGTTAGGGAATGATAAAAGCGGTTGAGGGAGGATGTGCAAGGAAGAAAAAGCAGGGAATGATGGAACAGATACATAGAGAATTACAAGAGAAAGACGAAAAGCAGGCGGAGGAGCAAATACAAATTAGAGAAAATGCCAGGGAGAAATATAAAAGGTTTATTGGCAGCTTTTCTTGGGGAGAGAGCTGATGACATTTGGAGATGAGCAGGATATGCGAGTGCGACAGCACAAAACACAGCGCATAATGGAGTGTCATTTAATAATTGCCGGGCATATGTTTGGAGAGCTCTCATGGTACAATATCCTGATACGTCAGATATGGGTGCAATTATGACACGTAAAATGAAACAAGACAAAGGCCCTCATTACAAGTCAGGCGGTGGAGCATGGTACTATTAGCTATAAGCACCATGGTCCATGCCGGATTCCGCCACGGTGGATGGCGGAATTACCGCCCCATTCCAAGGTGAGTGGGGCGGTAATTCCCCATTCACCATTTGCCCTTCCCCATTACCATTTTTGCCCCATAATTACGGCAAGGTCGCTTAGTGCCTTGGACTTTAACGCCTGCAAAAAGCAGGCGTTAAAGTGTGAATCAGGCGTTAAGGGTTAAAGGCGCCGACGGCGCCGATAAAACCCTTAACGCCTGACTTGTAATGATCAGGATATTCAAGAAAGATGGCAGCTTGAGACGCGTAAACCATTGGAAAAGACAGTGGTGCTATTCTATCATATTTTGTGTCAGGGTTTGCCAGAACAGGTACAGAGAAAAATGAAAAAACAAGTGGGTATGGAAGCAAAGCAGTGGGCTGAGATACAGTTGACTATCATGCATTATTGTCGAGTTAGTTCAGAAAAATAGTTGACAAGTGGAGAAAGAGTAGGAACGCAAGAAATAACTGGTACATCACAGGTGAAAAATGTACACCCAGTGGATCGAAGTGGGTATGGGTTTTGGCCACGAAGTAGAGGTGGAGGATTTAGAGGAAGAGGAGGTGGATTTCAGAACACCCAAGGTGGATTTAAAAATGGCCATGGTGGGAGTCAGAATACTCTGGGAGGACATAATGGTGGGTTGGCCAGAGGGCCACCCACAGTGTGCTGGAATTGTGGGATAACAGGGCATATTTCACGTTTATGTAGAAGCTGAGGAAATTTGCTACAAAATGGACAACCTTCAAGAGGGGGGACAGCTTATCCAGTGCCATACAGTACACAAACACGAGAGGGCTTTGCCCAGGATCACACATCCTATCAGACACAGGTGCCACAATAACAGCAGGCACAGCCACAGGGGTCAGTGCAAATGCACCCAGCACACGGGCAATCGCAACAAGCACCTATGCCAACACAACAAAATGCGAACAGAGGGCAAATATTAACACCTAGGATGGGGGGGGTGTCACTGTGGTAGGAGGGAACCCTATCACGGGGGTAGAGAAGAATTTATACCCTCAAGAGGACAGCTCACAGTGTGACTTTATGTGTTCAGTACTATCAGAGGAACCAAAGGTTCTATGTGATGATAAGAGGCAAATCTTTTTCTTTTCTTGTATACACTGGGGTGACTCGCTCTTGTATAAAGTAGAGAAAATACCCAATGGCCCTCATTACGATACTGGCACTAAACCATGGCGCTATTAGCACCATGGTTGGTGTCGGTATCGTAACGTGTCCGCCATGGTGAAATGGGGAAATACTGCCCCATTCCAAGGTTGGCGGGGCGGTATTTCCCCATTTCCCCATGACCCTTCCCCATTCCCATTTTTGCCCCATAGGGCTTAATGGGAATGTGAAGGCGCTAAGCACAGTACCGCAAATTGCGGTACCATACTTACCGCGAAGGTCCCTTTGCGGGTCCCTACGTTTACGGCTGGTCTAGACCAGCCGTTAAGGTCCGGTCCTGCAAAGGGACCTTGTAATTAGGCGATAATGGGTTAACGGCACCGCAGCCTTTTACGGCGCCGTTAACCCATTAGCGCCAGGGTCGTAATGAGGCCCCATGTCTAGTATTGCCATAAATACTCAAGGGTTCTCTGGAGCTACAAATGTAGTTCCTATTACTGATAAACTGCCTGTTTCTATTGGGATGTGTGATATGTCCATCCCCTTGTTATATTTGCGACAAATGCCAGTTAACATTTTGGGTAGAGATTTGATGATGAAGCTTAACATGCAGATTTCATTCACTGATCAAGGAATAGTGCGCTCCACTCTAGATATACACTATTTAAATGTTGGGGAGTTGATACTGGCATTTTACAGGGCAAGTGGCTCTACGATGAATCCCAGTAGATCCAGAAGTCTTCAAGTCTTCATGTATGGAGTGAGCATTTTATTAACATGACTACCTGGATTAGTAGGGAAAATTCTGAGGATACCTGATTTATTTTTATTTAGACTACAAGTACTGATGGATGTGGAAGAAGGGCAGGCTATTCCTATAGATCTGGAAGCAGCTATAGTAAGGGGGGAAATGGCAATGCTTGAAGGAGTAGATGAAGAAGGTAGAGCATGGAGGATAGTGATAGCTCTTGAGGAGGGATACAGATTGTTTAGTTATTTATTTATTTTTCCATTTGTAATGCACATAAAAGCCCTGAAGCATCTGGGCGCTAGAAAGAACCAGTTATATGAAGCCTGGGGGCCAAACGAACAAAGTCAGCATAATAGTTGTTACATCAGCGTGCAGAGGTGGTTACTTCTTGGTACAGTCAATTATAGTAGGCAGCACTGTCAGCCGGATCTACAAACAGAAAGGTCTTTAGTGCTTTGTGAAAAGCCCAGTAGGAGGGCTCCACTCTTACTGCCACATCACGAGTTTGGAGGTAACCCTTAAATGCGGCAGTAATGCTGTTACCGATGCATTTAAGGGTGCCCCAAATCACAGGCTTGGCGATTTTGCACATTTTCGGTGCTATTGCTGCCAGCGGTAATAGCGCTGGCAGTAATAGCGCCAAACATTCCCCATTGGGCCCAATGGGGAAAGGGAAATTCCCAAATGGGCCCAATAGGGAATGGGGACTTACCGTGCCGCCAAACCCATGATCTAGCGCTAATAGTGCCAGGGGTTTGGCGGTATTATCGCCGGGTAGTGCCCAACTCGTGATGAGGCCCTTAGTGCGGGGAGGAGAGCATTTCAGTGCTTGGCTGCAATGACTGGGAAGCTGGCGTCACCGGCTTTGGTGCTTTTGAACTTAGGTTGCACCAATCTGTAAGTATATGGGGTTCTGGTGGGCATAGTCGAGACAGATTTGTAAATATTTTGCACCAGGTATGGGGGGTTGCAGATTTGGCAATGCACTTGTGGGTGATAGAGGGCATCTTGCACACTATTCTCTCACAGACTGGTAGCTAGTGAGCTGCTCTGTGGGCAGCAGAGATGTGTTTCGATCTGGGGATGTTCAGGGCGGCGCGCATGGCATTATTTTGGATGATCTGAAGTTTCTTTATATTTTGGGTCAACATCTCCGCAAAGAGGACATTGCAATAGTCAAGTCTGGCGCCCACTACTGCCTGGGCAATCATCAGGCAACTGTGATTCGAGAGGAATGGTCTGGCGACATTTAGTAATTTAGTTGAGTAGGCAGTTGAGAAGTCTATGGCGTTGACCTGATGGGTGAGGGATAGCGTGGTGTCGAGGTAGACCCAGAGAGTTTTGATGAAGGGAGAGACTGGGATCAGAGAGCCATCAATAAGAAAGGTTGAGTAAAGAGGGTGATTTAGTATCGTGGCTAGTCCAGTATTGCGAAGTTTGGTTTCTTTCGTCATTGAGACAGCAGCCATTTGGTCCCCATCCAGGCTTGGATGGTGACGTAGATGGAGTTTTGCCTGGTAGTGTCAACCGGAGAGTGGGGGGAGATATGTGTGCCATTCATGTAATTTGTGTAGACTACGCCTAGGGAGTCAAGGAGATCAAAGAGGGGTTTCGTGAATATATTGTAGCGCGTAGGCGAGATGCAAGAGTCTTGGGTTACACCACAATTGAAATCAGTGGGGGCTGCAAAGGTGTTCTCAGCAAAAACCTTCATGATTCTGCCTTCGAGGAAGGAGGCGATCCAGGATGCCACTTCCTGTGAAAAGTAGGCTGAGGATGTGAGGTAGTGGCATAGGATGCTGTGATCGACTAAGCTGAATGCTACCGACAAGTCTAGGAGGAGGAGCAGGGCAGGATTCCCTTCATCCCAGAGCTCATCCATTTGGTTTTTCAAGTCGAAGAGTGCAGACTCTGTCCCATACCCTGGGCAGAAGCCCGATTGGTGCGCTCCTAGAATATAATGTTTCTATAAGTGAAGTTGTATTTGGATGTGGGCCGCTCTTTCAAGTATTTTTAGGAGCAAGGGAACAGTGATAATTGGCTGGTAGTTACTGGTCGAGGCTGGGTCAAATGTTGGATTCTTAGAACAGGGAGTACCCAGGCTTTCGTAAAGGCTGATGGGGACCACACCAGTAGTGAAGGAGATATTGGTGATGGCCCTGATGAGTGGTGCTAAAGCTTCAGCACACTCTTTGCTGCTATAGATTGACTGAGATAACAGATGAAGATTTAATCAGACAGATGAGGTAGTGTTTTTTTTTTATAAGCATTACATATTGGATAAGAATTGAGAAAAGGGAAGTCCCACAGCGAATGGCACTAATGCGGTAGCGAGCAGCGTTTTTTAGGAAGACCTAGAAAAAGTGCAAGTGTCGTTTGGACTGTTGGCCCATATGAGGTAGGCCTATTGAACGGAATAGGAGGTTAAAATAAAACTTAAGCCAGGAGTAATTTTACCCCAAGCAAAACAGTACCCCATGTCTCGAGAAGCTGATGAAGATATATTTAAGACTATTTCTGTTTTGATGAATCAGGGAAGTCTAGTGCCATCGGAGTCCCTGTGCAATAATGTGGTGTATCCAATTAAAAAATATAAAGGATGTTCATGGGGATTTATCCAGGACTTGCACCTTCTTAATCAGATTGTAGAAGCTGAATTTCCATTTGTTCCGAATCCTGCGGCAATATTGTGTCGCATCCCAGTTGAAGCTAAGTATTTCACAGTGATAGATCTGAAAAATGTGTTTTTATCAATCCTGCTGTACAAAGACCAAAAAGACCTTACTTCCTTTACATTTGAAGAAAAGAGACTAAAACATACCTGTTTACCACAAGGGTACTGTGAGTCCCTGTCGATCTTTAACAGGGTACTACAGATGGATGTATGCAACATTGAACTGAGAGCAGTCATTCAGTACATAGATGACATATTAATCTGCTTCAGTTAATGACTATATTGGGAGACAAGGGATACAAGGTAGACAAAGAGAAATGACAGTATTGCCAGGAAGAAGTGTTGTACATAGGTCAGTTAATTTCACATGAAATAAAGAAAGCAACACCTGAAAGAGCTGAGGCTATCGTGAAAACACCAAAGCAAAATACAGTGAGGCAGATGCAGCAATTTATGGGCTTAAGCAAATATTGCAGGGCCTGGGTATTTGATTACAGCACATATACAAAACCGCTTTTTGCAAGCACTTAAGAAAGCACAAATTGGTAAGGAAAAGATAGAATGGACTGAAGAAATGTAGGTAGGACTTGAGGAATTAAAAAGAGCAATCTGTACAGCTCCAGCTCCAGTTTTAGGAATTCCCAATTATAGCAAAGAATTTTACACACCAATGGGTCAGTAACGACAGCAGTACTCACACAAAGAACAATAATAGGGTATAAACCTTCGGTGTATTACAGTGGGATTTTAGATCCAGTTATGAGAGGACATATTCCATGTGAACCATCTTTGGCTACTGCCGCATTTGCAAGTGAGAAGTCTACATGTATTACATGTATTACCATGGGTTGTGCCATGACTCTATATGTGGAGCACACCTTATTTGCCATTTTATAGAAACTCAAATGTACATTGATGCCACAAAGAGCATCTGCATATGAAGTGATGATTTCTAACCAGTGATTCAAATTGTGAGGCATAAAATAGTGAACCCAGCCACGTTTGTAGCTGAACTTGTAGAAGAAGGTGATCATGTGCATACCTGCTCTTATTATATTGAATTTTATGATGATATACCGCATGTGAAAGAAAATGGTCTAGTGGGAGGGCAGATTCTCTTTATTAATGATTCTTCAGAAATTGAACAAACTAGTGGGGAGAGGCATTCAGGATCTGCAGTTGTAAGACATAGATTGAATGGTGAATTTGAGGTAGTGGCAAGCGCAAGACTACCATCCCATTTTTCAGCGCAAGCAGCAGAATTGGAAGCATTTATTGTTGTGCTACAGAAAAACAAAGATCAGGAAGTGATGGTGTACAGTGACTTGTTGACGTCAACCGTACTAACAGGGCTGACATGCTGGAAAAGGAGGGGTTATCTCCACACAGACGGCACTCCAGTGCAACAAGCATCTTTATTGGACAGGCTCATCCAGGCTCTGCAACTTCCATTAGCCATAGAGGTCACTTCTCGCAGGAACGAAGCCGCAGACTTAGAAGCCAAAAGGGTTGCATATTCCTTTGAAACTGAAAATGTTAAGGAAGTATTGAAGAGAAGCATGCTGGTACGAGAGGGATTTGATATGCTGTCAGTTTTTCAACTAATAGAGATACAGGGTAGAGCCCCGCGCGAAGAGCAGGAGCTATGGAAGCATAGGGGGTGTTCATTATCCCCCAGAGAAGCACTATGGAGACAGGAAAGCTCTGGAAAGCCAGTGATTCCAGCGGCACTACCAAAGGTTGCACTTGAGCCGCTGCATTATCCCGCGCTTATAACCGAGAAAGTCTTGCTGCCACCATTGCAGAGGACTGGTTTGTTCCCAATCTATTGGAACACATTGCATAGTTCATTGTGAATTGCATTGTGTGTCATAAGTTCACAGCTAGGCATACACTAAGAACAATCAGAGTAATAATACCCCATACGAATGGCCCATTTCAGGATTTGCATATCAACTATGTCGACATGCTACAGACATGCAATGGATACAGATATCTATTAGTGGTGGCATGTCCCTTTTCTTGATGCATCGAGGCAGGTTCTTGTACACATCCTGATGGAACCTGTGCAGTAAAGTTTTTAGTGTTTGAAGTATTTTCACATTGGGGTGTGTGTGAAGTATTGAGGTCAGACAATGGGCCACAATTTGTTAATGAGCTGTTTCAACAAAAAGGGCTTCAATTGTGCATAAAACATACATTTTCTTCTGCTTACCACCCACAAGCAAACAGGGTATGTGAAATTCTCAACAGCCTCTTTAAGGAAAGGATAGCAAAGATCGGATTAACATTGAAAAAGGGATAGCTATATTGCCTACCCTTAGCCTTGTATGCCCTTCATAATCAGCCATAATCAACCAGGTTTGGACCATCACCTTACGCCCCATGAACTAGTAACAGGGTGCCACATGAGAACACCGCATATGCCCCAATCTAGAGTCAGGAGTGATGCCCCGAGTGTAGTGCAGAATCTACCAGTGTTTCTTTCCATTTCAAATCAAGTCAAGCATCGAAGGGAGGTGTCAAGGAACATGGAAGAGGACAGCCCAGAAACCAATCCAAGCAAATTATTGCCACCACCAAAGTTGTATGTTGGAGACAAAGTGCTTATTAAGTTTCCCCTACAGCAGATAGGGTATCTGAAAGAAGAACTTGGTTACATTTGAGCGACATAAATATCTACAAAGGTGAGACCCTCCCTCGGGTACCCGCAGAACAGAAGACCAGGAAAAAGGACGATAAAACAGTGTGTGATTGAAAATACTGAACAGAAGACCAGGAAAAAGGACGATAAAACAGTGTTTGATTGAAAATACATTTCTTTTCAGACTGGCAATTCATTGGATACTCCTTGCAGGAAGTGCATGGAGTTGCAGAGAATTCTAGAGCTTCAATGTACTTTTTATACTGTCTTTTAAAAAGTAAAATCATATGAACATTATGGCCAAGCGACATTCCTTTTTAGGAATTGGAAGAGAGCTCAATACCCAGATTCGTTTTTAGGCGCATATCTATTATACATAATACCCATCGACAGTTATACGGATAGGCTTGGAGTTGCTATTTTTGTGTTTATACCCCAGTCATACCCTACCCTTGTTAGGAGAGAAATGAATGTTCTCACGTTTCTTCATGATCTGAAGAACGGCCGACTTATAAGAAGACTTTTAATTACAATAATTCAGCAGATTGTACAATTGCGAATGTGATTGGAATATATTGTATTAAACGTTATTCATAATGAAGATAATTTAGTGGCAGGGAGACTAGCAATTCAAAGAGAAATGGCGTGGCACACAAAATGTTTTTCTAGACCCTTATACCTGATATATATATATATATATATATATATATATATATATATATATATATATATCAGTGAAAAAAACTTTGTTAAAGGGACGTTATGGTTAAGTTGCGCTACTAAAAACCTGTGAAATTCAGTGAAAAAACTTTGTTAAAGGGACGTTATGGTTCCAAGTAAAACCGAAAAACCCTTGAAATTCGCCAGTTATGGTAAGCTAAGCAACCATAACTCACGCCACCACCATGCACTGCTAAGACTAACACCCAGGACATCAAAGATGACATCACAAATGTCATTGATGACGTCCCTTTAACATAGTTTTTTTCACTGAATTTCATAGGTTTTTAGTAGCGCAACTTAACCATAACGTCCCTTTAACAAAGATTTTTCACTGAATTGCATAGTTTTTTAGTAGCAGAACTTAACAATAATGACTTTGACTTTATATACAAACTTGATGTCCACAAACTTATTTAATATTCGCGGACATGTTCGGAGAACAGTACCACTACCTAAAAACTGTGGATGGGGGGGTGGAGGGGTATGTTTGATTGTTATATCATAATATAGGAACATTTAACAAATTCAAAAAGCAGCACACAAACACATTATATATAGTAATACATAAGAAATGTAACCCATATATGTAACACACTAACCATTCATTTAAATACAATATGTTCTGAAATGGAATATACCACAAGAAGATAAATTGGCTTCCAACATAATTACCTCACAAACACATAGTAAATACGCAATACTAATGCTTCTACGTTACAATGCAGATGGTACCAAAAACAACTGCAAGCTGACTGGATTCACACATAGTCAAATATCACTTGGTAAGAAAACCTTCACAACAATAGGTATAATCTACCACGCAGGAGCCACAACCAATTCAGGGCACTACACGGCATATATAAAAAAGAAATGTGGATGGTTTGAATGTAATGATAGTACCATTACTCTAAAGCAGATATTACCAGCAAATCTTACAAACGCTTATTTGATGTTCTTAAAACCAAAATTTGATAAATAAACTGTATTTAAGCCTTTAAGTAAATTTGTGTTAAAAAAATATAAACTCTTATAATACTCCAAAAGCTATCTAACTGCTCAAAGATTCTACAACAACAAATCAGATAAATGAATACCACTAAATTAGACCAAAGAATACACAGTTAGAAAACGCCAATTGGTATCTATCTGTCCCAAAATTATAAATTTGTGTTAAAATAATATAAACTGTTAGAATACTCCAAATGCTATCTAACAGCTCAAAGATTCTACAACAACTAATCAGATAAATGAATACCACTAAATTAGGCCAAAAAATACACAGTTAGAATACGCCAATTGGTATCTAACTGTCCCAAAATTTAACAATATCCAAATAGATAAATCAAAACCACTAAAATATATTAAAAAAATAGACAGTTAGAATACGCCAATTGGTATCTAACTGCTCCAAAATTTTATAATATCAAAACAAATGAAGAATCTGTTACTGCTCCAAAAAAAATACAACAAAGCAAAGTATAAAGCATTAGCCAGAAACAACAAGTGAACACTGAAAACAAACAAACAAATAAACTGTAGCATAAAAGAAAAAGGTTTTTTTTTTAATCCAACATGGATTTTTTTTTCTCCCACAGACACAATGGTTTTAGCAACAAATACAGAAACTGAGCAAATTGCACAGTACTCTGATTTGTACTCTACTAAATATGAGGGTCGAAAAAAAATAAAAGTATATTGCTTATACAATGTAATAAGTCATTACAAAATACTAACATGCTATTTTCTTTTATCACAGAAATGAAGATGAAAAACATGGACTCCCATTACTAGACCAAACAGTAAGTATACAATAATAAGGACAACCATAGCAGCATATCACATCGATAGTATCTAATATATTTGTTCCTTATACATTTGTTTTTCACCCAAGTTATAAGCAAATATGAATGTGATATGCTGCAGTGGTTGTTGCCAGGGCATACAGTCAAATGGCCATGCACCCAAGACTCTATGCCCTGGCAACAACCACCGCAGCATATCACATCCATATAGTCAAACATTTCAACTATGATCTATGGGAAACTTTTAATGTCTGCGAACAATGTGAGTGTTCTTAGAACACTTTGAACTTGCCAGCGAAAAATACAGACACAGTTTTCAGGACACCCCCTACAAACATTTCAGAACAACGCGATAGTTCTTAGAACACTTTCAACTTAACAACGAACAATACGGACAGCGTCCTAAGGACACCCCCTACGAACATTCCAGGATACCGGGAGTGTTCTCAAAAACGTCTTCAGAAAACCCCCATTTTGTTTATTTGCGAACATTTCAGGACACCGCGGGTGTTCTTAGAACACATTCAACTTGACAGAGAACAATATGGACAGCGTCCTCAGGACACCCCCTACGAACACTCCCCGGACACCGCGAGTGTTCTTAGAAGCGTCTTCAGAACACCATCATCTTGTTTATTTGCGAACATTTCAAGACACCGCGAGTGTTCTTAGGACACATTCAACTTGACAGAGAACAATACGGACAGCGTCCTCAGGACACCCCCTATGAACATTCCAGGACACCGGGAGTGTTCTTAGAAGCTTCTTCAGAACACCAGCATCTTGTTTATTTGCGAACATTTCAGGACACCGCGAGTGTTCTTAGGACACATTCAACTTGACAGAGAACAATACGCACAGCGTCCTCAGGACACCCCCTACGAACATTCCAGGACACCGGGAGTGTTCTTAGAAGCGTCTTCAGAACACCACCATCTTGTTTATTTGCGAACATTTCAGGACACCGCGAGTGTTCTTAGGACACATTCAACTTGACAGAGAACAATACGGACAGCATCCTCAGGACACCCCCTACGAACACTCCCCGGACACCGCAAGTGTTCTTAGAAGCGTCTTCAGAACACCCCCATTTTGTTTATTTGCGAACATTTCAGGACACCGCAAGTGTTCTTAGGACACATTCAACTTGACAGAGAACAATACGGACAGCGTCCTCAGGACACCCCCTACAAACACTCCCCGGACACCGCGAGTGTTCTTAGAAGCGTCTTCAGAACACCCCCATTTTGTTTATTTGCGAACATTTCAGGACACCGCGGGTGTTCTTAGAACACATTCAACTTGACAGAGAACAATATGGACAGTGTCCTCAGGACACCCCCTACGAACATTTCAGGACACCGGGAGTGTTCTCAAAAACATCTTCAGAACACCCCCATTTTGTTTATTTGCAAACATTTCAGGACACCGCGGGTGTACATTGCAATCAGGCACACTCCTCCACACCACCTCCACTCCTTTAACATCAAAGTTCTTTGCAAAATGTCTGCATTCAGCGTACTGCTGTAAACCATTCACAAACATATCTCCGAGCACCAACACCCTGACTTTCTCCACTTCTGCCATCTTCACCACACACAGTCTCTTTCAACACAAATCCACAACCTCGACATCTGATTGGCTGATCCGTACAGTCTTCTTTCCATGTTGGATTTCCTGGAAAAACCCGGATGTAGCACGCCCTGTCCATGAACAGGCGCGGTGTCCGGGACGGCTTCCACTTTACTCTCTGTGCCATTCCCTCATTGCATACAGCTAAGCAATCACACAATACGAATAACGTCCTCAGAACAACCCCATTTTGTGAATTTTCGAACATTTCAGGACAATTATTATTTCATTATTCAACATATTAACATTACAAATATTATACTTTCATCTTGTACTCTGCACACAATGCTATGTTTCTCCATTAGTAGCTCAGTATACTAGATAGAATCCCATAATACAATGCTATTTATATCAATGCATCGTTCAAAGCACTAATAACGGTATGATATTTATTGCAATATCCTTGACACTTTTTTCGCAACATTATAATAAAAATCCCTAGTACACAAATTCCATGAAAAGTACATAAACACATGATGTCATCAGTGATTTCATCAATGACATTTGCAATGTCATGTTTGATGTCGTGGGTGTTAGTCTTAGCAGTGCACGGTGGTGGCGCCAGTTATTTTTCAAAGCTTACCATAACTTGCGATTTTCAGGGGTCTTTCGGCTGTACTTAGAACCATAACGTCCTTTAAACAAACTTTTTTTAATATCACGCAAACAATATACAAACATGGCGTGCAAAAACCAACTTCTACAGATGGCTTTACACAGAATGTTGCAAAGTAAGAATTTATGCTCGTTCACAATGAAGGTCAGCTGCTTCCACAACTTCTACAGATGGCTTTACACAGAATGTTGCAAAGTAAGAATTTATGCTCGTTCACAGTTAAAGTCAGCTGCTTCCATTTTTTTCTCGGGCCCCCGGAGAGGCTCACGAAGCGGACTATAAGGTTGTATTGTGTTTTGACCTTGACAGACAGAGATTGTGATGAAAGACTTCTCTTGAAGGAGTGTTGCTAAAACGTAAGAGAAGATAAAGATGAAATTTCTGAAACGAAACCACTTTTATATATTATATCACTATGCGAAAGACCGTTGGCACACGCAGAGTCGTATTTTGGGACTGCACCACTCGTAGACAATGGAAATTGCAATTGTACTGTAAGTAACCCTTTAGATTATTGTATACCAAATATAATTACAATAGCGTAGCATTAAAGACTGCTCAAGTTGAACTTGTTCGTTGAAAGTGGCATAATGTTTTCTACTGCGCACTATCACCGCCGAATTGATCCCCTGTCGTTTAGAGGGCTCTGAAAAAGGCAGACGACACAGGGTGGGTTAATAGAAATAATTTAACCGGTCTATAGGCGGTCAAGCGCTCTATTCGCTGTGACACTTCACTGTAGCCTGTCAAGTGGCACAGCGAGTACAGCGCTCGCTTTGACATCCGTGCACAGCTTGCTAACGCAAGTTTGAATCCCGGCAAGGCCAAACTCAGCCTTTCATCATTCTGTGATCGATAAATGAGCACCACACACCGTGGTTAATAATAAGCACCGCTTAGATACCTCACGTTATATGAATGGGAAAATATTATTATTTTATTATTAACATACTCTGTTGCACTATCTTCGATAGCTAATAGTTTCACGCCCTAATAAATAAAATGATGATTTTTAATGAAGATCGGCTGGTGAGACTAATTTATGTTTTTTAAAACAGGTATGTGGCTCCATTTTGCCTATGTCACGATTTACATACTCCAGTGGATGGGGTCTTCAACTGCCAGGTGCAGGTCCAAATATGCAACTTCATGACCCTCACCATTTTATGGGACAATCGCCAAGGACCAATATGCCCTTACGCAGTACTAGCGGCTACAAACAACATACCAACCAATAGGGTGGTCTAATGGCTCGTTGTTGGAGCAACTTTCCGATTATCAGAGCGACCATTTACTGCTTTAATCATAAACCAACAGCCTATCTACCGCAAAGGAACAACGCGTGGCTCCAAATAAACTTTTGCTGATCGACAGCAGAGACAATAGCAAATCGCTGAATATTCACTAAACATTTCATGTGAAATAAATGTACTTTACCAAATTTACAATCCTGCTGTTTACTTTTAAACCACAGTTTCATATTCCGAATTGTGGCGCACTGAGTTGTAAGCTGATCTAACACCCTCTGTACCGCACAGGAACATCGCGTGCCTCAACATGAACTTTTGCGGATCAACAACAAAGACAAATGCAAATTGCTGAATATTCTCTAAACATTTGATGTCAAATAAATGTACTTTACAACATTTACAATCTTGTTGTTTGCTTTTAAATCACAGTTTCATATTCCGAATTGTGGCGCGCTGTGTTGTGACATAATGTGTGTTGTCTTCCGGGTTCTGTGTAAAGTCGCGTAGGACTGGAGACGACTGGGCGCATTTGATTACGCACCCTGCAACGTCACGGAGAGAGGCGGGGAATATGAATGCTTTGATAATATAAGGCTTAGGGGCGGGAGATATGATTTAGTGTCACAAAAGCAAGTCAGCCAGATCAATAGCGCCAGTCATAGGATTATCACATAATGTCGGCGCACACCAGCCGGATTTATCGTTTCTTTAGTGGACAAAAAGTCGGTTGACGCCCCTAGGAAATTGTACTATTAGCGGACAAAAGGAGTGGTCTTAAAACACTTTCACCCTGACAACGAACAATACAAACAACGTTCTCAGAACACCCCCATTTTGTGTAATTGCAACCATTTCGGGACACTGCGAGTGTTCTTAGAACACATTCAACTAGAGAGATTACAATACGGACAGCGTCCTGAGGACACCCCCAGTTTGTGTATTTACGAACAATTAAGTACACCGCAAGTGTTCATAGCTCATTTTTACCTTCCTTGCGAACAAAAATGACACATACTCCGTCCTCTAAACACCCCACCATTTAGTTTATTTACAAAATGTCAGAACAGCCGTGTTCTCCGCGGACAAATCGAACGCAACAAAAACGTCTAGCACATAAAAAAACAAAACATTGAACCTATCTCATACTCCCCCCACCCTCCCCAAACACTCTTACACACCAACACACGGAACTAAATACAATTTTTTATCCACGTTTCACTGCGCTGTACGCGGTCGACTGCGAATACAAGATGCCGGGCGCCACAGAAAATCTGACGCGCTCCACGCCCCTCGTCATCCAATCAGCGAACACGTCGCATGTCCGCGGACATGACGCAAGGCCATGGGCCAATCGGGGTGCTGTCCGCGGAGCGAACAGGGAAGTCCGTCCGCGAAGCGAACACAGATATCACTAATTTTTTTGCCTTACATTTTGGTCATTTTTTAAACAAACTACCGGACAGATTTACACCAAATTTACAAAAGCACGCTTTTGGGACCAGGCCGCCGCTCCTGCCATAAATTTGGTGTAAATCCGTCCAGCGGTTCGGGCTGTAGCCGTGCCCAAGTTTTTTTATATATATATATATATATGTATATATATATATATATATGCATGTGCTTTCTCTTTTTCTTTCTGTATCTTACATTTCGAAGCCTTTATCATGCTGATGGTTTAATTGATAACACGACACATGTAATTTTTCCTAGTAGGAGTACGAATGATGATACTTTGTTTGACCTATATTGGCATGTCAAATGACATAGGAGGGATGTAGAAGAAGATAACCAGGGAATAAATATCTATCTTGATAATTCAGCTCACCCGGGGAATAATATGTGGTGTCAGCACATGAAAATCTGGGGAAGAGAGCTTCTGATGAGAGCGACTATGTCTGCACTCTCATCCCTATGCCATGAATACAGCAAAAGAACATTAATTTCAAAGGAGATGCCGGCACATGGTGCAAAGTGCTCCAGCCATCTAGCTGCATGTACTACCACAGCACAGTTCCAAGGGAGTTGGGCAACCCTGTGATGGTGATCAAGATAGTCGTCCCCATACCAGGATGATTATATCAAGACAAAGCAAATGGAAAAAGAGCTTGAATGGACAGACAAGATGCTTGCGTATCCTTCTGCGGGACAAGACAAAGGGATAATAGAATAAATGAAGAGGATGAATTGCTCTGACAAAACTGGAAAAACTGGAATGCCTGGATGCTGTGAGCGTTCACAGCTGTTAATCTATGACAAGTGATAATGACCAAAGGATGGGAAGATGGTATGATGTCCTGTGCAGCTTATCTTATAAGGAAGGAACCAATGTACAAGGTGCAGAATGTGAATGACGAGTGCTTAAAGTCATGGGCCAAGACTTCTAAACTGCAGACATGGGTGGATGATGAAGCAGAACCACTGGCTGTGGTTCTATTGATTAATGCAACAATGTGCTTTCGAAGCACTGGTAAAATCAGAGTTGAAGAAAATAAGGGGGCAAGAACATAATTGATGTCCCATGAATGAGGAAAGGGGCTGCTGTCTGAATGGATAGATATTTGGCCTGCAGATCTTGAGCATATATGAAGTGGCCCAGGAACTGGCGAGGAGTCTGTTCCATAGTACTCATCCATGTTCCAGCCTTGGTCATTCCTCAGAGTGAACTGAAGATTGAGGGATTTTAAGAAAAATAAGGTCACTCACACTCCGGTGGATGGAAAGAGAGAATCATTTCTCACCAAAATCAATAAAGGCTTATGAATATATTCCTGATGAACAGATGTTGTTTAGCAAGACTGCTATGATAATGACATCTATATTCATGCCTGGACTACAAACAGCAGTGAATGCCAAATGGCTTCAGATTACCAAATGGGAGCTGTTACAGACAATCAAGGTGACTAGAAAACAATTTAACGCTGTAAAAGAAGAATTGAGGGCAATAAGTTTATTGACTCTCCACAAGAGGTATGTCCATGACATGATTACAGCAATGGAAGGATGCGTTTGCGCCAAGGTCGGGCCTTCTTGCTGTTCATTCATACCAATTCATGACGGTGAGAAGGGGACTCTGATGGATGCGATAACTATGTTGACAGAACTGCACACGAAAATGGAGGAAGAGACACAGGGTATTGGCAGATGACACTTGGTTCTCATACCTGTTTTCATGGATTCCTGACTGGTTGGTGATTATATTGAAGTTCCTTGGAGCAATGTTGGTGAGGATAATGTTCAGATTCTGTGTTATAAGGATAATAATTGGACAATGCCAGAAAACAGCAAAGAAAGCAGTGGGAATGAAGATCATGATCAATGTAAAAGGTGAAATAGAAGACAACGGTCAGATTGAAAGTACCATCAGAGACTGCATAAAAGCATGTATTGTGGCACCTGAGGGAACAAATTCCCTGTATCCAAGACATCCTAAGAATTACGTGGGATGTTGGGTCTTCTGTACCCCAAGTGCAGAATGCAATTACATGACCTGGAGTATGGACACACATATCCAAAAATTCTGATACTCTGAGGGGGGTGACGAAGATATGGATACCAAAGATACCTTTCTTCAAGAGAAGAACCTTTCATCAAGAGAATATACGAAGAAGCAGAAAAAATTGAGGAGGTGGTTGAGGACTCCGCCAGAGGGGGGAATATAGAAGAGACAACATATATATCCGCAGGAGATCCTACCCCCTACCTCCCCTGTATTGAAGCCATAAGATCATGCCCTGTCTAACCTCAGCTACTGTTCCAAAAATATAGCAAGCATATGTAAGACATTATCCGTTAAGATGAACGAATGTACCCTTGAGTTGATGACAGACTGAAGAAGGAACTCCCTGAAGGAATATGAGAAAGAGCTAAGAAAATGAATTGATGACATCATAGGAGAGTATGAAGATGATGTATAGATCCTAGAGGAGAAATTATGAAGTGAATAATCAAGTGAACCTTAAAATGGAAAAGGAGAAGATTACACAGTAAAAAGTGCAGAAGAAATCAGAGGTTTAATGAATGTGCAGACGCTGAAACGCAAGATAGATCAAGTCATCATATGGTCTAGCTATAAGTAGTGATTAGAATGCAGATGAAGCCACCATTGTTTAGAAACTGGACATTGGTATCATGAAATATTAAGCCAAAGAATCATTGAGAAAGAATGAAAAGCTGTGTCGCAATAGAATAGCAAGTTAGTGGAGCTGCGTTGGGAGGCTGTCTGGCTGGAAGTCAAGAATTGAGAAGTTAAGGTCAGCTATCTACTCTGAAGAAAATGAGAGTGCATTTAAAACATTTAAAAGCTTGCAGAATGAACAGAATTGTGGTCTTTTGTCACGTGAGTGAAGGATGGAAATAGAGTTTGAATTCGGAGTCCCGGACACGATAGCGAGTGACCTCATGCCTGTGCATTCTCAGAATGAGAATACTCTGCAAGGCCAAGTACAAAGAGAATTCCATGGCAGAAATCATGGGTGATGAGAGATGCTGGGCTAATTTGATGGTAGGGCAGCCTCATGTCCTATCTACTTACATCTGGGTCTTGGCTTAAGTGCTGCTAATTGAACCGAATGTTCTGGACATGGCACAAGCATGCCAACCAATTGTATTAGTCTGTATAACAAAGGACCTTATACTTTAAGAAACCAATGAAACACTGGTTTACTGATTTGTCTTAAAATGGCACATATGAAGAGGTAGAAATAAGTTGTCCGCCTGATATTGCACAGCTAATAACAAACCTAGCTCCTATATGATTGTGTATCTAGATGTGTCCCTTAACCAATCCCAACCCTTGATAGGTGTTTCACTATTGCCATTTAGTATGATGTCACCCTAACGCATAAAGAAGTATATAATAGTATCTTTTGTGGAAACCGCTGAGAGACTTAGCATACGTGTGTTGGTGTTCGTTGTAATCTCCCTGCTTAGATAATTGTTAATAAAACAGCAACTTCTCATCTTCTTGAGTTTATCCGGTTATTTGGTCTCCCTGGGTATAGGGGCAAAAGACTAATGAACCATTTAGTAGCTGGTTCCCACCGAAGTTTCCCTTAGGATAGCTGGCACTCATAAACCACAGTTTTATCTGGTAAAGTGAGTGATTAGAGGTCTTGAGCCCAAAACAATCTCAACCCTTATATGGGTGAGAAGAGCGGCTTGCTGGCGTGGAGCTGGGCATCGAATGTGAGTGCCCAGCGGGCCACTTTTGGTAGGCAGAACTGACACTGCAGGATGGACCGAATGTCAGGTTAAGGTTCCCGATGCTGACGCTTATCAGACCCCTGAAAATGTGTTGATAAAGACATGAGGACAGTGGTCATGGAAGTCAGAATCCACTAAGGAGTGCGTAACAATTCACCTGCCAAATCAACTAGCCCTATAGATGTACACCACTGGAGCGTCAGGCCCATGCCCCTGCCATCGCCGGCACTGAGAGCCATTGGGGCTAAGCCGTGGCAAGTAGGTGGGCCACTTCAGTGTGAACGGAAGCCCGGCTGGAGTCACCATGGCTGCAGATCTTGGTGGTAGTAGCAAATATATAAATGAGAAGTTTTAAGGCCAAAGTGGATAAGGGTTCCATGTGAACAGCAGTTGAACATGGGTCAGCCGGTCCTAGGAGAAAAGGGGCAAATGTCATTCGGAAGGGACAGGCAATGTCCTCTGTGCTCTGCCCAAGCATGGAGTGGCATAGATAGGTACTCTTGCGGCATCCAGTGCAGTAACAGAAACAATCCTGGAGAAGCTGGTGGGAGCACTGGGGAGAGTTCTAATTTCTTTGAGAAGGGCAAGGCACCCTGGAAAGGGGTTTGCCCCAAGAGAGGGGCGCGAGCCTTGGAAATAGTCATGGTGGCATCCAGTGAGCTCTCACTGGTCCTTGAAATTCTGAGGGTGATGGTGTAAATCTCGGGCCAGGCCATAACAACATATAAAGCAGGTCTCCAAGGTTCACAGCCTCTAGCATGTTGGAACAATGTATGCAAGGGAAGTCAGATCTGTAACTTCTGCATGAGGATTGGCTATAATGACTGGGTCGGTCGGGTTGTGGCACGAAGCAGGGCAGGGTGTGCACCACTGCTGGACGAGGCGCCCCACACCCCCAGGGCTTCACTGACTCTAGTCTAGATGCAAGCCGGCCCTTTCTGTGAATGGCCTTAGCTTTAGAGGTGGCCTCTCTCCATTCCCCTCCCAGGCTTCGGGGCCAGAGTTCTGTCTTTGCCGATGGCTAGCAGCTGACTTAGAGCTGGTGCAGACCAGGGGAATCAGATTGTTTAAATTTAAAAAAAGCACTGCGAAGGCCGACAACAGGTTTTAAAAAGATGTGATTTCTGGACAGTGCTCTGCATATCAAAGTGTAGTAATTCAATGAAGTGCAAGTAAATGGCGCGAGTAACTATGAGTCTCTTACCCTTTCTCAGTCATTGTGACCATTGCCTCCGCATGGTCCCGCCGGTAACTATCCCTGTTGGACATGTCCTGTATAGGAGGAGTCTGTTTAGGGATAGGCAAAAAGGATAGTGTTAGGAAAGATTTCCCTTTGGTGCATTTTCCCCTCCATTCATGAATCCCCCCAAACTTTTTGCTTTTGTTTGGCTAACCTAACCTGACTTTTTCCTGTGGAGCACAGCCTTCAGCTGCACTCCTCTGGGCTTTCGATCATCTGTTATGGGGAAACTGACAAGTCCTTCAGACTGTCAGTACTGGGAAACTATGTTTCCCTCAGTCTTTCACAATGTGGCGATTTCTTGGTAACTTTTTATCTATGTGCCAATTACCTTACTCTACCGCGCATAGGGGTCCTTTTATTTTATGGCATATCACCCTCTAAGTATTTTTTGGCGATTGTACAGGTTTGCCTAGGATGAACTGGGGCAGCAGTTTACTTTTATAGTAATTTGACTTCTTTTTATTTAACCATATTGTGTTTACTGCACAGGTAAAGGAGGAGCTAGCTGTTTTTACTGTTGTCAATGCAGTGAATTCTAAAGACCAACTGTGGTGTTATACATTTCAGAAGACTGGTGTGTCTTTAGAATTTAATTTTAAAGATACCCATTTTATGATAGTTATAACAGAGGCCGTTGGTAATGGACTCTTGTGTGTAGGAGTTTAGTCTTATCCCTCAGTGCCACGTCCACCCAATTGACCCCCACCCTTTTCTTTCAGTTGTCATGATGTCCCCCCCAACATTTGGCTAACCTAACCTGACTTTTTCCTGTGGAGCACAGCCTTCAGCTGCACTCCTCTGGGCTTTCGATCATCTGTTATGTTGGACGAGTCCTGTATAGGAGGAGTCTGTTTAGGGATAGGCAAAAAGGATAGTGTTAGGAAAGATTTCCCTTTGGTGCATTTTACCCTCCATTCATGAACCCCCCAAACTTTTTAGTTTAGTTTGGCTAACCTAACCTGACTTTTTCCTGTGGAGCACAGCCTGCAGCTGCACTCCTCTGGGCTTTCGATCATCTGTTATGGGGAAACTGACACGTCCTTCAGACTGTCAGTACTGGGAAACTATGTTTCCCTCAGTCTTTCACAATGTGGCGATTTCTTGGTAGGTTTTTATCTATGTGCCAATTCCCTTACAGCACCGCGCATAGGGGTCCTTTTGTTTTATGGCCACAGCACCCTCTGAGTATTTTTTGGCGATTGTACAAGTTTGCCTAGGATGAACTGGGGCAGCAGTTTACTTTTATAGTATTTTGACTTTGTTTTAATTAAACATATTTGGCTCAAGACTGTGGCAAGAGCCAAAAATCACTGTGCCATGAAGTATTTTGTCCTGAACTTTGGCAATTTTTTCCTTTTGCTTTCTCCCAGGTCGAGCAGACCCAGGAATTCCTTATTTGGGCATGCAGCCTCCTGCGAAAATTGCAACTTTCACAGGCATGTCTCGTGTGCTAGTGTCCAAGAAGAGGATTGGGACTGTCTGCAAGAGAGCAGATCTTCTATTGGCTTTCCCAGAATTAAGCGCAAAACGAATCTTGGATAAGAGAAGGGGCTCTTCATTCATTCCAGGTCAATCAACTGAAGATCACACCGAACTACAGAAGGAGCCAAGTATCCGGAAATGCGAAAGCTGACCTGTGGAATTGCTGGAGACGTGCTGGAAGATTTGGCACACAGAGCCCCCTGTTGTCCCGTCGGAACCCTGTTTTTGAATCAATCACTGAAGGCCTACAAGGGCGCTTTGCCACTTTGGAGTAGTAGGGACAACTACTCTCAGCTCCTCCTGATTACCCTCGAAAAGAGCCTCATCAGAAGTGTTCCTGGACCATCCTTCGAACTGACCAGCTTCAACCAGGGGTACTGCATAGGATCGCCGCTGTACCGAGTTGACAATCAAGACTTGGGTAAACGCTAGTTTGTGGTCCTGGGCCTTCTCTCATTAGATTTAATCATCCTAGCTCCTCTGGGTATGATTTAAGAGAGTGCACCACCCCACACGCATTTGGAGTACCTGTGTCGCCCTGCTGTGGTGATGATCATTGAAGGAGTCTTGCCTGCCTGCCCCTCTGTGCCCTGAGACGTGCTGCACTGGAACTGTCCTCTTTTCATCATTGTGAGCTGAGAAAAGGCTAATGTCCCTCCACGGACGATCACCCCATCCCGCAGCCGATGAGAGCCGGAGTGACATGCAACTGCAGGAGTTGAACCTACACATGACCTGGCATAGACCGGCACAGTTTGGACTGGACTGTGTTGAGGGTTGATGAGTACTTGCATCACTTACCAGTGATCCACTGGCACAGTCATTATTCTTTAGGCACAAATCCCTTAAAAGATACTCATTTTAGTTGGGCTAGCCTGTGCTCCCTAGCTATTTCCAAAACTCAAGAGTCACTCTGCCCGCAAGGGTAGGGCCTTCTCTAATAGTGGGACACTGTTCTTCATCACCTCAAGCCCCTTCCTGAACTACTACAGCTCCTGAAGAGGACCCACTTTCTCTAATTACGCACAACCACACGTTTTCAATGGACTAGTGTACCTTTGAGCACAAGTTTCTCCGCTTCATAGGGCTGGACTGCTTAAGTTAGGGATATATTTTGAAGTACTGCCTGGTGCTATATTTGTGTTAACCTACCATTCTGTTACAGGTTGTGGCTGTGTTTCTCCCTTTACCACATTAGGTGAAAAGTAATTGTATATATGTTAACTAGCGAAAGGCGTGTGTTGTAACTGTTTTGTATTACTGTGGTTTATTTGTGTTTTATTATTAAGGCCTATAATAAATGTATATGTATTTTTGATATACTTTTAACAAAAAATCTTCTGGGTTTTTCTATGTCTATCTCCTAGCGACACGATCCTTGGTTTTATAGATTTAATAGATTTTGTCTGTCACATTCCTGGAGTACAACGGATAAACCCACTCCGTTTGTATTTTATAGACAAAAGTCTATTATACTCCTTGGTTGCAGAATCTTTCACATTAGAGTCGTTCAACTAGAATAATAGATTCATAAATTTAGTTGCTTTATTTAATCATTTTGCCCTCTATGTTCACACGTGTTTCGGCCCGTTGGCCTTTATAAAAACCGGGCATTTATAATCTTGCTGAAAACTTAATTTCCATGTTTCCTTAATACTCCATTTCCTGCACTTTGTTATTCCTGGGATATTCCCTTCATTCTGCATATACAGCGTGTGTTGTTTCCTGAAAGTTCTGGCATCAGCGTTCATGTTCGTATTTTTGATATACACTTGTTTTAGCGTATTCTGTGGAGTTTTACTGTATGTGCTCATTGTGGGCATCCGATCAATCTCGGCCCTACTGGGACTTCGTCTTAACCGCCTGCCAAGCTACCGTAGATTGCTCTAGTTTTTCCAGACGGTTCCCCTGTTCCACTAAACTAGGGACTCCTAAACATCTGTCCACCTGGTCAGAGTTTAGAAATCCATCTTAACAAATTGGTGGTAGCTGTGGGATAAGATCAAAGGTACCCATTGTTTTGCTCACTGGTGAAATACCAATGTTACTCTTCACACAAGAAACTCAGTGACCTTAGTTTAAATTTTACTGTAAGCCACATGCCTCACTTATAGCATGGAAGCAATTGCAAATGTACCTTTAAGTGCTTATAATCTGAGACACTAAGAAAGATCTGTGCAGAAAACAGTTTGTCAGCCTCTGACACAAAATATGAAATGAACCAAAATATCATGGATTGGCAGGAAAGCCAAATCACGTCTTTACCCTATTATTACAGTGCTGAAGGTGCTGGGGCTGCTCCAAGTAGCAATAATGAAATAACTGTTGCTGCTTTCATAGAGGAAACTGATGATGACAGGGATGATGTAGCGTACCAAGTCTCTTTTTCTGGCTCTGAGGCTGAGGCCATGCTGGAATTCAAGATGCAAGAGCTGCTGTTTAAGCAGAGGGAGCTTGAATTTTGCATGACTAAACTATAACTGGCGAAATCAGAGAAACAGGACAGGGAGCACCAGTTGGAGTTTGGCAAGTTAAACGCTGCAGATGGCTCCTCTAGAGGATCTGGTAATAGGTATAGCACCTCCTCTCATCCAAAGTTTCCAAAAGATCTGCTTAGTATATATGATGACAAGAATGACATCATGTACTGGTTCACTGCATTTCAGTATGCATGTGAAGTGCAAGAAGTTGTGGATGCAGATAACATTGCATGGTTGCTCAGTCGACTACCCCATTCTGGCTGCAGTGCTATTATGGAAATGTCAATGGCTGACAGAAAAGACTTTGAAGTAAATTCTGGTCTTGAAATTTGAGAAGACTCATGCCCAATACTTGAAAAGATTCTGAGATTACAAAAAGAAAGAAGGTAACACTTGGATTTCATATGTAACTGATTCTTTAAAAAACATAACTGATTGGGTGGAAGGTTACAAGGGCACCACCTTTGAGGGTATGATTTGTTTAGTCATGCTTGAGCATATTTTGCTTCTTGTTCCCCTGATATTAAGCAGCACTTCACTGATTCTAAGGAGATAGATCTGAGGAAGTTAGCCATTGCAGCAGATATTTGGGTTTCACATTGAGTTTCCCATATGGACAAGCCTGCTCCTGGTAAGCAGGATGAGGGGAAAAAGAACACAGATAAGGAGGGTGAGGTACTGATAAATCGTTCTCCAATAACGGCCACAAAATGTCTAATAAGGGTAAGTCCCATGAGAATTTTCAGGGTAGTGGGAGTCATCCAACCCATGCATATCTCTGGTTACAGTAAGCCTCCCTATGTCTCAAGACCCAGTGGATCTTGTGTGGTTTGTGGAGCAAGTGACCATGTGAAGTTTTACCCCCGATGTATGGTCAAAAACTTGGGGGTCCACTCTGTGAGTCTGGCCTTCCCCTTATGAGGAAGAAATTATCACAGGGGCATTCTTCTCTTCAGACTCCCTCCCCAGTGGGATAGAGTCTGAAGTAGTCTTAGTATCCCTGGGTTCCTGGGACCTAGAGTTTCAGAGGCCTATGCTATCATACCTGATAATACCAAGCACTACTTTAAAGACAGTGTGTTAATCAATGGAGTTGACACTCCTGCCTATAGGGATTGTGGGGCCTGCAGAATCGTGGTAGATTCCACTTTTGGTAAGCCAAGATGAGCTTGCCAGTGCTCCCTTGATGCCCACCAAGTGAGCTGAATTCCCCCCCCCTCTCAAGTTTCCAGTAATGCCTGAAAATCTAACCATAAATGGTGCAATAGTAAGGATACCTGTGAGTGTACAGAGGCAATCCCAGGAAAGGTTCTGCTGGGGATTGACCTCAGAGACATAGGTCTTTTGGGGGATAAAGCAGAAAGTCCATGCAGAAGGTCACAAACAAATGCTGCCCTGGCCAGGCCCAAGGCAGAGCCAAAGAACAAGTGGAAACCCAAGGCTAAGGGAGTCAAGAAACTCAGAAGAGGAATCGAGAATATTCCCTCTAACTCACCTGACACTGAGGTGGAGGTAATTGGCCAAGCACCTAACGCTGACAAGGAAGAGGTGCTGCCTGACATTCTCAACCTACATGACATCCTGAACTCCAAAGTATATTGGATGAAGGTGGTCCTGATAGGGAGAGTTTAGTAAGGGCCAACGTGAGTGCCCATCTTTGGAAGGCCTAGTGAGACAGGTCTGTTCTCAGCTTGAGGGTGAACCGCATGGGAAACATAGGATTTATCGGGAAGGTGGTCTTCTGTACAGTGAACCCACAGAATATACTGAAGGTGACCATATGAGATTTGTGGTGCCTATTCAAGTAAGACCATTTCTCTTACAACTGGCTCATTAGTTTCCTCTAGCTGGTCACCCTGGTATCAGGAGAACCAAGTAGAGGCTATCCATGCATTTCTACTTGCCCAAGATGTGGGTCCAGGTAGAAGGTCATTGTAGGAATTGTGTCACTTGCCAGATTTATGGAAAAAGTGGTGCAACAATCCAGGCTCCATTGATACCACTCCCTTTTGTGGGAGTGCCCTTTGAGAGGGCAGGGATCAACATTGTTGGTCCCCTTGACCCTCAGACACGTCTGGCAATAGGTTTATCTTGGTGATGGTTGACCACGCCACCAGATATCCTGAAGCCATCCCATTGAAGACAGAGGCTGCCAATTAAGTTGCTAAAACATTACTTGGAATCTTTACTTGGGTTGGCTTCTCTAAGGAAGTTGTGTCTGACAGAGGCAGGAACCTGATGTCTAAGTATATTCAAGCCGTGTGGAAAGAGTGTGGGGTCACTTATACGTTTTGATCTGCTTATCATCCACAAATAAATGACTTCATTTAGAGGTTTAATTGAACTCTCAAGAGCATGATTGGGGCTCTGGAAGAATCCCAAAGGAGAATGTGGGATCGCGTGTTACCATGCTGACTCTTTGCCTACAGAGTGGTACCTCAAGAGGGTGTGTATTTCAGCCCCTTTGAACTTCTTTTTGGTCACCTTGTTAGAGGACCACTGGCCATCGTCAAGAAAGGGTGGGGGCTCCCTACTCCTCCTGTCACTAACAATGTAGCGTATTATGTGCGGGGGTTAAGAAACAGAATGGTCCTCCTGATGGCTCAGGCCAGTGATAAGTTGAAGGCTGGTCAAGCTCTGGTAAAACAGTGTTATGACCAGAAGGTAAAACAATGTTATGACCAGAAGGCTTCACTTATTAGCTTTACCCCACGCCAAGAAGTCCTTCTTATGAACCCTATTAGGCCTAGAGCCTTACAGGATAAAAAAGGTCAGGGGCTTATACAATTGTGGAGCAGCTGGGTGAGGTGAACTATTTAGTGGAACTTAGGAGGTGGGGACAAGCCCTCAAAGTGTTCCACATAAATAGGCTGAAGGTTTTCATCCCTAAGGTTGAAATGGCTGAACTCCGTTTGGCATCTGACATTGAAGAGAAGGAATCAGAACCTATTCCTAACTCATTCCAAAGTAGCCCTTCAAATGGCTCCATTGAGGGTGTCAAAGTGGCCCCTCACCTGAATCCTATTCAACAAGAGGAAGTAAGAACTTTGCTGAGGCAGTTCTCCCCCTTGTTCTCACTAACCCCAGGTTTGACACCTTGGTGAAAACACGACATTGACACTGGGGACAGTGTACCTACCAAAAGTGGGGAATATATGATGGCAGACAAGGTGAGCTCCTACATCAAAAGCAAGGTAAACAAGATGTTGGATCTTGGGATGATTGAGCCCTCCAGTGGTCCAGTCCTGTGGTTCTGGTGCCAAAAGTAGGTACTTCTGAACTGAGGTTATGTGTGGATTACAGGGCTCTGAATGCTATCACCTGGACAGATGCTCACCCCCTGCTGAGAACTGATGAGCTGGTGGATACCTTGGGTGCCTCCAAGTACCTCAGCACATTTGACATCACTGCAAATAGTCCTAGCAGAACAGAAGAAGACAGCATTCTCAACCCCAGAAGGTATTTACCAGTTTGGATTAAATAATGCACTTGCCACTTAATAAAGGTGTGTGAATCATGTCCTCAATGAGTTAGATGAATTATGCTTAGCATATCTGGATGATATATCAGTCTTCAGTGCCACCTAGGAAGAAAATGTGAAACACCTGGGACTAGTGTTACAGTCTCTTCAGAAGGCCTGTTTGACCATACAGGCCAGTACGTGCCAGATTGGACAAGGATCAGTAGCCTAACTTGGGCATGAAGTTGTGGAGGGAGGATTCAGCCTCTACCCAGTAAACTACAAGCAGTACAAGACAGGCATACGCACACTACGCAAACCCATCTAAGTGCCTTTTTAGGTCTCACTGGGTACTACTAAAATGTCATGGCAGACTATGGTACTATAGCTGCCCCTCTGACTGCTCTTACTACTCCTAAGAAGTCCAGGAAGGTGTCTTGGTCTGAGGAGTGTGAGATGGACTTCAGTGGCTTAAAATAAAACCCTGTGCCAGGCCCCTGTTACCAGGGCCCCTGACTAGAAAATGTGCTTTTATTGTGCAGACACATGCCTCTGACACTGTGATAGCTGCTGTACTATCACAGGTAGATGGGAAAGGCAAGGAACTCCCAACTGGATTCATTAGTCATCAGTTTAAGGACAGAAAGCTCAGGGGGTCCATGGTAGAGAAATAATGTTTCTCTGTCGTGTGGGCGCTAAGGTAGCTGAGGCCCTACCTCTATGGGACCCACTTCATTGTGCAAACTGACCATTAGTCCTTAAAGTGGCTAATGAACATGAAGGGAGATAATCCAAAATTGCTCAGGTGGTCCATAATCCTGCAAGGGTTTGACTTTATCATTGAGCACAGGCCAGGTGTCCAATATAGCAAAACTGATAGACTGCCCAAAATCTTTAGTCAACCTGAACATGAGGCCCATTCAGGGGTGGATTAATTCCCCCTGTACTTGTTCTGGGAGGGGAGACTGTTAGGAAAGATGTCCCTTAAGTGCAATTTTCCCACCATTTATGGACCCCACAAACATTTTGCCTTTGTTTGGCTAACCTAAACTGACTTTATTCAGAGGAGCACAACCTTCAGCTGCAATCCTCTGGGCTCATGCTCATCTGTCATGGGGAAACTGACACGTCCTTTAGACTGTCACTACTGAGAAACTAAGTTTCCCTTAGTATTTGACTATGTTGCTATTTCTTGGTAACGTTTATCTATGTGCCAAGTACCTTACAGTACCGTGCATATGTGTCCTTTTGTGTTATGGCCGTAGATACCCTCTAAGGATCTTCTGGTAATTGTGCAAGTGTGCCTAGGATGACGTGGTGGCAGCAGTTTACTTCTATAGTATTTTTACTTCTTTTTAATAAACTATATCGCGTTTCCCACGTTTGGCTAAAGGCTATAGCCTGTGCCGAAAATGGCCATGCCACAAAGTCTTTTGTTCTTTCCTTGTCCATTTTTTCCCATTACCTTCCCCCAGGTCGAGCAGACCCAAGAATTCCTCATTTGGGCATGCAGCCTGCCGTGAAAACCTCAACTTTCTCAGGCTCCTGCATGCCACATGTGCTAGTGCCTAGGAAGAGGATTGGGACTGTGTGGTCCCAATCCACACTACTGGTGCCAGTATGTCTGGTATGCCTGAATGACTGGAACCACTGTGGGCTGTGATTGGCCCATGCCTGGCATGCATGCAAGAGAGCAGATGTTCCATTGGCTATCCCAGATTTGAGCACAAAACAAACCAAATCTTGAATAAGGGAAGGGGCTCTCCATCCATTCCAGGTCGATCAACTGAAGTTCACACAGAACTACAGAAGGAGCCAAGTATCCTGAAATGCTAAAGCAGACCTGTGGAATCGCCGGAGACGTGCTGGAAGGTTTGGCACCATGAGCCCCCTGTTTTTGCATCGATCACTGAAGGCCTGCAAGGGCGCTTCGACCCTTTGTAGTAGTGGAAACAACTACTCTCTGTACCTCCCGATTACCCTCCAAAAGAGCTTAATCAGAAGTGTTCCTGGACCGTCCAGCAAACTGACCAGCTCGAACCCAGGGTATCACATAGGAGTGCACATCCATCCTGAGTTGACACTTGAGGAATCGCTAGCTTTTAGTCCTGGGCCCTCTGCCATCAAATGTTGTAGTTTTAGCTCCTCTGGGTTGTAATTTAAGAGAGTGCACTACACTGCGAGCATTTGCGGTCCCTGTCTCTCTCTGCTGTGGTGACAGTCATTGTAGGAGCCTTGCCTGCCTGCCCCCCTGCGCCCTGAGATGTACTGCATTGGAACTGTCCTCTTTTCTTCATTGTGAGCTGAGAAAAGGCTTCCTTCCAGTCACGGATGATCGTCCCGTCCCACAGTCGCTGATAGCCAGAGTGACGTGCAACTGCAGGGGTTGAACCTACAATCGACCTGGCCTAGACTTGCAAAGTTTGGCCTGGACTGTATCTAATGTCGGTGAGTACTTGCATCACTTACCGGTGGCCATTGTTCTTTATGCACAAGAATACCTAAAAAGATACTCTCCTTAGCTGGGCTGGCCTGCTCTCCCTAGCTATTCTTGATACTCGAATGTTGCTTTGCATGCAAGGATAGACCCTCTTAGTGGGACACTGTTCTTGATCACCTCAAGCCCCTTCCTGAACTACTACAGCTCCCTGAAGAGGACTCGCTTTCTCTCATTTCAACGCACTACGGTACTTTTGAGCAAAAGGCTCCCCACTTCGTGGGACTGGGCTGCTTAAGTTAATGACCGATTCTGAAGAACTGCCTAATGCTATATTTGTGTTAAGCTACCCATCTGTTACAGGTTGTGTCTTTGTTTCCCCCTTTACTGCATTAGGCAAAACGTATCTGTATATATGTTAAATACGGAAAGGCGTGTGTGGAAACTGTTTTGTATTACTGTGGTTTATTTGTGTTTAATTATTAAGCTCTATAATAAATGTATATATATTTTTGATATACACTTGTTGAAGCGTATTCTGTGGAGTTGTACTGTGCGTGCTCATTGTTGTCTTCCCATCACTCTCTCCCCTCCAGAGACTTATTTCATTGTGTAGTTTATTAGTAATTTAACGGTGTTATGTTTTACATTGGAATTCACAGTTACAGATGGGCTATAGGTATGGAATGTAGAATGTACTAAGAAGCCAGCATACTAGAATGTTAGAATGTATTGGTTGTAGGAATGATGCACAGGAAAGGATCAGTTATGAAGCGCTTTATTATGTGACCGGTGGGTTATTAATCCTATACTTAAATAAATTCATTAAAACTACAAAAGTGGGGTGAGGAGATATTTCATCCATATATTGATCTGGTTTGTCCAGAAGGTTCCCCTGTTCCACTAAACTAGAGTGGCCTCCTAAACTTCTGCCCACCAGGTCAGAGCTAGAAATCCATCTTAACAGGTACAGCATCTCCACCTATGCTGACCATAGTCTGGTAGATAAGTGTGCCAAGAGAATTGGTGAATCAAAACCAACCAATTCTATATGAGGTATTTCCTGAATAAACAAAACCTTGTTAGGAAGTTGGGGTTGATTCCTCTCACAAATCCAAGCCCCACACACTAGTTTTGTCTGATAAGATCGAGCCGAGAGAGAAGGTAGACACAGATGGGTATTGTAAATCGCTTGAAAGACACGCTCAACCACCCCTCTAATTGGTGATCTGCAAGGCTTCAAGTCCAGAGCTCAGCATTAAGGCACAAAGAGATCAATTGGGTTTCTTATGATGGAGGAATCCCAAGAGATGGACTAGGAATTGACGGAAGACTTCCAACATTCATGAATCAGATAGAACACTCCAGGATGCCTGCCGGACGTAGGCCTGTGACAAGCCCCAGAGTCTGGATGGTTAATGAAGGTCACAGCCATGGAGGGATAAATCATGCTCTTTCAAGACCAACTCCTAAATTGATTCTGCTGAGAGATCTGGAATCAGACTCTGAACTTTCTTCCCGATGGTTGTGTTGGACTGTGACTCCAACGGGGAGCTTGCCCATCAATATATATAGACTTTAATATTGTTTAGAGGTGTCTAACGTGATTTATCCTTACATATATGTTCATCTGTTGTATATACTGCAACAGGTATGCCCAAAGTATGCTTTGTTGTTTTACATGATTATTCCTACAGCTTTAAAAAACAAAAAATGTCAACTGGTGTGCAGCCATTAACCCAGAATGAGCCACTCTGGTGATACAAAAGCAGCCAAATTCCTTGTCATCTAAATAGTGACATGCATGAATGGATGAACGAGATTCCCACTGTCCCTACCTACTATCTAGCAAAACCACAGCTAAGGTATGTATGGTAAGGAGACCCTGTTGAGCTTGACTCTAGTCTGTTACTGTGACGAGATGTGAGAGGTGTAGGATAAGTGGGAGGCCCCAGGCTGCCAGTGAAATACTACTACTCATATTATTCATTTGACTTACCCAGTAAAGTGGGGGATGAGCCCTGTGGGTCTCTGTCTTCTGGCTGCAAGCGCCAGGCACCCACCGGGTGTAACCCACTCCAGGGACAGTGGCAGATGAAGAGTTTGACTGGGGCAGTACACCTGTCAAACGATAATGTGGGTATCCTAAATTGGGCTCAGGAAGGACAGAAACCTCTGGCGGAGCAGAAGGGCAAAAGCTCACTTGATGTTGATTTTCTGTAGGAATGCAGACCATGAAAGCGAGGCCTTATGATCCTTTGAACTTTTTGAGTTTCAATCAGGAGGTATCAGAAAGGTTTCCACAGGGATAATAGGCTTGCGGCGGCCAAGCATTCATAGTAACGCCGCTTTTTGATCCTTCGATGTCGGCTCTTCTTATCATTGTGAAGCAGAGTTCACTAAGCGTTGGTTCGTTCAACCACTAATAGGAAACATTAGCTGAGTTTACACCATTGTGAGAAAGGTTAGTGTTACCCTACTGATGATGTGCTATTGCAATGGCAATCCTCTCAGTATGAGAGGAACCGAAGGTTCAGACTCTGGTGTATAGGGCGAAGCTACCATTTGTGGGATTGTGACTTAATGCCTCCAAATCAGGATCCCCCCTAAACTGTAATGATACAGCAGCACTGTGGAGTCTCAGTTGGCTTAGGATGGCCGGCTTCTGGGCTGATGCGTATAACTGCTTGCTTTGGGACTCGAGTGTGGACAGAAGGGGGCCTCCTCACTCACTTGTAGTACACCACATGTTTGTACGGAACTTGGTCCTAAATCATTCATAGAGAACCTGATTCTAGGTCAGGGTTTTGTAAGTAGCAGAGCAGCTATCTTTCTGCGATCTATTGAGAGTCATCTTCTGAGCCAAGCTTATGTCAATGAAACTGTGGCAGTGGTGGCACTGCCGCAAGCAACTCTGTCCTTCCTGCTGTGATGCAGGGGGCACAGGGAAACTCCCACAAGGGAGCAGGCTTGGGGGGGGCGCTCTTCTTCCTTTACAGTCCCTTTACACCCTTCTGGTCGGGGTGGTCGGACCAGATGGCCTGAGTCGCGGCTGGCCTGGGTGTCTCCTACATTTGTCTGCATCCAGCCTCCATGAGCCACCACTTTGTGTGAGCTTAATAGTCATTGGGAAGTTCCTCCTTGTGGGACTGACTTTTTGTGTGGGCGCCATACAGGCTCATCAACACTCAGACCTTGGCCCCAGAGCAGGCGTGGCACAACAGGCCTGCCACAGAGGGAGAGGCTACACAAGGCCAGTAGTTGAGGCCCAGGCGGACCCAGAGTCTGGTCGGAGTCCCAGGGAAGCGGTTGGGGTCCCCAGGCCTCTCGGCAGGGCACTGCTCAAGGGCATCAAAAGCATAGCTCTCTGCTGTGGAGCTGGGCATCGAATATTTTTTTTAATTTTTTTTATTTGTTATAGCTGGTAAACCAACTTTTCTAATTTTTATACACATTAACATTTAGCATACTTAAACATCTTTTACTTTAGGACAAATATTTACACCCCATTATAGGCAAATATGAAACAAGTAAACATAATAAAACCACATAAAACAAAATAAACAGAATAATACAAAGTGAAAGTGAAAGCCCTCCTTGAAATTACTTAGAACTGACAATCACCATTCGCCTTGAATTAATTTATGCAGAATTCGTGCCGGGGAAAATTATATAAGAAATTGCACAATTGCAAGTTGTATAGTCATTCTTGGATTAGAAAACAGACAATTCCATATTTGCACAGAACTGGTGCCACTCTGAACCGACAACTTTCCCCCGAAGCATTTCACTCTGATGTCATGTAATGTGGGGCATTCAATGATGAGATGTTGTAATGTTTCACATTGTCCATTAACTTTACATTGACGACAGAAATTCTGATCCTTCGATATTACCTTTCTTCTAGACAGGAACTCATTTGTCTCATATTGATTGAATCTGAATCTTAGATATTTCTGTCGGCATGCATGTGACGGGAATTTCAGCAGATACTCTGCTATTACCCCATACCTTTTGATGCCAAAAGCCTCGAGGTTAAAGTCTTTAAGTTTTGTGCAAAGTTCCGTGTTGAAAATCCAGTCTGCTTGATAAATTTTATTTTTGGCATGATCCGGATTAGTCAACAGAAGCTCAATCGATACTGAGGCATCAGCAGCCGCATTGAGCGTGTGACTTCTCCACTTCCTTGACATACCAACTTTTGCAGGTAATAGATTTTGGGCTAGTACATTTAGAAAGGTAGGCCTCCCTAAACCATCGAGCATTTTCCGTAGAAGCGCACACTGCTTCCATAATACATGGGCATATAAGGAGACCAGACCCAGTTCATATAGCAGCATGGCCAGTGGTGTACCTGGGGAGAGTGATAGAACTTTTTTCCAAAATCTAGCTTCTAAGCTATCCCAGAATTTGCGGTTTTGTGGTACCAAAGCCTCGACACCATATAGCAGAATTGGAATTACTTTGGCCTTATAAAAGAGCACAATGTGTTTCACGGTGAACTTCCCATATCTTCTTAACATGATTTTAGATTGTGAAATCAAAGAACTAAGTTTAACCCTAATTTCAGCTGTCATGGTACTTAGGGTTTTCTTGTGCTCAATATATACTCCGAGATACTTATGTCTGGCAACATTAGTTAGTGCACAATTTTGGAGGGACCACTCCAGATGATATTTTTTTGTAAAATTATTATTACACACTAAAATTTGGGATTTGGCTGTGTTGATCACAAGGTTATTTGATGTTGCATGTGAACCTAAATGGTTTAACATGTTTTGTAGGCCTATGGGAGTGCGGGATAGTAATACCAAATCATCTGCGTATAGTAAGTAGGCAACCTTTTGAGATCCTATACGAGGCGCATCAACTACGCAGTTCATTAGTGCAGGGCCTAGATCAAAAATAAAGAAGTTAAATAAAAATGAGGCAAGAGCACAACCCTGCTTCACTCCTCTATATGTTTGGATAGCTGGTGATAATCTTCCGCCCATATTTAGTTTAACTTGCATAGAGGTAGAGGAGTGTAGTAAGATCACTAAGTTTATAAGGGACATTGGGCACTGATGTTGCCTTAGCTTAGCTATAAGCATATCTCTATCAATGTAGTCGAAGGCAGATTTAAAGTCAATAAACCCCAAATATAAGGGGAGTCCACCATCAACTTGCTCTGATTGTATCATTGAGAGTGCTAAGATATTCGGTATTGTGCCCATGCCCTTTACAAAGCCTGACTGGAATGGGTCTCTTAGACTATTTTGATCTACCCTCTCTTTGAGCTCCTTTAATATTATTCTACAAAATATTTTCGCAGGTGCATCCAATAAAGAAATTGGTCGGTAACTCGTTGGTAATTGACGGTCACCCTTTTTATAAATCGAAATTGTAATTGCATCCGTCCATGTTTTTGGTAATTTTTGATGGTTGTTTATTGCAGAAAATATCTTGTAGAGAATTGAGCTCCAGACTTCAGGGTGTCTTTTCATCAGAGAGTTTGAAATCCCATCAGGCCCTACTGCACACGAGTTGCTTGATGTCATAATTAGGTGTTTTATTTCCTTTTGGTCAGTATGTAGCCAGAACCTCAACACCTCTTGTGTATTTAATGTCGAGACCGTGTTTACGGGTGAAGCATATAGGGATTGGAAGTAATCTACCCACTGATGTACCTCAACTGTCGATGTCTGAAGGTCTAATTGGCGGGCGTTATCAGTTTGATTTATTATTGCCCACATTTTTGTGATATTTTTATCAACCAAAGTCGACAACATAATTGCACCATCTTTTTGATATAGATTGGCTCGATGTCCTTTGACCCAGTTATTGTAGTTCAGGCAGACTTTTTTTATGAGAGTCAATCTAATGGTGAGAGGAAGCTTTGCCAAACTTCTCACTTCAGCACGATATGCTCTCTTCCTAATGAATATAGAGCTATCAAAAACATGGATGTGCCTTTCTCTTTTGGAATTCACAGCCTTCTGGTGGCTATATAATTGCATTGTATCGGAATATGTTAAACCTATCACTGATGCTTGCCAGTTAGTTGAGGTATTTGAGTCATATAAAATTTGATTAAAATGCCACAAGGCGTTCTCCGACCCTCAGAGTCGGTTCTTGCCGCCATTTATCACAAAGCAACCACCTTCAATTATCTTGTGTTTGATATCATTCGCATTTGCCATTACTTGCCAAATGGCACACAACATGTTATGATCACTTGTTACAGATGGAGACACACAAAAGGAGCACATTGCTGACCATAAAGCACAATTTACATAGATGAAATCAATTGTGGATACAGAATTTCCTCTCTTCCAAGTTGGTACAAGTTGGTGCAGGAGGGATGTCTGTTTTAAATGCTCCATTCAACATTTTCAACATCCTGTGAGTGACCATTGTGTTCCATTGTAACAGCTTTTCACTCTTTTGTGCCCCATTTGTTGCTAAGCAATTCATATTCAAGTCACCTGCTAAGATGAAGTACAAAATCTTATCATCCGCAGATACTATGTCAAATAATTTATTCAAATCCCTAAAGAAACACTCAGTTGTAATGGCTACTGGGTTCCAATATATATTCAAAATTGCATAGATGTCACCATTAATTACCGCCCTTACAAGTAGCATGTATGCATTCGGCATGGCCCACACCTGTGATGATGATCCCGGTTCGTCTTTCAGCGCCACCAGTAGACCCGCAGAGGGTCTGCCTAATGCGGGCTTCCGAGCTGGATTCAAGTGTATTTGATAACCTTACCAGACTATGGGACTTAGCAACCAGGTCTCTTGCAGCAGAATTATATGGAATTTGCCTAGGCCACTCTCATCATTATTAAGCAAATGTTTGAAACCCCGCGAATTCCAGCTGACCAAGGTAAGAGGGGTTAACTTTGCCAGGTTCGAATTACTGCTGCAGTTGCATTCACACAAAGTCCTATCCTTCAATGGCTGCTTTAAATCTTGACAATTCGCTGTGACAATTTTTGCCCTTGGCATAGATTCCATATTGCTTGACAACTCAGACTCCAAAACACTGTCGATTTCTAAGTCGAGCAGAAAGCCCAAATCAAATAATGAGTTATTCGCTTGCCATACCAGATTACGAATTGCTCTAGATTGCATCCACACCCGTACTGAATTTAAATTCTGATTGGATGTGAATTCTACCAAAGTCAAGTCAGCTGAAGATATATCTTCCAGCAATGGTATATCCGAAAAGATGGCTAATATTGCTCTTCGGTTCAGACCGTATTGAGTACATGGAGCAGGTCTACATTTCAAAATAATGCAACACAGTGCCACTCGAGGAGTAACCTTCCCCATTCTCACAGTCCCTTGTGTTTTAATGCCCTGGGTGGAGGCCACATTATTTCTTTTCTCTTTCAGGTTGGGTGCCAAATCCCCTAAAGCATCTTGAATCAGCGCCAATACATCCTTTGTAAAATCAATGGGTAGGCTCAATTGTGGGGGTGAAGATAGATCAGAGCCGGCCACAGGGGTGGGCACCCTAGGGGTGTTTACATCCAAACTTGCGGCTGGAGTCACAGATGTTACTGTTGCTTGAATCATAGGGACAGACCCTCTCATCTCCGGCCCCTTCTGGGCTTGTTTCACACTCCCCGTCATTTTGTCAACACCATTAAGTAGTTCGCAATGGGTGGTTGATGACGCTGGATCTATGAGTAGAGGAATAAAAAGGCCTTGCATGTAAGCATTTACTGCTCTCCTGATTTCAGATCTGTGGGCTCTTACATCCTCCCCACTATTCCAGCTCGCATCCAAAATGTCACATGTGTTGCTCTTTTCAACTGCCGAATTTGCCTCCAGACGCTGTGATCCCTGTAGCTCACTATGCGAGATTTCTTTTACCAAGGTGTCTAGAGGTGAATATGGTTGGGCTCTGACTCGCTTGTTCACATTTGTATTGTCATTTGACTCACATTCGCTGGATGCTGTAAAGTTCTGTTGGGGGCTATTTCTTTTTTTCAAGAAGATAGGAGCAATCTTAATGTTAAGATTCTTCAACACCATAGGATCATTATCATTCAGTGACGCATTTGCTCTTGTCTTTTGTTTAGCTTTCAGAAAGATGGGGGCCAAAGGAATTGACTTCTTTTGGTTAGACAGTGCTTGGGCCATCTCTGGTTTGTCAGGGAACTTTTCTGTTTGGGATCCTTTCGTGAACATACTTTGGTCGACCTTCTTTTTAATGATGCCTGCTTTTTTATTTTGTGTTCATCGGTGAGTTGAGAGGATTTTACGTGATTGCAATTCCTCTGTGGGTCCCCCCCTTAACAGATGAGCTGTTGGGGGATGTTAATTCCATAATTTCCATATCATCCTCTATCAGAGTCGGATGGTTATTTCCAACTTTCTTTAAGAATGAGTTATTGGCCGAGTTATTTTGCTTTGTTCTACTCTGATTTTTTGGCTTTTTTTCCAAGTTATCCTTTTTCCTTTGAGATTTAATTTCTTTGATTCTTTTGGCCCGTCTTGCTGCCCTCTTTCTCATTTTTTTCCTGTCTTGGTGTGGACTTGAGACACCCACTTCTTCTAATGCAGCCTCTGGGGAGTCCAGCTGACTGCTGGTATTAGTTGCATTTTGCCAGTCTCATGAATTCTTCCAGTGTGGACGCTGAAAGAGATGATTCACAGTCAATTCTAGGATCTGCTTCTATAGGCTCTTTTCCCAACTGTTCTTGTGAGTTATGATTGTACAATTGCAATTGGGCCAAAAGACCCTGTTTAAGGGATCTATCTGCCTCTTCAGATTTATGAATGTCTGCAATGGACCTCTGTATTGCAGAAATCTCCAAACCTTGTTTAGTGCACTCCAGTTGCATCAACTGTAATTTCGGCAATACACATGAATTAACGCTATTGCAGCAGCCTGCTACGGAGCTGTCCAGTGCGGCTATTTCTTTTGTTAATTCCATCATGGTTCCAGATTGAATTTGCACTTCAGATTTCAGAAGTTCAAAAACGGAGACCAGCGAATTCAACACATAACTGAGTGCGGTTAATGAGTTGACATTCGACTCCGGCCCCTCAACCAGAATTTCTTCCTGTGTTACGTTTGGACTGATAGCAACAGATAATTCGACCGGTTGGCGGGCCTGTACCGGAGTTCCGAGTTCTTGGTTGTCTTCTGTATTTGTAAGATTCAGATGACACAGAGTTGGATCACCTGAGTCCAGAGCTGGTGGGCTCAGGATCCAAGGCCCCCTTACATCTGACAGGCGTGGAGACAAGGGGGAGACATGGGGTTATATGCACTAACGCTTGTATTTGTAACCGCGAGTCCCCCACCTCCATCGCTTGGCCCCTGCCAGGCTCATCTATAAGACAATTAGCGCCACTGTTCAACTGAATCCTTCTCAGTTCTGGGTCCTCCCATTCTGGGGCTGTTGGATCATCCTGTAGTGGGGTACTCCTCAATTTCATGAGTCTGCTTCAGACTCAAAGACTGGAGCACTACAATGTTCAGAGGTCCTCATGCAGGAGGAATTACCAAGGAAGAGAGCAGCTGCGTCTTCCTACACGTATCAAAATGAACCCCACCTGTGAGCGCTAAAATGTATTTAGGACAGAGCAGCTCACAAGCTACACTGCTCAAATGCACTGCTGAACCCTCTGCCCGTTTTTGCAGCAGAGAGGCAATTCACAATGGAGCCGACCAGCTCAGTTATTGTGAGCCCCAACAGATGCCAAATAGCACCCCTCCCACAGTGTGTACGATGATGAGGAGCAACACTGCAGCTGAGCGGCTCAAAAGCTACAGAGCCCGCAGTCGCCGCTCAGCCCTTCTCAGCCCTTCTCTGGCTTCCCACGCAGAGCTAGAATATGTGCTGGGAACGCGCGGCTAAAAAAGGGCTATGAAGTACACCGTCGTTGCGCGAGGGACTTCTTGCTCCTCACTCACGCCGGCTCCCCCAACTATAACTAGCGTGCAGAGGAAGCATCAAAGTAATCCAAAGCTTGCTCCAATTGTTACAAACAATGGCGAACAATGACGGTTCTCACATGTTCCGTTATACTTGATTCAGATTTCAATCATGAATGTCAATGAAGCAGTCGCAGTTCAAGTCAATGGGGATTTACCTGATGAAACAGATGGATAATGCGGCAGGATTCCCCGCCTTGCCTCAGCCGACAGCACAGACTGCAATGACTGCTTCCACTTGCATACCACTTCGCGGTCCTGGGAGTTTTTAACCCCTGCACAGCCAGAAGTAGTAGACAGTGAAGTAGGACTCCAAACCAGGTTGTTGCACAGAGTTTCAGTCAAAAAGGCTGGAGACTGCAATCACTGTTTTGACTTGCACACCACTTTGCTCTGCTTCGCGGTCCTGGGAGTTTTTAACCCCTGCACAGCCAGAAGTAGTAGACAGTGAAGTAGGACTCCAAACCAGGTTGTTGCACAGAGTTTCAGTCAAAAAGGCTGGAGACTGCATTGACTGCTTCCACTTGCACACCACTTTGCTCCGCTTCGCGGTCCTGGGAGTTTTTAACCCCTGCACAGCCAGAAGTAGTAGACAGTGAAGTAGGACTCCAAACCAGGTTGTTGCACAGAGTTTCAGTCAAAAAGGCTGGAGACTGCAATGACTGCTTCCACTTGCACACCACATCGAATACAAATGCCCAGTATGACACTTTTGGTAGGCAGAACTGGCACTGCAGGATGAACCAAACGCTGGGTTAAGGCACCCGATGCCAATGCTCATTAGACCCCAGAAAAGGTGTTGGTTGATATAGACAGTGGGACGGTGGCCAGGAAGTCTGAATCTGCTACCTTTGTACAGGCTAAAATGCACACACACACATCATGAATCACTTGGACCAATCTCTGATTCCTCTGACTTTGGTCCTCCAAGAGCATTCACCTACAGCACATTGAGGCCATTGCAATGGCACAAAGACAATATATAAATGCCCAATTGCATTAGATTGCATTATGATGTCACATGTACATGGAGTGGTCAAAGTGTAGCGGGTGAAGCAGTATGCAGCCTTGTTGATGTGCAGCTGAGTGTGATCTACCACGGAGTCATGGAAGAAGCTACAGGCCTGGATTCAACAGCGGTGCTCCCAGTTGATCATGCTGGAGGAGGATATGTGGCAGGAGTGCATGTCGGCGGAGGCAGGCCAGAGGAGACGAGGTATGGTGTTGCTCCATATTGGACTGATAGGTGTGCAGACTAGCAGGGACTGCCTTGGGTTGAGGGTGGATGGCAGTGGGGTTAGTGGGAGGAGGGCAGACTAGCAGTGGAATTGAGGGGGTTGAGACATAGGTCAGCAGGGCTAGTGGGAAGTGGCATGACTTGAAGGGGATGTCTGGGTTGGGGCAGTTGTCAACGGGGGGAGCGGGAGGAGGATGGATTAGCAGGAGGCCTGAGTTGGTTGGGGTGGAGGTTATTGGGCATAGTGGGAGGTGGCTGGATGTGAGGTGGCTGCCTGGGGTTGTAGAAGAGGTCAGTGGTGGTAGTGGGAAGTAACAGGACTTGAGGGAGCTGACTGTGCTTCATGTGGAGGACATAGGGGGTAGTCGGAGGTAGCAGGATTTAAGGGGACTGCCTGGGGTTGGAGTGGAGGCCCACGGGGTAGTCAGAGCCGGGCAGACTAGCAAGGAACTTGAGGTGGTTGGGGCAGAGGTCAGTGGGGTTAGTGAGAGGAGAGCAGACTAGCTGGAGGCTTGAGGCAGCTGAGGAAGAGGTCATTGGGGGTAGTGAGAGGTGGCAGGACCTGAGGGGGATGCCTGATTGGGGAGGAGGTCAGTGGGAGTAGCGGGAGGTGGCATGATTTGAGGGGGTTGCCTGGAGATGGGGCAGAGGCCAGTTGTGGTAGTGCGTAGTGGCAGGACTTGAGAGGTCTGCCTAGGGGTTGGGGCGGAGGTCAGAGGGGTAGTAGGAGGAGGACAGACTAGCAGGGGGTGAGGAGGTTGGGGGGTAGGTTAGAGGGGGTAGTAGGAGGAAGACGGACCAGCAGGAGATTTGAGAGGGTTGGGGCAGAGGTCAGTGGGGATAGGGGAGATGGTAGGACTTGTGGGGGCTGCCTGGGGTTGGGGAAGAGGTCAGTAGGGATAGGGGAGTTTGTAGGACTTGAGCAGGCTGCTTGACATTGGGGTAGAGGCCAGCAGGTGTAGTGAGAGGAGCGCAGACTAGCAAGGAGATTGAGAGGAATGGGGAGGAGGCCACTGGGGGTAGTTGGAGGTGGCAGGTCTTGAAGGGGCTGTCTGGGTTTGGGGGCAAAGGTCAGCAGGGGTAGTGGGAGGAGGGTAGACTATCAGGGGGCTTTAGAGGGTTGGGGCAAAGGTCAGTGGTTATAGTGGGAGGTAGCAGGACTTCAGGGGGCTACCTGGGGCTGGGGCAGAGGTCAGCAGGGGTAGTAGAGGGAGGGCGGAGCTGCAGGGAGCTTGTGGGCGTTGGGGCAGAGATCAGTGGGGGTAGTGGTAGGTGGCAGGACTTGGGGGGCTGCCTGGGGTTAGGGTAGAGGTCAGTGGCTGCAGTGGAAGGTGGGTGGACTAGCATGGGGTTTGAGAGCATGGGGCATTAGTGGGGGTAATGTGAGGAGGGGAAACATTACTGCGCTACCTTCAGTTACGCGGTATGGACTGCAATTTCCCTGGGGTGTTGCATTTAGTTGCGCAGTACGGACTGTAGTTTTGCTGGGGTGTTGCTTTGAGATAGGGGGGGTGATGTGCAGATTTGCTGGGGTGTTGGTTTGAATTGGGGGGTATGGCCTGCAGTTTCTCTGGGGTGTTGCTACGAGTTATGGAGTTCCGGGCGCAGTTTCGTCGGTGTGTTGCTCCAACTTAGGGGTAACGATACACAGTTTTGCAAAGGTGTTGTATTGAGTTAGGGGGTACGGGCCGCAGTTTTGCTGGGGGGTTCACTTTGAGTTAGGGGATAGAGGCTGCAGTTTCCCCGAGATGTTGATTTCAGTTATGGGGTATGGGCCACAGTTTCGCGGGGAAGGTTGCTTCGAGTTAGGGAAGCAATATGCAGTTTTGCTGAGGTGTTGTATTGAGCAAGAGGGTATGTCCCGAAGTTTTGCCTCTGTGTTGCTTTGAGTTATGGGGGACAATGTACAATTTCGACGGGGTGCTGCTTTGAGTTAAGGGGAACAGGCCTCAGTTTCACCAGGATGTTTCTTTGAGTTAGGGGGGATAATGAACAGTTTTGCCCGGCTGCTGGATGGTGGTGTAATGTTGTAATGTTGCTTACTTGTTGTCATTCCTTGCTTACTTTGTAACATATGCCTGGTGCAAATGTTGTTTGAATGCGCTAGTTTTTGCTTGTTCAGGGGTGTGTTGTGAGAATTCCGGTGCTTTAGAATCCATGAATCAGCGCCCAGCGCTAATCTTTTCATACACGCAAGTATGCACAATGTTTTTGAAAGTTCACAATAATTAGAGCAGACGTAGCCCTCTTTCTATGAATTTGGCCGTTAATGTGCTGATTTAAAGAATATGTTGCTGTTTCAGAAGACTTCCAACATGGAGGTAACTGTTCAGCGCTCACACCTGAGGATTGGGGCCCATTTCAACCTGAACAATGTAAAGGCCCTGACGGCATGCCTGACCGGACTGTTGGAAAATTCTGTATGATTCCAAGCATGCTGGTGGAAGGGACTGAAGTCCTATGGATGTGATTCCCATTTTATACCATTTGCAAATCAGGTTCACTGATGTTCATACTGTGCCACAAGGTGATTCGAAGACTTTCTTTGCTTTGTAGCACCATAGAAAACTGCAATAAAGTAAAACACATTTAAATTGCTGTCTACCAAGTTGGGTGTTACATGTGCTTTCATATTATCAATCAGTCACATCAACTAGACTTTAGATTGCACGTTTTCTTTCCTCCGGGTGTCCTGAATTGTGTGTCGGATTCCAACGTAGTCCCACATATGTAGTGTTTGCTTCATTTCTGTACATCAGTGCTAACAACTACCATTCATTTGCCTTTTATATCTTTTTTTGTTGTACTTGTATTTCTGAGACTATCCAAAAGTTAAACAAAGAAATCGATGAACAGCAATTCTGCAAATTGGGTCTCCCATTGATTAGCAATAAACCTGCTTGTATCATTGTGCTAACTTGCAAGCAAATAATGACTCCTCAGTGCTGCATAAGAGCAGCTGAAATTCTATTTACCGGTGCGCCAAGTCCCTTCTGTGGTGGTTGAATTAGTTCTCTGTATATGAATCGGATTACCTCAAAGGCTGAACATCAGAGCCAAATTATGTTATCTGTGCTGGGTTCTGCAAATTAAGATTATTTTGTTAAGCAGAAATGTGTCAATTATGTTGCTCCATTAGTGATACAGTTCTTAAAGGGAAATTGCAGAGTGGTGGTCAATTGCCCCAGGTGACATGTTGCTTTTGTTATGTGACTTTTTTGTTTTGTTTTAACAAACGCAGAGTTCACCTGAGAGCCCACTTTTAAAAAAAGGACATACGTGAGTCACTTGCGCAATTTAACACAATCATGTGAAATATTACCATATGCAATTTGGCACCAAAATAACACACACACACAGAAACAATTATAATTTGCATACCTCATTGAAGATTAGGTACACAACCCTAGTATGGGAGACAATTAGGAAAAACAATAGAATGTGCAGATAGCAGACGTTATAGCTCAGGTAGCCTCCAGTTTGTATTACAGTCATGCCTGATGTCATTACCCTGATGTCATTACAGTCATGCCATCAACGGTGTACTGGTCTGAATTGCAACATTTCCAAAACGTCAATAAAGACGCACAACAATTATTATTGTCACCATGAGCTTCTCATTTTAATTATTCAGAAAAGAAATAGTATAATTTTCGGATATCTGGTGACCAAGCCACTAGTGTAAGGTAGATGCACATATCGTTTAATTGAAGTAACATAGTCTTACATCGTTATAATAATGTTACACGTCTGTTAGCAACTTTCATTCCTATGTTGTGCAATACTGAATAAATTAACGTCCTTGTTAGGAATTGTTGTATGTGACAACTTGTGCTTTAGTTACGTGTCGCTCCATGGCACGGGTAATGTAAACAATGTCAAGTGGAGTACAAACGTCAAACAAAGTAAAAGGGTAATTAAAGTTGCTAAATAATACCGACTCTCATGTCATACAAAATAAGTGCTCTTTTACCACTTCTAAATACATTTTGGCTGCCTGGGAAATAAAGTGCCAATATAAGCCATCTAATCGCTACCAAATCTCATGACTCCAACAGCTGCATCAATCAAAAGAAAATGGATTCACCTCAGCGCAATAACTGAGTTAAAACAGCAAACCTGAACCGCAAAGCACAACAATCTAACAACCACCTGATGATAAATCATATACACGGATGTTGGCAAAAGAGATGCCCTGGATTCAAATCCAAACGAGACACATCGAAGTGCTATTATGCAGTGGGAGAACAAATATAAACATAAGGTTGCAAGCTTTAGAGCCTGTGCCATACCTGCCCAGGCCATATGATAATTTCACTAGGTAAACCATGTCATTAAATCGACACTGAAAAGATCTTCAGAGTCGCCACCAAAAGAATGTCACCCAAATGTCAATACAACAGACTACGGGCTTCATAGATACAGCACACCTATATCAAGGCACTAGGCATATCAAGGCACTACCCAGACATGACATGTTTGTGCAGCATACAAATAAACCACACTGCAGCACTGTCACCTCTCGCTAACATTGTTTTCTTTACCGTATTCTGTGAAGGTTCACTATTTGTCAGTTTATTTGGAATACAGAGACCTGTTTGGATCCATGTAAGTGTTCTCCCTAAACAACATACGGGGTAGAATAACATAAGGATATTCTTCAAAAAGTGTGTTTTCTATATTGTGTTAAGGTATCTTATTAAGGCCACTTATGCAATACATATGTCCCTTTCGCATAGAAGAGTATTACCGAGCACATCCATAGAATTCCTGATGCAGAGGCGATGGTATCAATGGAGATTGACAGGCAGGCGGTAATGCGTTGGCTGTTACATAGCTCACGTATTCAGTGTCCCCGGGCCTAGGGACTTGTTTGCCATTTGGGTGTTTGGACAGATAGTCAGCAGGGTTGTTTTTGCCACCTGGTCCGTGAATGATGTTGAAATCATATTCTTGTAAGCAAATTCCCCATCTTCAATTCTGGGGGGCATTTTTGTTCTTGGATTTCCAAAGAGGGATAGTAGTGCCTGGCGGTCCGTGATAAGTGTAAACTTCTTTCCGATGACAAAGTTGTGAAAATGTTCACAGGCCCAGACGGCGGCCAAGCTTTCTTTCTCGGCCTGGGAGTACACCGAATCTGGGGGAGCCAATGCTCTGCTGGCGTAGGCGACTACATGTCTTGGGTAGGTATCCGGGCCACTGGTTTGTTCGAGTATGGCCCCTAGGCTCACTGGGCTGGTGTCAACCACAATTTCAGTGTGCCCGTTGGGATCAAAATATGCAAGTTTCCGAGCTTCCGAAAGGGCTTGTTTAATGGTGTCAAATGCTCCTTGCCATTCCTCTGTCTGGCAAATGGATCTTATTTTTCTAGTAGGTGCTGTAGGGGTTGAGTGATGGTGGCGAAGTGGGGTACGTAGTGAGCGCAGTATCCAGTCATCCCCAGGAATGATATTACGTCGGCCACCTGTTTGGGTTTCTGCAGGTGGAAGATGGTGGAGACTTTGTCCGGATCAGGGGTCATCCCGTCAGCTGAGAAGATGTGTCCAATGAATTTGAGCTTGGACTTACTGAATCGACATTTCTCCAGGTTAAGGGTCAGTCCTGCATCTTGTACTGCTGTGCAGGTGGTGCAAAGTGCTTTGTCATGCTCTTTGCAAGTCTTTCCAAACATGAGGATGTCATCACTGTAATTCAAGGTCCCTCTGACAGGTCGTATGATCTGCCTGATGGTTTCATGAAAAATTTCAGCTGCTGACAATATTCCTAAGTTCAGTCACTTGTATCGAAACAGTCCATCATTCGATGCAAAAGTAGTGATTGTTTGTGACTCAGGATGGAGTACCAACTGGTGGTATCTTTGGTTCAGATCTAGCTTTGAGAAGAGAACAGCTTTGTTCACTTGAACGATCATATCTTCGATCTTCAGTCCTGGATGGCATTCCCTTTGGATGGCTGTGTTGGCCACCCTCATGTCAATGCACAGTCTTAGGCTACCTCCCTCATTTGGGACAATTACAAGTGGAGAGACCCCTGGTGTCGGTCCCGTGGCCGGTTCGATGATGTCATCCCGTAGGAGTTGATTGAGTTATTCTGAGACCGCCTCTTGGAGGTGGAATCCAACTCTGTGTGGGTGCTGTCGTACCGGGCGAACTGCTGGGTCAATGTGAAGCTTGACTGGTGGGCCCTTGAGTTTGCCCAGGCCTTGGCATAAATGTGGAAATTCTCTCAGGATGTCGTCTTTCGTGATGGTTGGGATCATGAGTGGTGCATGATCCATGGTGTATTTGAGTCCTTGGGTTTCGCACTGAGGCGCTGTGGAGCTGATGATATCACCTTCCTGTACATGTATGTTGATTAGGCCCAGGCAGAAAGCCATTTTGTAACTCAGCAGGCATCACCCTTTGGTCAGGCTCCTTATTACGTGTATTATGGTGGTAGTTGAGTTGTTACCATAAATGAGTTGTCTTTTGAATGACCCAACGCTGTGCAGAGGACTGACGGCACCCCATTGCAATATTCTGGAGGGCGTCTGCATTAGTAGGGGTCTGTTTTGAAATTGTTGGAATTCCTTGATTAGCCTGTGACATGGAACGGAAACTTGGTCCTGATGGAGGCGGATTGTCATATTCATCCCAAATTCGTGGGCTTAGCTCTGGTTAATTGTACTCTTGGGTTTCCTCTTCCAGATAGAGTTCTTCTACTACCCTCACATATCTCCTTTGCCCTTGCTGTTATGGGCGTGCCTGGTACGTTTGGCTTGGAGGTGCCCTATGAAACGCTCTGTACTGCAATGACAAGGTTGTTTGTGGTGTGGGAAAAGGTCTGCCTTCTCTGCAGGCAGATTGGAAATGGCCTTCCCTGCCTCAAATTCTGCACTTTTGGGTGAGTCTTGGGCATAATCCAGCATGGGGAAACGCCATTCCACACCTGTAGCACTGTCTTTGCATTTGCAGAGTCGATGCATAGTTTGAAACACTGGGCCTGTCACTCGCTCTGGTGTTGCCTGTTTGGACCGCTGCTATCACCTCATTTCTCTCTTGCTTGAGTGTTGTCGGGCTGGCCATCTGCATGGCTTGTTTATCTACTCTTTCGAGTATTCTGGCCATTTTGCTTACCTCTTCAATGGTGGGGGGCTTCTTGAGAAGCAGCTTTTTCAATGTGGGTGAGAGGCATCCTTCTATTACTCTTAGGCGAATGGCCTCCTCCCGGGAAAATGCGTGGATCTAGCAGTGTGCCCCTTTGATTTGGAGTCTTGTGATGAATTTGTCTACTGTTTCATCGCTGCATTGGGTACATTGATTAAATATGTAGCTTTTATAATCCCTATTGAGTTCTATGACTAGTCTCTTGTTCAGGGCCGTTATTAAGGCTGGGAAGTCAGTGTGTTCTTCTGGCAGACTGGTTTTGATTGATGTTCTTATTGCTGTGCCAGCCGTGTTGATAAACATGATGTGTAGGCGTGGGAGGACTCATTGCCTGCAGCGGCTATGAAGTTGTTGAAGTCCTCGAGCCATTCGACCCACCTCAGGCCTTTGACTTTCCTGTGGGGTCATGGAAAAAGGTGGTGGCATGCGCCATGCCGTTGCCGTCGACCGTTTTACTGGTGCATGGGGCTGTGGAGCTTGCACGGCCCGATCAGGCGATGTGCTCATGGTAGTTGAGTCACGGGTGGCCCTGATGTGTGGTTTAGGTGGGCAACCTTTTTATCTGGTTAGGGTATTGTCACAGCCTGCCAATATGCACTCACTGCATTGGTATGCTTCCAGGCTTTTGAGCGCCCTGATTTGGGGCATGCACAGTGACTGTGGACCTCGCTGTGCTCTTAGCGTGGTGGTGAACCAGGGATGGGTCACTTGAGGAAGGGCAACACCACCTGGGTCATGAAGAGCAGTGTGAGGCACTTCTGTGACATTTTCTTTGTACTTAAGCACATCGTCTGCTGCCAGTTTTCATGTCTGCTGTGTTCAGAGCAGTGCGGCTTGATCCTGTCCTTATTCATGTTCTCCGGGTCAGGTGCGTGTCAGGGGCACCTGGAACCTTCTTCAGGGGAGGGGCCAGGATCTGGCTGAATGTATCAGGCCAAACCTACCAGGAGGACTGCAAGGTTGGATGGGCGCGGCCACTATAGAATTGTGCCGGGCGTCCAGAGGGAACACTGTTGCAGGAGTGAGGCACACAGCATGATCGCCTGCATTGGAGGGCTCGGCTACTGTATGGAGTGTTCAATGTCGGAGCAGGACTACGCAGCAGGATTGCTCGCCTAGGAGAACGCGGCCTTGTGGCTCTGCATTCCGCACTCAGTGGGATCACTGGTGTGATGGAAGTACTGCGCAGCAGGATTGCCGGCGTACGGAACAGGAGGATGCTGGTGTGTGTAACGAGCCTCGTCGCCAGTTGTTAAACGGGTTACCACACACCAGCAAAGGATTTAACGTGTTGCTTTATTCACGTTCAACAGGAAAGTGAAAGTAATTCCCTTGCCCCTCCTTCTAACTCCCCTTGTCCCTGTGTCACTTCCTTTCATGACGCTCCCTGGGGAGAGCTGTCTTAAAGAGACAGTTCCCTGCAACAGTGTGCAACCAAGATAATCTCGATCAGCGTGATCAAGATACCCTAACAACATTTTGGGGCATTCCCTCAAGCTCAATTCCTCTGAAAAGGAAGTGATTCTATCAGGTTCCAACTCCAGGGCCATTTAACTGGCAAATATGTTTCCCCCTGATCTCCCCTTTTGGCAAGGTTGCAACCTGAGGGTCCTCAAACTTCCACAAATAATCACATAGAGTAGTATTAGCAGTAATTTATATAGCACCTTTTCCCATTTGTAGGGCCTCAATGCACTTGTGGTGGGAACGTCCTCAACAACAGAATTCCAGGAATGGGAAGATTCTCAGAGAAAGGCGTAGAATGCGTGTGTGCAGTAAGCAACCCACAGGTCAGGCAAGTGCATGGGAGCTGAGAGATGTCATGAGAGTGCACTAGTGCAAAAGACTTGCTATGTGTCCAGATAGACCGAATATGTTGTTGGTTGCTGCTGTACTCTAATGGTAGTGGTGTTGAGCAAGGCTAGTGGAATGAGGTGAAGCCATAAGTGTTCTGCTAGACCCAATTTGACATAGCCATAGCTGCATAATAATGTATGTGGATGGATATCCGTGCTTGTGACAGATGTCCACCCAAGTGGTGCGTTATATGTACCTTAAGCTCAGATGCAGCGTCTCTTTGTCCATGCTGTGTGATGAGATTGTCTGTGTGAAAAGAGAAGGTACTTTCATAGGCCCTTCTAGGCACTATTGAAAAGCTACCCTCAAAGGAATCTACCATGACAGCTGCTGAGCTCATTCTTCTTAAGATCCATAAAAGTTGCCCCACCCCATCTTACCTACTACTCTTTTAAACGTCTTTGATATCACCCTCATTATCAATGGACTGTTTCAGACATATTATGAGACTCCCTCTCCATTCCCTTGATCCATTACCAAATTTGCCACAATACTCAACCATCTCTGCAAGTCGTCTCTAGGCAGTGTGGCTAACCATGCAGAATTGTTTCCCTTTTAAATGCTTTTTCTGGTATTATATCTATTTGGAGCCTGCCTGCACGCTATTTGGCTGACTTTATCTTCTGCTACTCGCACCCTGCCTATGAGCTCAAGCCCTCGTTAACCTGTCCATCCACTTTCTCCAGTATGCTGTCTCGCAACCTCCTGGATCCACACCACTTGATCTTCTTGCCCCTGATATTCTGTGAACCCACAAAGTGGTGAAGGTCAAAACAACCCTAATACTGCATCTCTTTTCTATTGCAGCAGCCCTCAAACTGAACATGGGAGTCACTCAAACTTCTGTTTCCTAGTTGAGCCCCAGCCCAATCCTCAACTGTAGCAATTGTATATATTTTAAATATGATTAAAGTTTCAGTCTCCATATAAAACACATATCCCTGTGCCATCCACACATAATGTTCCCAACAACACCCTTCCACCACTTAGTTTATGTATCAACTAATTATGGACCACAGAAAAAGAAGAAGCCAGGGGTGTAACAACATGGCTATTGCCAGGACTTGCTATTGATAGAGTTGGGTCTGGGAAGGGATTCTTTGTTTCTGTGATTTCGCGTTATGCTGGGAGAACCATTTTTAAAACTTTTGGATAAGATAAGTATTTAAAGAGTTGTGGTGGTTTATGTATACTAATTCCACAAAGTGGCAAGATTGAACACTCTAAAATGAACGTGGAGCGGATCTCAGTAACATTCTTTTCATATGACCTTTGAGAACATATCAAACCACGGGCTCCTCCAAAGATGAAAGTCAGTAGCGGTCCAGATGGTATGTCTTTTTTAATTTATTTTTGTATTCAGTGTATTGGCTTATTTCAAACTTTTACACAAAATATAAAGATAAATCAGTTACAAATACCAGAATAAATGCAGTAGTAAATATACAGTAGAAAACATGTGCATACAATTCTCCTATTAAAATACACATTTAAATCCAATCATAGAATCATTTAAAACACAAAAACACATATTTCCTTTTTATCAATCAATACTTTTTTCAATATAATTCCATACCAGGTACACCAAATTTAGCATTATGTTAATTTTTACGTTTACTCATTTATATCGAGCATTAGGCCCATGGGCAAACAGGAGCAAACCCCTAGATTAAACAGCCACCACATTTGCCCAGAATTAGTTGTCCAGACTTTCCCCTAAATATTCTACGTAATTTTGATAATGCAGTCGATAAATCAATACCATCTTAGGGCAGTGGGTCAATAAGTTTCCAGCACACCCATACAATTTTTACATATTCTCTTGCTCAGGAATTAACATTCTGGGACAAATGGCCATAAGGGATTGTAGAAGATTGAATCAACATCATTATGAACCATCTGAAATGTTGATCTATTGTAAGGATTATGTATACTGATGGAGACAAGAAGGGAAAGCAATGGCTAGCATATTCATTTGTTGACTATTTAACCATCACATAGTCAACATTGGCAGATCTATCGCAGATGTGGGATTTCACGATCAGTGATTTCCTGGCAGTGGAAAGATTATAGAATTCTTCCATGTTTCAATCTATAATCCTATGCAAATCTGCACAGGAAATCAATAATTCCTTCATCAATGTTTGAATTTGTAAATTAGACCTGACCAAGTTCCCATGAAAACTCAGTAATGTTTAACTCTTATCAGTCAGGATTTTGAATACTAAAAAACCAACCCCAGCTCCATATGTATTGCTTCTACAGGTAGTGATTTTGGGAGGCCTAAATTGTGTCTCCACAACTTTCCTTCCAAAATGTTCTGCCATGTTAGCTGCTTGTCGGTATAAGTCTCTAATCCATACAAATTGCCTGGAACCAGGAGAGAACTGACAACATTTGGCCTGGGGCAAGTATACTTTCCTGGCCCATATTGCAATGGCCCAAACCCGCAGTGCAACGGCTCCCACTTCCATAACAAGTAATCTTAATACCAGGGCTCCAATCCTAAAAAAAAGGTGGGGGGATTCTGACAAGCATTGGGAAGTGACATCAGGGGACGCAAAGAAAAATATGCACATTTCATTTAGGCTTGTCTTTCACGATTGAAAAACCGCACATGACAAAAAAACATTTGCTAAGAAAGCAGATTTTCATATCACCTTGCTACTTAAGTATAAAATGCACATACCTTTTCAGTCTGAGAATCTGTAACATAACATGTCCCACATAGTACGATTTCAATATAAAACATGTTGCAGCTCCACAACCAACAATTGCTGTGGTCTTGTAATTAAGTGTCTTGTTTCAGAGGCGGGAGGCCAGAATATGATTCCCCATATCAGCCTGTTATTATTTAATATTTCTTAAACACACAGAGGGGACAACGTCCACCCACACAAAAAAGTGGGCAGGCACTATCCACCTGCATGGTCCCTAGACTTCAGCCCTGCTCAATAACAACCTTTCCCTCTCTCACACATTCTCAAATATATATGGCAGACACTGGATTGAATCTAGGTACATTTTAGAGTTTAGTCACTGTTTAATTTACATGCATTTTAGAATATAGCCACTGTGTTGAATCTGGGTACATTTTAGAGAACCCTGCTTTGCCACATTTTGAGTATAGCCACTGTCTCCTATTTCGCTGCATTTGGAGTTTAGCCACTGTCACTTACCTAGCTACATTTTGAGGATAGCCACTGCTTCCTAGCTAATTGCATTTTGAGTATAGCCACTTTGTCATATTTAGCTGTCTTAAGTAAAGCCACTGTCTTTTATTTAACTGCATTGTTGAGTATAGCCAATGTGTTATATGTAGCTGCTTTTCTAAGTATAACCAATGTGTTCCAAATGCAGGCTACACATCTCTAATCAACCCTACTAAAACGTTCTGATTGCCTGCATACTCACCCTCAAACACCAACCAAACACCCACATACCTCTAACCCAGCAGAAACCCAAAATAACCATAATTCTCTCACACACTGCAAAAATCAACTAAACCAAGCACACTACAGAAAACGAACCCAACTACACACAAATCATCTCACACACACGCATAACAAACACCACCTAACCCTTACTAACTAAAAACAAACCCATCACACAGTGACCAGACTTTCCGAACTGAAGCTACCAACAGCACATCAAAGCTGTACTTTCGTTCTCTATCCTACTAACTAAGCCTTCCCAGCCCGGCTTCTTTTTCAGATTCGCCAGAGCACCCCAATACCATGAAAATGGCAGCGGTGCACAGTATAAATCACAATAAAATAACATGTAGGCCAGAAATAGATCTCAGCAACGGTCAACCCGCTGAACTACCGTTCCAAATGTGTAACTCTATCTCATTTACCCTATTCTCCTTGACAATCATCCTCCAGTGTCCTTCCCTTGCACCACATTCTCAATGTCCCAGTTTCTTACAATTGACTTTCAGACTTCTGTTCCCCTGTTGCTCCATCCTTTAACTATTAACTCAATCCCCTTCCCTTGCACACCCTCCTTCCCTTGCCCTCATTGCCCAATCACCAATTCCTTGCCACTCATGCCCTACGATTGCCCATCACACCAAGCCCATTCCATGCCCCTCACCCCCTTTTGCTGCCCTTGATTACAGTTAGGCAGTAGATCACTTTGATTTGCCAGTCATCCTCTGCCAGAAATGACAAGAAGTCATGGTTGGCGTCCTACTGGTAATTGTGGCTATGGGCCTGCACTAGGATAATGCAGAGTGAAAAACGGCGAGTGGACTTTTTTTGTGTGCTCCCAAGTTGCACTTTCTTGGAAAGTTGGCTTCATATTTCAACTCATGGAAACAGAGATAACTGCAATGGGATGGCGCCGTGGACCTGGTGATGGAGAGGGGCCTCTTATAAATATGTGTATTTTCAAATAAGGTGCGTGTTTTTCTGTTTCAGTTTCTGTGACTGGATTAATGTGTTTGAGTGTATGTGTGACAGTAAAGCATATGTGGAAGGATGTATCTGTGTTCATGTGACTGAGTAGCTATATATATAAATCTGGTGTTGATTTTTATGTGCGTCTTTTGTTGGTCACATAAGAGAACAGTGTTCTGGACAAGACAATGAAAAACTATCACACTCTTAGGGGTTATTGAGAGTTCGGTGGTAGTGAAGGTGAGCGTCCCCCAAAAAGGCATTTAAAACTCCACAAAGGGAGTCAATAATGGACACACCCCAGCAGGGAAAGAGACCAACACCAAGTGTGGGTGAGATATAAAAGGCTTTATCTAAATCAATATAGGGCATGCAAAGGACTCTGCAAACTCCAAGAGCGCTCTGTCTGACAATAGCAAAGACAGTCATATTTTATTAATAAAATATGTCATGGATTAGGTAAGATAGGGGGCACATAAGCATGGGGATTGGGTGGTGAAGACTAGCTACTATGTACAATGTAGGCACGGCTATCCATGATTGGTGGAGATCCAAGTGGCGGCATTGTTGGGTACTTGGGTCAGCTGGGCTCATCAGGGTGGAGTATCAGGTCACAATCTATCCATGTGGATACATTGCTGGTGCACTAACATTTTGCCCTTGTGGCCATGCACTCACATTCATCACTACTTTAAGTGTCAGTTTAGCCTGTAAATCCTTCAACTCATTAATCTAATACCATAAAAGAGAGAGAGAAACAGTGTATAACTCTGGGCATCCTCAATGCATAATCATAAAATTGCTGGTACAAAGGACCCAGTATCATGGGTCCAGGTGTCTTGTCAGGGGGCACGGGTTAGGGTACCTTCATCACTTTGGTTTGTTAGATATAGTGAGAGACAGCTTTATGATATGTTAGTACAAGGGTGAATGACTACCTCCGTGGTCAGTCGAGGGTGGGATGAACCGAGGTACCATTGGGTCAGGGGGGCACATGGCTGGCACCTCAAAAGGTGACGGGCTGCAGGGCTGTGTTGTTCCAGGGCATGGCGGTACAGGGCGATTTTATGGTGGCATCAGGTGTCAGGGGGGCATGGGAGAAGGGGAATATTACGTGTGGGCTAAACAGGAATGCAGGGAGGTGTAGCTGTATTATTCTAACATCATTGAACCAGGGACCTTCAAGCCTTTAGCCGGGCCTTGGAGGGGGGAAGGTGGGAGTTGAATGTGCGGGTCGCTAGCAGGAGGGGGAGATGGCCTTGTAATTTCTTGCGGGTCTACATTTATCATGTAGCAGGTGCATCATTATAGAGACGGAGAACTGAGGCATGGCAGTACAATTGCATGTTTACATATATGCATTCATCTATGGATATATCGTGGACACTATCCATCTTACACTTCTTTGTGGTCATAAGTACTGTGTTTACAGAATCAATAGAAGAGCTTTTGTAAACATCACATCATTCGCAGATCTTCATTTCGTTGCAGGGACACATGAGGAAACTAGCATAGGGCATGGGGCAGAACGAGATTGGTGTGTACATACAAATTACAATGTTATCTTTATAATAGGACTAATGTACATTCTTGAGGATAAAAAACAATTACTACAAACGACATCCCATTTGCCAATGGGTGGGGTGTGATACTTTAAATGGCTGGTATATGTTACAACACTCAAGCTCATGTCATACATAGGGATTTTGTGCTATGCCTTGTGAATATCGTGCAGCAGCAATAACCTTTGGTCGGTGTCAATAGGTTTGAATAGGCATATGTTGGACAACTTTGCATGTGGGTATCTGGGGTGGGCAAGGGTCGTCCCTTTTAATGGTAACACCCATTTTAACACGAACAATCAACATTATGAGTTTTGAGCCTTCTTGCAAATGGCTCAGCAGCATGGGTAAGACTGGGTGGCACACAAGTTCAACATTCAGGTTTTAACACTTCAAAAAAGACGGGGATCAGAGTAGGGGATTAGGCACAACATATATCATGAGTGTGGGGGTCTGCAAGGGTCAAGGCATGTTTGATAGGGACAGCTTTGTTTTTTCCCAGACCTCAACTTGGGCTCTGGTCACCATCAGGGCAATGATGTACTGCGGAAGGTAAATGATACAATGTTTGTTCTGTTACATGTTCACGCCTAGTTGCACGTGAGAACAGGCCTTCAGTGGAGCCGCCATGGGGAGGAGGCTGGAGGAAAGTGTGGGCTCGCTGTGCGTGATCAAATGGGGGAGAGCTGCAGTTCTGCAGGCTGTTTATTCCGCAAAGGCCTGAGTTAGTGAATTCAAAATGGAGACTAAGAGTATCACAAAATGGAGTCTATATCATGCTACAAGGTGAGCCATGAAGTGTCATGCGTCGGCCAGCAGCCATCGTGCAACCCGGGCCCAGGCGTATGGGTGGCTGTTGACGAGTCATAAGCCTGTTACGCTCACCTGGCTCCCACAGAGGCGTCGATCTGAACTGGACAGCTGCGGTCTCCACCAATGTGACACGTAGGGCCGAGATGACAGACTGGACTGGCCCACCTAACTTCGTTTGCTTGGCTCGTAGGAATATTCTTCTGCAAATGGAGAAAGGGAATTAACCACCCGTGGAGTTGAGCGTAAATCCCCCCACCCCCGCTGTTCTCCCCACTGATCACTTTTGATGTCCCCTCTTATAGTCTCACCTGATGGTTTGAAAAGATGAGCTCTCCATCCTGCATTGAGCGCAGGGGCGCGTAGATAACCAGTTGCTTCACTGGCTCGAAGGAATTGGTGAGTTCCAGAACAATATTGACTCAGAGATTCCCGGCAAGACGCTGTAAGTATGTAGTCCGTAAGAGTTCAAATGCCTGACTTTCACTCTTGTCCGATTCCTTGCAGGTTGCAGCTTGACCCTAGTGAAGAGTTCCTCGTGGCAACCGGTAATGTTCTGGTAAGGATTTGTATTATCCAACACAGTTCGATAAAATAATGTCGATATGTAACCTGTTGCTTTCTCCCTTATTCAGGCGCTGAGAGAAAGTATGAAGTCTCTGTGAATAATACCTCTGGCGGTAAAATCAGGTAAGTCTATTGTGGTGAGGAGGGTTCCCCTTGTTAGTCCCTTTGTTTCACCTTGCTGTCCTTTTGTTTCCCCTTAGGCGTCGGGGTTCGGCGAACATGCAGTGGAAGCTGCGCTGACCGTGAAGAGGAATAGTACCCCCTGTGGTAAAATCAGGTAAGTCTATGGGGGGGTAACTTATATTCCTCTGTGTATTCCCTTGGCTCGCCTTGCTGTTCTTGTCTTCTCCTTAGGTGCCGGAGTGTGGCGGGAACATGCAGGAGGATGCGGTGGAATGTGAAGATGCTGCGAAGGCCGGTGAGTTCAGCACGGCGCTGCAGCAGGCGAGGCGACGCGCATAAAATAACTTCTTTCTTCCAGCTCGAAGGCACGATGGATCGGGAATTCAGGTAAGGATCAAAGGTATTGCTCTTGTTCTAACCTTTTCTCCTTCTTTCTCCCTTTTTCTAGGAGCTCCAAACTCGAGGCAGGCGTGGCAGAAGGCTGGATGCAGACTTGCAGGCACGGTGAGCATTACGCTGCTGGATGCAGAATAACGTGAAGCGTGTGCTGCTCTTTGGGCATGGTTTAAATAGCTTCCAAAGTAGTCCCAGGTAAGTATTCCTCCCCAGCCCCACCAGAGTAAAAAATAGTCCCAAGGTAAATTAGTCCCTTCCAAGCCTCTTTTGGCTTGGAGCTCTTGCAGCATGGTCTGCATCAGGTAAGTTTGCAGCATGGTCTGCATCAGGTAAGTTTTAATCTATCAGCCTGGCGCCTATGGCACCAGGACTGCACCCAAATAGCCCCTAGCAGGGGTTGTTGGGCTTGCTTGGGATAACTTGATGCCTGCTTCCGGGGTTGCTGGACTTGGTCTGGGTCCCCAGGGGTAGGCATCATGACAAAGCCTTATGTGGGAATGGGATGTAGGGGGGGGTCTAAAAGACATTTCGTCCCCTACCTTCCCCCCTTTCGTTACTTAAGTAACAAATATTGTAACTCACCTAACCTTCTTTGTTATTTTTCATCAGCTACAGCTTCGCCCCATGCTGGTGTTCCTTCTATTGGTATCCAGGCTCTACATACCCCCCGGAGACTTTGTCCTGCTCTGGCATATTCATCGGGGTGCAGGTCATATATATACATCCCCCGTTCCCCCCCAAGTCTACCCATACCTCCTTATACCATTGTTATTCCAGGGGCTCTCTTTTTGTGGTGTGGTACAATCGATCCACTATATCCCTGTCATAGTACAATGTTGCCATTCTATATTTGGGTTGAGGCTCCTCACCTGTTTGTACATGTGCCTCCTGTGTAACCTGCGCTGTTCCTCTAGCATTGTCCATTGTCACCATCATCATTGTACCATTAGGAACCGCGTTTGCGAAGCTCCGAAGATCTAGCTGGCACAAACAAAAAATCAGGAGCAAAAACACAATGATGGTTATCAGCATTTTAACAGTCATTCCGAGCCAGGAGGGTACCCATGGAAAAATTTCGCCGAACCAAGAGCTCGGATCCACACCTCCTTCCTTCTTCATCTGCTCGCCCAGGTTGTGCACTGCTGTGATAACGTGAGACAGTGTTCCATTGTCCGTGTCCGCAGAAGGCACTAACGTGCAACATGCACTCCCGATTTTTCAGCAAACACCTCCATCCATCGCCGTTAACATGTCTAGGAGATACCTGTTCTGCATTGTCATTAGCCGCAAGGCCCTTAGCTCCACCTTGATTACGTTGAATCCTTCTTCAGTGTCGTTGGCCAGTTGGTTCAGTTCCCAGCTCGTGATTTGAAGCCATTTTGGTTGGTTTGCGCTTGGATGCTGGAGACGAGGGAAGCAAAGAATGTTTCAGCAGAGTTAAAGAGCCGGAACCTGTCTGGAATTTGCACCAAAAGTTCCGTGGAGGCCTTGGATATGTAGTTGGATGACCTCCGTTTTCTGGATAATGGGCTTTGCACATTGTCCGCGGATAGGGTTTACATTGGCGTCTCGTCTGTTGGTTGTGGGTGTTCTGGGACCCGGATGGCTTGCGGTCCCTTTCCCCCTTCGATATGACTCTCTGGAACCACCATCATGGCAGAGTGCAGCGTTGCCAAAGAACACGTGCCCTTCTAGGATTGTGGAAGGTGCAAGTATGCCTGTTTACCGCAGACACAGTGATGCGGCTGTCCCTTTCTTCATATCTGGAATAATGAGTGTTTTGTTACAGTTCTTGTTTGTGCCCATCTTATTTTTCCCTTCACCAAGGAAGCACAGTTTATATGTAATTTCTTTTTGCAGTTTGAAGGGTTTTTCCAGGGCTGTGACCCATGTGACCCATGTGACCCATGTGACCCATGTGACCCATGTGAGCTTTGTGATGTGCTCGGCCCATACCGGTGTGCATGTTTTTTCAATCCCATTGCAATTTTTCTTCCGCTAGCCCTAGTAGTGCTTCTGCTTTGCATGTCACTTGTTCTTCCTTCCATTTGTTCTCTAAAAACAGTGTTCCTTTAATTACCAAAAAGGATTATTTCAAGCATATCACACCTTTAGGTCTTGAGTAGGACGTTTTTTCATTCTGCAGCATTTCAAAAGAGGCTGTGTGTGCCTGGAAGGTGTTCTTTATTCTACATAAGGTGAGATGAAGGAGACACTGAGTGTCAGCAAGAGGCAGTTCTTGGGGCAGGACCACATTAGGGGTACCTGAGGCTTGGGGTATCAGAGAGCATATGTAACAGCTCTCGTTGGTTGTTTGTTTGGCAGTGGAACTCATGTCTGCGTACCATTTATTTGATTGATGCGGGTGCCTGGGGTCTTCTATTGTGTCTAGCCCCAGCCTGGAGTACTCGTCATATTTTCTCCTCCCAATCTCCCTCCTTCTCCTATTGCTTCTGGGGTGTACTCTCTCATGTTCTAATGTACGTTTTATTGAAGTGGTCCCTCCCGCCCCCCCCCCACCCTTTTCACACTCGTCATACAGGGCAAGGAACTTTTCTGTCATTTCCTCATTATCCCCTTTTATGCTTGTGAGGGATCATACCCTATGGATGTTTCAAATGTTGGTGGGACAGCCGCGGTGGTGACATCATATAACCAGAATAAAACAACAGGATTTAGATCATTTAATTCATAAACACTATATTCAGATGCATTGTGCTGGAGAATTGGGCTTGGAGTTGCTCGCTTATTGTCTGTGTCATTTGGGTGTTGTGTACTATCATGGTGGGTGTCATGCCCCCATATGAGCTGGAAACCATCCCATATGAGATAGGTCCCTTATTTGATCATGCTTGTTCCGTTCCCTCCCCCCTCATTTATATCAATAGATATAAATGTAACTGGCCAGTACAAAACTAGGCCAAACATTAGTGTGAAATATATTACAGCACATATAAAGAAGCCACACTCATATGAATATCTATGCAAGTCAAAATTTACATTCCCGTTTCTATCTGCTCTAACGTTTGTGGCGGGGGCCACGTCTGTTGCCATGGTTTCTCCTATATAGTGAAACATAAAAGTGCATTAAGTATCCCAAAACATTTTTTAAAACATTTACTGTAGTATTTTCATTTGTCAATCTTAGAGAAATAAGTGAAAATGTAAGCATAAAGACGTATATAAAGGAAGAGAGAGAGAGTGAGAGAGAGAGAGAGAGAGAGAGAGAGAATAACATTCCAATAATTAATTATTAACATTATGTACATCAAAGTAGTAATTCATTTTATCTTTATGGGTCACCTGGTTACTCGTAAAGAGACTAATTACTTTCCTGCTATTATTAGGTCTGTGTTCCCCCCTCATCTACTCTCCCTTCTCCTTCTGGTGTGACACTGTTGTAAGCCCTTTGTACATCTGTCAAATGTATCCAGTATCTCAGGCCTTTCACTTTAACTGCAGTCGGTGTGCAATACACTGCCTTTTATGGGCCATGAAATCTTGGAGCATTCCACCTACAAATGAAACTCCTTACGTACACCATCTCCCCTGGCATCAACTGACCTGTTGGGCTGTCTACTGCAGGTGTCAGTGTTTCATTACAATCCTCACGTGTGAACGCGGGTGCTAGTTGTTTTACTATCGTACGGGCTGCCTTTGTCAGTTTTGTCAAGTATTCATTGAATTCTTCTCCTAACACTGTAGCGCTTCTGTGGGCGTCTGAATGTCTGTGGAGTGGAGAATTTGCAGTGTGCATGTGTCTTCCTGTTAATATTTCATGGGGGGACAAGTGGTGGTCCCTGTTGGGTTGATTTCTCCACTCAAACAAGGGCAAAGGCAAGCAGTACACCCAATTCTTCTTGAGTGTAAAACACAATTTTGACAACCTCCCCTTAAGGAGGCCGTTGATCTTCTCAACCACGCCATTACTTTGCGGGTGATAAATAGTGCACAGTTTATGCTTAATTCCTAGCAGGGCAATAACTTCCTTGAACAGATAATTGACAAAATGTGTGCCATTATCAGTCCAAATTACGTCACAAATTCCCCAGCGCGGAAACACTTCCCGCACTAAAAACTTTGCAGCACACTTTGCATCCGGGTGGGCCACAGGCCTGCCTCTACTCTTCTTGAAAATGGACAAACCACCACTATCATGTAGCGTGACCCATTGCACCTTTCTCCCATGTCTGCATAATCAATATTTAGCTCCCTAAGGGACCTGTTGGCTTGGGCAATGTTCCTCGCAATGTTCTCAATTTCATCCCTGAATTTTATATTTGACAAGTTGTACATTCCATTGCAAGTTTTGAGAGTTGTTCCTGCAATCCTGGGATAAACCAATGTTCTTGTATGTCTGCAGCAATGTGTTGTTTTGTATTGATGGCTGGGAAGTGGAGCTGTTGGAACGCTATGTCTAGTAGCTTGTGGGGCATGACTACTTTACCTGTATTGTCCTGATGCCAAAGGAGGTCCGTGGATGACTGACTGCACCCTCTTTTCTCCCACAGCTCCTTCTCCTCATCTAACGCCCCGTTTTGTAGTTCTAAAATGTGAGATATGGGCATTGAGTTACACCCGTTTGGGCGTTCCTCTTCCATACTTTTCTGTATCAAGTACTCACCTGTTCTCTCTTTTGTCAAGTATGACGATTCCTTCGCGGCAGTGTCCGCTGCCGCGTTTCCCAAAGAGATGACGTCAGTGTTGTTTGTATGGGCCTGGCATTTGACTATAGCTACAATTGTGGGTTCCTTCAGCGCCTCTATCAATTCTTTAAGTAACTCCGCGCGTTGCACATGGGACCCATCAGCTCTGTTAAAACCTCTTCTCCCCCACCTGGCCAACCCCCTGTGTACTGTAGTAGTCATGTAGGCTGAGTCTGTATAGATTGTAACCGCACATCCCTTGGCTGCATGTAAGGCTTCAATGAGTGCCACTACCTCTGCTGCTTGTGCTGAGTAATGGGCCGGTAATGTTTGCTGGATAAGCACTTCATACTCATCTTCATCTAATCTCACAACAGCTATTCCCACATGCTTTTCTCCTGTTTCTGAGTTTATTGATGCTGACCTGTCTATGAAGTATACTTCTCCTTCAACTAGTGCATTTTCATTTACTGTGGGCGTGTCCCCATCCTCTCGCTTGTGTGTTGCACAATCATGCATTTGCATGTCCTCCACTGTGCATGCTTCTGTGAGAAATTTGGCAGGATTTACTGTTTTGCATCTCACTGTGTGTATACTGGGGCTGAACAGAATGTCTTCATATGCTGTGGCTCTCTGAGTCGTTAGGGTGCTTTTTGATCTTTCTAATATAGCGAACAATGAATGTTCCACGAACAGAGCCACGGAACACCCCATCACAATTGTACTTTTTTCAATCACCAATGCCCCGACTGCGAGAGATTGCTCGCAGGCGAAGTATCCTTGCATCACTGCATCCAATGTTCCACTGTAATAGGCCAATGGTTTGTGCCCAAATGTTTTTTCTGTCAAGACTGCCGTCATGAGTGTCCCATTGCAATGTGAAAATAAATAAAACTTGCGTTCATAATCAGGGTTCGTGAGTACTGGTGCTGTTGATGTTAGCTTTTTGAGTGTGGTGAAGGCTTCATTTATCTCTGCTGTCAATTGTATTCTTGTGTTTTCTCTTTGTGCCTTTTTGAGGTCCTGTAGTAGTGGCTGTGTGCATCCTGCATATTCTGATATCCAGGCTCGACAGTAGTTACACATGCCGAGGAATTTCTGCATCTCCTTTACTGTTTTTGGTTTGCTTACTGCTTTGATGGCAGCCACCCTGTCTGGTATTATTCGTTTACCATCCTTTGAGATCAGTTGTCCCAGATACAACACTTCTTGTTGACAGTATTGTAATTTTTCTTTGTCTACTTTGTAACCCTTGTGGGCCAACAATGTCAAAAGAGTAATTTAATCTTTCCTGCACTCATCCTCATTTTTTCCACAAATCAATAAATCATCCATGTCCTGGATAATTGTGCTCTCTGTGACCACATTTCCTAGATCTTTGTGTAAAATCCTGCTGAATATACTTGGGCTTTCTCAGTACCCCTGGGGCAACCTACAGTGTTCGTATCTCTTTCCTCCCAATGTAAATGCTGTGAGATATCGGGACTCTTCATCTAGTGGTACTGAGAAGAATGCGTTCTTCAAGTCGACCACTGTGAAACAAGATGCATCTTTCGGTATACTTCATAGAATTGATGCAGGGTTGGGGACCAATGGGAATTCTTTCTGTATGACGTCATTGAGTGGGCGTAAGTCTTGGATCATCCTCCAAGCCCCGCCTTTTGCTTTCTTGATGTGGTAAATGCAGGTATTGCATGGTTAATTTGATGGCAGAATTATTCCCTGTGCTAACAATGCAGTGATCGTTTCCTTTATCCCTTCCACTGCTTCCTGGGAAAGGGGGTACTGTTTTACTCTGGGCAGTAATGCTCCTTGTTTGAGTTTTATCTTAACTTGGTGTTACTTCATGCAACAGTCCCACATCATGTGGGCCGGTTGTCCACAGGTCAACCAGCACTGATTGCATGTAATTGTCAAAAAAAAGAAGGTGGCGCTCCTACCACTGCCATGAGCTGCACTGGCACCTGTCTTGTCTGTATCATGATGTCACATGGGATTGCTATCTCCATTTCCCCATCACTGTCTGAATCTGTGAAGAGGTCTTCGTTGGATAAGTCTTGCAGCGCAATGTTTGCATTGGCACCCATGAATGTCCATTCCAATAACCGCTATCCTTTGCGTTGATACCTGTACTGCATGCAAATCTAATGACATCACCGTTCCTGGCACTATCTCTGGACGGGCTATTGGACGGAAAACAAAGTCTGCTGGTACTCTCTATTCCTGGCGTTTTAATTCTGGGACCACACGCGCTGGTGTTTTCAACCCCTGAATAAACATGTCTGGGTCCACTGGTAAGCCGCGTACTTCTGGTGCTGTTGCGCGTGTGTGTATTACCAACATGAATCTTAACGAGCAGATCCCGGGTGTCGAGCAAACTATCCCCTTTTGGTAAAAGAAATAGTCATGTTGAGCTCGCTGAGGAGGTCCCTCCCCAGCAAGTTGATCGGAGATTGTTCATAATACAATAGGTGGGCTCATACTGTTTTGCCCCCTACTGTTACATCCAGGTCTTCTGCATAAGGAACTTCGACCACCGCCCCAGAGAACCCCTGCGTCTCCAATTTACGATTAGATAGGGGAAACCTGCCTTCTCGTAGGCATGACTTTTTAGCTCCAGAATCTACCTTAAAAATGAATTGTTTGTTCCTTATCTCCGCCCCTATTAATGGTTCCTCTGATGCATCGAGGGTCGTCGATGGTACTGGACACGCAAGTGTTCTCTGTGGGCTGTCCTATGCTGAGTGTCTCGTGGTGCCCCCTTGGCTGAAAACATTTCCTGATACTATTGCCACCCCTCCAAAGGGTGCAGGCGCACCATTTGCTGTTGTGGTGAAAGGGTTGCCCTGTGTGTCTGGCATGTGCTCGCGGCATTGTGGGTGTTGGCGGACACTATGGGGGTCATTACGACCCAGGCTTTAACCATGGCACTATTAGTGCCATGGTTGACGCCAGTATTTTAACAATTGCGCCATGGTGGATGGTGGAATTACCGAACCATTCCAAGGTTGGCAGGGCGGTAATTCCCCATTCACCATTGGCCCTTCCCCATTCTCATTTTTGCCCCCAAAGGGCTCAATGGGAATGGGGAAGGCGGCAATTACGGTACTGCAAATTGTGGTACTGTAATTACCTCCAAGGTCCCTTTACGGGTTCAATCCTTAATGGCTGGTCAAGACTAGCCGTTAAGGTAGGGACCCACAAAGGGACCTCGTAATTAGGGGGTAAGGGGTTAACAGCGCTGCAACCTTTTACGGCACTGTTAACCCCTTACCGCCTGGGTCGTAATGAGGCCCTATGTGTTTGTTCCCTATGTTCCTCTGGGCCCCTCTGATATTGCTGTTCTCGTCCCCCTCCACCACCCATCGGTAGCCCGTATGGGCTCCCTGAGTGGGGGTGGCCATACTGCTGTTCATTTTGGTAATTACGCATTGGCCTGCTCCTACACTCCCGTGAGAAATGCCCCCACCTCCCGCAATTCCAACAATTTCATTGTCCCCCCCTTGGGCCCGTGCCTCCATACCCACCATTCCCTCTGTACCCCGAACCACCACCTCTGTTCCCTCTGTACCCACCTCTTCCTCCCCGGGCACTCCACGCTTGCCACTGCGGTCCTCCGTACTGTTCCTGTCCATTCCACTGTGATTGCCCATTTCCCTCCCAATTGGCTGCCATTCACCCTTGGACTGCTACTGACCCCTCCTCCTCCTCTGCTTCTCTATCTGTGGGGAGTGCAGATACAGCTGCTGCGACCATCACAAGTTTTGTTTGTATTAATTTTGCCTGGTCTGTCAACCTTTTCTGTGCTATCTCCTTCTCCCTTTCCTTGATTCTTTTGCAGTGGTGTACTATTATGCTTTGTATTGCTGGCCAGCCTTTTGCTTCTATTGCGGCTATTTTGCCGAGTGCTTTCTGAACTACTTTTGGGAGCCCTCTCTTTATTATAAAGTAAAACAAAGATGTAAATTGATCCCAGGTCGTACCCGTTTCCGCTCTCCACATCTCCTGCAACCGTACAATGAAATCCATGGCATCTTCCCCATCATTCATTGTACATTGCATTACTGACTGCAAATCTGGTTTATCTGGGAACGTGTCTCTCAAGGCATCCCAGATCCTCGCACGTACTGTATTGAAAGAGGCATCATCACGGCGGTCACAATCTAATGTAATCCCTGAAAATCCAGCCTTTGCCCAAACCCTATCAGCTTGATCACCCACTGCAGATACCAACAAACTTTTAACATCACCAACAGATAGTGGATCCCCTGTTGTGTGTTTCTCGAATGCATATATCCATTTACTTGCTCCTTCCGACAGCGGGGGCAATAATTTCAACAAGTGGGCCATTATCCATCTGAGCCCAGGGTATGCAGTTTGGCCTCCCCCTCCTCTGTGTATCAAGGGAAGCTGTAACCTATTCTATATTCCTTTCCCAATACTCACCTTTGATCCCTTCGTTCCTAAGGCTGCCATTCTTCCTATTCTGCTCCTTAACCTCCCATTCCATTCTTCCTCCATCACCCTCCCTAGGGGTGTTTCATCTAACCTCGCTGACGGCCCTCCTGCGGCGATCCCCATTCTCCTTCCTTCCAACTCGTCTTCCTCTATGTCACACCGCAGCTCCTCCATACCTCCAGTGGCCATTCCTAGGTCCCCTGTGTTCCCCTCGGGCATGTGTTGTTCTAGCTCTATTATTCTGGTTGGCTCCTCTTGTATCCGAAATAGTATCTCCCCCTTTTTCCACCCTTCTTCTATGGACCTGTCGGGTGTCTGCACCCTCTGTGTTTGCTCTATCCTAGAGGTACTTTGTCCACTCTGGTCACATGCATTTCGTAGTCTAGACAATTCATTTTGGGCTAGTGATAATCTGGAATCTAAATCTTCTATGAATTTCTCAATGTCTATTGTCGGGGTACTCACCTGTCCACTGGTTCTAGGGCAATCATATGGTGGGGGTGATGTCACGATCCTCGCCCAAAACCCCCTCTGGCAAACCCATTGGCCAGGTGGAGTCAGGACTCGGGCCTCTAGAACCTGGCATCCTTTTCCAAAACCCTCTTGGGGCCACTCCTGGCGCCTATTGCGCCAGACTCTTACACCATGAAAAACATGTGCTTGGGAACTACTTAATGTGTTATCAGCCAACATGGAGGCTTCCACATAGCTTGGTTTCAAAGAACCAAGCTATGCGGTCTAGTGTTTTGGGTGTGGCAGCCTATGGACTACTTTACCTGGAATATTTTGTTGGGGTTATTTAAACCACACCCGAGCAAGACAATACGCTTCGCGTTACTTTGCAGCTTGCAACGTGATGCTCACCGTATCCAGCTAGTCCCTCGAACCTCGGAGAAGCAGAACCTGCAAGGAGACAAAAGGAACATCATTAGCAGCAGCATCTTACCTGCAGTCTTCATCTTTAGCCCCTCTCAGCTACTGAGAACAGCTACCTCGAATCTGCACACCTCCCAGACAGAATGACCTGAAAGAGGAAGATAGAGACAACATTAAAGAAAGCAGTAGAGACATTTACAAGTTACGAACTGCTCAAAAGGCTTACCTGGCTGGTCGCCTCTCGGTTGGCACCACTCCGGACATTCCACTCATGCTGAAGAACACCGTGACCTACAAGGAAGGAAAACACAGGTTAGCAAAGGCAAGACTTCGCAGCGCTGCGCATAGCGCTTACTTACCGCTTCATAGCGCTCTTAATACACCATCATTTACCAGTGGGGCTCAACCAAGCCAGTTCGCCGCGCTGAAGCTCTGCATACCTAAGGGAGAAAAAAGAGAAATTTTTAAACAAAGAAAGGCATGCAGGATAGCAACAAAACTAAAGACCAGCAATAAGACCTACCTGAACAATATCAAACGGGCCGGCGTCAGTGAAGTAACTGGACCGCACACGCCCTTGAAAGACAACACGCCCCTGCAAAGAAGGCAGGACGGAGAGCATGCCTAACTCTACCACAAGGCAGAAACTTCCCCGCAGACCACATCTGGGCAAAGCTGAGAAGCCTACCAGCGAGTAACCCGGCTGGGTGGCGTTCCTGTGGATACCAGGTGAGCGTAACAGAACGCAAAGCCTACCATAACACATCCACCTGGGCGCCATGGAGACATCAGAAATTGACCAATTGGCCCAATTACTTGATGAGCTTCGTGCTAAGGTTCATTCTGCCCGACAAGAGACTAATGCCCTCCGGAGAGACCTAATAGTGACCAAAGAACGGACTGAAGAGATTAGCAGTCAATAGTTGCAATCACAGGCAGGACAGACGCCTCTACCTGGAAGCAATCCAACGATGCAAAACCCCGCCATACCACCCACTCCGGTACAGATCACGTTACCTGGAACAGTTCCCCTGGCACCACCAGAAAAGTTCTCAGGCGAACCACGGAAGTATGCAGCATTCATCAATCAGTGTCGCTTTCATTTTCTTTGTAGGCCTGGAGCATTTCCAAATGACCAAGCTCAGGTAGCTTTTGTCTTATCATACCTGAGTGGTAGTGCAGCAGATTGATCGGTGCCGTTGGTAACCCATGACGATCCTCTATTACATGACTTTGGGGGGTTCCAGAGAGAAATGGAAAAACTTTTTGCTCGCCATACCCAGGAACAAGCAGTAGACAATGAACTCTTGTCCCTCCGACAGGGGAATCCGGACTTGTTAACGTACATTGCTACCTTCAACAGACTGGTTGCCGAAGCTAGGTGGCCAGAAAACAAAAGAACCACGTAATTCCATCGAGGCTTACAAGGCGAATTAAAGGACCTCTTAGCCCAGGTGGTTGATCCACCCAGAGACTGTGCAGAATTCATAAATCTGGTCGTGCAGCTAGACCACCGGTTGCAGGACCGAAAGGCAGACCGGTCTAAGACAGACCCTCAGACCGTGTATGTTCGACCAAGGGAAAACACACCCCGTGTAACTTAAAATGCTGTAGAACCCATGCAGATTGGAGGGATACGGCCTCCATTAACAAAACAAGAGCGGGACAAAAGAAGACAACAAAAGCTTTGTTTGTATGGTGGGAAACCAGGACATTTCCTGAAGGACTGTCTAGTAAAACCCCCAAGATGAACAGTCGGGGCCACAGAGAAGGATGAAGCTAAGGAATCAGAAAACTACCAAGCTCGACAAACGTAGAAGTCAGTTTGTCGAGTGAGAAGAAAGAGTTGCTGACCTCGCACTTTGAAATACCAGTGATCTTAATTAACCACCAACAGTCGTCAAGAGTGCATGCCGTTGAAGCATACATCGATAGTGGAGCAGTTGGAAATTATATTGATCAAGAACTGGCAGCAGAGGTGGGGCTTCCTTTCTGTTCTAAGCCAACTACGGACAAGGTAACCACCGTGGATGGGACAGAAATCGCTTCTGGACCAGTAACCCAGTGCACAGCCAGGATAACCTTGCTGTGCCAGGACGGACATTGGGAGTCTATTTCATTTGATCTCATCAAAGCACCTCAGTTCAGGCTAATACTAGGGATGCCATGGTTGTTTGCTCACAACCCTTTGATAGACTGGCGGGCACGAAAAATTAACCTTCCCCGGTGACTGCTCCCCTGCCTGCTATTACCAAGAAGAGAAACCCGACGTCTGTATCCCCATGACTCCCGGAGCGACACTATCAACACTGGGAGCAACTAATACCTCGCACAGTGAATACCATGATTTCCAGGATGTTTTCCAAAAGGACCAAGCCAATACATTGCCGCCGCACAGGCCCTATGACTGTCAGATCAACCTTGTTCCTGGCGCACAAATCCCATGCGGTAGGATCTACGCTCTCACAGAACCAGAAAACCTTCATTTGAAATCCTATTTAGACCAGTACCTTGCAAACGGATTTCTCCGTCCTTCGAAGTCCCCCGCAGCCAGTCCTTTGTTCTTCGTACCAAAAAAGGAAGGAGACGTGAGAACCTGTATTGACTACCGCACATTGAACCAGATCACCGTGAAGAACCGCTACCCCTTGCCACTTATCCCTGAGATGCTAGACCAAGTTAAAGATGCCCAGATTTATACCAAATTTGAACTTCGAGGAGCGTACCACCTGGTCTGAGTTAGAAAAGGAGATGAATGGAAAACCGCCTTTCATACTAAGTACGGCTTGTTTGAATATCAAGTCATGCCCTTCGGGTTATGCAACCCTCCTGCAGCATTCCAATATTTCATGAATGACATCTTAAGGGAGTTAATTGATGTGTGCGCCTTAGTGTACGTAGACGACATCTTTGTATACTCAGCCTCGAAACAAGATCTTACAGGCACGTTCGTTCAGTCCTCACCAAGCTCCGTCAACATTGCTTGTATGCACAGCTTGAAAAATGCTTTTTTCACGTCAACGAAGTAGAGTTTCTTGGTTTTATCCTTACTCCCGGAGGCATCAGAATGGATGTGCACAAGGTAGATGCCATTCTGAAATGGCCTTCACCGACGTCTCTGAAAGGGGTAGAAAGCATGCTGGGCTTTGCAAACTTCTACTGCCGGTTCATCCCAGACTTCTCTCAGGTTGTGCACCCAATCACAGTACTATCACAAAAAAAAAAAGTTTACTTGGACTGAAGAAGCAGAAGAAGCCTTTCAGGAACTTAAACGAAGATTTACCTCTGCTCCAATCCTGCGACATCCTCGTCCAGACCTCCCTTATGTCGTTGAAACTGATGCGTCCAGTCTCGCAATGGGGGCAGTCCTTTCACAGAGAGACCCGGAAACCGGCCAGCTACATCCTGTGTCCTTCTGGTCGAATAAGCTCTCACCTCCAGATATTAATTATGCCATCACGGACAAGGAACTCCTAGCTATCAAATCTGCTTTTAAAGCCTGGAGGCACTACCTTCTGTGGGCCAGACATACCATTACAGTCATCATAGACCACCGAAACCTGCAATATCTCAAAACAGCCAAGGCCCAGTCCTCGCGCCAATTACGGTGGGCCCTTTTCTTCGCCGAATATGATTATGTAATCACATTTTGACCAGGAGTCAGAAACGGAAAGGGGGATGTCTTATCTCTCATGGGCATAGATGAAATAGTACATACAACCCCAGACACAGTACCTATTATACCTGAAGACAAACTCTTGGGTATCACGACAGCCTTAACACAAGCAGAACTACGGAAAGAAATCCAACGGACAATGAGTCCTGATGCCTTCCTCGCATGGCAAACTCAAGGAGAACAATATACCATCAAGGACCATCTACCCTTTTTTGGGGATCACCTATATGTACCCAAGAAGGAATTACAACAGCATATTATTTCAAACTATCATGATTCACTGATCGAAGGGCATCCTGGAATCGCCAAAACCCCAGCTAAGGTGAAAGAACTTTTGGTGGCCTACCTGGCATAAGGACATCATTCTGTATATTCAGTCTTGCTGTGTCTGCGCAGAAAATACATTTCAGAAACAAAAACCATCTGGTCTCCTACAACCATTGGACATTCCTCCAGTTCCATGGCACACTCTTTCCCTTGACTTCAACACTGATCTACCTCCAAGCCAAGGGTTCAACACCATCCTTGTAGTTGTCGACTTATTCTCGAAGATGGCCCATTTTATTCCTCTTGAAGGCCTCCCAGATGCAGCCACTTTAGCAAAAGTGTTCCTGTAGGGCGTGGTTAAGCTACATAGCTTCCCTTCAGTTCTGGTCTCTGATCGAGGCAGCCAGTTTGTTTCAAACTTCGGGAAAAATAAATGTTGTGCAATGGCACAGATCGACGTTCGGCTATCTACCAGTCACCATCCCCAAACGGACGGCCAAACCGAGAGAACCAATCAGACACTCGAGCAATATTTACGGTGCATGCTGCACCACGAACAAAGGAATTGGAAAGACCTACTATGGATAGCCGAATATGCATATAACAGTTTTTGCATTCAAGCACGGGACAAACGCCCTTCTATACCCTTTATGGCAGACATCCACTTACCTCTGAACTAGACCTTCCAGCCAGCTTGGAAATGCCAGAAGTAAAGACTCTACACACAACCATAACTCAGGCTTTCAAAAGGGCAAAGGAACACCTTATTGATGCCAAAGAAAAACAAAAGAGATTTGCTGACCAACACCGGAAAAAGGCCCCTGATTATCAAGTAGGAGACAAAGTTTGGTTAGCCGCTAAATTCGTACCCATAAAGGGAACCCGGACCTTTCATCCCAGATTCTTAGGACCCTATACCATTAAGGCAATTATCAAACCAGTAGCCATGAAACTGAATTTACCACCTAATCTACAAATCCACCCAGTATTTCATGTGTCCCTCCTGAAACCAATGCAACCCGGCACATGGATTGGGACACCACCTAAGCCCATACTTGTTGACGGAGAACCAGAATTCGAAGTCAAAGATATCTTGGACCTAAATACTTTAGGACCAAGCTATAATATCTCAACAATTGCAAAGGATTTGGACCACAAGATAGATCCTGGGAGCCCAGTGAGAATATCCACGCACCACGTCTAAACAGAAAATTCCATCGGAACTTCCCAACCAAAACTGGGCCAGATAGAAGGAACACCATGGGAGGGGCCTTAGGGGGGAGTGCTGTCACGACCCTTGCCAAAAACCCCCTCTGGCAAACCCATTGGCCAGGTTGAGTCAGGACTCGGGACTCTAGAACCTGGCATCCTTTTCCAAAACCCTCTTGGGGCCACTCCTGGCGCCTATGGCACCAAGCTCTTACAACATGAAAAACATGTGCTTGGGAACTACTTAATGTGTTATCAGCCAACATGGAGGCTTCCACATTGCTTGGTTCCAAAGAATCAAGCATTGCTCTCTAGTGTTTTGGGTGTGGCAGCCCAGGGACTACTTTACCTGGACTATTTTGTTGGGGCTATTTAAACCACACCCGAGCAAGACAACACGCTTTGCGTTACTTTGCAGCTTGCCACATGATGCTCACCGTGTCCAGCTATTCCCTCGAACCTCGGAGAAGCAGAACCTGCAAGGAGACAAAAGGAACATCATTAGCAGCAGCATCTTACCTGCAGTCTTAATCTTTAGCCACTCGCAGCTACTGAGAACAGCTTTCTCTAATCTGCATGCCTCCCGGACAGAACCACCTGAAAGAGGAAGATAGAGGCAACATTAAACAAAGCAGTAGAGACATTTGCAAGTTACGAACTGCTCAAAAGGCTTACCTGGCCGGTCGTCTCTCGGCTGGCACCACTCTGGACATTCCACTCGTGCTGAAGAACACTGTGACCTACAAGGAAGGAAAACAGAGGTCAGCAAAGGCAAGACTTTGCAGCGCTGCGGATAGCGCTTACTTACCGCATCATGGCGCTCTTAATACGCCATCATTTACCAGCGGGGTTCAACCAAGCCAGTTCGCCGCGCTGAAGCTCCGCATACCTAAGGGAGAAAAAAGATAAATTTTAAAACAAAGAAAGGCATGCAGGATAGCAACAAAACTAAAGAACAGCAATAAAACCTACCTGACCAATATCAAACAGGCCGGCGTCAGTGAAGTAACTGGTCCGCACACGCCCATGAAAGACAAATCACGTCTAAGGGGTCACCACGTGAAAGTGAGCGTGCCCCAAAAGGCATTTAAAACTCCACACCCAAAGAGAGTCACTAATGGACACACCCCAGCAGGGAATGAGACCAAGACCAAGTGCGGGTGAGATATAAAAGGCTTTATCTAAATCAATATAGGGCATGCAAAGGACTCTGCAAACTCCGATAATGCTCTGTCTGACAATAGCAAAGACAGTCATATTTATTGCAAAAATACATCATGGATTAGGTAAGCTATAAGGGGCACATAAGCATGGGGATTGGGTGGTGAAGACTAGCTACTATGTACAATGTAGGTATGGTGATCCATGATTGGTGGAGATCCACGTGGTGGCATCGTTGGGTGCTTGGGTCAGCTGGGCTCATCAGGGTGGAGTATCAGGTCACGAGCTTTCCATGTGGATACATTGCTGGTGCACTAACATTTTGCCCCTGTGGCCACACACTCACATTCATCACTACTTTCTGCATCAGTTTAGCCTGTAAATCCTGCAACTCATTAATCTAATACCATAAAAGAGACAGGCCCTCATTACGACCCTGGCGGAAAGGGGTTTACGCCAGTGTAAAGCATGGCGTACCTTTCCGCCTGACTACGAGTTCCCGTAGCGCCATGGTGATTTTTACGCCTGCTTTTTGCAGGCGGAAAAATCCATGGCGCTACAGGACTTGTTGTTAATTACGCCACCGTAATTTACGGTGGCGTAATTAACGCCTTCCCCACTCCCATTATACCCTATGGGGCAAAAATGGGAATGGGGAAGGGTAAATGGGGATTGGGGACTTACCGCCCCGCCAAGGTCGGAATGGGGCGGTAAGTCCGCCAACCACCATGGCGGAGTTGGCAGCTTAGCGCCATGGACCATGGTGCAAATTGCACCATGGTTCTCCGCCAGGGTCGTAATGAGGGCCACAGAGAGAAACAATATATAACTCTGGGCATCCTCAATGCATCATCATAAAATTGCTGGTGCAGAGGACCCAGTATCATGAGTCCAGGTTTGTTATCAGGGGGCACGGGTTAGGGTATCTTCATCACTTTGGTTTGTTAGATGCAGTGAGAGACAGCTTTACGATATGTTAGTACAAGGGTGAATGACTACCTCTGTGGTCAGTAAAGGGTGGGGTGAACCGAGGTACCAATGGGTCAGAGGGGCACATGGCTGGCACCTCAAAAGGCAGCGGGCTGCAGGGCTGTGTTGTTCCAGGACATGGTGGTACAGGGTGATTTTATGGTGGCATCAGGTGTCAGGGGGGCATGGGAGAATAGGAATACTTGTTGTGGGCTAAACAGGAATGCGGAGAGGTGTAGCTGTATTGTTCTAACATCAGTGAACCAGAGGCCTTCAAGCCTCAGCCGGGCTTTGGAGTGGGGAAGGTGGGAGTTGAATGCGCGGCTCGCTAGCAGGAGGGGGAGATGGCCTTGTAATTTCTCGTGGGTCTACATTTATCACGTAGCAGGCGTATCATTATAGAGACGGAGAACTGAGGCATGGCAGTACAATTACATGTTTACATATATGCATTCATCTATGGATATATCGTGGACACTATTCATGTTACACCTGTTTGTGGTTCATAAGTACTGTGTTTACAGAATCAATAGAAGAGCTTTTGTAAACATCAAATCATTCGCAGTTCTTCATTTCGTTGCGGGGACACATGGGGAAACTAGCATAGGGCGTGGGGCAGAACGAGATTGATGTGTACATACAAATTACAATGTTATCTTTATAATAGGACTAATGTACATTCTTGAGGATAAAACAATGACTACAAACGACATCCCATTTGCCAACGGGTGGGGTATGATACTTTAAATGGCTGGTATATGTTACAACACAGGGATTTTTTGCGTTGCCTTGTGAATATCCTGCAGCAGCAATAACCTTTTGTCGGTGTCATTAGATTTGAATAGGCATATGTTGGACAACTTTGCATGTAGGTAGCTGGGCTGGGCAAGGGTTGTCCCTTTTAATGGTAACACCAATTTTAACACGAACAATCAACATTATGAGTTTTGAGCCTTCTTGCAAATGGATCAGCAGCATGGGTAAGTCTGGGTGGCACACAAGTTCAACATTCAGGTTTTAACTCTTCAAAAAAGACGGGGAGCAGGGTAGGGGATTAGGCACAACATATATCATGAGTGTGGGGGTCTGCAAGGGGTCAAGGCATGTTTGATGGGGACAGCTTTGTTTTTTTCCAGACCTCAACTTGGGCTCCGGTCACCGTCAGAGCAATGATGTACTGCGGAAGGTAAATGATACAGTGTTTGTTCTGTTACTTGTTTGAGACTAGTTGCTCGTGAGAACAGGCCTTCAGTGGAGCCGCCATGGAGAGGAGGCTGGGGGGAAGGGTGGGCTTGCTGTGCATGATCAAATGGGGGAGAGCTGCAGTTCTGCAGGCTGTTTATTCCGCAAAGGCCTGAGTTAGTGTATTAAAAATGGAGTCTAAGTGTATAACAAAATAGAGTCTATATCATGCTACAAGGTGAGCCGCGCAGTCTCATGCCTCGGCCAGCAGCCATCCTGCATCCCGGGCCCAGGTGCACGGGTGGCTGTCGACGAGTCATAAGCCTTACGTAGGAGAGGGATGTAGGGGAGGGGGCTCTAAAAGACCTTTCCTCCCATTCAGTAGCAGTAAAAACATAAATATTTGGCAAATACCGTTGATTTTACTGCCCACCCAATTCAGGGTTTTATCAAATACCATAGCTGGTATTCCAAGGGAATACCAGCGGTAGTATTTTTGGCAGACTTTTTGGCGAAAATCCACATATTTTTACACCTTGATGGCTGAAAAGAAAATGTTTAAAAATGTTAAAAAAATACATTACTGCCATCAGCAGTGTTATTTATGAAATTGTACTAGGGGTATTAAAAAATACCACCTCTGCTGGTGGTAAACTGTGTAATACCATGAAAAGAGCTGGTAACTTTCTTAAGCAGTACTTAAAAATCCACCCAGCATTGAATGACCCCTTAGTTTCTAGTCTTCTAATAAAGAATACCTGGATATTACATCTTTCTATGTGATTTTTTCCAACTGTGTCCAAAAGTAGGAACCCCAAGTAGCTCTACAGCCATTTCTAGAACCACTATATACATAACATAAATAGGTGCTATTTAGTGTGCTCTTAACCTCTTTATGTATGAACACACTGATGATCAGGAAATTCACCAGAATATATGGGAACGCATTCGTACAGGATCAACCGAATGCAAACACTAAGGTATGGACCCTTATTTCCTTGGCATGTAGGAGTTGTCATAATCTACTGCAGACTGTTACACACCAATAGTGTATGGGGACCAGTGGTGCAAATATTACCATCCAGGGTCACTGAATCTGCTATTTAAATGAATACATTGCCACTGGGTCGTGTGAACTTTCGCCTGAAGCCTAGGCTCCTCCACCTCTCACTCACTGTGGAGGCCCATGTGTGAGGAAAATCGAGGCACATCTACATCATTGAAGAAATCAATATGAATGCCTCGTCCCACTTACCCAGCATCTGAGCAGGCTTCACAGCACTTTGTTCCTTTGTGGCAGGCTAGGATTTTGTATTTTTCAATCATTCTTTTTTCATTTTGGATCTGTGGCCCATTGAACAGCTTTATATACATTTAGCATTACTTAAACTGAGAAACCACCCTTAGTATGGATGCACCTCTTCACCATTCCAAATCTGCTGAGTGCTTTAAGCAAAATGTGTTGCCTTAAGAACTTGGAGGAGGAGAATGAATTTAGTAACGAACACAGGCAGATATACAAATCTACAACTTCCACAGGCATTTCATCAAATGCCCATGTACAGTTCCTAGATGCTTGCTTTCTACCAATACCCATGATGTTTATCTTTACCTGATTGATCATTAGGTTATTGTCTTCGGAATAGCTGGCTAATGCTCTTAACGAGCGCTGAAGACCCATCAGGGTTTTATCTATCAGCGGCATAGGACAACCATGATATATGGTGTTTGCCTAATTTAGGGGGTAATTATTACATCCCTCCAAGGCTATATTCATGTCTGCTAGGTATAGATTGAATAGCAGGGGGGCTAACATGCAGCCCTGTTTTAATCCATTTACAGTTGTAATGATATGACTTAGCTGGCCCACTTGATTGAGTCTCACTGTGACTGCTGCATTTGAATAGAATTGAATTATAAGATTGAGCAATCCGGGATCTATTCCCCATCTTTGAAAGTTACCACCTGCTTCCATTCACGATATTGAATTTGCTTGTATACTATGTACATTGATGCCTTGGGATCTAATGTGTTGCATATTAAGTATTTCATGGCCCATACATTGTACATCGTACTCATGCCCCTTCTAAAACCAGTCTGCTGAATAGACAAGAGTTGCAGATGCTTCGCCCATGTTAAGAGTTCCTCTAGCAACACAGTGCGAAATCGTTTGCTTTGGGCGTCCAAGATAGCCAAAATTCTATAATTAGTGGGATCTTCCCTAGAGCCTTTCTTTAATATGGAAATTAGGAGGTATTTCCTCCATAAATTTGGTATAAGCCCATCTGCTGCCACCTTATGGAATAGTTAATGGAGGAGACTAGATCATAGCCAAGGGTAGCTTTTTAGGACCAAATTAGATAGCCGTCTGGGTGTCGGGCACCCTAGGGGGCTTCAACCGTTATTTTAACTCATATACGTCCTCCTCAATTAACTTATAATTATATTTAGGATTGGTTTCAGCCATCCAAAACCCAGGAACCTCTTGTGCTAGTGACTCTCCATATACATTTGTAACGTGGCTGACCCAAACCCTTTCCATAATGGGATTAATTTCCTTTTCAGTGGGTATTTACTGACATTTCTTGCATAACTGGCAAAATATTTTACTGTCGTTCTTTCTCAGTACTTGATATATCAGCTGCCAATGTGTGACCCTGTCTGACTGCTTATGTACTCACTATCAGTAGTTATACTTAGTATACAAATTAGTAACATTGTGCCTACACTGAGCCTTACCAAATTGACCCTAATTAGAAAGCCTGTGCATAAGGAGCACACTGCAGTGTAGAATATTTTTTTCCTGGCAATAGCTGCATCATATATTCCTTCACATTATCTATTTCTGTGGTTGCTTTCCTTATAATTAGAGATACCATGGTGTTTGCATAACTAGACAAAATGGCAAAAACAGTGTCCAGTTCACTTTTTTCCAATACTGTGATAACAAATTGACCAGAATACAGCTGACTATATTTTCAATGTTGCGCTCATTCCAAATTATCTGAATTCCCTGCACGGTGACTTCATAATGCCCCACCAGATGATTAAATCTATCATTTCAAGAGCAGTTGAAATTTTAACTCTAATATGTTATGATCACTGAGGGGTGTTGGAATCATGCTCAATACAGAGGTACCTCACGTGGACAATCACGACACAGGTGTAATCAGCTCTAGTATGTGAGATTCCATTATTCCAAGTATAGCTTATACCTGGGCACCTATTGCTTATCTCATTTAAATAGGCGAGACCAAATGCTTGCACATATCTGACCCTTGTGCTAATTGGAGTTTATGCTACTGATTGGGAGGACCAAGTCCCTCATTATCTCCCAATCCTTTTATTTTATTCTTAGCCATCTTGCGATAAGCGTTCACATCTCCACATGCTATTACACCCCACTTGGTCTGATTCTAGTTCTATTCCATTAGAATACCTGTGATGCATTCCTGGTGTTCATTTATCCCCCCCCCCTCGGATAAGCACCCCACACTCCCCGCCACCCCCAGGTCATATATATTAACCTGTAGAATCAGTGTGTTACATTTGTCTTCACATAAAAAAAGACAAGCACATAATACATTGAAATTTACCCGCCCCACAGTGTGTTCACTCGGCTTCATATGATCCTTAGCATCAATGACCAAGCCACCAATAGGTCTCCCTGCAGCCCTCCTGACAGCAACTTTATTTATTATCTTGTATCCATCTACACTTTTTAGCCCTTCTTCCTGTAGTTCAAATACATCTCTAGCGAATGGCCTATGCAAGCCCCATCTCTTTGGGTATATTGGTTATGGCCTTTGGTGTTCCAGCTAATCTGTGTCTCAGGGTCTTCCTCTTTCTTCATCAATGTTCAGTGATTCCTTTCCCTGAGGAACACGAGGGATACAAGCCCAATCACCCTGGGTAGTACTGTCATATGGGAGATAGATACTATTTCCTTTGCTGATGGTTTGCCTATTAGCTACTTCAGGAACGGGTTTACAACTGCACGTTTGACCTTCATCTGTATTCTCACAATATGGAAAGCCCACTTCAAAGATTTAACCCATCTTAAGAAACAATGGCGCCAAAGACATAACCAATTCCACTGTCAGTTTGTTATGAAAATGCAAACAGGCTCAGTTCTGTTTGTATATAGAGTTTGGTAACACCACCTGTGCAGCATCTTTATTTGTGATAACCCTCAACTGTGGTAGCATATGCAGCAGGTGTAGAACCTCTGATATGATATATGATATTGCATTTGTAACGCGCCTATACACAAGTGTTTCAAGGCGTGACGAGGCAGGGGGTGGAACAAGGGGAAGACAGAAAACGATCCTACTAGGCCAGGTGTCATTCAGATCGCGCAAGTGCATGGGTGTAGGGAAAGGGAAAAGTGCAAGGGGAAAGGGAGGGGGGAAAGTGCAGTACAGGGTAAGTAGAACAACAAATAAATACTAGGGCCAGCTGGTGGCAAGTGCAAGGTAAGTGCAGACAAGTGCTGGGAAGGGATACAGAGACAGTCCCGCAGTGCAGGGGTTGCCAGGGAGGCAGTGCAAGTGGAGAGTGGCTGGGCCAAGGACCGAGATCGGTGAGAGTGGCCCAGTTGCTGATTCAGTGCAGTTTCAGTCAAATATTTAGCAGGGGAGAGGGGGAGAGAAAGCAGAAGCAAAGAGGAAGGTTTTGGGGTGCTTCCGGAACCGGAGATGGTTCTCTTCATGTTTCAGGGAGGCAGGAAGGCTATTCCAGAGGGAGGCCCCTGCCACGGAGAGAGATCTACCCCCAACTCATTGCTTGGAGAAGCGGCTGACCCTGAGGGAGTTGGAGACGGATGAGCGAAGAGCTCGAGAAGGAAGATATTTAGAAAGAGAGTGTTGAAGGTATTTAGGCCCCAGACCCCAGAAGGCCTTGTGGACAATACAGAGAGTTTTGAACTTAATCCTCGCAGCCACTGGGAGCCAGTGTAGAGATTTCAGTCCTGGAGAGATACAGTCCCTGGGCTTGAGGCCAAGGACAAGTCTCGCAGTCCTGCTCTGGATAAGTTGCAGAGGGGGGAGAGTAGAGGCAGGCAGATTAAGATAGAGGCTGTTACAGTAGTCCAGCTTCGAAAGAACCAGGGCTCGGGAGACAGTGAGCTTCTGGGGGAAGGAGAGGAAAGGAAGAATACCTCTGAGGAGGTGCAGCTGATAGTGTGACTTCTTAGAGATGTCAGATATGTGAGGAGAGAAGGAGAGTGTCGAGTCGAAGATGACCCCGAGGTTTTTTGCCTTGCAGGTAGGAGCAGGAAGAGGGCCTAGAGAGGCCGGCCAGAGAGCTGCAGGGAAGGAGGGAGTGGGTGTGCCGATGAGTAGAATCTCAGTCTTACGGGCATTAAGGCAGAGGTCTATAAGGTGTGGACTCTCTGCCATACCAAACCTCTCCATAATTGTGACCGTAGTCTCCTCCGCTGCCTTTGCATGCATGGGTTGGTGCCAGGTCAATTGACCTGCACAAGACAAATTATTGCACTTGCATTCCATGTTCAAGTTAATAGTTACCTCTATGGGGGCTGTGTCCTCGGCAACCCCTCCCTCGCCAACACAGCTTGTGCTCGCCACAGGCACAATATTCCTAGGCCCGGGGCTATTAAAGGCTGTATTAGACTTATAACTGCTAGCATCATTAATGGGCTTTCAGACGCAACTAACCAAGATTCCCTTGTTCACTCTTTTTTTCTTTCCCCTCTTGTGTGCTGCCTCTTTCTCTTTCAGGGCATCATTGCTTTCCATAGATATGCAAGTCAGCCTAGAATCCATTTGCGAGGATAGTGAACGTGTAGTCTTTTTGCAAGAGGGTTGCCTAGGTCTTCCATTCTTGTTGAATCGACTCACTTTCATTTTTGTCCTTCTCTGTCTTCCTCCTTCTTCTTGGTAAGATAACCTCCACCTCAGAATCAGGGGGATGCAATAATGCCTCTTCATTGCTCGCCCTGCTAGAAGGAGAAGCATTTAGAGGTGCATCCTTGAGTTCATCTTCCTCATCCCCTGGAAATTGTTCCAGGCTCTGCAAACATTTAGCCTCAGCTTCTGTCTGGGTCTCATGGATGCTACCCGTAACTATCAATTCTTCAGCTATGCTCTCTGAAAACATGGAGGAGTGCACATTCGACATTAGAATAGCTGCATCAATTGAACTTAACACTGCTTGGCAGATCTTCTGTTCTTTGAAGAATTCAGTGCATAATGATACAATTACCTTTAAAAGTGACTGAAGGTCTTCGTTGTCCTTCCTGTTTCCCCATTGTGGTCTCACTATGACTTGAACATTCACTACTTACACTGCTACTAATCTCCACTGATCTCTCAAGAACAGGAGTTTGGGAATGACTGCCACCAATGATGTTAGAAGGCAAATTGGGTCTTTCCATCTGAATCTGTGTTTGTCATTCGTCAGTTGCCGCCATCTGGAGGTTACAACACAGATTTAATTGGAGACAGGATTTTTACGTTATCTCGTTTATTGTCGAGACCTTAGCTGCCCTGCTCAGATTTTTGTTTGTCTTATAAACCACCGACTTCCCAATGGTATCCAGGCCTACCCCAGTATTACTTCTTGTCTGATACCGACCACCTTGTTTTATCATGATACCAGAAAGAGAAGCGAGGAATCTTTAGTGAGTGGGCAACTTACATAATACAATAGACCAGTAATTATTAACAGCTTCCATACTTCCAAGTCTCCCTTCGACCACAGACTTCCAAATACACTTAATGAGTATTGCCCACACACACACCCACGCTCTATGCGGGCTGCAGGTAATTATGCTCGCAGGTGTGCAGCTCAGTACAGCAAGTCGGCGTGAGTATCAGTCAGGGGGCAGCCCTTCAAGCTGTCATCCACAATCAGCCCAATAGAAGAGAAACTAGCAGCTGAGTCCACAAAGCCACAACGAAGCAGCTCCCTCCTGTTGCGGACTGCACATAACCTGCACTTGCCTGCTTGTGCACTATGCGCAGGCTGCAGGTAATTATACTCTCATGTGTGCAGCACAGTATAACAAATTGGCATCAGCTCAGCCAGGGGGCAGACCTTCAAGCCATAATCCTTAATCAGTCCAATAGAAGAGAAACTAGCAGCTGAGTTCAGAAAACCATAGCAAAGCAGGCTCTCTCCTGCTGCTGACTGCAATTAACGTGCACTGGCCCGCATGCTCTGCAAGGGTTGCAGGTAATTATGCTCTCAGGTGTGCAGCTCAGTGCATCAAGTCAGCGTCATCATCAGCCATGGGGCAGTCCTTCAAACCATAATCCTCAATCTGCCCGGTAGAAGCGAAACTAGCAGTTGAGTCCACGAAACAATAGCAAAGCGGCTCCCTCCTGCTGCTGACCAAGCTTAATGTGCACTTGCCGGGTTGCACACTCCGTGCGGGCTGCAGGTAATTATGCTCTCAGGTGTGCAGCTCAATATGGCAATTTGGCATCAGCATCTGCCAGGGGCAGGTTCAAGCCGTAATCCTCAATCATCTCAAAAGAACAGAAACTAGCAGCTTAGTCCACAAAACCATAGCAAAGCAGCTCACTCATGCTGCCGACTGCACTTAACGTGCACTTGCATGTGTACTCCGCAAGGGCTGTAGGTAATTATGCTCTCAGGTCTAGAGCTCAGTACAGCAAGCTGGTGTAAGCATCAGCCAGAGGGCAGTCCTTCAAGCTGTAATCCTCAATCAGCCGTTAGAAGAGAAACTAGCAGTTGAGTCCACAAAACTACAAGAAAGCAGCTCCCTCCTGCAGCCGACTGCACTTAACAAGCACATGCCCACACGCACGCTCTGTGCGGGCTACAGGTAATTATGCTCACAGGTGTGCAGTTCAGTATGGCATATCGGTATCAGCATCATCCAGGGGGCAGTCCTTCAAGCCGTGATCCTCAATCAACCTTGTATAAGTGAATCTAGCAGCTGAGACCACAAAGCCAGAGCAAAGTAATTTTTGCATCAACCTCTTTTTAAAAATGTGTGTGTGTGTGTGTTTCTCTGATAGGGGATTAAAGGGGTACATAGTGTGGTGGAGAGAGACAATATGTTAGGGCTCAAAACAAATATAAAGTTCAAAAATAGGTTGACTGAATTGTGTCAACCAAAAATGTAACATTTAAATAAATGGGGCTGATGGTAAAACATAGAACCAGTCTGCAGCGGGCCTCCAGGGACAACGGTTCTGTCATGAATTGTTGGTAGACACAACAATGCAACAAGAGCTAAATGCATATTAATAGTGAAAGATGCTGGGCAACATAGCATGTTGTCTGAGAAAAAAAGCTGCTGGCTGTTCACATAGCTCCAAAGATAATTGTTTTAGGAGTTACTGTGTATCCACATTAATCTAGCTGTCTGAATAGTTCTTTATTCTTCCCTGAGGATGTGTTTCACCCATTAATAACCATTATATTATAATCTTTGGTTTTGTGTGCATCACA